>NW_023602073.1:140794593-141425729 GCF_014898055.3 Talpa occidentalis | reverse complement strand
CACCGGAGGGTGAGAGAATTCACCAGAGCCAGAGCAGGGAGCAGAGCAGGCAGAAGGACCGAAGTACACTGCTGAGGGGAGCAACGGGCGGCAAGAGAGGTCTGCGCGCCATGTGGGACCCTTCTCCGGTGGCCGGGGAGCAGCCGGGGATCGAACCGGTGCTGCAGAGGCTGCGGGCAGCTTCGCAACCTAGCGCTCAACCACTGCGCCACCAGGGAGGCCCTAGAATGCCTATTTTTAAAAAAGATTTATTTTATTTATGCATGCATGCAAGAGCTAGGGTGTAGGTCAGAGGTGAGGCAGGTGAGAGGATTCACCAGAGACATCGTGGGGAGCAGAACAGTCAGATCTACTGAAATAAACTGCTGAGGGGAGCAGCGGGTGAGACAGGAGAGGTCTGCTGCCTCATGTGGGTCACCCTCTCTGGCCAGGGATCGAATTGTGCTGCAGTGGTTATAGAGCTCAGACTTAACCCCTTATGCCACCAGGGAGGCCGGAGAATGCCTGTTTTTACATATCCTGGGTATTATCATTTTGTTTATTTAATGACTATGAAAATACTATCTCATTTATATTCACATTTCTTTGATCATTGGCAAACTTGAACATTTGTTTATTGGCTATTTTTAATTGACACTTTAATTCTATGTTAAATTTGTGTTTGTCTTTTTCTTACTGCTTTATAAAAGATCTTTTTTACTCATTCTCCCTTTTATTCAATAATTTTTTATTGTTCAATCACTGTTTTAGGCCCTTTGCTCAGCATTAGGTATAGAATGCCTTTTACACATCTGACATTCTAGTAAGAGAGATCAAATAGTCATATACAGGGCCTCCCCTGTGGCATAGCGGTTGAGCGCTGGGTTGCAAAGCTGCCCGCAGCCTCTGCTACACCTGTTCGATCCCTGGCTGCTCCCCAGCCACCGGAGGAGGGTCCCGCATGACGCGCAGACCTCTCCTGCCGCCCGCTGCTCCCCTCAGCAGTGTACTTCGGTCCTTCTGCCTGCTCTGCTCCTCGCTCTGGCTCTGGTGAATTCTCTCACCCTCCCGCGCTTCTGACTCTACCCAGTGCTTGTATAAACAAAACAAACAAACAAACAAATAAATAAAACATGCCTCTATACAATAAAAAAAAAATTAAAAAAAAATAGTCATAGACATATAAAATTACAACTGTGTAAGTGTGAAGGAAGAGGGGAGAGTGCAACTGATAATAGAGCTGGTATCTGAAGAAAGACAAGGGTTAATTTCCTGTTGGTAGGTTTTGACGCTACATTTAAAGGAATGAATGTTGGTGGAAAACTGAAAATAGAATGTGAGATCTGACTGGAGAAGTACATAGGGACTTTACTGTACAGGACTGTTTATTGATTTTATCCTAAGAGCAGCAGAAAGTTATGGAAGCATTTCAAGCAGGATAGTGACATGATTAGATTTGTATTTTAAAAAAATCAAATAGAGCAAGTCTTGCAGAGTGTCTGGATCAGCTTGCTACAAGATGCAGTATTTCTTGAGAAATGAAGATAATTTGGAGTAGGTGGATAGCAGTGGAAAAGTTTTCTATAAAAGTTTTTAGTTTTTTTCCTCTCACCGCCCATATTTATCTCATATTGGGCCAATACCAGTTTGTAGCCAGTATCAAATAATGCTCTGAGGTAGCAGTCTGTGTGGGATTGCAGGAGAGTCTTATTATTTTTTAATTAGGAAATACTTAGGCATATTTAAAAGATGACTGCAAGGTTCCAGTTAAGAAGATGAAATTAGGGAAAGTCGAATGAGTTTCCTGAGAAGCCAGGAGAAGAAAAGATCCGAAGTATAGGATAAGAGTTGGTTATCTTTATGGAGGAAGAGAAGCAACCATATTGTTCTAACCAAAGCAGGTGGACTTAGGGTGTATAGGGAAGGTGAGAGAGTTCCTTTCGGTTTCCTCTGTTTTCTGGGAGGTAGAAAAATCAAGTTGTCTTCAGAGAGTGCTGGTTAAGAAATGGTGCTGATGATTTGAGGGGACTGAGGACTGGCAGGAGTCATAGTAGAGACCAAAGGAAAAAGGATTTCTTGACAGTACTGAAGCCATTTGAAGGTGCTGATTATGAATTTATGGTGGAATCAATGTGCTCTTTGTATCAGCTTTTTCTAGCAGGCATGAAAAAAGTAGATAGCTGGACTCACCCTTGAGTAGAGTCTTACTAAGCAAATACAAAATAAGATAGAGATAAAAAAAAGTTCAAAATATTGCTGAAAGGGTAATAGCAAGTTCTTAATCAGAGCTTATTCTTTCTCTGCCTTTATTGGCTTCTCATTGCTTCCAAATTACTCTTAAACTTTATCTAGTACCACTCTTTCCCTCATTTACTGTTCTAAAGCCATACTGGGTTTCCTGTTCTTGAAAAATACTAAGTTCCCACCTCAGGACCTTTGCCCAGTCTTGGAACATAAGTCATCTCCTCAGTGGAGCTGTCCTCTTACTCTATGTCATCCAACACCATTTGATTACTTCATATAGTATTTATCATACTCTGATGTTATTTTGTTTGTTTATTCACTTGTGTGATGTCAGTCTCTTTCCTCCAAGAATGTAGGCTGCCTGGGGCCAGGGTTATTTTGTTCACCATTGTCCTTGGATTGTGTAGGGCAGTGTATGGCTTATTGATACTCAGTAGATAGTTAATGAATGAATAGAAATGAGGAGAGAGAAAAGCAACACAGGGTGAAGAAAGAATGATGGACCATGGGTTAAATTGACTAAAATGTGCCATAAAGAGAGAAGAGGACTGGGGCCTCCTTGGTGGCACAAGGGGTTAAGTCGCAGCACTGTGAAGCTGTCCACAGCCACTGCAGCACGAGTTCAGTCCCCGGCCAGGGAGCTGCCCACATGGTGCAGCAGACCTTTCTGGACTTGCCTGCTATGCCCCTCAGCAGTGTATTTCAGTCAATATGCCTGTTCTGTTCCTCACTGTCTCTGGTGAATCCTCTCAACCCCCGCCCCCACACCTCTGGCCTGTACCCCAGTTCTTGTATGCATAAATAATTTTTTTTTTTAAAAAAGGGAGAACTGACAGAGATGGGTATTAAGACTGGAGGTCTTGATGATGTCTTGGAGAACATTTGCAGTAGGAGTAGTTAAACAGGAGAAGTTGTGGTCCAAGGGTATAAAAGTTAGTGATTTTGAAAAGGGAGGAGATAATAAGTGAAATCAAAATAATAATTGTGATATTGGGGCTGATATTTGAGGTGGAGTACAAGGGAATTACTCAAGAAACTGAGAGGTTAGGGTGATACAGGATTCCTCCACATGTATATTGAACTTACAGAATGTTGGCAGGGTTTAGGGTAGATCAAGTGCTACCCTAGTAGCACTAGGGGTTTATTTGGTGAGAGCAGTGAATATGGGCTCCCAGATAACATGAGCTTTGAAAGACCTGACTTTTTAAAAAGTACAAAGGAGAAATAATGATCTGGAAGCGTAAATGAAAGTAGAGACATAGAATCCCACCTTAATACAAATAAACTTAGCCTAGTTTAATTTTAAAGAAAACCCAAATTGGGCTGAAAGGAAAGTAATAAATAGTAGAAGATAACCAGCTTTTAGGAGGTGGTGGGAAAGCTTAGAACAGAGATTAGTGATACAAGAGCATTTGCTGGTCATAGAGCAAAGCTTATCTAGAGGGCACTAGTAGAAGGGTTTGGGAAATAGAAGAACACAGCTTTATAGGAGTTGTAGAACAGAAGAGATGGCTGTATACTCCAGGGTTACGGAGACTTTGATTTTAACTGGTAAAAGCTGACTGACCGACTTGCTAAATATAGCCTCAGCTGACTCTGAGGAAGGTAAGACTAAGTCCAGTGGCCAGAGGACTTGTCTGGCTTGCCCAGAGAGATGAGTTTCCTTCAAGTCATAGACCCGAGATGGTGCCCAAATTTGATGAAATGAAGCGTTAAACTACATGCTGAATATTCACCACTTTGCTTATATCTGTTGTTTAATATATTTTCTCCCAGGATGATGATGACTTTTGAAGTTTTGGGATATTTCTTTTTTTTAAAACAGTATGTTTTATGTATTAAGGTATCAGTATTTTACTGTATATTCTCTACCTTTGTTATACTTGAAATACTCTTGTGCTTCCCAGGAGATTCAGTAAGCTACCTCTATGATAGGTTTAATAATACAATGTTATTGAATGGTCACTTATTTTCCCCTAGTGTTTGTACAGTTTCATTTTTAACACTTAAATGTTTAAGCCTGTTGGAGTGTATATTTGATATATATTGTATTTTATACAAATGTACTTTATATTCATTTTTTTAATATCCAAAAGGACAGATTTATTATTTAAAAAGGGAAATGAGGGCATCCCTGGTGGTGCAGGGGTTAAAGTTTCAGCACTGTCCAGCTATGGCCAGCCACTGCGGCATGAATTCGATCCCTGGCCAGGGAGCTAACCCACATGGCACAACAGACCTCTCCTCTCTCGCCCGCTGCTCCCCTCAGCAGTGTATTTCAGTAGATCTACCTGTTCTGCTCCCCGCCTGTTCTGATCCACCTGTTCTCTCTCTGGTGAATCCTCTCACCCCCCACACCTCTGGCCTATACCCCATTCTTGTATGCATAAAAAAATAAAAATCTTTTTTAAAAAAAGGGAAATGAAGGCCTCCCTGGAGGTGCAAGGAGTTAAGTCTTAGCACTATCAAGCTATTGGCAACCACTGCAGCATGAATTCGAGCCCCGGCCAGGGAGCAACCCACATGGCACAGCAGACCTCTCCTGACTCACCCGCTGCTCCCCTCGGCAGTATATTTCAGTCAATCTGCCTGTTCTGTTCCCCACTCTGTCTCTGGTGGATCCTCTCACCGCCCACACCTCTGGCCTGTACCCCCATTCTTGTATGCCTAAATAAATAAATCTTTAAAAAAGAGAGAGAGAGACTCTGTATAAAATATATACATTGTATAGTGTTCAGCTTATTACTCCCTGCTGTCTTTTTCCTGTTTTAGAAGTGATACTGGGCCTCCCCGGTGGCGCAGCGGTTGAGCGCTGGGTTGCGAAGCTGCCCGCAGCCTCTGCAGCGCCGGTTCGATCCCCGGCTGCTCCCCGGCCACCAGAGGAGGGTCCCACATGGCGCGCAGACCTCTCCTGCCGCCCACTGCTCCCCTCAGCAGTGTACTTCGGTCCTTCTGCCTGCTCTGCTCCCCGCTCTGGCTCTGGTGAATTCTCTCACCCTCCCGTGCTTCTGACTGTACCCAGTGCATGTATAAACAAAACAAACAAACAAACAAATAAATAAATAAATAAATAAACATGCCTCTATTAAAAAAAAAAAAAAGTGATACTGATGTATGTGTGGGGAGAGGGCAGCCATATCAAAATGTACAACTGTCTATCAAAATTACAAATGGTCACACTCTTGGGTTCAATGATGTCACTTTTAGTAATTTATATACTTAAGGAAATACTATCTACAAAAATTTTTTATCTCTTTTTTTTTTTTAAAGCAAAAAAACCTTAAGAATCAGAGATGGGACTGTTAAATAAATTAGAGTATAACCATACAATGAAATACCATGACAATATTGTCCTTTTTTTTAATCTATTTATTTATTTATTTATATTTTATAATGTTTGCTTTCTTTTCTCAGGTGTAGTCCCCATAGAATTTCCACCACCAATTCACCTGTGCACCAGCTCCATGGTCCCTTGTGCTCTTTCCGCCCTCATTTTGATCCCTCTCCCTCCCCTTCCTTGCAGAATGCCTCTAATTTATAGTTGTCTCTTTAGGTTGTTTTTCTCTTGATCCCCTATATTCCTCTTATAAGGGAAACCATTCAGTATTTTTCTTTTTCCTTCTGACTTAATTCACTGAGCCATAAGCTCCATCCTTTAAGCTCTATCCATGTTGTTGCAAATGGCATTAGTTTATGTTTTTTGATTGCTGAATAGTATTCCATTGTGTATAGATATCACATCTTCTTGATCCAGTCATCTATTTGTGGGCATTTGGGTTGATTCCAAGTCTTACCTATTATAAATAATACTGTAATAAACATAGGGGTGCATGTATTCTTTGGTATTAACGTTTGTGTCCTTTGGGTGGATCCCTAGGAGTGGAATTGCTGGGTATGCAGCTCCATTTTCAGTAGATTGAGGAACCTCCACACAGCTTTCCATAGTGGTTGGACTAATATGCATTCCCACCAGCAATGTAGGAGAATTCCTTTTTCACCACAA
Organism: Talpa occidentalis; assembly: GCF_014898055.3. Classification (NCBI taxonomy): domain Eukaryota; kingdom Metazoa; phylum Chordata; class Mammalia; order Eulipotyphla; family Talpidae; genus Talpa; species Talpa occidentalis. The sequence continues at coordinate 141,419,503 of NW_023602073.1, read as the reverse complement.
CCTTGCCAACATTTGTAGTTGCTTGTTTTTTTAATATGTGCCCTTCTTACTGGTGTAGTGTGGTATCTCGTTGTGGTTTTAATTCCCATTTCCCTGATTATGAGGATGTTGAACATTTTTTCATATGCCTGTTGGCTATTTTCACTTCCTATTTGGAGAAATCATGACAACATTTTTTTTTAATATTTTGTTTTATATAATTCTTGCATCATTTTTCATTTTTGCACAATGTTTGCATTTTCATTTTGGTTATATTCCCCGTACAATTGCACCCCCCCCTTATTTTAACCCTAGTCCTTCCTTTCTCCACCCCTACCTCTACCTGCCCCCCACTCCTGGTAGTGTGTTTCTGGTTTATAATTGCTTGTTGATTTTGATTTTTACTTTGTATTAATTAGTCTTTTTCCTGGTCCCTGATTTAGGTTTTCTAAATTCCTGCTATGAGTGAGACCATCCGGTATTTTTCTTTTTCTTTCTGGCTTATTTCGCTGAGCATGATCCCTTCCAGTGCCATCCATGTTGCTGCAAATTGCATGAGTTTATCTTTTTTGATTGCTGAGTAATATTCCATTGTGTATATGTATCACATCTGCTTGATCCAGTCATCTACTTTTGGGCATTTGGGTTGTTTCCATAGCTTGGCTATTGTAAATAGTGCTGCTATAAACATAGGGGTGCAGGTGTCCTTTGGAATTACTGTTTCTGTGTCCTTTGGGTAAATACCTAGGAGTGGAATTGCTGGATCCTATGGAAGCTCTATCTTTAGTAGGTCAAGAAATCTCCACACAGCTCTCCATAGTGGTTGGACCAGTTTGCATTCCCACCAGCAATGCAGGAGAGTTCCTTTTTTTCCACATCCTCGCCAACATTTATTGTTGCTAGTTTTTTTAATATGTGCCATTCTCACTGGTGTAAGATGGTATCTCATTGTAATTTTGATTTGCATTTCCCTGATTGCAAGTGATGTTGAACATTTTTTCATATGCCTGTTGGCCATTTGCATTTCCTCCTCAGAGAAGTTTCTTTTTAGCTCTTCTGCCCATTTTTTGACTGGATTATTTTCTTTGTTTTTGTTGCGTCTTATCAGCTCTTTGTAGATTTTTGTGATCAGTCCTTTATCATTAGTGTTGTGTGCAAAAATGTTCTCCTAGTCGGTGGGGTTTCTCTTTGTTTTTGTTATTGTCTCTTTTGCTGTGCAGAAGCTCTTTAATGTAGTCCCAGCTGTTTATCTTTGCCTTCACTATCACTACTTTGGGTGATGTGCATGACAACATTTTTTTAAGTGAAGAAACAATATACAGAATATTTGATTTTTTTTTTTTAAATGAAAAGAGTCAGGCACAATACTATATCTAAACGGTATACTATTTTCTTTTTTTTTTTTTTTTAAAGATTTTATTTTATTTATTTATACAAGCACTGGGTACAGTCAGAAGCGTGGGAGGGTGAGAGAATTCACCAGAGCCAGAGCAGGGAACAGAACAGGCAGACCTATGAAATACACTGCTGAGGGGAGCAGCGGACGGCAGGAGAGGTCTGTCGCGCCAAGTGGGACCCTCGCCAGTGGCTGGGATCGAACCGGCGCTGCAGAGGCTGCGGGCAGCTTCACAGCCCAGCGCTCAAATGCTGCGCTACCAGGGGAGGCCTGGTATACTATTTTTTTATGTGTTCTTAAAATATCCTACTCATGAAATTAATTACCAGGTGAGGAAACTGCCTAGCTAAGGACCAAGGTAGATAACCTTTTGTACCTCTTGAATTTTGAGTTATGAGAATGTATTACCTAGTCAAAAATAAAAATTTAAAAGTTAAAACTACTTACAAGGGCCTCCCCGGTGGCGCAGCGGTTGAGCGCTGGGTTGCGAAGCTGCCCGCGGCCTCAGTGGCGCCGGTTCGATCCCCGGCTGCTCCCCGGCCACCAGAGGAGGGTCCCACATGGCGCGCAGACCTCTCCTGCCGCCCGCTGCTCCCTCAGCAGTGTGCTTCAGTCCTTCTGCCTGCTCTGCTCCCTGCTCTGGCCCTGGTGAATTCTCTCACCCTCCCGCGCTTCTGACTGTACCCAGTGCATGTATAAACAAAACAAACAAACAAACAAACAAATAAATAAATCATGCCTCTATAAAAAAAAAAAAAATTAAAAAAAAAACTACTTACAAAAATTTGATTTTTCTAATTCTTGAAAGAGAAGAATTATTATTTAATGAATGTTGGAATTAACATTTTTTCCCCTTTGTTTTATAATCATAGGGAGTGTGCAACAATCGGTTAACCGCAAACAAAGCTGGAAAGGTTCTAAAGAGTCCTTAGTTCCTCAGAGACACGGCCCACCACTAGGGGAAAGTGTGGCTTATCGTTCTGAAAGTCCCAACTCACAGACAGATGTAGGAAGACCTTTATCAGGATCTGGTATAACAGCCTTTGCTCAAGCCCACCCTAGCAATGGACAGAGAGTCAACCCCCCGCCACCTCCTCAAGTAAGGAGTGTCACTCCTCCACCACCTCCAAGAGGCCAGACTCCTCCTCCAAGAGGTACAACGCCACCTCCTCCCTCATGGGAACCAAACTCTCAAACAAAGCGCTATTCTGGGAACGTGGAATATGTCATCTCCCGAATCTCTCCCGTTCCCCCTGGAGCCTGGCAGGAGGGCTATCCTCCACCCCCTCTGAATACTTCCCCAATGAATCCTCCTAATCAGGGACAGAGAGCTATTAGTTCTGTTCCTGTTGGCAGACAACCAATCATCATGCAGAGTTCTAACAAATTTAACTTCCCACCAGGGAGACCTGGAATTCAGAATGGTAGCGGTCAGACTGATTTTATGATACATCAGAATGTTCCTCCTGGTGCTGTGAATCGGCAGCCACCTCCTCCATATCCTCTGACCCCAACTAATGGACAAAGTCCTTCTTTACAAACAGGAGGATCTGGTGCTCCTTCATCATATACAAATGGAAATATTCCTCAATCTATGATGGTGCCAAACAGAAACAGTCATAACATGGAACTTTATAACATTAATGTACCTGGACTTCAAACAACTTGGCCTCAGTCATCTTCTGCTCCAGCCCAGTCATCCCCGAGCAGTGGACATGAAATTCCTACATGGCAGCCTAACATACCAGTGAGGTCAAATTCTTTTAATAACCCATTAGGAAACAGAACAAGTCATTCTACTAATTCTCAGCCTTCAGCTACAACAGTCACTGCTATTACACCAGCTCCTATTCAACAGCCTGTGAAAAGCATACGTGTATTAAAACCAGAGCTACAGACTGCTTTAGCTCCTACCCACCCTTCTTGGATGCCACAGCCAATTCAAACTGTTCAACCTAGTCCTTTTTCTGAGGGTGCCACTTCTAATTTGACTGTTATGCCACCTGTTGCTGAAGCTCCAAACTATCAAGGTCCACCGCCACCTTATCCAAAACATCTGCTACACCAGAATCCATCTGTTCCTCCATATGAGTCAATAAATAAATCGAGCAAAGAGGATCAGCCAAGCTTGCCCAAGGAAGATGAGGGTGAAAAAAGTTACGAAAACGTTGAAAATGGGGATAAAGAAAAGAAACAGATTACAACTTCACCTATCACCGTTAGGAAAAACAAAAAAGATGAAGAGCGAAGAGAGTCTCGTATTCAAAGTTACTCTCCTCAGGCATTTAAATTCTTTATGGAGCAACATGTAGAAAATGTACTGAAGTCTCATCAGCAACGTCTGCATCGTAAAAAGCAATTAGAGAATGAAATGATGCGGGTAAAACCTTTTAAAATGTCCATGTTTATACTTGATCATCTGTTTACTTGGTATTTATTTTAAAATATTAAGCTCTGGTATTTTTCTTTTTATATCTAAATATATTTTCAGTTATTTAAAAGTCAATAAACATGAAAGCACTTTTGATTATAATAATTTTTAATATTTTCAGGATTTAGTCAGATATTCCTGTAATACAGTAATAAATAAAGTATGATTTACAGTGTATAGTTTAGGTGTACATAATACCTGTATGTTGAAATTAGAGCAAGGGTTATTTTCTAGGTTTTATACATTGTCCTATAGTATCTTAAAATAAGCTAGAAATATCTGGGTCTCATCACTTGAAACACTTATGAAACACTTAGAATATTTTGGGGTGTGGAGTTTATTCATTACTTTGTCTTACTAGAAAGTGTCAGAGACATCTCCCTTTGGTTATATCCCTTTCTAATTTAATTTTTATAATGTACTGGAAAAATTTGCTAAAATTATAAAATCAAGCTACTAAAAAGGAGATCACAATAAGTAAATAGTGTAGTTTATTCTGTGTTGTGAGTCCATATATATCTTTTCATTAGATTTTATGATGGTGCTATTATTATCATTATGATTTTTATCATGTTTAATGAAGGTCAGAGGTTTGACTCATATCTGTCACTCATAAACCAAGAGGCTTAAATTTGTGATAAATTTGTTGAAAAATCCATTCTTTTAAAAGGACTTTTTTCCTTAATCTGATTTCTAAATTATTATTCCTGATATTAATTGAATTTTTTTAGATGAGAAATACATATGATACTCTATATGACTTATCCATATTTTAGCCCTTAGGATTTCTTACTAAGGTCTGTCTGTATGTATTTTCTTAGTTTATTTTTCCTTTTTCCTCTTTACTTTCACTAATAGCTGATTTAAACTTTTATGGTGTTGGAAGCTTTGCTGACTTCTGTAGTCTCCATTACTGTGTAGGCAAGTAAGATTTTAAGAGAAACGGTTCTATACTCAGTCTGGCATGCCACCCTCTTTATATAAAGATTTTGCATGCAGATGCGCATCCTAACAGAAGCATGAGGTTGCTTTATTTTAATTAGTCTTGCATTTCTATTACTAGAATCTACTTTTCAAATAAAATTCTTTTTCTGTTAAAATTCTTAAATTATTAGCCAAAATAATTTATTAGCCAAAAATAAACATTTCCTTCCTTTTAAATCTAAGTATTTCATGTTGGTCTTGGTTTTTTCTGTGTTTTGGTATCTTCATAAGTTGTACTTACTAGTCTTTGTAATGTTGCAAAATACCTAAAGGATACCTTGTAATCCGGGGCTGCCCCAGTGACTTAGGGGTTAAGTCACAGCACTACCACAGCTATGACTTGAAGCCGTTCTATTCCCAGTCAGGGAGGTAACACACATAGTGCAGCAGACCTCTCCTTTCTTGCCAGCTGCTCCCTCAGCAGTGTATTTCAGTAAATCTGCCTATTCTGCTCCTTACTCTGTCTCTGATGAATCCTCTCATCTCCTTCCTCCAAACGCCCCCCACCCCACAACACACACACATACCTGTGGCCTATACCCCAGTTCTTCTACAGAGAAACAAAAAACTACCTTGTAATCAAACAAGTTGTCCTTTCATGTAAGGTAGGAGAAATCTTTGTGTTTTGCAGTGGTGACTGTGAGTCCTACTTTTACTCTAATGCCCCAAGAAAGAGGAAATGAAAGACTATTAATGAGTGCTCAGGTTAGAATAGATAATGTCTTGTTCTTAATACTTCAGATTTTTTAGTAAATGAATCTAGAATGGAAGAAATTCTTTCATGAAACTAAAAATGGGAGGAAGAATTTTTGAGGCCTAGGCATTCCACAGAGAGAAGCATATAATGAAGGCAATATAACCATGCAATTTGGGATGAATATGCATGTAGAGATAGATGAGGATGCATGTTAATAGATGTTTGGTTATTGCACATTGGGAATTTTTTGGGATTGCATTAGAGAAGAGTAGGAAATTGACCATTGGTCTCTTCTTGCTCTTCACTGCAGAATCTGCAGATATACTCACCCTATATCCTGTTAACTCTTTTTAAGTGCACTTCTGATATTTAATTTTCTCTAAAATACATTCTAGATTTCTAACATGCTTTATTAAAAATTACTATGCATTTAACCATTAAATATGTGCCTGAATTTTTTCCAAGCTATTTCTTAATATTCAATATAGAAGATAATTCTTCATATAATATTTAGTTTATTTGTCTAGGTTGGATTATCTCAAGATGCCCAGGATCAAATGAGAAAAATGCTTTGCCAAAAAGAGTCTAATTACATCCGTCTTAAGAGGGCTAAAATGGACAAGTCTATGTTTGTGAAGATAAAGACACTAGGAATAGGAGCATTTGGTGAAGTCTGTTTGGCAAGAAAAGTAGATACTAAGGCTTTATATGCAACAAAAACTCTTCGAAAGAAAGATGTTCTGCTTCGAAATCAAGTTGCTCATGTGAAAGCTGAAAGAGATATCCTGGCTGAAGCTGACAACGAATGGGTAGTTCGTCTGTATTATTCATTCCAAGATAAAGACAATTTATACTTTGTAATGGACTATATTCCTGGAGGTGATATGATGAGCCTATTAATTAGAATGGGAATCTTTCCAGAAAATTTGGCACGATTCTACATAGCAGAACTTACCTGTGCAGTCGAAAGTGTCCATAAAATGGGTTTTATTCATAGAGATATTAAACCTGATAACATTTTGATTGATCGTGATGGTCATATTAAACTGACTGACTTTGGCCTCTGCACTGGCTTCAGATGGACACATGATTCTAAGTACTATCAGAGTGGTGAGTAAAATCATAAATTTTACGCTACATACTAATGTGATTCCTTAATGCAATAAAATATAAAATTCAGTTATCACTGGATGGAAGCCAGAAGACCTGGTTCAGGTCTCAAGTACAGGATGAATGTGAGTGAATCCTTTAGACACTTAAAACAATTAGAGTTAGAGTTAATTATTTATTGTTAGAGTCAATTATTTCTCAAAAGCATTAGTATTTTTCTGTTAATTGTTTTTGTTAAATTGAAATGTGTCAGGCAACATTTTAAAAATGATTTTTTTTAAGGATTTATTTATTTATACAAGAACTGGGGTACAGTCAGAGGTGAGGGAGGGTGAGAGAATTCACCAGAGACAGAGCGGGATGCAGAACAGGCAGACGGACTAAAGACACTGCTGAGGGGAGCAGCGGGTGAGGCAGGAGAGATCTGCCACACCATGTGGGTTTCTCCCTGGCCGGCCGGGAATCGAACCCGCACTGCGGAGGCTGCGGACAGCTTCACAGTGCAGCGCTCAATCTGCTGTGCCACCGGGGAGGCCCCCCAAAATGATTTTTTTTAAGATTTATTTATGCATTCAAGAGCTGGGGTGCAGGCCAGAGGTGTGGGGGGGATGATAAGAGGATTCACCAGAGACAGTGGGGAACAGAACAGGCAGATTGACCAAAGTACACTGCTGAGGGGAGCAGTAGGCAAGTCAGGAGAGATTTGCTGCGCCTTGTGGGTTGCTCTCTGGCTGGCCGGGAATTGAACTTGTGCTGCAGTGGCTGCAGATAGTTTCATAGGTTGCGTCTTAACCCTTGCACCACCAGGGAGGCCCTAAAAATGGTTTTTAAATGAAGCCCCATACCTACCATTCAGTTTAAAAACTAGATTATTAGTATTTCTGAAACTCTTCATTATCACTTCCCCTTCTCCTCCGCACAGGAAACCTTTATTTCACAACTTCATAATCAGTTCTTTACTTTTCTCTATACTTTTACCACAGATGTATATATACTATTTCATTTTGTCTATGCTTAAACCTTTATTTAAATTTAATCATTGTATATGTATCCTCCTATGTTGACCCATTTTATGTGTTTGAGATTCATCAGTGTCATTTCAGATAACATTTGTTTTCACTATTTAGAGTTCCATTGTATGACTGTCCCACACCTTACTTAGCCTTACAATCTTTATATACCTGATTCTGTTTAAACCTTACAATGTCTTTATGAGGAGGGTGAAGAAACTCAGGCTTAGTTGTCCAGGGTCAGACAGAAAATAAGTGTAAGGGCTAGGCTTTGAGCCCAGGTTCATCTGATTACAGGGCTCATGTTACTTCTGCTACACCACACTGTCTAACCAAGATCCCTTCAAGCCCTAATGGAAGTGTAAGTCATTACAGTCTGACTTTTGTGGAATACTTACTATGACCTGGTGCTTTACATATATTCTAAGTTAAAGTTTACAACATTCCTCAGAGGTATTGTTAGTTTTCTGTGAACACATGAAGATTGACATTAAATGGATAGAACTGCGACCTGAATCTGCTTTAATGATCAGTGTGCGGTAATTTAATGTTCCCCAGATTCAACTGAATTACTTGGGGTTTTTAAAAATAAGATTCTTAGGCTCTACTCTAGTCTTCTGATTGGAAATATTCACTGGAGGGTAAAAATTGCATTTTAATCAAACATGCCAGGGGTTTATTATAGTTAGGTTAATTACATACTTATTTCATTGGGTAATTTCTTCCAGTCATGGTTTTATTTTATTTTATTTTTTTAAAGATTTATTTATTTGTTTATACAAGCACTGGGTTCAGTCCGAAGCACAGGAGGGTTAGAGAATTCACCAGAGTGGGGAACAGAACAGGCAGACTGACGAAATACACTGCTGAGGGGAGCAGCAGGCGCGGCAGGAGAGGTCTGTCGCGCCATGTGGGACTCTCGCCAGCGGCCGGGAATTGAACCGGTGCTACAGAGGCTGCGGGCAGATTCGCAGCCCAGCGCTCAACCGCTGTGCCACCAAGGGAGGCCCCAGTCATAGGTTTAAGTACCATCTCTGTATCAGTGACTTCCAAATCTCTACCTTCAGAAATGGCCTGTTTCACACGAATTTCTAAAAGGCTTTTCAAACTTGACATTTCAATAAATAATTCTTATTTCTCCCTTCTATGTTTGCAAATTTTTATAGCTGCTTCCCCCTTCTGTCTTCCCCATTTTAGTAATAAATTGTACCACTGTACCCATCAGGTTATCCTTCTTTTACCCCCCCATACTCTCCACTCTAATTCTTCAGTAACTCCTGCTTATTCCACCTCAAAATATATCATTTCTCTACATCTCCACTCTACTATGATAGTCCAAATTAACTGTAATAACCTCTTAATTGGTCTCTCACTCTTGTCTTCCTTAGAATCTATTCTCTACACAGCAGACTTCCTTATTAAACATAAATCAGATCTTACCATCGTCTTGCTTTGTGCTTTCCAACAGCTTTCTGCTCTACTTGTAATCAAAGGCAGGCCATTCCATTCGCTTACAAAATCCATGTGTACTAACATTCATTTCCCAACATTCTCCCTCTCACTAATCATGCTGGTCTCCTCTGCTGTTGTTTCTATGTAGGATGTCTTGTCCCAATTTTCAAATAATTGTTTTTTACAGATGTCATCTCAGTCTACCCAAGTCACCCTAGTGCATCACCCATGTTGATTGTGTGAGACTCATCGTTTTGTTTCTTGTTTATTTTGTTGTGTGTTTTCCCTTGCTGAAAAGCTGAATGAGAGAATATCTTTTTTATCATTATCATTTGTTGAATAAAAGAAATAATGGAGTTAAATTTGTTTCAGAGTTTGTCCAGAGTAGCAGTATGGAGCAGCCTGAATAACAGATTCTCTGTGCTACCTACTCATGACTTCTACTGAATTTTAAGATAATTTTTCTTAATGTAAAGCTTTTTCTGTTGGTATCTCAGAGTACAGGCTATAATTAATAGTAAATGCCTTCAGAGATTTGGCATTCTTTATATTTTAATTTGTTAACAAAACCATTAATAACAGATAAACAGACTTTAGGTTGACTCTTGATCTTATTGCTTTTTATTTCTTTTTTTTAACTCTGTAGGTGACCATGCACGGCAAGATAGCATGGATTTCAGTAATGAATGGGGTGACCCCTCTAACTGTCGATGTGGAGATAGACTGAAGCCACTAGAGCGGAGAGCTGCACGCCAGCACCAGCGATGTCTAGCACATTCTTTGGTTGGGACTCCCAATTATATTGCCCCTGAAGTACTATTACGAACAGGTAAAAGTTTTGTTTCATAAATAATGTCAGTGAACCTTTAGATCAACTGGAATTTATATTAGTACATGCCTATCTTTAGGTTTATTATTTATTTATTTTTTAGAGCGACTTATTTATGCATACAAGAGCTGGGGTACAGGCCAGAAGTACAGGGGGTGAGAGGATTCACCAGAGACAGAGTGGGGAACAGAACAGGCAGATTGACCGAAGTACACTGCTGAGGGGAGCAGCAGACGAGTCAGGAGAGGTCTACTGCGCCATGTGGGTTGCTCCCTGGCCAGCTGGGGATCGAATTCATGCTGCAGAGGCTGTGGATAGCTTCATAGGTTGCGTCTTAATCCCTTGCGCCACCAGGGAGGCCCTATTTTTTATTTTTATTTCTTTTTGCATAGAAGAACTGGGCTGTAGGCCAGAGGTGCAGGTGGGGATGTGGGGTAAGAAGATTCACCAGACAGAGTGGGGTAGCAGAACAAGCGGATTTACTGAAATACACTTTTATGGGGAGCAGAGGCCGAGACAGGAGAGATCTGCTGAGGGATGTGTGGGTGAGCTCCCTGTCCAGGGGTCGAACTCAGGCCTTAGAGGTGATTGTGCTGAGACTAGGTCACCAGGGAGGCCCTGTTTCAGGTTTATAATAAAAGCATTAATTTTGTAGTATATAGTATAAATTGGTGATACATTGATTTTGAGTACAGTAATTCTTGAGTGTTCTTTTAAAAGTGCTTACAAATAACTACCTTTGGTATCTTATTTTAGGCTACACACAATTATGTGATTGGTGGAGTGTTGGTGTAATTCTTTTTGAAATGTTGGTGGGACAACCTCCTTTCTTGGCACAAACACCGTTGGAAACGCAAATGAAGGTAAGGTATAGAATTTATACCAAAAGAATTATCACAGGTTCCTATACTGGACCTTTATCAGCCCTTAGAATATCTTAATCTGGGAGTAAGAAATGAATTTGTAAGGATAGAGGAGCCCACTTAAATTTAAATTTCACAAATGAACTGCAACTCATTTGCACATATATACTATACTCATATTTCATTCTCATATAAGTCTTATACATTTTGCAGATTTATTCTAGTTGATTGTCTTTCACTGCCCTTGGGCTTTGTTTCCTTCCATGCACATTCAAATCTTTAACAAAAATGTCTGTTTTTCCACTTGAAATTACTTCTGGCACTTAGTGAGAAGCTACCCATAATTTTAACACACACTGTCCCATTTAAAAGAGAACTTCATGAGAAAAGGACCAGATGTGTGTACTTAGCCATTTGCCCTGCCACATAGATGGGTTTCTTCAAAAGAAAGGTTTTGTCTGGAGATAACCCTAAACTTGGGTAATATCCTCAAATTTTCATTCTCCTAAATCATTAAAGGGCTGAGAAGTTGCTCTTCAGTCTTCAGGGCCTTGATTGACTTTAACTAAAAATAATCCACATGTTAAAGTGATATGTCTTAGGAAGACCTATCCTTCAAAACCATACTTTTTTTTTTAAGTATTAAAAAATACTCTGAGTAGAGAAAAACTTAGAATTGACATTTTACTCACTTCAAGATCAATGTGAAACCCCACTACCATGTAGGTCCCTTAATTCTCTACCTTTATGTTATAGTTATATGTTATATACATATATATTTATAACCTTATTTAATAGCATTACAGTTTTTGTTTTTGACCATTTATGTGAAAGGACTCAAGGTTGGTGTAGTCATATTGACCTAGATCTTTAGAATTTTTCTTTCTTTTCTTGGATCCTTGGTGTTTCAAAATGTCTTCTGTATCTTCAAGTTTACTAATTCTGTCCTCTGACATCTCCATTCTGCACTTTCTGTTTTCATTGTAGTAAAGAGGACCCACCAGAGACAGAGTGGGGAACAGACAGATTTGACTGAAATACACTGCAGAGGGGAGCAGCGGGCGAGACAGGAGAGGTCTGCTGCACCATGTGGGTAGCTCCCTGGCCAGCCGGGGATCGAACTCGTGCTGCAGAGGCTGCAGATAGTTTCACAGTGCTGTGCTTAACCCCTTACGCCATCAGGGAGGCCCCCTTTTGTTAAATCTTTTTTTTTTAAATGATTTTTTTTTTAAAGATTTTTTTTTTTATTCATGCATACAAGAACCGGGGTACAGGCCAGATGTGCAGAAGGGTGAAAGGATTCACCAGAGACAGAGCGAGGAACAGAACAGGCAGACTGACTGAAATACACTGCTGAGGGGAGCAGTGGGAGGGACAGGAGAGGTCTGCCGCACCATGTGTGTATCTCCCCGGCGGGCTGGGATCAAACTTGCGCTGCAGAAGCTGCGGACAGCTTCACAGTGCTGCACTCAACTGTCTGCATCACCAGGGAGGCCCCATTTTGTTAAATCTTATGGAGAATATTGATATTGTTCTGGTGGGGATTAAACCTGATTGGCTTCTGATCACAAATTCTAACCATCCTTTTGTGATTTATGAGTTCAATATGAGTTTCATTTTCAGAATCTTTGCATAAACAAATCTCTCCCTGGGCTGTGGTCTCTTCCTTAGTTCAGTTGTCAAAGTTTTTTATATGTTCTTTAGGGTTAGATCTACATAGGTCACCTTGGGGGTAAGCCTTGCAGTTCATTAATTATCTCATGAGTTAAGTTTTCCAAGCTGCTCATTCTCTGCTGGTCTTTTCCAGTTCCTTTCACTCCCCTTTTCAGTTCTTTAATCAGTATAGGAGACTTTATTTACCTCTTCTACATTTAACAAGGTGGTAAGAGGACACATTGAGCAACAGTGATTTGATCCTCCCTCTCGGGGACTGCGTGCTATGTGATTTAATATCCAATTGGAGAAGAAGGTTCCCTATCTTAGAATTTGAAGTGTCTCTTATACCTCTGTAGCTGCCATGAAATACCTGTCCCACTCCTTGAGCCTGAACTAGAGGGTTTTTTTCTGGAGTCCCCTCAGGCTATGCTGTATACCTCCTCACTTTGGGCTATTTAGAGTCTAGGCCAGGGAAGAATTGGTAGAATCACCTAGGTTTGGTAGTGTTCAAATCTTACCTTCTTCTATAATCTGCCTATTACTGTTTACTTTTGAGGGCCCTCAAGTCACTGCTCCATGCACTCTATCCAGGTTGTCTGGCTCCCCTCAGTAGAAAAGACAGGGCATACCCACTACATTTTAGATTGGACCCTCTCTTTCTGCCTGCTTTGAGGGTTTTTTCTGTTTCACTTTGGTCTTCTGCCATTTGATCATATAAATCTGTGTAGTTTTCTTAGTTTCTCGATAGAGGTTCACAAAGCTTCTTGGGATTTAGGTTGGTGACTTTCATCAATTTTGGAAAATTCCCTGTCATTTCATCTTCAAAGATTGCTTCTGCTTCCCTCCTTCTGGAACTCCAGTTAGTATACATTTGGTAGAGAAATTTGGTGTTATCCTATATAACCCTTTTTTGTTTATTTTTTCTTTTTGTGCTTCAGTTTGTATTAGTTTCTCTTGTTCCATCTTTGAATTAATTGACTCTTTCTATTTTACTATGCTTAATGTGTTTTGTTTTTTGTTTTTGTATTTTTACCTTAAACAGAAAAAGTCCTAAATGTCACTTAACAATGAAAAGTTAAAAACTGGGGCCTCCCTGGTGGTTCAGGGGTTAGAGTCTCAGTGCTATCAAGCTATCGCCAGCTGCTGTGGCAGCTTGAGTTCAATTCCTGGCCAGTGAGCTAACCCACATGGCTCTGCAGACCTCTCCTGTCTTGCCTGCTGTTCCCCTCAGCAGTGTATTTCAGTAGATCTGCCTGTTCTGCTTCCCACTCTGCCTCTGGTAAATCCGCTCACCCCCTGCATCTCTGGCCTATACCCCAGTTCTTGTATGCATAAATAAATAAAGATAAATATTTTTTTAAAAAAGTGAAAAACTTCTTTAACTGATTGTGTATTTTCATTCTCCTATTTGAAATTGGTAGTAGAATGAGGAATAAGTAACTTAAATTGTGATATTTTTCCCCAAAATTTTGAAAGAAATGTTTTATTATTAGTTGTTGTAACTCCTTTTTCTAATCTAGGAAAAGACTTTAAGATGAACAAGTACTAGAAGAAGGGATTTATTTTTCTTCTCTACAGTAGCTGAAAAGCTCCTATACAAATAAAGAAGAGTAGGGTTCATTTATTCATTTATCGAACAAATATTTATTGACTATTACCTTTCCTCCTTTTTCTCTCCCTTGCTTGTTCCAGTTCATTCAAAACCAGAATAAATATTTATTGAATATCTATTAATTATGTCAGGCAATTTGCCAAACACTGAGAAATAACAAAGACAAATAAAGCATGATCTATAGCCTTAGGGAATTTTATATTATAGCAGGAGGACATAGATATAAAGAGGTACCACAACATATTTAGAGCCATTGTGACAGAAGTAAATATAACGGGAGGGACAATGGAAATAGCCATTTCTAACATAGAGAGAAGGACTTAACAGGGGAGCTGAATTTTACAGTGAATCCTGTAAGATGAGTAAAAGATGCTTGGAGAAGAAGGGATGGGAGTGAAGGTTATTTCCCATCAGTGATTCATTATTAAAAGTATGGAAGGTGAAAACAGCGTGCACTTTACTTTAAAAATACATAGTCCAGTAAGACTTTTTGGTATAAAATTTGGAAGAAATGTTTGTTTTTATGTATCTCATCTCTGCTAATTAAAATAATCTTCTTTAAAGGTTATCAACTGGCAAACATCTCTTCACATTCCACCACAAGCTAAACTGAGTCCTGAAGCCTCTGATCTTATTATCAAACTTTGCCGAGGACCAGAAGATCGCTTAGGCAAAAATGGTGCTGATGAAATAAAAGCTCATCCATTTTTTAAAACAATTGATTTCTCCAGTGACCTTAGACAGCAATCTGCTTCATACATTCCTAAAATCACACACCCAACAGATACATCAAATTTTGATCCTGTTGATCCTGATAAGTTATGGAGTGATGATAATGAAGAAGAAAATATAAATGACACTCTCAATGGATGGTATAAAAATGGAAAGCATCCTGAACATGCTTTCTATGAATTCACTTTTCGGAGGTTTTTTGATGACAACGGCTACCCTTATAATTATCCAAAGCCTATTGAATATGAATATATTAACTCACAAGGCTCAGAGCAACAGTCAGATGAAGACGATCAGCACTCAGGCTCAGAGATCAAAAATATTGATTTAGTTTATGTTTAATACACTAGGAGTAATTGTGATGAGGATTTGAAAAAAGGCCTGAAACCCAGGGTTTTTTGAGGCTCTGAGTGTAAAGTTATGCAAATGTAACAGAGCTATCTATGTGTGCTCTGTGTACAATATTTTATGTTCCTAAATTATGGGAAGTCCTTTTAAAATGTTAATTTATTCCAGCTTTTTTAATCAGTAATTTAGAAAAAAATTGTTATAAAGAGAGTAAATTATGAACTGAGTATTATAGTCAGTTCTTGGTACTTAAAGTACTTTAAAATAGTGCTTTGTTTAAAAGGAGAAGCCTGGTATCTATTTGTACATATGCTAAATAATTTTAAAAGACTAAAGAGTTTTTGAAATTTTCCTGAAAGACAGTTTTAGTTTTACCTTGCTTTAACCAAATATGAAACATACCCCATATTTACAGAGCTCTTCCTCCTGCCCCCAAACCTTGTTTTTGGTACAGAGTCACCTATAAAAATTAAACCATTATGGTGGTAAAGCATTCCTTGGCTAATGATAATCTTTGTAATTCACACCTTTAAACCAAGAAATCCAGGGTTAAAACTTATGTTCATCAGAAGGAAAAATAATGTTGTAGAATATTTAATCTTCTAGCATGTATTTCTCCAGAATTACTGACTTCAAAAGAAGCACAGCACTCACAGTTTTCTTTTGTTTCCTAAGGGCATATCTGACGTAAGGGCAGATTAATTGGTGAAAAACTATTTAACTATTAATTAAGGTGGCCATTTGTAATTAGGAAAAATTACTTTGTGGTCTTAGAAAATTGAAATCCTTCTAAATAATTTAAGGTTAAATAATGTTTTCCAGCATGCCCATTGATTATTTTTAATGCTGCTTCCAGTTTTAAAAGGGAAGACTCTCCCCTAAATAAAAATTTGATACTAAAAGCTAAGATCTTTAATATTTCTACTTGGAAGTTAAAAACATAAAAACAAAAATCTTCCACCATCCTAAGCAGAGATATTATTTTAGTTTCATATGAAACTTAGAATTATTTGTAGGTAGTCACTAGAAAAGTGTTTTACCTATATAGTGACAGTTTTGTCAGTAATGTTATAGTTCCCTCTCTGAACAGTGCTGCATGTATGGAAAATCTAATGCTTAGGTTTCAAGGGATACTCATGATTTCCTAAGATACATTTAGCTTATTTTTTAGGAAGTGGGGGGACAGGGCTCCGACATCAGTAAAATTTGTATTTTATTTCCTTAAGCTCCACTATAGGGAATTATTTCATCAAAACATTTTTTTGTGAATAAGAGGATAATTTTAGCGATTTTCAGACTTTTAGCTTTCTTGATTAAAAGTTAACAAAGACCATGGATGTGAGTAAAATTAAAGACAAAACAATTTTTTTCAATTGAAATGGGGGGAGGGAAAGGTTTATATTAGCCCACACTCCCCACTTTCTTGTAAGAGGCCCTCTCAGCTTAGCTTATAAACAACACTTTGTAGCCCCATAGTGTAAGGTGGGTCTTTCGGTCATTAATCCTTTTAGAATCTGATGAAAAATGACAACTCTTCCAAGAAAAATACTATCAACAGATACACGTCAAATAATGCATGCAGTTCTAGGGATCATGGATGCGTTGAAACCTGTCACAAGCTAAGAACTTTGCTCTAAATTTATTGATCAATACTCAGATCAACACATCTTGTATAAACACTGATGATTTGTGATGGAAAGGTTCTGTATAAGATATCCCTGTGAATGCCTTTCTTTTGTTCATGTCTGTTAAAATCACTAAGTTCTTTGCTGCAAGCATTTTCACCATAGCATTTTCACTAATTTTGCTATAAAAAGTAACTGATTGATTGACAGTTTGGGTTCAGGTTTGGTCTATACAGAGAGAGTAGATATGCTGATATTAAAAGTACTAGATGATATCTACTACATATAGTGACTTGATAGAAAATACGGCAATAAAACTTACTGAAAATATGACATACAGTGTAAAGTTAGGTTGCATTCTCATAGATACATGTATATACGTGTGTATATGGGAGTATGCATATTTATAACCATGCTGTGTATTGTTATGAAAGCCTAGGCTGGCTGTTCTTGGCATAACATCCCATGTCATTTGATAGACATTCCAAAGTAGATGTGAAATGTGGGTTCAACTCTGGACCTTCAAAGCTCTTCTAAGCCTCTCTCCTCCAATGTAGTGTTTTTCAAACTAAGAAACCAGTTCTCTTGGGGTAAATGATAGTCATCTATCAGTTCAGTAAAGCTATCAATACCACTAACTGGAAAAAAAACACCATTATTAAGCATTTAATCTTTGTTAAATTCATCTGTTAATAAATTTGTTGAAGATATTGTATCTAAGTTCGCTCAAGTTAACTTAGGTAAGTTAGCTAAAGAACTGATAATGCTCTTTAAGATTGTAAGTTACTACCCATCTCTTTTCTATTTGCCATACTTTGGCAAACTTGGTTTTGATGGGTAGGAGCAATGACTGCTCACCAAATGACTAGCAAAGTGGTATGTTATTTTCCCGGTAAATTTTATTGTATTTTCTGATCTAGTCGATAAATCCTGTTATCTATCATTTTTAGATCATCATGTCTACTCATCACTTACAGGTTATTATGAAGGCTAAGATTTATATGCTGTAAAAATGGGAGTATTTTGCCAGCTGAAACCATTTTATCTGTCTTCATAGCACAGTTGCCTTATGACCAATTAGGTCTGTGGAGAAAATGCTGTGGTAAAGAACTTACAGCAAATCTACCTATAACCCTTGCTGGTACAGTACTAAGATCATTTAAATAAAGCCTTTGGAGAGCACAGAAATACAAGTTTGGCTTTCACAGGCTTGATAGAGAAATATTCTAAACTTCTAATCGGGGAATTTTAAGAAAATGCACTGTAATGAGATGGCAGTCGTATGGAACATCTGATTAATCCTCTAAAATCCTATGCAGAACAAATTCAAGAATTTTTATTTCAAAACACATTTTTAAACTTTCTTGCTCTTCAAACTTTCTCAGAGTTGTTTCCATTTAGTTGTTTTACTTCTGGATATGGTGCAATGCAGTATACAGAACCAACTTGTTACACTTAACGTCTTAGGAAAACTAAGGTGCTTTCTCTGTTGCCCTAACTCCTCCAATACAACAAACACTACAAATTTTGTTTTCTTTCAAAATTTCCTCTTGACAGTGTAAGCTTTTTGTGTGTTTTTCTGATGCTGTGTACAGCCTTTAATAACTGCAGCTTTAATAGTTTGGATATGCTTTTTCATTTTCTTATTCCCAGACTATATTCAGTTCTTCCATTATAGAATCTGGTTTGTTCTGACCCCAAAAGATGAAGACAACATAAAAAATCTGTATGTTCTCAACTGAAATGGAGTGAAAACATTGGTTATACATGTTTTCTTTTAAAAATAATTTTCCCACTCATTAAAAAACTTGCTGTCTTTCTTATACCCCTTTTATGCATATTAATAGTATTTATAAAATGTGTTCTATAATTATGTAACTGTAGATACTGTTATGTATTGTCCAGTGACATCCTAAGGCAGGCCCTATTGCTGTATCTTTTCTACCTTATTTGTAATAGAAACTATAGAATGTATGACTAAGAAGTCACTTTGAGATTGACTTTTTAAAAAAGTTATCTTCTGCTGTTGTAAAGTGCAAAACTGTGAGTGGAAATATTTTATTCTGACTAAATAATATGTTAGAAATTAGAGACTACAGTGGGAGGATTTTTAGATATTGCTGCTGCTGTTACCTAAGGTACTTTAGAAATTTCTCTTTAATAAACAAAGATAAAGAAAAATCCCTTTGCTATTTAAAGTGAAACATTTAACCTGTTTGTTTTAATCTAAAGCAAAAAGTAATTTGGGTCCACATATTGGTGTATTTGTAAAGCGCCTTAATATTTCCCTTTGTGGAAGGCACTATACCACAGTTTACTTTTATATTGTATTATGTATATAAGTATTTTGTATTAAAGTTGAATCATTGACAACACTACCGTTTTATAAAATAATGCTTTGTTAGGAAAAGGAATTACAGCTTTGCAATATAACTAAATTGTTTTGCATATTTGAATGTAATAGATAAAAATAATCACCCTGTGTTTTTAATGAATCTATTTGTATTTTCCCAATCATTTTCTCTAGTGTAACATTTGCTGGGATAATTAAAAAAAATTCAACTTTCAATTATGTGTGGAAAGCTGACTTTTAAGTCACTTAAATATGTTGATATTTTTCTTTCAAAATTTTATTTCACCCTTTTTATTTTCAGAGAAAATTTATGCTTAAAAAGTGGATATCTTGAATTAAAATACGTACCTTCTTAGGGTAAGATAAACTGAATAGATTATATTAGTGTAACCACAAAATTTCATTTTGTCCAATGTAAGTATAACAAATAGTTCATGTTAAAGTCTTCATTTAGATCAGCAGAGATTTAAAGCTTTTTAATGATTAAATGTCACATTTGGTATTATTTTAGTCCAGTTTATAATTTATTTAAATCTGAAGTTGGTAAATCAATTTCCTTTATTTACAAGCATCTCATGAACTGCCTACGAGATAAAATGATAGATGCTATATCTAAATCAACTTTGTACAAATGAGTAAATACCAAGGGTTCCCCCTCCCCCTGCTTTTTTGCAAGTATTTCCATCATTCTGAGGTTTCCTTTTATCTTCTTGCTTGGACTCCCTTACAGAATTATATTTGTTTTACATTTGACTGCTGTATAGTGGATGAAAATTGCATTATTCCTATGATTCATATTCCTACATTGTGGACCCATGTTTGGCATGCTTAAAATATGTGGCTATACCTTGAGATGTCAAAGCCAAGCACACACACAAAAACGTAACTTCTGTGTGTGAAGGATAGAGGGAGGCTGTCAAAAATTTATGTTTGAAACAGGCAGTTGTTATCTTCCTAATATTAATGCCTTCCTTTCAGTATTGTCACCCAGAGATCCTGAAATCTTGCTAGGCTCAGAATCTGGGTAGAACTTGGGCTTGCTTCGCCTGGAGAGGGGTTAGATGGAGTATGTTCTGTGGCAGATCTGGCGTGCTCATGAGTTCCCCCGATCCCAGAGGGATTAACTGATGACAGTGGCCACGCTTCTTCCGCAGCATCCACTCTTTCTCTCCTCCTTTCCCTCTCCCTCCTTCTTTCTCCATAACACTATAACATAAGTTTCAAGTGTATAATTTTCATTGTCTCCATCTTCCTTTTCTCAATCTTTGTTTTCCTAATAGAGTATCCATTCCTGTCCAAGTTTTGCAGCCACTAGAACCCATGTAATTATAAGTCCATACCGTGTTATTAGGTGTGGCCACATAAACTGGTTTTGGCCACTGGCATATGAGCAGGTGTGATGTGTGCAAATTATACTTCTTACACTTTGCCTTCTACTTGCTCTTTCCCTTTTACCAAGCACGGAACATGGACAGAGTAGACTTTGTTGACTATGAAAACTGGGAAAATATCCACGTAATGAAGGATCACCAAAATGAATAGAAACCTGATTACCTCAAAGATTGTGTGAAGATGGCTATCTGTCTAACCTCAACTGATGAACTACAGAATGTTAGATTAAATACACATTTCCATTTGTTACTATTGCTAAACTGCATTATAGTCTATAATTTGTATTAGTATATAATATGACTTGGAAAATAATTTAAGGAGGTAATTTTGTATTTTGGTAATCTGTGCAATCAACCATGAAATCCAGTTATTTTACCTCTTCAGTTTTCCTTTAATCTTTATCCCTGTTATTGATTAGGTTGAGGCCCTCATCAGCTTGCCCAAATTATTAGAATAACTTTCTAGCAGGTGTCTTTTACTTCATTCTGGTCCCTCAAATTTATTATCCAGCCTGTTACCCAAAGGGCCTACTTAAATGATATCTCTGCTTCTAGTGTAGCCAAATAAGGTTCTAATGGATTGACTTTATCACATATAACAACCATAAACTTGGAAAACAAAAATACAACTACCCGACGATACTAGAAAACAAGAGCAGGCAGATTCTGGATGGCAGTCAACCCTTGAAAAAGAAGAATGGCACTAAATGAGCATCTTATTTTCATTGTATCGTGGGCAAGAAGTCTCTAGCTGAGTCATTAACCATGTGCTGTGGGGAGAAATCCAAGCATACTATCTTACAGATAAAAACTAAGTGAATTTTGAGATGCTGCTCTGCAGACAGCCAAACCAAGTTAACTGCTTAACTAAAACAAAACAGAAAAAACACCTCCAGAGGCATCTCACTGAATCTAGAGTATCTTCAACATAACATTTTCAATCCAAGATAAAATTCACTGCCATACCAAGATATATAAGGATACGACTTAACAGAAAAAATCAGTATATCTGGAATTGGCAAAGATAATGCAACATCTCTTACAACTTTGAAATGGTAAAATTATTCTCATAAGCAAATATAAGTCTCAGAAAATAGGAACTGTAAGAAAACCAAAAGGTAATTCTAGAAATATACAGTATCTGATGGCTATGACAAAGGGAAAAGTCCATAAAACTCAAAGATGATAAATAGAAATTTTACATTTTGAAGAACAAAGAAAAAAAGATTGGAAATGAACAAAATCTCAAGGATATTTGAGATAAAAACCTAAAGATATAAGATACATGTATTTGTTACGGATAGGGCAGAAAAGTTATTTGAAAAAATATTGGTCCGGAGTTTTCTAAATTTGGTGAAGGACGGAAGTTTACAGGTTCAAGAAACTCAAAACACCCATCAAGGGGAAAGAAGGGAAATCCAAAGACTATATAAGAGACAAAAATTAGAACAAAAATTAGAACCAGTAACATCCTGGTTCCTAACCAGATAAATATAAATCTTTACACTAAAGGTCTATTTACTTCCGCTCCCTTTACCCAAATATCTGGTTTTCAACAAAAAAATAATTACAAAGCATATAAAAAGGCAAAAACAAAACAAAAAAATCCCCACAACTTGGGAGACAAATTAAGTATGAGAACTAGACTCAGAAAGAACAGAAACTTTAGAATAACCAGACCAGGAATTATAAGTAGCTATGATTAGAACGCTAATGGAAAAAAATGCCCAATATGCAGGAACAGATGGGTAAGGTAAGCAGAAAGATGTGAACTCTTAAGAATCAAAAGGAAATTCTAGAAATATAAAGCACTGTAACAAATGAAGAAAGCCTTGGGGGTTCCATAAGTAGACTGAAGAGGGCTAAGGAAAGAATCAGCTTGAAGGTAAGTGGATAGATACTTCCAAAACTGAGGAGCAAGCAGTTTTCCTTTAAGACTGTCCACCTGGGTCCATGCAGGTGTCTCTCCATCTTCTCTTTTCCTTAATAAACTTGTTATGATGAATGGGACATATGCTAAAAAAACAACAACACACACACACCAAAACTGAAGAGCAAAAAGAAAAAAAAAAAAAGGTAACAGAATATCGAAGAACAGGACAATTACAAAAAGTGTTACATTGGCATAGTGTCGGAAGGAGAAAAAAGAAGAAATATTTGACTTAGTAATGGCTGAGAATTTCCTAAAATTAATGACAGGCATTAAACCAGAGATCCATGAAACCCAGAGAATATTAGACAGGATAATACTTTCAAACTGCAGAAAATCAGGCCTTCCTTATGGTCAAGGAGTTAAGTCTGAGCACTATCACCACTGGACTGGGTTCGATTCTGGGCCAGAGAGCTAATCCACATATGGCACAGCAGACCTCTCCTGTTCTTGTTCAGTAGATCTGCCTGTTCTGCTCCCCATTCTCTGTGGTGAATCCTCTCACCCTCCTCCCACACCGCTGGCGTACACACCAATTCTTGTATGCATAAATAAGTCTTTAAAAAATTTAGTGTATAATGATAAAGGACCGATCACAAAAATCTACAAAGAGCTGATGAGACCCAACAAAAACAAAGAAAATAATCCAGTCAAAAAAATGGGCAGAAGAGCTAAAAAGAAACTTCTCTGAGGAGGAAATGCAAATGGCCAACAGGCATATGAAAAAATGTTCAACATCACTTGTAATCAGGGAAATGCAAATCAAAACTACCATGAGATACCATCTTACACCAGCGGGAATGGCACATATTAAAAAAACTAGTAACAACAAATATTGGCGAGGATGTGGAGAAAAAGGAACTCTCCTGCACTGCTGGTGGGAGTGCAAACTGGTCCAACCACTATGGAGAGCTGTGTGGAGATTTCTGGACCTACTAAACATAGAGCTTCCATAGGCTCCAGCAATTCCACTCCTAGGTATTTACCCAAAGGACACAGAAACATCAATTCCAAAGGGCACCTGCACCCCTATGTTTATAGCAGCACTGTTTACAATAACTAAGCTTTGCAAACAACCCAAATGCCCAAAAATAGATGACTGGATCAAGAAGATGTGGTACATATACACCATGGAATATTACTCAGCATTCAAAAAAGATAAACACATGCAATTTGCAGCAACATGGATGGCGCTGGAAGGGATCATGCTCAGCAAAATAAGCCAGAAAGAGAAAGAAAAATACCAGATGGTCTCACTCATAGCAGGAGTTTAGAAAACCCAAATAAGGGACCAGGAAAAATAATAACTATAAGAAAGAAAATATCTAAATCAACAAACAACTATGAACCAGAGACACTCTATGGGGGTTGGGGGCGGGGAAAGGAGGGGTTGGGGTCAAAATAAGGGGGTTGTAATTGTATGGGAAATATAAAAATAAAATTTAAATTAAAAAAATTTAAAAAAAGGTAAAAAAAATTTAGTGTAAAAATGGAAAAAATTCATTTTTGTTGATGACATGTCAAAATTATGTTTTGGATCAGTTGGTAAAGTAAAATATACTACTGAAATTATTTTTCACCTTTTTTTCAATATGGCTAGTAGATAAATTTATAATGATATACCTGGCATATATTTCTTTTTAAATTTTTATTAATTTATTTCCCATATCTTTTTTAATTGAGAAAACATTGGTTTACAACACTGCAGGTAGTTTAGAATAGGTCACTCCTCTTCAGATATGTGTTGTCACATCACACCCACCATGAAAGCTGCCATAATCCTCCACCATAGGGATAGTCTCCTGCTCTTTGCTCCTTACCCTTTGCTCTCCACTGTAGTAGTTTCACTTCTAAATCATATTTCTAGAATTTGTTTTGCATACGTCTTTTTTATTATTATTTATTTATTTTAGATTTATTTATTTATTTATACAAGCACTGGGTACAGTCAGAAGTGCAGGAGGGTGAGAGAATTCACCAGAGCCAGAGCAGGGAGCAGAACAGACAGAAGGACCGAAGTACACTGCTGAGGGGAGCAGCGGACGGCAGGGGAGGTCTGCGCACCACGTGGGACCCTCACCAGGCCGGGGATCGAACTAGCGCTGCAGAGGCTGCGGGCAGCTTCGCAACCCAGCACTCAACCGCTGCACCACCGCGGAGGCGCTCTAGAATTTGTTTTGATTTAGTTTTTATGTGCCTTTGTTTTGTTTCTTTATATTCCATATGAGTGAACTTATCCAGTATTTGTCTTCCTTCTTCTGACTTATTTCACTTGTATGTTTTTTAAAGCCACTGGATAAAATTAAAATAGAATTCTTGGGCCTCCACTGGTGGCGCAGGCGGTTGAGCACAGTGCTATGAAGCTGTCCACAGCCTCTGCGGCACCAGTTCGATCCCAGCCGACCGGTGAGAGACCCACATGGCGTGGTAGACCTCTCCTGTCTCGCTGCTGCTCCCCTCAGCAGTGTATTTTGTCAGTCTGCCTGTTCTGTTCCCTACTCTGTCTCTGATGGATCCTCTCACCCTCCCGCAAATGTGGCCTGTACCCTGGTTCTTGTATAAATAAATAAATAAATAAATCTTTAAAAAAAAATGGAATTCTTCTAGAAATACAATAAATTTAAAAGAAACAGATGACCTATATCCACACACAGAATTGTGCAAAAATTTCCCTAGCAGGTTTATTTGCAATAGCCAGAAACTAGAAACAGCTGAGCTATTTATAAATAGGAGAATGGGGGTGGGGGGGGGCCTTTATGGTGTGGAATACTACCCAGCAATGAGAATAAACTATGAACACCCACAACAACATGGATGAATTACAAAATTATGCTAGGTAGATGCAGGTCTGTCTCAAAGATACAGATTACATGATTGAACTAAATCAGAAAAACTAGTGGGAAAAAATTCAAAACTTAGGTGCCTTTTTGCAGCATCCCCTCTTAAACTATCTCTGGCAACCAAAGACCACTATTAGTATAAAAGCTTTGCCCTTCTAGAATTTTATAAAAATAGAATCATACAATATGTATTCATTTTGTGCACTTTGAGAAGTTTTTAAACTATGTTGTATTTGTATTTCAGCATACCTTTGCACTCTTAAAAGATGAAAGTGGGGTTCAACGTAATAAGGAAAATTAATCTTAACCTCCTTGAGCTAGGTTTTTTTTTTTTAAAGATTAATTTATTTATGCATACAAGAACCGAGGTACAGGCCAGATGTGGTGGGTGGGGGAGGGCGATGAGAGGATTCACCAGAGACAGAGCGGGGAACAGATCAGGCAGACTGACTGAAATATAATACTGCTGAGGGGAACAGGGGCAGAGACAGAAGAGGTCTGCTGTGCCATGTGGGTCACCTCCCTTGCTGGGAATCAAACTCCTGCTGCAGAGGCTGTGGACAGCTTCAAAGCGCTGTGCTTAAACCCTTGTGCCAGCAGGGAGGCTCCCCTAAGCTGGGTTTTTGTTTCAAAAAGACATTATGGTTTCCCGTACTCCATTACAAGAGAGTTCATATCCACCATGCCAAAAACTACTATTTTCTATTTAGTAGAAAAATTTACACTTTAAGCTCTGTAAATAGTTCTATTTTGCTGACCACTATGTGCCCAATGCCTACGACAAACCGGCCTGTAGTAGCAGCTCTATTAAGTATTTGTGGATTGAATGGATATATTCACTTGAATGATCTTTAGGTGTATTAAATTACTGGGATTCTTTAAAATTAGATACCTGGGCCTCCCTGGTGGTGCAAGGGGTTAAGTCTCCGCACTATGAAGCTATTGGCAGCCATGCAGCGGGAGTTAGATCCCAGCCAGGGAGCTAACCCACATGGCTCAGCAGACCTCTCCTGTTTCCCTGGCTGCTCCCCTCAGCAATGTGTTTCAGTGGATCTGCCTGTTCTACTCCCCACTCTGTCTCTGGCGAATCCACTCACCCTCCTATAGCTCTGCCTACACCCTAGCTCTTGCATGCATAAATAAATCTTTAAAAAAATAAAATAGGGGCCTCCCTGGTGGCACATCTGGTTAAGATGCAACCTATGAAGCAGTCTGCAGCCTCTGCAGCAGGAGTTTGATCCCCTGCAGCCGGGGAGCAACCCACATGGTGCAGCAGACCTGTCCTGCCTCAACAGCTGCTCCTCTCAGCAGTGTGCTTCGGTAGATCTGCCTGTTCTGTTCCCCATTCTCTCTGGTGAATCCTCTCATACCCCCCAACACCTCTGGTGTGTACCCCGGCTCTTGTATGCATAAAGAAATAAATCTTTAAAAAAAGAAAATACTAAAAAGTTTGATACTTAATTACCATGCACTCCTAAAGGAAAAAATGTCTTAACTATCTCTGTTCCACCTTAGGTGGAGCTAAAGGATAGAGATAGACTGGAAACGCATAAATCGTGGAGCATCATGTTGTTTTTGTTGCCTGTATTAGATTGGTGATCAAAAAGATTTAAAATAAGAAAATAAAACGCTCCCAGCAGCGTGTCCAAAAAGCTCTGCTCACCTCCCTATTTTGTTAACACCTCGGTCGAAGAATTAGCTTCTAAAACAGAATTTGTCATAAACGAATTACTGGAGCCTTTACACTCACCTATAAAATAGACACCCTGACTTCCTAACCTCTGAGCAACGTGATGAAAATCACACGAGAGTAAAAGGAAGCAAGCACCCAGCAGGAAACGCCGAGGTGAGGAAGGTGAAACTCCTCCAGGGCCCCACCGCCCCCGCCCCGCGCTGCGCGGGGAGGCGGCGGCTTGGACTGCGCAGGCGCGCGCCCGTCGCTCCCGCCCCGCCCTCCCCCGGCGCCGGGGCGCGCGCGCCGCCGACGTCCTCGCTCCCGGGGCGTCGCCCCGCGTGCGCCCGCGCCGTCGCGGCCGTCCTCGGCGCCGGAAGTGGCCCGGCGGGTTTGCCTTCAAATTGTCCACCAGCCGGAGCCTCGCCGGGCGCTGTTGGCGGTTGGACCTTCGGTGCTGGGGCCGACAGTGTTGCGGGGGGGCCGGGCCGGGCCCTCCTTCCTCGCCTCCCGAGTCCCGCTCGACCCTGCCCCTCCGCCCGGCGGTGGGCGGACCCCGGGAGCCTCGCCGCCCCAGGTGAGTGGCCCCCGCGGGTGCTCGAGGGACCCCGGCCCCGGCGGGTCTGGGCGGGCCTCGGGGCCTGCGCTGCGAGCCCCCGCTGTCCCGCCGGGCGCCCGCCGCTGTCGGCGCCGAGACCCTTGTCCTGGCTCACGCCGCTGACACCTGTGGCGGGGTCGGCCCCTCGCTGGGGACCCGGGACCGGCCGGGGACTTCCCGGGGCTCCCGCCGCCCCCTCCCTAGGCTTGGATCACCAGAGAACTCGAGACCAAGAGATGTTTTATTACTTCACTGTTCTGACAAATCCTCTCCCGAACCCGCCCAACCCGCCCCAGCACCCCGCCCCCGCCCCAGCTCTCACCCCGACAAGCCCGAAAGCTTTCGCGTGGGGATGCAGCTGGCTCTCTGCCGTTGTTTGTCTGTCTTTCTTAGGTAGCTGTGATAATGTTGAAGGTGCTACTTCTTACTTAGTTTATCCCGGAGCCCGGCATCCTCTGGGAGACTGTTATCGCTCATTGTTTAGCGTGCATACCTTTCAGAAAATTTACCCCATGGAACATCTGTTTCTTCCAGCGTATTGTATGGTGACATAGTTGGAGCTAAACGTTGGTCCTTACGTTTACCTTGCTAGGATAGCCTCAAGCCTGCTCTTAAGAATAATTTTCTCCTAACTGCAAAGTGCCACTTTTATATCAGTAACTTCCAGATGTCCAGCGAGGCACCCTTTTCTCGCGAAAGCGCTCATTTATGCCTTCCTCTTTGAAATCAGATCTGTGGTTTCTGCTGAAAACTCCCCTAAATGTTTTAGAATGTGTACGATAGATTTTTGCCACATAGTCACAATACTAGAACACCACCGTGTCAAGAAGAGCCTTGTGATGTTATTCAGACAGGCCTGAATGTCTCAACGTGCAACCTGTTTTCTTTTCCAAAGGAGAGGGTTTTTGTCATCCGTGAGTTCTCACACAAGGAAACAGCGGCAACACGTTTTGTCTTGTATGAATACGAATAACTTGTGGCCTGTATCTTGCCCTCAAAAAAAAGGCGGTGCTTATCAACTTTCCAACATTCCTTAACTGTGAAAGGCTGTATAAAGCTCCTTTATGGCACTGGTTATTCAAAAAGCTTTTACATTATGTCGATTTAATACTAGGCAGCTACAGATTCTGCATCTTACTTTCAAACTTCTCTCCCAGTTCTAACAAATACTGAGGATTAGAATCTTTGAGAATTGACTCTGTTAACAATTTTAAAATTTGTTTTACAATGGTTGTTTTGCTTTGTTTTAAAAGCTACTTGACTGGTTAAAAATATGTCAGTGTTGATAGCTGGCTAAATAGGTCTGTTTGTGGTGTTTGTTGATATGGCTTGAATATGGCTTTCTAATTACATTTTACAAAGCAAAGAAACAGACAAAACCAAACCAAAACAAACCTTTGATTCTGACTGCAGAACTGAAGTTACCAGATGGAAGAAAGAGGTGAGAGCAAAAGGTAGAAGGGGCGCAGTGGAGTCTGGTGGAGGTTATTAGTACTTTTGCAGTGGGTGCGTTGTGATAACATACATTTGAAGGCATGTGAACCTGTACTCCTAAAACATGTACAGTGATATAAACCATTGTTACCCCAATTTGAAAACTTAATTACGTTATAATTGTATTCATCGATTTGTTTACTTTTGTTTTGTTCGGGGTAAATTGAAAGAAAGCTTACCAACTATATATGTAGTACACTTTTTTTGTATTTTATCCTGAGTTTCCTTTTTGATGCTCTTTTCATAGCGATAACTTTCTTGTGCTTGAGAATTTAGCATTTGGTAATTACAAAGGTAAGAAAAATGTATGCCATGCTATAATTGGTCATAAGTCATTCATTTATTGTGCTTATTCATAATCATCAGTGACTGTAAATTAGCATTATGGTTGCTTTCATATCCCAGAGATGAACATTCTGAAAATTGCTTAATAGTGTATTATTGCCACCTTTAAAGTGACACACATTTGGTACTTAATAGGCCTTCAAGAAAATACATGATTTTCATTTGTTTTTGTTATAGGACTTCAGTTTTGCAGATAAATATTTGTAACATTGATGCTGATTTTTTATGTCTGTGTTTAATATTTTCTCATAAAGCCAAGGGAAAAACCATCTAGAATAAATAAAATGTTATCCCTTGCACTAAATTCAAGACTTAAGGTCTATTTTTGTCTTCAGTGTAATTCCTCATAACTCGTAGATCTCCTTAATATTTCTTGAATGAAGGACATATGTGTATTGCAGAATAAGTGGAACCGTGTCTAATAAGATTCCTTAAAATATTCAGTGGGAGTAGTGTCCTTTTTTGGTATGTCACAGGGAAGGCACTGTACTTGTTATATCGGGGGAGAATAGGAATCTTACAAATGAAGTATTTGGGTCTGTAACCTTTTCTTTCTCAATTTCTTTCCTTCCTTTTCCCTAATCCTAGAGGGTGACAAAACACTTTTAAGTCTCTTTGTAGAGATACTGTATCACATTTTATACTAAGTTTGCAAGAAATTTTGCTGTAATAGTTGTTTAAAAATTGACTGTTACTTGACTTAAAATTTCATGTTGCATCTTTTAATTTAATAAATTAATTTAGTAACTTGCTAAAATAAATACTAAAGCTGTGCAATCAAAAGGATGGTTCTGATAGGATAGTGTAAAGGGAAAGCTTACTGTGAGAGAAAGCGATCATTTTTGGTCATTTTTTTCTTTAATCTCCACAACTAAGAGTCTGAATTTTTAGAAAATATCATTTTTATGTGTTCTCTATATTGAACCAATGGGTAATGTTTACAATAAATGGTGATTAAATTTGGTCTGTAGGCAACTCTTCAAATATTTCCAGATATTGTGGCAGATAAATCCAATTTCTGCCCTCCTCCTGTGTAATTTTAGCAGTGTTGACATTTATTTGAGAAGGATGCCTGAGACTTAAGAAATAAAAGGAATGAATAAAAATTGTTTTTGTCTTAACATTTAGTCAACTAAAAATATTTTGATACTATTTTCAGTAAACATATTGTTTCTTTGACAGCGCATTTGGTAATGTGGCTTTGGGTTGACTTTATGTTCCTGTTTATTAGAAATTGTTGATTCATTGGCTCCTCAGGAATTTTATCTGATTAGAAAGAGGCCTGAAATGACTTCTGTGAGTGTTGGCACACTGAATTGTAGCCCTCCAAAAAAGAAAAAAATCACCTAATTTAGATTTTTTTTGTGTGGCGGGGGAGGGGGGGAGGGAAGAAAGCTCTGGAGAGAGTCTTTTAAGGAAATGCAGAGAGGGAAGACCTGATACACCTGATAACCAAGCTTACCAGGTCAACTATACACTGAGCTGCAGCTGCCCAGCTGTGCTCCTCTAACATTGTTACCCAGACCGTGTCACTGTAGGCATGTGTGGCTTCAGGGCGAAAGTGATCACACAGCCCTGGTAGAGATGAGTTGAGGATCAAGGAATGTGAGGGTGCTTGCGGATCATGCACCAGACAAAGGTAAGAAATCTTAGCAGTTAGGACAAAAACCTGGCAGTATTTATTCAAAGATTTATGGAGTGTCTGCTGTGTGCCATGCATGATTCTCTGTGCAGGGGTAATATCAGTAAATAACAGAGACACTTGGTTCTTGGCCCTGAAGTGTCTGTCAAGATGGAATATTATCAGTGACTCCAGACAATCACTGTTTTGGTCATGGGATATTTTCCTTTTCTTTTGGATCACAGCAACCTAGCTTTGACCTACATAATTACAGACCATAGTTCATAGCTGTATTGCTTCATAACAAATTACCCAAAAACTTAGTATCTTAAACATTATCTCACACTCTCTTTGGGTCAAGATCCGGTCATGTGTTAGCTGGGTGCCTCTGATTCAGGGCCCTTACAGCCTGTAATCAAGGTATCAGGCTGCAGTCTTCTCAAGGGTCCTCATGGTTGTTGGGAGGATTCAGTTCCTCTGGATGGTTGGACTGAGAGGCTCAATTCCTCACTGGTTGTTGCTGGGCCTTCCTCAGTTCTTTGCCATATGAGTCACTGTTCTGGGCAGTTCACAACATGGTAGCTGGCTTTCCTTACCCAGGCCAGCAAGAGAATGTGAGCAAGGTAGAAGTCACAGTCTAATCTCAGAAATGACATTCCATTGTTTTTGTATATGCTGTTTGTTACAGTCTCACATTCTAGGGGAGGTGATTTCACAAGGGCATGGATACCAGGAGGCAGAGATCATTGAGAGTCAGCTTACAGGCTCTCTAATTATCCCTGGGTCTAAGGCCCTTCTTTTGTTGTATTTTCTGTTTCTCCCTACTCTTCATACTCTTTCTCTACTCCTATTCCCTATTTTACCTTACACAGACACTGTCATATATTAGGTATATATTCCTGGATGTATTGATATGTGAATACTGAAAAAGAAAAAGGTGTTTTATAAAACCCATTATTTTTTAAAGATTTATTTATGCATACAAGAGCTGGGGTGCAGGCCAGAGGTATGGGGGATGAGAGGATTTACCAGAGACAGGGGAGCAGAACAGGCAGATCTACTGAAATATATTGCTGAGGAGAGCAGTGGGTGAGACAGGAGAGGTCTGCTGTGCCATGTTTTTTTTTTTTTTAATTTTTTTTATAGAGGCATGTTTTATTTATTTATTTGTTTTGTTTATACATGCACTGGGTACAGTCAGAAGCGCGGGAGGGTGAGAGAATTCACCAGAGCCAGAGCAGGGAGCAGAGCAGGCAGAAGGACTGAAGTACACTGCTGAGGGGAGCAGCAGGTGGCAGGAGAGGTCTGCGCGCCATGTGGGACCCTCCTCTGGTGGCCGGGGAGCAGCCGGGGATCGAACCAGCGCCGCGGAGGCCGCGGGCAGCTTCGCAACCCAGCGCTCAACCACTGCGCCACTGGGGAGGCCCTTTGCTGTGCCATGTTGGTCACCTCCCTTGCTGAGGATCGAACTCCTGCTGCAGTGGCTGCCCATAGCTTCATAGTGCTGTGACTTAACTCCTTGCACCACCAAGGAGGCCCCAAAGCATATTTATTTTTTATTCACAGAATGGTATTGGATTTAGATTGTATTCTGTGTCTAAAATTTTTTTTCACCCAACTCCTCTATATTTGGATTATCCCTGTTGTTATTTATAAGTTTTGTTCATTGCTTCCATCTGCCATATAGTAGTCCTTGGTATTCATCTGTCACATTTTCTTACTCATTTCCCTAGCTAGAAATAGAAGGATTGCCTCTACCTCCTTGATTTCTCAAACAATACTGTCATTAAAATCCCAAAACAAAATCCTTAATGGATCTGTGTGAGACTTTCTCTGGGGTATTTACAGAGTAGTGGGATTGCTGGGTCATACGATAAATGGACGCATAATTTTCCCAGGTATTGTCAGGTTGCTCTTCGAAATGACCATAACCAGTTTATACCCACAAATTGTGTTTCCTTTTCCTCAAATCCTTGCTGATACTTAGTATTATTGGACTTGTTAATTAATTAATTATTAATCTGGTAGAAAGGGGTTTTTCAATGCTTAATTTCCATTCCTAACTAAATAGTGTCTCTGCTTGTTAGCCATTGGGTTTTCCCTTCCATGAATTGCCCTTTATGCTCTCTTTCCGTTTTTGTGGGAAGTCCTTTTTTTTTTTTTTTTTTCATTAGTATAAGGAATTATAAGAATGGATTTTCTGATCTTAAGTTACCCTTGCATTCCTGGGATAAACCTTCTTGATGAAGTGTATGTATCTTGTTTAGAATTTCCATGTCTGTGTTCATAGTGCAGTGATACTTATATTGTTCTTACTCAGTTTTGAAATTGATGATTCTAGCCTCATAAAAAGGGTTGGATCAACTTATGTGTGATTGAAATTATCTTCTATTTAGGAGGAAGGTTAAAAACCCACTTATGAAAAATCTGTCTCTGCAACTGGAGCTTTTTAAGGGAAAGAGGTCATTAAAATTTCATATTCTGGAAAATAAGAGAAAAAAATTACAGCGAAAACTTCATTTTCTTTATTCTCAGATCTGTCTAGTTATTTCCTGGTTCTCATTCTATATTTTGTTTATTTGTGTGTCCTTTCATTTTTTCCCCTTAAATCATTCTTGCCAAATACTTGTTTCTTGATTTTTCAAAGACCCAGATTTTGGTTTCATAAGTCTTTTCCAATGTTTTAGATGCTCTTTTGTTTGCTTTGATTTAAATTTTAAGACACACTGCTGAAGAGAGCAGAGGACGATTAGGAGAGGTCTGCTGCGCCATGTGGGTAGCTCCCTGGCTGGGGATGGAACTCGTGCTGCAGTGGCTGCAGATAGCTTCATAGGTTGCATCTTAACCCCTTGTGCCACCAGGGAGGCCCCTAAATTTAAAGAGCTTTTTGGTCTGCTCTGTTGGTGTCTTTTAGCTTCTTGAGTGGATGACTTAGCTCAACAATTAGTACATGAATGACTCTTTCTTATGGTAGCAGGGTGTGGTGCGTCTCTACTGTTGTATTCCGCCATCTCTCATCATTTTGATATTTTGTGCCTCTCAATCCTGCCAATCAGGTATCCTCAGCCTGGGAACTGCTCATTCCTAAGAACTATCTTTCTCATTTGCTGTCATCTACCCTCCCTAAGTGGAAGAACGGCAACAGGAGACACTCTCAGAGCTTCTGTGTTGACCTGTTTTTATCAGCTCTCACTCTATCCAGGCCCTTGTTTGTGCTGATGGAACCTGCTGTCTCCATCAGGCACTGGGCTAGCACTGCTTCTTCTCTGCCCTACAGTGGCAAAGGTGGGTAGAGTAAGGAGTGGTAAGGACAATGGAAGTCAGAAAGGGCACTGCCAGAAAACTCACCTGGCCCTCTTTCCTTCTAGACTGATAACTCACCCTCCCACATTACAACACAGTCATTATCTGTCATTTGAATGTTTTTGTTTTTTTTTTGTTTGTTTGTTTGTTTTTGTTTTTCTTTTCAGAATTTTATGTTCAGTTGGGGGTCCATCAATCTGGAAAGTAACTGTGACTTTTCTAGGGTTGGTTTTCAGAGAAAGGACCAGCTACTATCTTGGTTTCCAGTCTTGTCTTATACTTAGAAATGAACCTTATATGGGATTAAAGATGCTTAGATTTAAGGATCCTAATACATAACTAATATGTAATAAATGGCATGTATTAATCAAGCCTAAGTAGGTAAGGGCCAAGAGTTGTACCTTTCGCTGGTTGGAGAATGAGTGGTAGTGAGTTTGTAGAAGCCGGCTGTTGTTAGTGATTTTTGACATCCCTCCCTCTCCAGTCTCTACCCTAAGAAGCAGTGTGCAGAACAGAAGAGCAGTCGTCATCTCTATCAGACTCTGTTGCCTCACTTAACCTTAAGCATAGATGGGGAATAGGGCAAGGGTGGTAAGAAGCACAGTTTTAGAAAACACCTCTGGCTAGATTCAGTTAACTTAAATAGAGGTCCCCACATATGTTATCTTTGTTCATCTTGAGACACATCTATTTGGATGATTGCCCACTGACTTACAAAGGAAGTAAAAGATGATGATCCTGCTTTTTCACACATAGATCTCTTCTCAGCTTTCCTGTGAATTTTCTTGGTTTCCTGATTCTGTAGTTTCTCAGACCTAAAGCTTCATTCATTTCAGCATCCCAGCAGTTTCCAAGTACTCTGAGCAGTTACTTTACCACCTTGTTTCAAATTTGTATCTTTTTATTTGCAAAGCCACAACCCTAATCTAAATTATGGCCCTAGTCTCTAAAGCAGGGAATCATCCAAATTTGAATTTCTCCTTGCTATATGGTGTTAATAATAGTAATTAGCATTAAAAAAGCTGCCCATTTATAATGGTACATATCCATAATCTAAATACAGTTTCCTATATTTAGGAATACAGGTTCTCATATATACAAAGGTTGGTTCTCATGTATAGAAAGGTCCAGGGAAGATGCATTCAGCTTTTATTAGAAACCTGCTTTTGGCCAAGTAGTATGCTAGGTTTTTTAAGTCATCATTTATCCCTATAGTGCAACTCTTGACATTTACTGTCCCAATTTTAGACATTTAAAAACTGAGGCTTAGAAAAGTTAAGGGACTTGATTATTATGGTGAATTAGAAATTCTAATCAAGATTTTTCCAACTTTGAAACATGCATTCTGTTATTCCACATTGCCCTCCAAAAAAAATTATCTAACTTTCTACATTTGTTCTACAGATATTCAGAGATTTGTGTGTCAAGCATCAAGAGTACAGTCTCATGCCTTTCAGATACAACACCTGCTCTCAAAGAACTTAAGTCTTGTAGAGATAACACATCACCAGTAAATGCAATATAAAATAGACATGCTTTGAGATGAAAACCCCAGCAAAGTGCCAGGGGACCTTAGAAGAGGGAGAGTTTATTTTGAATGGGGGAATTGCCATCTACTAGGAGAAATGCTGTCTGAACGGGGCATTGACAGTTGATAAGAGTTTGGAAGTGGCAGCTGAAGGAGTAGGAGAAGCACGAGCAAATGTGGAGAGGTAGAAAGTACAGTGTGTGTTTATGATCGTGAGGGAACCTCGCAAAGAGTGCTTTCTAAAAACTGTACTGTAGCACTTGTTTTGAGAAGCATATAACATGAAATGTTTTTGTTTTAGCTTGCAAGAGAGCATGAGTCTTCTTATGATCAGTGAGAATGTAAAATTGGCTCGTGAATATGCGTTGCTGGGAAACTATGACTCTGCGATGGTCTATTATCAGGGTGTGCTTGACCAAATGAACAAATACCTATACTCAGTCAAAGACACGTACCTTCAGCAGAAATGGCAACAGGTGAGAATCATGACTGCTGTGTGTTTTAATGGTGTAAGTACTCAGAAGATTTGAATAGATTGTGAGTGCATTTTGCAGTTACACTGAGAATGTCTGGTTACCAGGATTTGTATATCTTGTTATGTAAAACTTGATTTACTCATATTAGTGGTAGTTTTTATTTACCATCATCAGTATTCTGAGTTCTATTCAATTATTCTAATTGTTGGGTCCTAATAGATTAGGAAAAAAGTAGTGATTTTAAAAATTTGTATTTCAGTTACATTTTCATCTGGTAAAATGAGAGCTGACTTTATTAAGCCATTGTTGCATATGACATCAGAATGTTGCTGGTACTGTATTCCTTATGGGACAGTATAAAGAAGACCATGTTTGACCCCCATTTGAGCAACTTTAGTCCCAGAGGACCAATAGGAATTTACAAGTGAAAACTGTGAATAAGTTCAGTTGAATGTGGCATTTATAATGACTCATCTGTGTCACAGAGGAAACAAATGTTATAGGAATTAATAGTCTTTTTGAATTGCCTTCTTGGTAGAATATTATCCCTCATATGCTACTGAATTGCTGGGGGGTTTGTTTTTAATGGCACATCATTTTACATCCTTGTTTGTGTTTTCATAATACTGGATTTCTGCCCTTAGGTGTGATCACCATCATTTCCCACCACGAAACCACCCTTACTCCTCCACCTATCCATTTGAACTGCTTTTTGATAGTATTTTATATTTGTCCTTA
The DNA here is from genome assembly GCF_014898055.3 of Talpa occidentalis. Classification (NCBI taxonomy): domain Eukaryota; kingdom Metazoa; phylum Chordata; class Mammalia; order Eulipotyphla; family Talpidae; genus Talpa; species Talpa occidentalis. Next base: position 141,382,490 of record NW_023602073.1, on the reverse strand, counting down.
AAAGAGAAAATGATCCTCTTTGAACTTCTTTCCCTAAAACTGCCTTTGCTTATCTTTTATATCCCTTACCAGAGGGGAAAATATTATTTTAAGGACTCTTAAATTTACCCTAAAAGACTTTTAAGACTTTTTGTTCTTAGGCCAGATCCCTTTATTTTAAAAGTCTAATAAGCTTTTTTGCAAAATACTTAAAGCAAAACATTACCAACTTTTATAATTTTTAAAATTCAGTGAATATTGCTTTTTTTTTTTAAGGCATAAAAGTGATAAAGCAAAGCTTGGCAAAGTATTATCTTTTGAAACTTTAAAGTTTCAGCCTACTTCAGTTGTTACGTAGGTTGAATAAGGATTATAGTCAGTTACATGTATTAACTGGCCAGAATATTTAATTCATTTTATAGAATTAATTTTGCAATTGAAAACAAAGAATTAATGAACCAGTAATAAAATCTTGAATATTTTGGTTTTTTGAGATTTGCTGTCAAAACAGAGGTTTCTAACAATAGAGATGTTTAATAGCCCTAGTTTAATCTTGGCATTGATTTATTACTCATAGAAGTTTAAAGAGCTCTGTTCTCCTTTGAAACCAGGTTTGGCAGGAAATAAATGTGGAAGCTAAACATGTTAAGGATATCATGAAAACATTAGAGAGCTTTAAACTTGACAGCACACCACTGAAAGCTGCACAACATGAGCTTCCAGCTTCGGAGGGAGAGGTCTGGTCATTGCCTGTGCCTGTTGAACGAAGGTAAGTGGAGCCCTTTGACGAAACAAATTAGCACAGGAAACTGACAGCATTAGTAATATCTAGGAGAACTGGGTGACTGAGAGACAGGATGGGAAGGGTTTTTTTGTTGTTGTTGAATGCCTTTTATAACTCTAAAATTGTATATCATGTGACTCTATGACTGATTCAGAAACTTAAATTTGGGCCTCCCCGGTGGCACAGCGGTTGAGCTCTGGGCTGCGAAGCTGCCCGCAGCCTCTGCAGCGCCGGTTCCATACCCGGCCACCGGCGAGGGTCCCACATGGCGCGCAGACCTCTCCTGCCGCCCGCTGCTCCCCTCAGCAGTGTACTTAGTCACTCTGCCTGCTCTGCTCTCCCCTCTGGCTCTGGTGAATTCTCTCACCCTCCCGCGCTTCTGACTGTACTCAGTGCTTATATAAATAAATAAATCTTTTAAAAAAAAAAGGAACTTAAAAAAAAACAAAACTTAAATTTATGTGCAAGTGAGTCAAAAATATTCTTTCATGGGCCTCCCCAGTGGTGCAGCAGGTTGAGCGCTGCACTGCAGAAGCTGTCCGCAGCTTCTGCAGTGCAGGTTCGATTCCTGCTGGCCAGAGAGAAACCCACATGCTGCAACAAAGACCTCTCCTGCCTTGCCCGCTGCTCCCCTCAGCAGTGTCTTCGGTCTGTCTGCCTGTTCTGCTCCCCACTCTCTCTGGTGAATTCTCTCACCCTCCCGCGCCTCTGACTTGTACCCCAGTTCTTTTTTTTTTTTTTTTTAATAGAGGCATGTTATTTATTTATTTATTTGTTTGTTTGTTTTGTTTATACATGCAATGGGTACAGTCAGAAGCGCGGGAGAGTGAGAGAATTCACCAGAGCCAGAGCGGGGAGCAGAGCAGGCAGAAGGACCGAAGTACACAGCTGAGGGGAGCAGCGGGCGGCAGGAGAGGTCTGCGCGCCCTGTGGGACCCTCCTCCGGTGGCCGGGGAGCAGCCGGGGATCGAACCGGCGCCGCAGAGGCTGCGGGCAGCTTCACAACCCAGCGCTCAACCGCTGCGCCACCGGGGAGGCCCTATACCCCAGTTCTTTTATAAATAATCTTTAAACAAAAAAAATTTTTTTTTTTTTTTTTCATAAAAAGGTCTGATTCTTTAAAAAAAATATTCTTTCATGAATGAACTTAAAGTAGTGGAGATAATGAGATCTTATTGAGCATGGGGCTCGGAATTGAAATAACTAAATTCTGTTTCTATGTTAACCACAGTCTGTAGTTTGGGACAATTGTGTAATCCAAGTCTCAGGTATTTCATACATATACTGAGAGAGTTAGACTGAACCAGTGGTTCTAAAGTGTTTGTCAAGCTAAAACTGCTAAATTTGAAAAATATTCTTTAACAGAAAAAAAGATAAAATGTTCTTAATTTTAGGTTTTTCTGTGGCATTTACCCCAACTTCCTATTACCTGGTGTAGCAAATGAATAATTAGTGAAAGATTTATTGGCAGAAATGCTCTAAGGAACCAGTAATACTTAGTTTCAATGCATGTTTTCTTAACTCTTAGTATATTTTTATTCACTTTCTCTTTTCTTCTCTCTTGGAGAATCACCACTTGGTCTTGTGTTAGTCTGCTTATGCTGCCATAACAAAACAGCATAGGCTGGGAGCTCAGACAACATAAATTTATTTTTTACAGTTCTGGAACTAAAGTCTCAAGGTGCTGGCCAGTCCAGGTCCTGGTAAGGGCCTTTTCTGTTGCCTTCTGTCTGTGTCTCACCTGATGGAGACAGCCAGCAAGCTTGCTGGGACACTATTCCTTCTGGGTTAGGGCCCCATCCTTTGACCTTATAGTTACTTCCTTACTCCAGAGAGTCGTATTAGGGGTTAGGAATTTAATCTAAAGAATTTGAGGGCCTCCCTGGTGGCTCAAGGGGTTAAGACGCAACCTATGAAGCTGTCCACAGCCACTGCAGCATGAGTTTGAGCCCCAGCCAGGGAGCTACCCACATGGTGCAGCAAACCTCTCCTGCCTCGCCCACTGCTCCCCTCAGCAGGGTATTTCAGTCAGTCTGCCTGTTCTGTTCCCCACTCTGTCTCTGGTGAATCCTCTCACTCCCCACACCTCTGGCCTGTACCTCAGTTCGTGTATTCATAAATAAATATTTAAAAAAAAGGAATTTGGGGGCTCACAAACATTCAGTTCATAAGAGCCCTTTAATTCCTCTCTCAGTTGTTGTTAAGAACTCTCCAATGAGGAGATGCCCAGTGAAAATTCAGTTTATTTCAAATTCGATGAATAGTTTGGTTATCTCAATGAAACAAGCAGGGCCAAGAGAATTCTTTCTTTGGGATGATGGGAAATGGAATTAGATGAGTCTTTTCATCTTAAAAATTCTATAGTGATGAGCTCTAAATTCTCTGATGATAAGTGTCCCTTCTGCTGCTTCTTGCTTTCTTCTTCTTGCTTCTTACTTGTTCTGTTTCTGATTTTAAATACCCTGGATTACTGTTACCTTAAAAGTTCTACTCTTTGACTTTATCACTGCATCTTTCTGTTTCTTTCTGAAATTTACTTGCTTTCTCATTTGGACATTCCTCCAAACTCTTAAATTTTCTATTAATTTTTATTTGTACTCATGCTTGAGAGAGCTTATTCTTTTTTCCAACTCTGTGATAATTCTAACCTAGTAATCACTTAAATTTTAGCCCCATTTAAAAGAATAGGTTGGGGGCCTCCCTAGTGATATAGGGGGTTAAGCGTCAGCATTATGAAGCAATCCTCAGCTACTGCAACACCAGTTCAGTCCTATGTAGGAGGTGACCCACATGGCACAGCAGACCTCTGCTGTTCCCATCAGCAGTATATTTCAGTCAGTCTGCGTGTTGTGCTCCCCACTCTGTCTCTGGTGAATCCTCTCACCACCCCCACCTCTCGCCTATACCCCAGCTCTTGTATGCATAAATAAATAAATCTTTAAAAAAATAAAGAATAGGTTGGACTAGTCCATTATTCTCTTCTAGAGCAGTACATAAAAATGTTTGTGTAAGGAGGTTCATTGAAGTCTTTCAGAGGAAAGATTAGAAATTGCTTAAAAGCTAATAGAGGGGGCCTCCCCGGTGGCGCAGCGGTTGAGCGCTGGGTTGCGAAGCTGCCTGCAGCCTCTGCAGCGCCGGTTCAATTCCCGGCTGCTCCCCGGCCACCAGAGGAGGGTCCCACATGGTGCGCAGACCTCTCCTGCCGCCCGCTGCTCCCCTCAGCAGTGTACTTTGGTCCTTCTGCCTGCTCTGCTCCCCACTCTGGCTCTGGTGAATTCTCTCACCCTCCTGCGCTTCTGACTGTACCCAGTGCTTGTATAAACAAAACAAACGAACAAACAAATAAATAAATAAATAAAACATGCCTCTATTTAAAAAAAAAAAAAATAAAAAAGCTAATAGAGGGCCACCCTGGTGGTGCAAGGGATTCAGACACAACCAGTGGCTGTTCCCAGCCACTGCAGCATGAGTTCGATCCTGGCCAGGGAGCTACCCACATGGCGCAACAGACCTCTCCTGCCTTGCCCACTGCTCCCCTCCACAGTGTATTTCAATCAGTCTGCCTGTTCTGCTCCCCAGTCTGTCTCTGGTGAATCCTCTCACACACACATATGCGCACACACACCCGCACCTCTGGCCTGTGCCCCAGTTCTTGTATGCATTAATAAATAAAATATTTTTTAAAAAAAGCTATTAGATATGATTCTTTTAAAATGTTTTTTAAATTTGATTGCCCCTCAAATATCTTCTCATCTCACAGCATAAAACCCAAAGCTTTCATCTGCCCTTCAGCACCCTGAGATGTGGCTCCTCACTACCTCTATTAAGTTCTTAAAACTCTCTCCCTCGGCCTACTTAAGTCCACACACACATGCCCCACTTCATTGCACTTCCCTGCCCTTCACCTCAAATATTTGATGACTTTTTCTGTCATTCATTCAGGTCTTTACTTAATATGTCACCTCAGAAGGACTGTCTGATCACTGTGCCTAAAATACCCCTCCACCATCGTCCTGTTGCCCCTTACTCTTCCTTATTTTTCTAGACAGTGTTTAGTTGTGCCGATGTATTTCCTCACTGAAGGTCCCCCATGCATTTTTTTAAATCTAATGTATAGAGTAGTGTCTGTATAGTATACGGATTTTTTTTTGGATGAATGAATAGCTACTGTTAAGAAGTGATGTAGTGTGGCTCATTTTTATGTGATCAATATCCAGTCATTAAGGTGATGATACAAGAAAAGATACAGGTAATCCCTCATGATATAATTTAGAGAAAAATGAGTGTATCTGTATAATGTCCCCATTTTGGTTAAATGAAAGGCAACTGTAAGAAAATCTACTAAGATGTTTAGTTAGCTGGATAGTAGGGTTACAGGTGATAGTGAAAAATTCCGTATACTTTATTGTATTTCATTTTTTTTTTTTTAAAGATTTATTTATTGATTGATTGATACACACATACATACATACAAGCACTGGGTACAGTCAGAAGCGCGGGAGGGTGAGAGAATTCACCAGAGCGGGGTGCAGAGCAGGCAGAAGGACCAAAGTACACTGCTGAGGGGAGCAGCGGGCGGCAGGAGAGGTCTGCGCACCATGTGGGACCCTCCTCTGGTGGCCGGGGAGCAGCCAGGGATCGAACCGGCACCGCAGAGGCTGCGGGCAGCTTCGCAACCCAGTGCTCAACCGCTGCGCCACAGGGGAGGCCCTGTATTTCATTTTTTTTAAATTATTTTTCTAATAAGGGAAAATATGTATTTTTTTAAAAAAAGATTTATTATTTATGCATAGAAGAACTGGGGTACAGGCCAGAGATGATGGGGTGGGGGGATGAGAGGATTCACCAGAGAGGCAGAGTGGGGAACAGAATAGGCAGACTGATTGAAATACCCTTCTGAGGGGAGCAGCGGGCGAGTCAGGAGAGGTCTGCTGCGCCATGTGGGTAGCTCCCTGACTGGGGAATCAAACCTGTAATGCAGTGGCTGTGGGTAGCTTCATAGGTTGCATCTTAATCCCTAGCACCACCAGGGAGTTCCTGGAAAATCTGTATTTTAAAGGAATATTTCCACTTAGCTAGCCAAGTTTCTAAATCCAAAATTGAACCCCCGCCATCCCTTGCACGTTTACAATGCTTTGACTTTAATTGAGCTCCCAAATCCCACATCTAGGACTGTCCTTTTTTCTTTTAAAGATTTAATTAATTGGGCCTCCCCTGGTGGTGCAGCAGTTGAGCGCTAGGTTGCGAGGCTGCCCACAGCCTCTGCAGCACCAGTTTGATCCTCGGCCATCGGTGAGGGGCCCACAAAAAAAAAAAAAAAAAAAAAAAGATTTAATTAATTAATTTTTAACTTTTTTTTTTTTTTTTTTTTTGAAGCACTGGGTACAGTCAGAAGCGCGGGAGGGTGAGAGAATTTACCAGAGCCAGAGCGGGAACAGAACAGGCAGGCTGACAAAATACACTGCTGAGGGGAGCAGTGGGTGCTGCAGGAGAGGTCTGTCGCACCATGTGGGACCCTCATCAGTGGTCAGGGATTGAACCTGCGCTGCAGAAGCTGCAAGCAGCTTCGCAGCCCAGAGCTCAACCGCTGTGCCACCAGGGGAGGCCCAACACTCAGTTCTTGTAATCACAGCTAGTGCTTATATCAGTATTTTTAATGGGAAGGTGAGAACTATGATACATTCTTAATGGTTCCAGATTGTGCATATGCCAATAGATAAATGTGAATGCTACACCTATGCTATATTTGGATTCTTTTGATAAAATTCTTTTTCTTGCTCCCTTTTCAATTTCTGAGAATCAGATATTCATCCTTGCTGTGCAAGTTATTTCCTTTCAAAGGAGAAAAGATGGTCATTTGCCTTCCATTATTTCTACCATATAACCATACTGCATTCCATTCCCCTCATTAAATCATGACAGATAGCTGTGTCAGATTTAAGTGTTAGATGTTTAATTTCAGTGATCTTAAGTTTATTCAGTCCTATTTGTATGTAATTATTCCCTTGACTTCTGTAGTTCATAGTTATTAACCTTAGACATTGTGTGTGTTCATATATATTTGGATTAATTCAGGAGCTGATTATTATTTTGATGCTCTTTTATTTGGTTAGACCCTCACCAGGACCTAGGAAGCGCCAGTCCTCTCAGTACAGTGACCCTAAACCACACGGTAACCGTCCAGGTACAACTGTCAGAGTTCACCGTCCATCTGCACACAACCTGCACAATGACAGAGGGAAAGCTGTTCGTTGTCGGGAAAAGAAAGAACAGAATAAAGGAAGAGAGGAAAAGGTAAATGCTGCTGATGTTCATATCTGAAAAAGTTACTTATTAACCTTAAAAATGAAGCGTGTACAAATTTTAACATGGTCGTTAAAACTGCCAGACTATAGTGAAACCTCAGTCACACTCCACCTAGCCTAGCATTTTCCAACTTTCTATTCAACAAGTATTTTTTTTTTAATTTTTTTTTTAATAGAGGCATGTTTTATTTATTTATTTATTTATTTGTTTGTTTGTTGTTTTGTTTATACATGCACTGGGTACAGTCAGAAGCGCGGGAGGGTGAGAGAATTCACCAGAGCCAGAGCGGGGAGCAGAGCAGGCAGAAGGGCCGAAGTACACTGCTGAGGGGAGCAGCGGGCGGCAGGAGAGGTCTGCATGCCATGTGGGACCCTCCTCTGGTGGCCGGGGAGCAGCCGGGGATCGAACTGGCGCTGCAGAGGCCGTGGGCAGCTTTGCAGCCCAGGGCTCAACCGCTGCGCCACCGGGGAGGCCCTCAACAAGTTTTTTTTTTTTTTTTTAACTTTCTATCTATATAATTTCAACAAATTACTGGAATGGTAAAAGGAACCAGATAGTCTTACCCAGGTTTACCAGTTATTAGTATTTTGCCTCTTTTGTTTTATCATTTGTTCTTTGTATACTTTTTTTCCCCCTTTAGCATTAAGAGAAGTTGTAGCTGTCATGCCCTTTTACCCTTAATATTTCAGAGTGTTTTTCCTATCATTCATTTACGTAAACAAAATATAATTTTTAAAACCATGAATTTTATATTGATACAGTAGTATTACTAAATCAGTAGATCTTCATAAAGTTTAGCAGTTATCCCAATAAAATAATTTGTAACTTTTCTCCCATGCTAGGATCCAGTATAGAATCCTAACATTGGGGCCTCCCCGGTGGCGCAGCGGTTGAGCGCTGGGTTGTGAAGCTGCCTGCGGCCTCTGCGGCGCCGGTTCGATCCCCGGCTGCTCCCCAGCCACCAGAGGAGGGTCCCGCATGGCGCGCAGACCTCTCCTGCCGCCCGCTGCTTCCCTCAGCAGTGTACTTCGGTCCTTCTGCCTGCTCTGCTCCCCACTCCGGCTCTGGTGAATCCTCTCACCCTCCCGTGCTTCTGACTGTACCCAGTGCATGTATAAACAAAACACACAAATAAATAAATCAATAAATAAAACATGCCTCTATTAAAAAAAAAAAAATTTAAAAAAAAAGAATCCTAACATTGTATTTAATCATGCTTCTTTAGTCTCTTTTAATGTGAACATTTCCTTAGCCTTTATCTTTTTTGGCCTGATGTTTTTGAAGAATACTGGCCAGTTATTTTGTAGTATGCCCCTCAACTTGGATTTGTCTGATATACTCTCACGAGTAGATCAAAAATGTTTTTGGGGCAAAAATCCCACTGAAGTAAGGTCTTGTTCTTCCCAGTGCACAGGGTGTTTATTTGTTCCAGTGCTCTTAATAAATTAGATTATTTAGGGTGGTGTCTGCTGGGTCTGTCCAGTGAAAAGATACTCTTTTCCCCTTTATTATAATTTGTGGGAAGATTCTGTAAATATCCTGTTTCTCATCAAAATTTCACCTGTTTGTTTTAGCAACCAGTGATTCCTGCCTGAATCAGTTAATTCTATGACAGTTCAAAATTGTTTTCAGTTTTTTCTTTGTCTTTAAAGAGTTTTCAGAAGTTTAACTTAATATGTGTTGGATTGGATTAATTTGGGTCTTCTGTTACTTCGTCAAGTTTTCTGTTTTTTAATTTGTTTTAAGCATGTTCACCACATCCTCGCCAACATTTGTTGTTGCTGTTTTTTTTGATATGTGCCATTCTTACTGGTGTAAGGTGGTATCTCATTGTGGTTTTGATTTGCATTTCCCGGATTATAAGGGAAGTTGAACATTTTTTCATATGCCTGTTGGCCATTTGCATTTCCTCTTTGGAGAAATGTCTTTTAAGTTCTTCTGCCCATTTCTTGACTGGATTGTTTATTTTGTTTTTGTTGAGTTGTGTGATTTTTTGTATATCTTTGTGATCAGTCCCTTATCAGTTGAATGGGGTACAAAGATTTTTTTCCCTATCAGTGGGGTATCTCTCTGTTTTGGTTATTGTCTCTTTTGCCGTGCAGAAGCTTTTCAGTTTGATGTAATCCCAGGTGTTTATCTTTTCCTTGACTTTCTTTGCTTTGGGTGATGAGTCTTTAAGATGTTATTGCAATGTATGTCTTGTAGTGTTTTACCTATATTTTCTCATATATATTTTATGGGTTCAGGTCTTATGTCCAGTTCTTTTTTTTTTCTAAGATTTATTTATTTATTTATACAAGCACTGGGTACAGTCAGAAGCGCAGGAGGGTGAGAGAATTCACCAGAGCCAGAGCGGGGAGCAAAGCAGGCAGAAGGACCGAAGTACACTGCTGAGGGGAGCAGCGGGCGGCAGGAGAGGTCTGCGTGCCATGTGGGACCCTCCTCTGGTGGCTGGGGAGCAGCTGGGGATCGAACCAGCGCTACAGAGGCTGCAGACAGCTTCGCAACCCTGTGCTCAACTGTTGCGCCACCGGGGAGGCCCCTTATGTCCAGTTCTTTTATCCATTTTGAGTTGATTTTTGTGCATGGTGAGAGGTATTGGTCTATTCTATGTGTGTCCTAACAATACCTATTGGGCACTGCAGACTGTCAAACCTGGGAGTCATGGTGGACATTCCACTCTCGTCCTTCTTCTGTATTGAGTTTTGTCTTCTAGCACAGCAACTGCCAAAATAAAACCCAAAAATCCAGCTTCAGAAAAACATGGCATTATTGAAAGGAAAACAACAGTCTTAAGTGTAGAGACTGAGCTAACGCAAGCTGGTCTTTCACTGAGCAGCAGATACTGCTGTGTTGCCCTCAAAAGTTAACAGTAGCCTGCAGTGCCCTGTGAGTTTGCCCTTGTGCCCTGGAACTTTTAGGAACTATAGCCCTAATGATTGTCATCACAGAAGATGGGAAGAAGTCTCCGTAGGAGAGGGCTTGGAATTATGCAAAGGCATGTTTCAGGGGCATTGGTTGAGGAAGATCCAGAAGGAGGTTAAAGATAGAGCTATATTCTTAGTTAAATGAACCATCTGTCTTTAACCTTACCTATAAAGCCTCAAGATAAATGTCAGACATATCTGACAATCACTAGTGACCCCAAGTTAGTCTCAGTATTTTTTTTATTCTAGCCAATTCTTGTATTTAATCATTTTTATTTTAGAAACTTTGGTCTTGTTTTTATGTAAAAATAAAAACTTGAGTATGAAGGGCCTCCCCTGGTGGCGCAGCGGTTGAGCGCTGGGCTGCAAAGCTGCCCGCAGCATCTGCAGCGCCGGCCACCGGCGAAGGTCCCCATGGCGTGCAGACCTCTCCTGCCGTGCCCACTGCTCCCCTCAGCGGTGTATTTCGTCAGTCTGCCTGTTCTGTTCCCCTGTCTGGCTCTGGTGAATTCTCTCACCCTCCCGCGCTTCTGACTGTACCCAGTGCTTGTATAAATAAATAAATAAATCTTTTTAAAAAAATTGCGTATGAAAATATGTTGACATAGAAGGATGATTTAGTCTTTGCTTCTGTCCTTTTACTTGTACTTTTTTTTTTTTTTAAATAGAGGCATGTTTTTATTTATTTATTTATTTGTTTGTTTGTTTTGTTTATACATGCACTGGGTACAGTCAGAAGCGCGGGAGGGTGAGAGAATTCACCAGAGCCAGAGCGGGGAGCAGAGCAGGCAGAAGGACCGAAGGACACTGCTGAGGGGAGCAGCGGGTGGCAGGAGAGGTCTGCGCGCCATGTGGGACCCTCCTCCGGTGGCCGGGGAGCAGTCGGGGATCGAACCGGCGCTGCAGAGGCCGCGGGCAGCTTCGCAACCCAGCGCTCAACCGCTGCGCCACCGGGGAGGCCCTACTTGTACTTTTATGCTAGCTTTTTTTTAAAGATTTTTTTTTATTTATGCATACAAGAAGTGGGGTACAGGCCAGAGGTGTGGCGGGGGGTGAGAGGATTCACCAGAGACAGAGTAGGGAACAGAACAGGCAGAATGACTGCAGTGTACTGCTCAGGGGAGCAGCAGGCGAGTCAGGAGTGGTCTGCTGCACTATGTGGGTCACCTCCCTGGCCAAAGATGGAACTTGTGCTGCAGTGTCTGCCGATAGGTTCATAGGCTGCCTCTTAACCGCTTGTGCCACCAGAGAGACCCCTTATACTAGCTTTTACAAAAATATCGTAAGTCTGTCCAGTCTTTGTTTACGACTCAATGGAACAAAATATAATTTTTTAATCAATCAGAAACTTTTGTTTTTTTCCTTCAAATACAGAACAAATCACCTGCTGCAGTTACAGAACCAGAGACAAATAAATTTGATAGTACTGGCTATGATAAGGATTTAGTAGAAGCTTTGGAAAGAGATATAATTTCTCAGAATCCCAATGTTCGATGGTAAGTTGCATCACAACAAAATACGATAATTGGGTGCTTGATGGTGCTTTTTGGGAATAGAAAATGGAGCAAATATAGGCACACACTGAAGATTTGTCCACAAGGACATGCAGTGTGAGCTTGACACATGATAGCAAAACTTGATTTTTTTCAGGCTGTACCAAGTTTTGGCCTGAACTTATTTCATCTAATAAAATAGTTCATTAAATTTTAAAAAATTATATATACAGGGATAAGAGCACAGAAATTTCATCTTCTTTTGGGGACATCCTCTAATGGTGAAAAGGGAATGATTTTTATGTATGTGTGTTGCTTATCTGTAGGTTTATCCAGTGATGTTGCTGTTATTTCCTATTACTTAGAGCAGTGGTTCTTAACTTTATTAATATTATCTTTAATAGATTATTAACTTTAATAATAATATCAAAGAACTATAACATACTACATTGAGTTATAAAAACTGACTTTTCCACAAAGTCTGGTAGTTAAGTTACTGGTTTTTGTCAAAACCTTTAATTTTTAAGTGTGGTTTTGGGCATATTTTAAAAATGTTTTCTGGTATTTGCTTTTTAGACGGTGAATATGTATTTTCATTAAAAAATGCTTCCTGTCCCAGTCATAGGAGTTGTGCTGGTGGGACTACGTGGCAGTCTCTGTGATACTCTAACCTTGGATCTACCTCTTCATAGGCTTGTGGGCAAAGCAACAGTTTTGTATTCATCTGTGCTTAGTACCATTTTCTTTCCTAGTGGGTTTTTTTTTTTGTTTTGTTTTTTTTAGTGGTCTCATTCTTTCTAAATATGAAATGAACATCTTTTGAGCAGGAATTTAAGATGAGCTGAAATGGTATGATAATACTTAGGAGTGGGCCTGTAACTTGTGTTCTCATTTGCCAGGCTGAAAATCATTAATGCCAAGAACTGAAGATACAGCTGGTACTCTTAATTTAGAAAATGGTGTGGTGGCCTCATTGTAGTGTGCTAGTTCATTAGTGCCTAGGCAAAAGCTAAGCAATATGGAATCAGGTGCTACCACCAGTGGTTCTCAAAAGTGACCGCTTAGAGTTAATTATTTAATGGAAGAGATTGCTGATAAATTATCTTCTCTTTCAGGGATGATATTGCAGATTTAGTAGAAGCTAAAAAGTTGCTTAAAGAAGCCGTGGTATTACCAATGTGGATGCCGGAATTCTTTAAGGGCATTAGGAGACCATGGAAAGTAAGTTTATTATTGTTATGACATTGTAAAAGGGAATGGCAGGTACATTACAGTAGAAAGCCAGTATTTATTTGTATTGGGGAAAGTGAAGGGAAAAAGAAGAGTAGGTAAAGAAAATTTTAAATTAAAAAGTGTTGGTTATATTGTTTAGAATTTTGTTTTGACCAAAAGCTATTGCAAGGTTCCCAGAATGAGAAATAAGTGTGGTGTGGCCCTTGGAAAACTGGACACACAGCCGATTTGGAATGACCTTGCATTTGCAAGTATGAACTAGTCACTGATGCAGAAATACTCCATTTTATATGCTATATTGTAGAACTTGTATCCTGTATTTCTTGGAATTGTTCTTAAAAAATACACAATACAGGGCCTCCCCTGGTGGCACAGCGGTTGAGCGCTGGGCTGCGAAGCTGCCTGCAGTCTCTGCAGCGCCAGTTCGATCCCTGGCCACTGGTGAGGGTCCCACATGCGTGCTGACCTCTCCTGCTGCATCCGCTGCTCCCCTCAGTAGTGTATTTCGTCAGTCTGCCTGTTCTGTTCCCCACTCTGGCTCTGGTGGATTCTCTCACCCTCCCGCGCTTCTGAGTGTGCCCAGTGCTTGTATAAATAAATAAAGAAATATTAAAAAAATAAAGAAATAAACAGTAGAGGCCTCCCTGGTGGTGCAGGGGTTAAGTCTCAGTGCTATTCAGCTATCACCAGCCACTGCGGCATGAGTTCAATACCCAGCCAGGGAGCTAATACACATAAGGTGCAGCAGACCTCTCCTGTCTTGTGCACTGCTTTGCTCCCCTTAGCTGTGTATTTCAATAGATCTGCCTGTTCTGCTCCCCACTCTGCCTTTGGTGAATCCTCTCACCCACCACACCTCTGGCCTACACCCCAGTTCCTGTATGCATAAATAAATAAAAATAAATCCTAAAAAAAAAAAAATGAGACATAATTTGCATCTAATGAGTGCTTTATTTAATGCTGTGGGCTGATCTGAAAAGAGACTTTTTATTTTTTTAAAGATTTATTTATTTATTTATACAAGCACTGGGTACAGTCAGAAGCACGGGAGGGTGAGAGAATTCACCAGAGCCAGAACAGAGAGCAGAACAGGCAGACTGACGAAGTACACTGCTGGTGGGAGCAGTGTGCAGCAGGAGAGGTCTTTGTGCCATGTGGGACCCTCGCCCGGTGGCTGGGGATCGAACAGGTGCTGCAGAGGCTGCCAGCAGCTTCGCAACCCAGCGCTCAACCACTGGGCCACCGGGGAGGCCCTGAAAAGAGACTTTAAAAGGCTTCCTTGGAAAATTTTCTAATGGTTAACTCTGCACTACTATTTTTAAAAATTCTTAATATGTTAAGTGGTAGGCAAGACACAAAAATAATGAATAAACTGTGTAAAATATAAATGAATAAATAGCTGATTTGTTTGACCAAAGAGACTAGCAGGAAATACGTCGAGATATTAATGTTAATGTGTTAGGGTATGGTATTATATTATTGATTATATTTGCTTTTTCTCATCTCTGAGTTCTAAATTTTTTTTTAAAAAACTTTATTCTTGCAAGAACTGGGGCTCAGGCCAGAGGTGTGGGGGATGAGCGGATTCACCAGAAACAGAGTGGGGAGAAGAAGAACAGGCAGATTGACTGAAATACACTGCTGAGGGGAGCAGCAGGCGAGTCAGGAGAGGTCTGCTGTGCCATGTGGGCAGCTCCCTGGCTGGGGATTGAACTGGTGCTGCAGTGGCTGCGGACAGCTTCCCAGGTTGCGTCTTAACCCCTTTTGCCACCAGGGAGGCCCTGAGTTCTAAATTTTTAATAGTATGATTACCTTACCTTATCATGGAGAAAGTAAATTTGTGATGAAGTATCCTCCTATTTATTTGTCTTTTTATTGCCCTTAAAATTTTATGTTAGTTGAAATTTGATACTTAGGGATGAAATTCTTATGAATGAGAAAAATGGTGGATCAGTCCTTTGCTCACACTGTTATATTCCCAACAGGGAGTGTTGATGGTTGGCCCACCTGGCACAGGCAAGACCCTCCTTGCTAAAGCAGTAGCTACAGAATGCAAGACAACATTCTTCAATGTCTCTTCTTCAACACTGACTTCCAAATACAGGGGAGAGTCTGAGAAGCTTGTTCGTCTTCTGTTCGAAATGGTGAATGTCTGAGACAGCTTTAGTGATTCTTTACCTCTAAAATGGGAGAAAGTGAGTTGTAGCTATCTCCAGTGTGTCACTCAGCAGGAAGCCTTTGTGCCCAGAGTGTGATTGCTATCCCTTAAAGCTGGCATCCTTTACTAACATGAACAACGCGTTTTGTCTCCTTTCCTCTGGAGGAGCCATCTCTGTGCTTATGGGCATGTTCATGTTATGGGATCTGCAACTACTTTGCCGTGGGAATTTGAAATTATGTTTTTATATCCATGGACTTAGTCATTACATGGGAAATAACAGTAACATAAGGACGACTAAGTGGAACTAGATCACCTCCAGTCCATTTACTATACCAAATGCCCCACATTTAATGACCCAGTTTTTGGCTTAAGTTCCTTCTTTCTTTGAGTTTCTTTTTCCTTCTTCCAGCTCCACTAATCTGAGTATCAGTAGGACAAATGATAAGTTCTGGTGGAATGTTTGGATTGAACTCAGCTGCTATTTAGACTTCAGACTTTTCTAAGCTTCACTGTTTCAGCCTTGCCTCCTTTAAGAAAGAGTGTACTTAACATGCATTAGGGCAGGGTTAGTGCTTATTTTATAGATAGTGACATACTTGCTCTTCATCATAGTGAACAAAACCTTAGGTGACTGTGCTAATATACTAGATCTTCGTAGCCACAGAATAAACCAAATGACACAAACAAATAGAATTTGTAATTAAGATTTCAGATTATCCATTTTCTGTAATGGCTTCTTCCTGTTTCAGTTCCCATTTTCTTTCTCATTTAACTTTGATAAGTCGTAAGACAGGATGCAAATTTGGGCAAGTTCTCAACAGTTTATTAATAGTCCATACCACCCCAGAATCTAATGGAGAACCTCTTTGATCATTTTGAAAAATTAGTTTACCCTTTTCATCAGGGGAAAAAATATATTCCTGGTATTCCAGAATAACTGAGCCTTTTAAAAATGTAAGCTAAATAGGCGCAGTGGCACAAGGAGTTAAGTCTAAGCTTTATGAAGCTGTCGGAAGCCACTGCAGCACGAGTTCGATCCCCAGCCAGGGAGCTAACCCACATGATGCAACAGACCTCTACTATCTCAGCCCCCTTAGCATTGTGTTTCAGTCAGTCCACCTGTTCTGTTCCCCACTCTGTCTCTGGTGAATCCTCTCACTGCCCCCCACCCACCTGCACCTCTGTCCTACACTCCAGCTCTTGTTGCATATGCATAAATAAAGTAAATCTTAAAAAAAAAAAAGTAAGCTAAATAGAGTGGCTAGAGTGACCATCAGCATTGGATGGTCTGGGTTCATATCCCACCTCTGTCTTACCCAGCTGCTGATTGGGAACCAGTACCTCCTTCTCCTGATCCTCAGTTATTTTTTTTTGAAGATTTATTTACTTTTTGCATAGAACTGGGGCGTCGGCCAGAGGTATGGGGAGTAAGAGAATTCACCAGAGACAGAGTGGGGAGCAGCATAGGTGGATTTACTGAAAGACACTGCTAAGGGGAGCAACAGGCAAGACAGAAGAGGTCCGCTGTGCCATATGTGGGTTAGCTCCCAGGCCAGGGATTGAACTCAGACCATTGAGGTGATAGTGCTGAGACTGAACCCTTAGGCCACCAGGAGGCCCCTGATACTCAGCTGCTTTATAAGAGGACAACAATATGGAATCTACCTCTGTGATGCTCAGAGGATGAAACAAGCCAGTACATATAAATTGCTTAATACAGAGCCCGACTCATAGGTATTAGGTGTTAGTATTTAAGAATTACTTGCTATATTTTCTAGTGTATGTAGTATTTTATATTCAAGAAAACTGACCATTTTCTGTGAGGGGAAGCCTTTTAAGTGTTAATTTGCATTATTTAAAAAAAATTTATGTGTACAAGAACTGGGGTACAGGTAAGAAGTATGGGGGGCGGTGAGAGGATTCACCAGAGACAGAGTGGGGAACAGAACAGGCAGACTGAGTGAAATACACTGCTGAGGGAAGCAGTGGGCGAGTCAGGAGAGGTCTGCTGCGCCATGTGGGTTGCTCACTGGTCGGGGGTCGAACTAGTGCTGTAGTAGCTGCGGACAGCATCATAGGTTGTGACTTAACCCCTGCGCCACCAGGGAGGCCCTTGCATTATTTTTTTGAAGTCAGGTTTATGAAAGTGTAAAAACAGCTTATTTTTTACTGCTCCCTGGCATTGTTAGGGACCACTTCCTATCATTCAGTAAGCCCCTCCTCACCTGGAATGGGGTATTCCAGCTGTCCCCCTGAGCAGTGGCTCCCTCACAAACTAGTGCCTACAGTCTGCAGCTCCTTTTATGACTTTCAGTTAAGACTCATATTTGAGGGCCTCCCCGGTGGCGCAGCGGTTGAGCGCTGGGTTGCGAAGCTGCCCGCAGCCTCTGCAGTGCCGGTTCAATCCCCGGCTGCTCCCCGGCCACCGGAGGAGGGTCCCACAGGGCTCTCAGACTTCTCCTGCCGCCTGCTGCTCCCCTCAGCAGTGTACTTCGGTCCTTCTGCCTGCTCTGCTCCCCGCTCTGGCTTTGGTGAATACTCTCACCCTCCTGCGCTTCTGACTATTCCCAGTGCTTGTATAAAGAAATAAATAAATCTTTGAGGAAAAAAAAAAAAAAGGACAATTAAAAAAAAAAGACTCATATTTGAAATCAGTTTGATTTTTCTTTCTTTTTTTTTTCCCCTGGTCATCATGTGGACTTTTTTTTTTTTTTTAATTTTTTTTAAGATTTATTTATTTATGCATACAAGAGCTGAGGTACAGGCCAGAGATGCCGGGGGGTGAGAAGATTCACCAGAGACAGAGTGGGGAGGAGAACAGGCAGACTGACTGAAATACGCTGCTGAGGGGAGCAGCAGGTGAGACAGGAGAGGTCTGCTGCGCCATGTGGGTTGCTCCCTGGCTGGCCGGGGATCGAACTCGCGCTGCAGAGGCTGTGAATTGCTTCATAGTGCAATGCTTAACCCCTTGCACCACCAGGGTGGCCCCATCATGTGGACTTTTCTCAAGAAGTAACATCGTACTGCCCTTCATAGCTTCCTTTTGACTCATCTATAGATTGCATGTGATCACCTTTCTCCTGTGCACACCCCTCCCCAGAATCTGTGATAGTGAGCATGCTTCAAGACCTAGATTATAAATAAGACCTCTTAGAAAGATCCATCTGGGATTTTTCATATGACATGGAAACAAACACATATAAAAACTTAACTGTGTGAATGTTGTATTGTCAGAAACTTTCAGAATAGTATACTGGGTCACATATTGGGAATTTTCAGAAGTTACGTTTTAGTTTATTTTTAACAGGTAATGTTGGGGTGCCCCCATCAGGTATTACCATGGTAGTGCACTAACTACCCACTCACCCACAGACCATTGTGCTTCCTTCCCTCTTTGTTCTTATCCCTCCCCTGCCCCCTCTCATTCTTGGTACTTCAGTTGTGTAGTCAGCTGTCAAGGGTTAGTTTTCAGCTTGTCTTTATCTGACAGTTTAGTTACTTTATATTCGACGTGTTAGTGACACTATCTGATACTTGTTTTTCTCCTTCTGACTTCTTTCACTTAGCATTATCCTTTCAAGCTCCATCCATGGAATACTACTCATAGTGCACAAATGACATGAGTTTATCTTTTTTTTTTAAAGATTTATTTATATATGTATACAAGAACTGGGGTACAGGCCAGCGGTGTGTGTGGGGAGAGGATGGGGTGAGAAGATTCACCAGAGACAGAGGGAGTTGCAGAACAGGCAGATTGACTGAAATACACTGCTGAGGGGAGCAGTGAGCAAGTCAGGAGAGGTCTGCTGTGCCATGTGGGTAGCTCCCTGGTCAGCCGGGTATTGACCTCTTGCTGCAGTGGCTGCGGATAGCTTCATAGGTTGCGTCTTAACCCCTTGCACCGCCAGGGAGGCCCAAATTTATCTTTTTTAATTGCTGAGTAGTAGTCCATTGTGCATATGTACCACATCTTTTTTTTTTTTTTTTTAAAGATTTATTTATTTATTTATACAGGTACTGGGTACAGTCAGAAGCACAGGAGGGTAAGAAAATTCACCAGAGCCAGAGCGGGGAACAGGTCAGGCAGACCGATGAAATACACTGCTGAGGGGTGCAGCAGACGCGGCAGGAGAGATCTGTCGCGCCTGTACCACATCTTCTTGATCCACTAATCTGTTCTGGGGCACTTAGGTTGTTTCCATAATTTAGCTATAGTAAATAGTGCTGCAAAAAACATGGAAGTACAGCTTTCCTTTCAGATTAGTGTTTTTTAATTTTTTTGGATAGATCCCCAAGAGTGGAATTCTGGGTTGAGTGTCAGATCCATGTTTAATGTTTTGACACACCTCCAGACTGCTTCCCATAGGGCTGGACCAGTTTGTATTCCCACCAGCAGTGTAGGAGCTTCCTTTTTCTCCTAACACTTGTGGCTTCTGGTCTTTTCCATATTTCGCCATTCACACAGGTATGAGATAGTATCTCCTTGTGGTCTTGAAGGTACATTTTAGATTTTTAGGCCTGGCAGCAGTTCAGCAATTCAGATGTTCTCAGGAATGATTCTGACTTTTAGCTTTCCCTATCTCTGAATTGGCTTTGACTTTAGGCAGGCCCTAAAGTCTATTTGGTGACTAAGATATTGCTATCCCGGGTTTCAGCCTTGTTTTTTTATTTCCTCATGGTAATCCCAAAGAAAGTAGCTCACTTCCAGGGATTAATGTGTGACCCGTTTTGAGTTACATGCTGCGTCTGGACCCATCATTTTGATCAGATATCTGGCATGCTCTGATTGGCCAGGCCTATATCATACCTCTGGGATCCCAATAATGTTGACTTCTCGCAAAGTAGTAGAATGAGAATAAAAAATGGATGATCTGTGAATGAAAAAGAGGACTTCTCTTCCAGATGAAGGCGGAGATGTTGTGCAGGCAGGCAGTTGTTGTCTGCTGCAAAGCCTTTCACACTTGCTGGGTTATCCACGCCAGTTGTGTATGTGCCACCTTCATGGGCTCTGTGGCAGGCTCTCTGAACATCGGCAGGTTTGGGAACAAGCAGTCCTATAGTGTATACCCGTTGTGGCAACAAACAGATTGAAACTTAATTTTTGTTACTGTAGAGTAGGTTCTCTGTTGGTAGTCCATTTCTGGCTAGAATTTTGATTGAGAATTTTTCCTAGATCCTTTTTTTCCCCTCATTCCTTCCCTGTGTCCATTTTTTGCTTTCCCTCTGTCCATTTCTTGAAAACAAAGTGCAAAAAGTTTTTATACATAGTACTTAAAATCTAAGTAAGGATCCCTTATTTAAAATGAAATTATCCCTGTGGGAGGGAATACATGTTTAGAATTCAAATTCCCAACTGCAGCAAAAAATGAGGTGAAAATATTAGGATTTTCTAAGCAAACAGACTAAAACTTAATGTATACTTTGGAGGCCCAGTGCTTTCAACACAGTTTATGGCCTCTTAGAGAATGATAACTTCATCACCCAAAAGCATGGTAAAATAAACCCAGTTCAACTACATGTTCAAGTCCATGAGGCTCACTTTGTCCACACCTTTTGTAGACTTTCACTTTGTAGAAAAAGCTTTTAAAATGCTGTTTGTTCGGGCCTCCCCTGGTGGCTCAGTGGTTGAGCGCTGGGCTGCGAAGCTGCCTGCAGCCTCTGCAGTGCCGGTTCAATCCCCGGCCACCGGCGAGGGTCCCACATGGTGTGCAGACCTCTCCTGCTGTGCCCGCTGCTCTGCTCAGCAGTGTATTTCTTCATCAGTCTGCCTGTTCTGTTCCCCGCTCTGGCTCTGGTGAATTCTCTCTCCCTCCCGCGCTTCTGACTGTACCCAGTGCTTGTATAAATAAATTAATTAATTAAAAAAAAAATCACCACTGGGGAAAAAAAAATAAAATAAAATGCTGTTTGTTCATTCAAACTCTGTTTTGAAAAATTTGTCCTCATTTAAGTGCACTTTTTCTGTTCAGTCATTATATAATTTTAGATATTTTTTAATAATTAACAATAAACTTTGTTAGTTACTGTAATAAATTACCACTTTAGTCTCCTTAAGAGAATGGTAATACTGATGAGTCATACACAACTATTAAATGGTCAAGTTAACACTATAGATCCATTATTTTAATGGCTCAGTTTTCCCTATTCTTTGGTTTGAGGAAGGAATGTACTTAAGGTACAAAAATAGGCTTTGTTGATACTAATCAGCTGTAAAAAGGAATGAACTATACATGCCACAACATAGGTGGACTTTGAAAACATCATGGTGAGTGAAGCAGGACACAAAAGGCCACATACTCTACAATGCCATTTATTTGAAATGTCTTAATTAGGCAAATTCATAAAAAGAGAAAATAGATTAGTGGTTGCCAGGAGCTAGAGGGAAAGAAATATGGATTATCTTTTGTGGGGTAATATTTTTGGTAATATTTTTGGGGTGACTTTCTGGAATTTGATAGTGGTGATGGTTATACAACAGTGAGAATATGTATTAAGTCCGGAAGAGTTCTTATATTTTAAAATAGATTAAATGGCAAATTTTATGTTATGTGAATTTTATCTCAAAAAAGAACTTGTATCATATAAATTGACTCTCCTAATTAACTACTTAAGAAAGGGAAGAATAGTCTTTTATTAGTCAAATGAAAAAAGAATGACAAGTAGAATTTCTTAGAGGGAATTTGTCATTTTATTTAAGGTAATGGTTCTCTTAAGTGAATTTTTTTCTAGAATGTTAGGACACTTATCAATAGTTTTTCCACCAGTTACCTATGTTTATATAGTATACAGAATAATTCTATATTTATATCACTCAAATGTGTGTGCATATGTATGTATATACTATAGCATTGAAGGGTACGCAGAATTGCCATGTAATATTTAAGTATATGTAAGTCTAGATTAGAAGCTGTTTCAATTCTACCCTCTCCCCAACGTTAGAAAGAGATATACATTGTGGGAGGCTACTCTGCTGTTTTCTAACGGTGAAACTATAGCTTATTTTTAAATGAAATAAAAACCTGGTATTGCATGGTTTCTTCCTTTAGGCTCGATTTTATTCTCCAGCAACCATATTTATTGATGAGATAGATTCCATTTGTAGTCGCAGAGGGACTTCTGAAGAGCATGAAGCAAGCAGAAGGGTGAAAGCTGAGCTGCTGGTTCAAATGGATGGTATGTGTGTACATGTGTGTAATTAACTGAGCTCTACTCATAAGCTAACCCACAGATTCCAGATGACTAGAGGGGGCTGGTGAGTAGGTCCTGGAGCTGATGGCAGTGGATAGTGTACACTCACCTTGGTGTCATGCTGGAAATGATGGCTTCCCTGGGGCCTATATTATTTTTACATGGATATTGTGTTTTGTCATGAAGTGAAATAAATGCAGATTAAATCTGCCTTAGAGAGGGATATGACTTTTTTTTTTTTTTAAAGATTTATTTATTTATTTGTTTATACATACAAGCACTGGGTACAGTCAGAAGCACGGGAGGGCGAGAGAATTCACCAGAGCCAGAGCAGGGAGCAGAGCAGGCAGAAGGACCGAAGTACACTGCTGAGGGGAGCAGCAGGCGGCAGGAGAGGTCTGCGCGCCATGCGGGACCCTCCTCCGGTGGCCGGGGAGCAGCCGGGGATTGAACCGGCGCTGCAGAGGCTGCGGGCAGCCTCGCAACCCAGCGCTCAACCGCTGCGCCGCCGGGAAGGCCTGGGGATATGACTGCTTTTGAACCATCTTAAACTTTTAAAAATTGTATGTAGTTGAGGTGAGCTGGTCTTTTGATTAACTTTATTGAGTCAAAAAAATTTTTTTTAAAGATTAATTTATTTATACAAGTACTGGGTACAGTCAGAAGTGCGGGAGGGCGAGAGTATTCACCAGAGCCAGAGCGGGGAGCAGAACAGGCAGACTGACGAAATACACTGCTGAGGGGAGCAGTGGGTGGCAGGAGAGGTCTGCGCGCGATGTGGGACCCTTGCCTGGCAGCCGGGGATCGAACTGGTGCTGCAGAGGCTGCGGGCAGCTGCACAACCCAGCGCTCAACGTCTGCGCCAATGGGGAGGCCCTGAGTCAAATTTTTTATATAATACAAGAATTCACTTTCCATGGACAAGTTCACCTGTGTACCAGCTAGCTAGCTTTTTTTTTTTTTTTTTTTTTTCAAGATTTATTTATGTATACAAGCACTGGGGTACAGGCCAGAGATGCGGGGGGTAAGAGGACTCACCAGAGACAAAGTGGGGAACAGAACAGGCAGACTGACTGAAATACACTGCTGAGGGGAGCAGTGGGCCAGGCAGGAGAGTTTTGCTGCGCCATGTGGGTTTCTCTCTGGCCAGCCGGGGATTGAACTCGTGCTGCAGAGGCTGTGGATTGCTTCATAGTGCAGTGCTTAACCCCTTGCGCCACCAGGGAGGCCCTCTTTTTTTTTCTTAAAGATTTATTTTTATTTATGCATACAAGAACTGGGATGTAGGCCAGAGGTGCAGGGAGTAAGAGGATTCATCAGAGACAGAGTAGGGAGCAGAACAGACAGATACGGGGCTCCCTGGTGGCTCAAGTGGTTAAGTCTCAGCACTTTGAAGCTATCAGCTGCCACTAAAGCACGAGTTGGATCCCAGCCAGGGAGCTGACCCACATGGCACAGCAGACCTCTCCTGTCTCACCCACTGCTACCCTCAGCATTGTATTTCTGTCAATCTGTCTGTTTTGCTCCCTACTCTGTCTCTGGTGAATCCTCTTACTTCCCGCACCTCTGGCCTACACCCCAGCTCTTGTGTGCATAAATAAATAAATCTTAAAAAAAAAAACTCAAAACAGGTAGATCTACTAAAATACACTGCTGAGGGGAACGGCAGGCGAGACAAGGAGAGGTCTGCTGCGCCGTGTGGGTTAGGCTGTTGGCCAGGGATCAAACTTATGCCGCAGTGGCTGGCAATAGCTTGATAGTGCTGAGACTTTAAACCCTGTGCCACCAGGGAGGACCCTCTAGCTAGCTTTCTAAGTTATAAGGAGATGTGACAGTTACGCTACTTTGTCTTATTGTACTGATAAATATTTGATGATCTTTGAGTAGCTGAGCTTTACTTGTTACAGTTCAACTTAATAGCTTTTTACTCTCTCTTTATCCTTCTTTTAGGTGTTGGAGGTGCTTCTGAAAATGATGACCCTTCCAAAATGGTTATGGTTCTGGCAGCTACTAATTTTCCATGGGATATAGATGAGGCTTTAAGACGACGTCTTGAAAAAAGAATCTATATTCCATTACCATCAGGTATCTTCAGTTGACTTTTGTTGAAAAGCTCATGTTAACTCAGGTAGTTTTGCTTAGAGATTTTGACTTTTGGTATTAATTTTCATTTAAGAAACAAATATAGGTAATATTTCCTTATACTAATTGGTTTGGCTGTATTTAGAGCCTGAAAGCTGTGATACTAGGTGATTCAGTGAGATGACTCTTAAATTTTTATGTAAATGAGCTCTAAGAATTGGAGAACAATTTCTTATACGAAATAGACTTGAGAAGAAATAATACACTTTATATTTTAAAATTTGTTTCTACCATTAGCAAAAGGCAGAGAGGAGCTATTACGGATAAGTCTTCGTGAGCTGGAATTGGCTGATGATGTTGACCTTGCAAGAATAGCAGAAAATATGGAAGGTTATTCAGGTGCAGATATTACCAATGTGTGCAGGTAAGAACTACTTTGGGAGTATAGAAGTTTTTGAGGGTATATGGTACTATTAAGAAGTTTTACGCTGAATTTAGATGAATAAAGACCTACATTATCATCCATAGTTAGAGACACAAGTTTTGGTATTAAGTTGCTTACAGGTGCTGTAAGATATTTGGGTATCTTTCACGTCAGTGAAGAGTCTGCAGGTGCCTCCCTCGTGGTTTAGGGGTTAAGTCTCAGTGATATCACCACCATGGCATGAGTTCATCCCAGCCAGAGAGCTAGCCCACATGGTGCAGCAGACCTCTCCTGTCTTTCCCACGGTTCCCCTTAGCAGTGAATTATTGTATTTCAGTAAGTCCACCTGTTCTGCTCCCCACTCTGTCCCTGGTGAATCCTCATCCCCTCTTCCCTCTAAACCTCTGGCCTATACCCCAGTTCTTCTGCACAAAAACAAAAAAAAGGAAGAGTCTGCAGTTCATCTGAAACCTGCAAGTCCAGCAAGCTAATACGGGAACAAATGGTGAAAAATAGAAAATTAATTGTCTAAAAAAGCTGTTGATACATTTGTTCAATTTACTGTTATGTTGTAATTGTGAAATGTAAATATAATTGTGAAATGAATTTGTTTGTCAAACCCAAGAATACCACCTCATTTTCAGGGAGGTGTCCTAAATGTGCGGGGAACAGCAGTAACAGGAAAAAGAATATCTTCAGTTTAGTTGATTGAATTCCCTTTTGTCCTAATCTGAGTATTAGCTCAGACGTGCTTAGCATGGTGATGACTGCACTGGCTCCTCGTCACCTCACCTCCTGTGCGGCGATGATGCTAAGGCCCCGTACTACCTGTGTAGGAGGCGCCTTTCTGTCAGTGGTGGCTCTTCAGGATGAAACTTGGTGAAAGGAAATAGGTTCTTGAATCTGCTTTCATCTTTTTTGTTTTTAAATTTATTTTTTTAAGATTGATTTATTTATGCATACAAGAACTGGGATACAGGCCAGAGGTGTGGGGGGTGAGAGGATTCACCAGAGACAGAGTGGGGAGCAGAACAGGTAGACTGACTGAAATACACTGCTGAGGGGAACAGCAGGTGAGACAGCTGTGCCATGTGGGCACAGCTGTGCCATGTGGGCAGCTCCCTGGCCGGGGATCTAACTCGCGCTGCAGTGGCTGTGGATTGACCCATAGGTTGTGTCTTAACCCCTTGCACCACCAGGGAGGCCCCTGGTTTCATCTTTTTTTTAAAAAAGCACTAAATACAAAAATGGGAAAGGAGAGAACTATATTGATCATTTAACTTTTCCTACACATGTAGAAGATACCTAATTTTCTAGCTAACTGGTTTTCTCCTGTCTCTCTGACACTAGTCTTTATTTTATTGGACACTTATGATGAAGTTCATTTACTGGTTTCTTCATTTTATCCTTTCACTTTTTCTTGGACTTCATGCTCAATATCCATTACTTGAATTGAATAGCATCCTTATTCCATCACAATTAACTGCCAAAAAGAAACTCGGAATGTTCTTGATACTGATACAAGATTCTGTGCATTCTTACTTACGTATATGCCATAAGATCATAATTACAGAATGTTACAACATACCCTGAAAAAAAATAATTTTTTCATAGATTTTCATTCAGAATATCACTGTTTTGTTTTGTTTTAATTTAAAAACTAGGGATGCATCCTTGATGGCAATGAGAAGGCGTATTGAAGGTTTGACCCCAGAAGAAATCCGAAATCTTTCTAGAGAAGAAATGCACATGCCTACAACTATGGAAGATTTTGAAATGGCTTTAAAAAAGGTTTCCAAGTCAGTATCAGCCGCAGACATTGAAAGATATGAGAAATGGATATTTGAGTTTGGATCATGCTAAATTCTCACACATAAGCTGTGAGAAACCTGCCTTAAGTGTTTGGATAATAATTAAATGTAGTATTTCATTGCACCGAGTGCTATATTTTTTTAAACTTTCATAATGGTAAGATTTTTTTAAAACCCTTATGATTCTGAATAAAGGCAATTTTTCAAAGCTGCCAAGCATATTGTATTGCTTCAACATTACCTATTTTTTTTTCACTGACCACAAATGTCGCAACACAAATGCTGTCACTTAGCCAGGAAAACTGTCTCCATATGCACCTCCGAGCAGAGTGACTTCCCTTCTGGCTCTAGCTGCTGTTCCTGCTAGGGAATGACTGCTTCCAGCGCCGTGGGCGCCAGTGGATGACTGCAAGTCCTTAACATTTTTACCAATTAGGGCAAGAACCATGCCCAGAGTGCCTGCCTTCCTGCCTGGTGTGAGGGTAGTTTTCCTTCTCCAGAGACCTTTAAAGATGCGTTTTATTGTGCATCTGAAGGGGGGAAAAATACACACCCACAACCTTACTTGACTTTATTCTGCCTACACAAGAGGTTGTATTACAGGCAAGTAGACATTTCTGTGCCTGTGCTGCTCACTGTGCTGATGAAACGCATTTAACCCATTTACCATCTCAGCCATGGAAGGGTTAAGACAGTGCCTGGCCTGGCCCCATGTCCCACTAGTGAGAAGGCAGAACTGGAGTCTGCTGATGGCACAGCCTCTCCTCCGTAAGTGGCCATGGAACCTCCTACATTGTTCTCACTAGAACCTGCAAGTTTATACTGAGAGGATGTTGTAAGACCCTGTCAGCCTATGGATAACAAGTGATTTCATGTATACAGAGACAACACAGGAAAAGCACTTGAATTGGAGGGGGGTGGAGCATGCAAAGTGGACCAGCATGTGCTGGCCTGATCGGGCAGCTGGATCAATCCTTTTAGCTACTGCATGGAGACCAGACCTGAAGAGAGCCTGCGCAGAAGCAGAGGACCACACGGGAGACAGTGATCATCTGGTAAAGTACCAGGACCAGTTATCTAGCTGCTTCCCGACACACCCAAGGAATCCCAAAGGCACCTCAACCTTAATCTGTCCAAACCTGACCTGTGTTCCACAAGTTTGCCCCCTTTCTTTATTATCTGCATCTGTGAATGACACCATCATCTCTCCAAACTTCCTAGCCAAAAATTCCTTAAGGTGTTTGTAATTCTTACAAAGGTATTAGTGTATAAACTCAAGATATCCAGGGAACATTGTTTTTCTGTGATAGAACATCATGTCTGTTTGGAACCAGCCTCTATTCTACTGGCTTGGTAGTAGGCACTGTCAGTTGATAGATCGCCATTCTTTCTCCAGGGGCTGCCTACATTCTCGGGGAATGTCTCATCTACACTTACAAGGCGCTGGAGGAAGTGGCCCTTGTTCTTCAATAGCCATCCAAGTGCTCTCTGAGATGTCTCCTGTCTGCTTCCTGCTTGCATGTCTTCTTCAGGTCTGCTGTTTTCCTGCCACCTCTAGGTCACTCCTGGACAGGTAAGAATTATTTTGCGTCAAGCCCCGAGGACACAAGACAGTATGACGCTGTCCAAGGTTCCATCTGCTTCCTAAGTGAACTTCATACACTCTGTAGTATTGTACTTTTGGGGGGCCTTGTCCTGCGGTTCCACCCAGGAGGGAACAGTGGGTCTCCACTGCTGTCACATCTGGAAAACCTATATGGAGGGTTTGCTGTCTCTATGCTCAGGTCCCTGAAGACAAACCCACCAATGTCTATGCTTTTATCACACAGGGTCTGCTGGTGGTGATGCCAATGGGCAGCTGGCTTTACCCAAGATCTTTAATCCACAATTTTTACTCTGGATGTCAGTTCTTTCTTCTTTATTAAGTGCATACACAATTACAATTCAGAAGCCAGAAGTGGCTTCCTACTCCCCTGCCATACATACACACTGGGGTTTTTATTGTTTTGGCGTTTGTTTTTGCTGTCATGTTCTTTCACTGAGGAAATAAGCACAAACGGGGCCTCCCCGGTGGCACAGCGGTTGAGTACTGGGTTGTGAAGCTGCCCGCAACCTCTGCAGCGCCAGTTCAATCCCCTCTGCTCCCTGGCCACTGAAGGAGGGTCCCACATGGCGCGCAGACCTCTCCTGCCGCCCGCTGCTCCCCTCAGCAGTGTATCTCGGTCCTTCTGCCTGCTCTGCTCCCCGCTCTGGCTCTGGTGAATTCTCTCACCCTCCTGTGCTTCTGACTGTACCCAGTACTTGTATAAATAAATAAATCTTTAAAAACGAAAAAAAAAGAAGCAGCACAAACGCTTGGCTGCTTAAAGTGGGCTCTGGAAGGAAAGGAAAGCAACAAAATTAATATTTAAAAAATCTCACTGAACTGTGGCAGAGAATTATTGGGGCTTTTGTGGTGGGCATGGTGTGGTACATACATTTGTAAGAGGTGTGAACCTGTACCTCTAAAATACAGTGTTGTAAATCAGTGTTAACTCAATAAGCGTAATATAAAAAGAAAAAATGTGATCTCTAAAAAGTTAATGAGTAAGGATATGGAAGAGAAAAATGTTACTAGCTGGGTGATTTTAGATCAGACTGTAAATTACATGCTAATATCCATTCTATAATACAGACAGTACATTTCACAGGGCTGTTATTCCTCCTCACAGACAGGCAAAATGAAACATTACTCCTTCACTCTGTACTACCTGTCATTCTTCTCTCACAGCATCCATAGGCCTAAATACAGGGTAGTTTAAAAAAAAAAGTCATTACTTTCTTGGATAATGTGTTTAAAATGATGAGTTGCGGGCCTCCCGGTGGCGCAGCGGTTGAGCGCTGGGTTGCGAAGCTGCCCGCGGCCTCTGTGGCGCCGGTTTGATCCCCGGCTGCTCCCAGGCCACCGGAGGAGGGTCCCACATGGCGCGCGCGCAGACCTCTCCTGCAGCCCGCTGCTCCCCTCAGCAGTGTGTTTTGGTCCTTCTGCCTGCTCTGCTCCCCGCTCTGGCTCTGGTGAATTCTCTCACCCTCCCGCGCTTCTGACTGTACCCAGTGCTTGTATAAACAAAACAAACAAACAAACAAATAAATAAATAAAAACATGCCTCTATAAAAAAAATAAAATAAAAAATGTTTAAAAAAATAATAAAAAAATAAAATAAAATGAGTTGCAATAAAAAAAATCTTACAGTAGTTTATCACATGGAGTAAAGATAAGTTTTATATCTAAAATATGTCAATTTTGGTGAGCTTAAAAAAAGTAAGATAAAACACTGCTGCAGGGTAAACAGCTCCATATTCAGAACCACCAGTGCAAAGGCCCATTCTAATTCCATGACACAGATGGCTCCTTGTTAGCTTTGATTTTAAGCAAAGCAGTTACTATAATACCCAGTAATTCTCAATGAGCAAAGTTTTTATACCAAAAGACTACTTTTTCCTCAAAAAAGTTTATTTTAGAGTGAGGACAGCCACTATTTTTTACATCCTGTGCATTCAAAATTAGTGGTCTTGGTACAGGATACAATCAAATCATGATACACATCAGTGATTTATACCGAGTCACATACTTAATATAAAGGCACGTTTTACTGAATAAAAAAATAAGTGTTAATGTTCTTGAGCTTTTAAATTAGAATTCCATAAAGTGCTTTTCATAAAGTCTCATATATTATAGTAATTAAGTGGATATAATTTTCTTAACAAAGGCACCTAGGAAAAGTATTAGCACATGACATTCGGTCTTGCCCTTTTAATTTCTTTTTGGTAATTTCAAAGTTTCTTCGACATGTCTTTTCTTCCACTTTGTTTAAATTTTCCTTAACAATTCATCATCTGAATAGGCAGCCCAGTTACAAGTAAGATGAATTCTAACTTGCCACTTTAAAGGTCAAGTTTTTGGCAGTTTTAGGAGTTTAGCAATTTCTCTAGTGTACAGACCCACTCAGAGTCCATGGTTTGAGATGGTGTTTTAAATACATGTTTTATCTTCAAGGTTTTCTACTGTTTTCTCAGGATCATCTGGATATAAATTGATTGTTGTCACAGGTATAACATTCACTTTATCCAACTGGAGAATTCCTCTGAAATACAGAAATTAAAATTAAACATTTCCTCTGTCTATAGTTTGGTAGTAAGGGCTACTTCAAGGTTATAATTAAATACATACCTCGGGGTAAGTGCTAGTGCATCATTTTGTTTAGTTTATAATGGCTATGTAAACTCTGAGTCCAAAGTTCACTTTAATCAAACTAAGTGAGGGAATAGAAAGTTGTAGGACGGAGTTCTTGCTATTGTAGGAAAGGAGAGGAAAGTTAAGCAAATCTCCAAAGCAGAGAATGAGGTCCTATTTTTATGCAAGGTGGGTGGAAAAGTCTCTGAAGCAGTATTGGGCACAGGAATGCAGCCTTTGATTTTTAGACAGTATTTCTCCTTTTGTTATTAAAGTACCTACTTGACCAGAATGGAGATCTTTGAATTGGCTCCTAGTTCCTACATTGCAATATAGATTCTATATTGCAAGTTCCAATCAAAATGCCAACGAGATTTAACTGTTTATAGAAGTGAGAAGGTGACTCTAAAGTTCACAAGGAAAACTGTAAGAATAGCAGTAACATTTTAAAAGAAGCTTTAACTAGCCATCAAAGTTTTTATTAAAATATAGTGATTAAAACTGTGGTACTGACACAGGACAAAAAGATCAGTTGAAGGAATCCAGGAACAAGACTAAGATATATGGGAATTTATAATGCGTAACATTCCAAGTCAATGGATGAATTACTGGTGGAACAGTGGCCTCTCTGGGAAACAAAATCAGAACTCTAGTTAAAAGTATCACCAAAAGTGATAGTTAAAAAAAAAAAAAAGCTTGAAGAAAACACTTATTTAATTTTAAGATGGGAAATATCTACTTGAGAAAAATTTAAAACTCTAGAAGCCATAAGGGTAGCACATAAATTGTTGTGACTGCAAACTTAAAACTTTTATATCTATGGGATACAATGAGCAAGAGCCAGAGAAATCATAGTCTGGGACTATATATATATATATATATATATATATATATATATATATAAAAAAACACACAGTATATATAATGTATGTGTGTATAACAAAGGAGTGCCCCACATTCATGATTACATGAGGCAATAACACAGAAAAATGAACAAAAGCTATTAATAGGCAGGTCACGAGAAATACATCCAGCTAATGTTTAAAAATATGCTAGACTTAGGTAAACCTAGAGTCACAAAGAGGCCATTAAGAAGAAAATGCAAATTAAAATGAATTATGTATTTGTCTACAGTAGCAAAAACAACAATGAAAGATTATCATTAGATTGTAGATATGCTAATTACATATACCCACTGACACAGTAATTTCACTTTTAGGAATCCTATTCTACATAAATATACATGTGCATAGAGCTAAGTGTACATTTAAGAATATATACTGAGCATTATTGGAAATAACATGAAGTTGGAAGTTACCTAAATGTCTAATAGAGGAGTGACTATCTTACGACGTATCCATGCTAGCAGCCACAGAGGAGTAAATGAAACCCATATATGTACTGACAGAAAGATATTCCCAAGCTGCACTGAGACCCCTGGGGTGGCACAGCAGACTCACAGAGACACCACAGAATATTTTCAAGTCTTTTTGTGTAATACTAGCTTGAGGGTAGTTCTCAGCTTCAACATCAGATTGCAGAATATATACTATATACTGCAGATTGCTTTCAATGAAGTCACTGTGTTTGCAAAAGTGGTTTTTGGGCAAATACTGTGATAAAAGCAAATGCTGTGCAAGAACTAGTGTTGAACAGAAAATGAAGTTGGACATGTCTAATCTGATTCCAAATATGAGTATTTCATAGTGCCCCATTTCATTACACCCCATTGTAAGTTGAGAATTACATACTTCTTCTGTTCTTCTAGTCTGTAAGGGCATCAAGAAGAAATGACTGATACACTAAGAGTGCTATGATCCAAGAAGTTTAGGAACTTCTGTCTTAAGAAATAAAGCAATTTGGGGGAGAGTTAAGCATCTAGGTTGACAGACAATTATAGTTATCCAGTAGACATTTACATCAATACACAAAATTTGGATAAGATGTATGTACAACTGGGAAGGACAATTCCAGGGGCTATAGGTACAAAAATTGTAGATTAGGAAAGTGAAGAGGTAATTTCACTTAAGTGCTCTTACACATCTGTACTGATAGAATCTCTTAGTATCAGAAAATATCCTTGGCGCAATTACCATTGATAAAATATATCACAAATTTGGTTTTTAATTTTACATTGTATCTTTTCCCATGGATGAAACTATGACAAAACACTGGTAAAAGAATAAAAAAAAAAAAAAGTACAACATTGCGCCATGCAGGTTTGACTTCCTGACAAAGGACAAAAGGAAGAAACTATTTAAAGTTATGGAATTTTGATTATCACAAAGAAGTGGGAAATGCAAATTCTTCAGGAGAAACTCAAACTAAAAGGTGGAATGGACATTAATATTTATTCTGCAGGTGTTTTACTTGCATTATGACTTTGACTATTAACAAGCCTTGAAAAGGTACATTAATTAAATGTTACACAGCAGCTTCAAAGATCTCACAAAAGGCAACTGGAAAAGCAACTGCTCAAACTGAGTCTTTTTCTGTAAATCCTTTGGTTTTGCCAATACAATACAGGATAACTTAGCTAAGCCAAAAACTATGCTCATCTCATTCTATTGAGATTTACTTCTGTTAAGACAACTGAAATGACTAGTTGCTTAACTTGTGAAAGCACTAACAATAAATTCATTTTTTAATTTATAAAATAATTTATAGTTAAAAAAAGAGTCAAGTGTGGAAGTCCTCTCTGCACTTATGACTGCTGACTTGTCCAGAAGTTCTCTGTGCATTTATGTAATACACACGTGCTACTTTTGTTTTACCTAAATGGGATCATACTGTGATAAAACTTCTTTCCCCACAGCTAACAGATTTTGGACTTTTTTCCCATCTCCAAATGCCTACTTTTTTTATAAGCTGCCCAGTGTCCCACATAACGTTATGTATCATTATTCAGTTAACCCCACACTGAAAAATAGTTCAGAGGTTTCCTGTTTTGCTTATTCTGTTACAAGCAATATGTTAGTGTTCTAATATTAACGTCATTTTAAATTGATAATAATGAAGTCCTCTTATTTTATTGACTCTTATACACATTTCATTTTCATCATAAATATGTTTTCTTTCTCTAGTTGACTTTAACTTCTCAGACAGTAGAGTCTGTCTTAGTTACCTTTGCATCCCCCAGCAACTGTCTTTATCATCATAAATATCCCATAAATGTTTTCAATTTTGCTAAAGTTGGGCAATGGGCTAGGAAAAAAAGGAGACATATTCCTGCCTTACTAATTTTTATGTTTTATATAGTAAATACAACTCATTTTTTAATTATTAAAAATACTAATGTTTTCAAAGACAAGAAACACTTACTTGTATTCACAAATAGGGAAAAGCACCTTTAGGATGGTTATGACCAGAGATGCTCCTATAACTCCAACCACCATGACGTTCAGAAACATGAAGACCACTGGGAACACACCGCTCCAGAATCTACACAGGTCTCTCCTGAGCTGCTCCATCCACTGACACATCACCTAAAGCAGAGTTCTGATCAGATATGCAAGTCTCATTTGCTCTCTAAGGAACTCTAAGCATCTGTCCTAGTTTTGGGGAGATGATACTTAGATCACGGTGGAGGCTATACAGGTGTCCACATGTGCCAAAATGTTTCTTAACTGCATATGTTCAATGTTTGTGCTTGCATGTTTTATTTTAAAATGTGCCTTGATAACATTATTTTCAATTAAAAAAATTATAGTCTGACAGTAACAGGCACAAAAATGATACCTTTACAGTAATTATATTTGCTTAATTATATGTCAAATGAAAATAATTGCTTGTTGACAAGAGGTTAGGCTAATCCACTTTATTTATTATTTTAAAGATTTATTTATTTACTTATACAAGCACTGGGTAGAGTCAGAAGCGCGGGAGGGTGAGAGAATTCACCAGAGCCAGAGCGGGGAACAGAACAGGCAGACCGATGAAATACACTGCTGAGGGGAGCAGTGGGCACGGCAGGAGAAGTCTGCCTGCCATGTGGGACCGTCGCCGATGGCTGGTGATCGAACAGGCACCGCGGAGGCTGTAAGCAGCTTCGCAGCCCAGCGCTCAACCGCTGCGCCACCAGGGGAGGCCCATAAACCACTTTATAAAAATGAACCAGAAGCGTTTTCCTCTGGTTGGAGGAAAGGAGGAGGAGACCAGGAGGCTACAGTTCAGGCAGCAGAAAGTGACCTGGCCTTCTAAAATAACCAAAACCAACCTTTGGTGAGAGTATCTTCAAAGAATAATCTCTTAAATCCTTTAAGGCTAATAATAGACCTTGCTTATTCAAATGGAAATTATCTGAAGGCCTATGAGTGGCCTAGTAGTATATACACAGATATCAGGGTACTCTCTGAACTCTGAATGCCTTCCCAGTCAGCAGTATAATGTTACTAGTGACACATGAGAATCCCCTAGGTACCAACACATATTTATATTTGTACCCAGCTTATTTAATCTTTGCAACACCCTCATGAAAGAAGCACTACAGTGTCCCATGGTACAAATAACGAAACTGAGGTTAGAGAGGCTAGGAACTTGCCTAAGATCATACAATAAATATGTGGCAAAAGCAAGGTTTAAATTGAGCTTCTCACTCCAGAAAATGTACTGTTAACCAGAGTGCTGGGTCACGACAAGATCCTGAGGATTCCATGCCCTAAACAAATGAAGATCAGTGCCTTGATAATCACTATCTTATTAGGAAAAGAAACTTTTAAAGGAAAATAGGAATACCTAAAAATATCCCATGACAGCCGTGATAAGTCCATTATTAACAATGTTCCAAATGCTAATCATCGTGGTTCTACTTCATTTTAAATGCAGTATTTTTCTTTACAGCTATAAATGCTTATAAAAATAATCCCAGATAGTGGACTTACCTTATATGAAGATGGAGGCTCTGCTCTGAGAGGAGTTTCAGGTAGTTTGCCAGGTAAAGCATCTTCATCTATGGTGGTTTCCACGTTCCTGACAAGATACTGGCTGGTGGTCTGCAGTGAACTGACACTTTCTACAGGGAAGGAAGAGCCAAGTCACCAATATGCGGATGAAGACCCCTACGGTAGGCTTAAATGCTAGATAAGTAAGGTAATGCAAGTTACAGGACTGTAAGAGTATTTATTTTGCCATGAGAGGGAAAAAAAATCGATTTTCACTGATTTATGTACCAGAAAGGAACGAAAAACTTAAGACAGCTCTAGGGGAACTAGAGCAGTTCTGATTTTGTCACATAGAAAATCAAATTTTTAAAAATTCTCTTTCAGTGGAAAAAACAAATATTTGTCCCTCTAAAAGAACCGAAATGAATAATATTATTTACCTGGTAAAGATTACCCATAGTAAAAATAGATAATTATAGCAAAGTGTCGCTACACAGTCAGCACTTATCGCATTCTATTAAGACTCAAGAGATTCCTGAATGGGCATATAAAGTAATACAGCTTATAAATCATTTTTGAAAAAGCCCACTTCCAAACATATTAACTGTGATTTAAAAACTATCAACTAAAGAAATTATTTCCTTAATAAATAATCTTTTAAATTACCCTTTTTGGAGAGGTTAGGAAGGGTAAATAAAATGTCATTGTCTCGGGAAATTGAGTACAGCATGCTTTCTTCCAAAGGCAGTGTGTAGTTTGAACGTCTGAGCATAACCTGGTTCTTAACTAAAATGTCAATTTCAGTAACATCATTTTGTTGAGCCTATGAAAAAAAAAAGCAATTACTCTTTAAATAACAGCATAATCCCGTAAGAATGTAAGACTGATCCCTGTAACTGAAACCTGGCCTATTTACCCAATTACTCTTTATTATCACCACCACCTGCGGCCACTTTTAGGCACTTAACTTGCAAGTTTAATCATATTCCTGTGTACCCTAGCACTCACTATTACAAGCTTGCTCTTAGTTCCATTTCATTTAGAGAGGAAATGGTTACAGAGCTTTGAATCAAATTCAGTCTCTTTGTTTACATGCTCTATTTCATGATATTCATAATATTTTAAAGTGATATAAACATGTATGAATATGATCAGTTTTTTAAAAATTAGAGATCAAATACTAGACAAGTAAATGCTAAAACAAAAACATTCTAAATGACTGGATATGTAAGCAACATTAGGGTAACCTACCTTTCTTATCAAGTCAGCAGTAAATAATAATTGAACACATGGGTATACCTAGTACAAATCTTTACAATTTAATTCTCAATTAATAAGAATACTGTCTTACTTGTTTTCCATCAATCTCTACTATCTCTTCTTGAATGACAATTCGTTTCAAACTGGAACCAGGAAACTCATGAACTAAAATTCTTATACTAACAATTCCAAAATATTCTTTTTCCTCCAACTTTTCCAGATTTTCATTCTTCACTATAAAAAAAAAAGGTAATGACAACTTTGAACAAAAACACCACCCAGTCTGTTACAGAACTTGGTTACTTTGATGACATTTACATGGAACAAGACAATTGTACACCAATTTCTTTAGCTTTCTTCATCTCTAACCTCAATGTTTCAGATTTATGTAAACAAAGACAATCTGACAAATCATTACATGGCTTATATCATCTGAAAATGGGAAAATGCTTGATGAGCTTTAGATTTGTTGAAACCCCAAGTACCAACATCCTTCCTGCTCCTTGGCACAGGCTGTCAATAAGGAGGCAACGCGCCATCACTATTTGCAAAGCAGGCCAGAAGGCACAGTCAATCCCATGATTCAGCAAAGTAAGCATATCCACCCGTGTTTCATTCACTCACAAAATGCTGCCCAAGCAGTAAGGACACTTTTTTTCTCAATCCTTTCGCTAAAAGGTGACTTGTTACTGTCGTAGAGGGCAGGAAGGGACTAGTGGAAAGCCTGTAACTACTCTACTAATGGACAATAGAAAGGATTAGCTGTTGGCCATGATCCTCTTTTAGAACCAACACACACACACACACAGTGGCAGTTGCAGCTGGTTTACAGAACCAATGGCTACTTTGTTAGGGCAGAAAGTGCCACAGAATAAGATAAATCAACATATATTAAGAGGAGCCATTTTTGTCCCCTCAAATGTTATCTGAGAGTTATTTGCCAAAAGAGAATCCAGCTATGTAAATTGAATCTGTGCCTGTATAGGGCTATCCCTTTTATCTAGAATGCTTTCTACTGTTCTCTCTTCCCAACAAACTCCTCTTGCATAGTTCTAGTTACTATATCCCTACAATGGTGTTTAGATGTCTTTTTTTTTCCCTAACACTAACTTCTTCGCAGTGTAGTTCTTAAGAGTATAAACCTGTCTCTTCCAATAGGCTGACTTCCTTGGCAGTATGTGTTGAGTTTATTATTCTATTATTATTAGGCAATAATTCCATCCAGAATTATAACTTTACCATCACAAATTATCAATAATGTCCAAACACCTGGTTTAGTGGTTCCAAATCCTAACTATACATTGATCAACTGGGGGCACAGTACAGATGCCAGAGCCTCACTCCGATCTTAATAAATTATAATCATTAACATTTTTAATTTTTGAAACAATGACAGACCTTTTTATTGAGATCCAAGTAACTTAACCTTTTTAGCTCAAACTGAGTCTTCACAAAACTGTTCCCCCTTGACTTCCCTGTTTCTGTTAAGAAGACCACTCTCCTCCATGCTACCAACTGTTTGACTTTGTCATCCTCATCCTCTGTATTCAGTCAGGTACTTCCTTTAGGCCACTCCAGCTCCCAAGTAGCTCTTATATTTGCCTTTCCATCTTCTGTTTCAATCTAGTTCCTTATCCGCTTAGTAATGCAGTAGTTACCTAATACTCTCCCTTTCTTTAATCCTCCCCCTCAACCCATTAGCACCACAGCGCCATGCTAGCCTCACTGTAACACAGCCCCGACCACTCTCCTCTTGTGCTCATACCTTCTGCTGCCTCCCCATGACTTCTCTGAAAATTCTCAGAAAGGGCCTTCTCTGCCAGCTGCTGGTGGGGGACTTACTGCTCCTCTCTCTCTAGTCTGCCTCATACCCCCAAGCTCCATGGCTCCTAACTGTGAGCCTTCCCCTTTTGTGGTCCACTTAGTTTTCTTTGTTACCCAGCAGTCTCGACTCCTCGGGAAGGAAGGCTCCTGGGTGACTATCTCTGTGTCCAAAGGCCCATGCCCTACAGCATGAGAGAGCCCACAGAACATGCAGCTGTATACATACACGGATGTGGTGACCTCAGTCCCTCCATCTGGTATCCCCACTGCAGAGTAAAATTAAATTACAAACAACAAAAGCCCTTCGTATTGACTTCCCCTGTGGTGAGGCATCCAATGACCCGTGCCTTTTAGTACTCATGCACTTGTAACACCTTCCCACTGAGTGTCTGCTGGACCTAATGACTTGTTTCTAAGAAAGAGAAGACAGCATTTGCTTTATTGTGCCTCACTATGCAGCACTGCACAGATAGTACAGTTTTTTATGAACTGGAGGTTTCAGTAACCCTGTCTCAGGCAAATTTATCATCGCCATTTCCCCAACAGCACTTGTTCACTTTGTGTCTGTGTCACGTTTAGTTAAAGGTAGTTGCAGTGTTTTTCAGATATAATGCTATGCACATTTAATATACTACAGTAATGAATAAATGTAGCTTTTATACGTACCGGGAAACCAAGAAATGTACGTGACTCACTTTATTGTGGTGGTCTAGAACCAAACCTAAAATATTGCCAACCTGTGCTTATACAGCAAAAGTGATGGACTATCTCTTCTACAATTATAAAAGTCTGTGACTTCTGTCTTGCTAGTCACTCTCTGTCTTCTGGTAGCCTCTCTTGTTCTCCTGCTCATAGCCAGCTGCCATGTTGTGAGATGCTCTATGAGGTTCTGGTAGCAAAGACCTCAGCTAGCATCTCATGGGGAGCTGAGGCCTCAATGGATTGAGTTCACAAGGAACCAAATCCTGTCAGCAACCACAAGAGTGAGCTAGGAATCACATCTTTCACAGTTGAGCCCAAGATAACTGTATCCTTTCAAGAGATCCAGAGCCAAAGGACCCAGCTAAGCTAGTCAGATTCTCAACCTATGGAAATCTGTAGAATACTGTCATAGTAAGTTATGGGCTAAACTGTTATAGAGCACCAAGTAACACACCTACCAAAGAAGAAAGTTTCTTAAATGAATTAAGGAAAGAATACTTTTGCTGTTGTTGTATTTAATGTTTTTGAAAGTTCTTGTAACTGATAAGATGGGCATTTACTTCAGTTATCAAACAAACAAACTAACTTAATGCAACAACTGGGATGACTATAAAGATAATTATAATAAATAGAGCAGCCGGAATACACTCCCAAATTCCTAATGAATACATTATCCAAGGAATTATTACTTAAACCAGTGATAGCACTTCTTTTCCTAGTTATGATGGATTGTTGAGTAGTAGCCCAGCCCTCTCACTGAGAACCATTCACCGAGAACTACTACAAAAGATATATGAAATAAATACATACATATACTCAACCCACATCTGTCAAAAAGGATCAGTGAGCTAAAAAGAACAGCCAGTACCCTGCAAGGCATTTGTCAATTTCCACGTTGAACAGAGAAGCTGGCAAGTTAAATAGAAGACAATGATTAAGAGGCAGGGAAGCTATTCAGAACTTTGAGGAGTCTCATGCAATGGGAATAAAATAAAGTTTAAGGCCACAAAGATATCCAGACCTTTATAACAAGATTCTAGAAAGAAGACAAGCATAGAAATAAGTCAACATGCAGTAATAGGCAAAAAAAGGGAGGGGAAAAAAGAACATAGAAATGGTAGGACATAATAGGAAGCAATTAAAATGGAAGATTTAAATCTAAATATAGTAGATTTTACATTAAGTTAGTAAGTTATAATTCCAATTAAAAGACAGATTGACAGACTCAAAGAAACAAATTAAGCTGCTTTATAACTGATCCACCTTTATTATAAGGATCCAGAAAGACTGAAAGAAAATGGAAAGTTACACCAACCACCTCATTCCCCATTCCTTGCCATAAAGCAGTGATTTTAAGTAATCTAGATATAGCCGATTTTAAAGTAAAGAACAACAGTAAAATAAAGGATATATTGTAATGATAAAAGAACCAATCTGCCAAGAAGATGTAACAGTTCTAAATCTGTATGGATTGAGTAATATTGTGTCAAAATATATAAGCAGGAATTAACAAAACTGAAAGAAGAGACAAATCTAAATAATGGAGATTATGCATATTCTTACACTGATATCACCCTACCAGAAATGCAGTTATCTCTGCCAAGCTCACAAAAGAAAAAATGTGAATATGCCAGGAATAATCAATGTAAAGTAGAAATAGATTCTAAACAGTGTTACTGTATACTCAAGTAATGATGTATATCATTATCTGAAATGGAAGTGAATAGCATCAAAGAAGTATGTCTTACTTAGTATTAAAAACAGAACAATTATGGAAATAATTTAGTAGTACTCACCTATCAAAGTCTGACAGCTTATTCGGGTTACACCACTATTTACAGGGAAGTCATTTACATATACCTGTCCACTCTCATAGGTTATGTTAAGAACAACCTTAAAATAAAGCAGCATATACATTAATTCCAATGGTTTATCAATGATGACAAACTCTTCATGTCAAAACACATTATCTGACTTAGGTGTATAGGCAAAAATAAAATAGGCTGTATAATACTTAGCTAAGTGAAATATTAAAAACATAACCAAAAGGAGACAAACCTGTAATTTTGTTATCTCCCCATCATCTTTCAGGGTAGTTACATTAATTCTAAAGCCATCCTGTAAAATAAATATTATGTAAATTGGATAGGTATGCTTTTCACGAATTGAGAATAACTCAGTTCTTTTTCCCTAATTTAAATTTATTGTAAAGTCACTTATAACAACATTAAAAGAATATTTTTAAAACCATTTTAATTTTTTTATACCCTTATTAAAAATTTCTATTTTTCATACTTTATATGCCTTTTCCACTTAGTTATGAAAATATCATATATATGAGCTATAATATGCAAATGTGGAAGTTTAAAATGAAAGATTAACACACATGTATATCTACAACCTAGATGAAAAACTGAAAGTATCACCTGCACCTTAGAAACCTGCTGATACCACCGAAAGAATTCCTATATTGTCTTCTGTGTTCTCACTTTTTGAAATAGTCTTATATTTAACAATAATTTGTGTCTCTGTAAACAATACAGTATTTAATTTTTTTGTTTCTGTACTTTATATAAGTGGGGAATAACACTGTGTAGTCTTCTGGAACTTGTTTCCTTAGTTTAAAATTATTGACATAGGCAGCTGTACACATTTATTTACAGTGCTGTGTAATTTTCCATCATGTGATTTTTTTTTTTTTTCCCCTAGTAACCATGGACATTTTAATTGTTTCTGACTTTCTTATTGTAGTAAGCAAAGTTGCTTTAACTCTTCAGGAGAGTTTGGCTTACACATAACAAATTATATTTCCTGTGCTCAGTGGTGAATATTTAAAACAGTGCTTCTTGGGCGTCCCTGGTGGCACAAAGGGTTAAGATGCAACCTACGAAGCTGACTGAAGCCACTGCAGCATGAGTTTGATCCCCAGGCAGGGAGCAACTCACATGGCTCAGCATGTGACTCGCCTGCTGCTCCTGACTCGCCTGCTGCTCCCCTCAGCAGTGTATTTCACTCAGTTTGCCTGTTCTGTTCCCCTCTGTCTCTGCTGAAACCTCTCACCCCCCGCACCTCTGGCCTGTACCTCCGTTCTTATATGCATAAATAAATAAATCTTTAAAAATAAATAAAACCGTGCTTCTTTATAGAAAATATGGCATTAATAAACCTAAATGCAGTCCCTTAACATTTTGGTCAATGACAGAGAGCATGTGACATTGTGTCCTCTGGTGTCTGGACATGTATGTGCAGTGCACAGTTTAGTGCCTCTAAATACATGTTTCAAAGCAGTCTACTCCAATACCAGTCATAAGTCTGTATTATGGAATAGTTTTTGAGAAGTGTGGTTTTAGTGTTCTTGCCATTGTGTGAACTTAATAGAGGATAATTACACAAACCTTGAAGGCATAGTGTAACCACACATCTAGGCTAGATGGCAGAGCCTATTACGACCACTGTCACATGCTCTTTGTCATCAACCAAAACGTTATGGGACAGCATTTAAGTTTATTAA
Source organism: Talpa occidentalis (assembly GCF_014898055.3). NCBI lineage: Eukaryota > Metazoa > Chordata > Mammalia > Eulipotyphla > Talpidae > Talpa > Talpa occidentalis. Next base: position 141,339,712 of record NW_023602073.1, on the reverse strand, counting down.
TGCCAGGTTTTCTATAAAGAAGCATTGTTTCAAATATTCACCACTGAGTACAGGAAATATAATTTGTTATGTGTAAGCCAAACTCTCCTGAATTTATTCACAGACAGATACTGTTATGTTAGATTAAAAAAATACTCCTCACCAATAGTTTTTCCTCAGGGTATTAACTTTGAAAATAGGAAAAGTAATCACAAACATCAAAATAATATACAGGTGTGTTTCTTGGCACCATGACTATCCCCAATACTTTATTTTTCCAACAAATGAGCAACAATGAGCCACAAAATGATTTTTTGAGGCTGTTGATTGTACTCATGCAACAGGATTCTATGCAAGGCCCATATTATACATTTAGGCCCATTTCCCAACTGCCATAGAAGCCAAGGAAGCTTTCTGACTAGTGATTCCTTAGAAATGGCCTGGCTGTCTTCAAGCCCACTCTAATCTAGTTATGTGAAGGCTAGGGCCAATATACTCATCTCTATAACACACCAACATTCAACAAGCTGTCAAGTTGGTAGCTGTAACTGTTTTATGTCCAAATTCCAGTTAGAAGTTCCTCTTTTCCAAGTTTGGGATCTATCAACTGTGGACTATTGTAACTCTGGAATGATAGTGCTCTATGAAATATGAAACATTTGCAGCTTCTGCCTTTCATTGGTGTATATATTCTATATTGCTAGTAAGTAGTTTACTGCACTTACATCTGCCACTCGCCTAGTAGAACCTGGGTCTGTAAAAGACAAGTAATAGGCACTAGCACACTGTATTTTCCAGAGAACCAAATTCAATTAAATTCTTTTGTTCCTCCTGAATGATTTCATTTCAGAAGAGACTTATTGCTTCCTGACCTGAAGTTCTAAGAGCCAGGTCACATGTTATGAAAACCTCTGGCTGAACTGGAAGTTCAAGCTTTTGAACTAGGGTAATGTATACTTAGAAAGTGGGTGGTGGAACTGAAGATTCTTCCCACCCATTTTCAGTTCTTCCACTAATTCCTTCATTCATACGATACCCTTCTGGGACACCAAGGCTTCCTAAGGAGAAAGGGAATAGATACCTGGCTTAAAAGAAATGAATATCTCTGAGGGAAATACAGGAAATGAATATTTACATATATAAAAAATAAGTGTCCTCTGAATGCCTCTTTGATGGCTGAGATACTTTAATATTCAAAGAATGTACTATAATTTTTTTTTTTTACTATCTGTGTAACCTCAATATTTCACAACTGCCCATGTAAACATAACATGTAATATTATTTCATAACTGCCCATGTGAACATAACATGCAATATTATTTCACAACTGCCCATGTAAACATATAAAATGCTTATAATCCAATAAATCTGATTCCCTGGGGGGCTATGGGGAGAATTTTTCTGACTCCAACCAGTTTTCTTATACTTAATGTAAGAAATTAATGGATACAAGATGAAAAGAATAGCAGATATGTCATAAAAAAAGTTTAGTAGATGTTAACAGTAGTCTGTTTGCACTATGCAATATGGTAGCCACTAACCACCTGTGACTATTTACACTTAATTAAAATTAAATAAGATTTTAGGGCTCCCTGGTGGTACAAGGAATTAAGATGCAGCACTACGAAGCTATCCACTGCCAGAGCAGCACAAGTTCGATCACTGGCCAAGGAGGTGACCCACATGGTGCAACAGACCCCTTCTGTCTCACCCACTGCTCCCCTCAACAGTGTATTTTAGTCAATTCACCTGTTCTGTTCCCCACTCTGTCTCTGATGAATCCTCTCACATACCCCTGCACTTCTGGCCTGTACCCCAGCTTTTGTATGCATAAATAAGTCTTTAAAAAAAAAAAGATTTTAAAAGCTAGTTCCCCAGCCACACTGGTCACTCAATACTGACAGTTGTCTAGCAGCCATTGTGATGAATTACACCATCACTGCACAAAGCTCCACCGGACAGCACTTATCTAATATGAATGACCACTGTAAAATTCTTTCCAGTATTTTGCACATTTGGAAATTTTCACAGTAAAACACTGAAAAAAATTTTGATCAAGTAGATTCAGCTTCTCATATACACATTTTCAAAGAGTGAGATTTCTTCTAGCTGCTCACCGTTCATTTTAGAAATTCTGTGAAATTCTGAGTTTAGCTCTGAACTCTCCAAAAGTGAAATGAAGGCTTAAGAAGGGAGGACTGAACTGATGAACTCACTAAGAGCCCACAACGTGGTACATTTTCAGCTTGCAGTAAAAATGCATTTTTTTCAGATTATAGAGACACATTGTCTTCTGGGTTCATAAGTGATTATGATGATTCTTTAAAATTTGGAAAAAGGGGAAAACCATGTCAGCATTTTCAGAATTTTAGAAATTATTTTAGTTGTACTTGGTCTCGTGGTGTTTTCCATCACATTCATGTTTCTGACCAGTGGTAAACCGTGGTCCACATATGTCAGATGTAAGTGGTTCTTTGGGCTTGCCAGGTTGTGACTTCTTGGAATGTTCCAGTAGAACTGAAACTGAGATATGCTCACCATTTTTGTACCCAGGGAGTATAGTGTCATAACTCTAAAACATTAAAAGTAGAAGGATTTTCCACTATATCTCAACTTAAAAAAAAAAAAAAAAGTTAAAAAGTGACATTTATGGTGCCAGGTACCTTGACTTTAGAGTATTTAAGTCCTGATTGGTAAGGAGCTTTTCATTCTGGGAAAAGTCGCATTTTAACATCTCCAAACGTTTCCCTACGTACATTCAGCTAGTGAAAGGCAAATGCTGGTTTTGGTTAGTACGTCCCCGGCAGAGACGGCTAAGAACCAGTCACAGTTAGCAGAAGCCCCCGGTGGACCCGCTGAAACTCCGGGAGGCGTCCCCACCCCGGGGCTTCTGCCGTGCGCATTTCTGCTGAGGTCTCGGCGGACTCTGGCGCGGCAGTTGCCTCCGCGCCGAGCGGGGCCCCGTGTTCGAGCCCCGTCCTGGGCCGTCGGGTGGGAGCGGGCCTGGGCCTCTCCTCCCGCCCGACCCAGGGCCGGCGGAGGGCGAGCTGCCCTCCCGGAGGAGCCGGCAGGTGGCCAGGGAACGCTGTCGCTCGCTCACTTGTTGAGCAACTTCCACATTTCCCGAGCGCAGAAACCCCGCCGGGCCCGCCGCCCGCTCGGCCCGGGAGGCGCCATGAGCGGGGCCGCCCCGCGGGGACGCGAGCCCGGCCCGCCGGAGCGCCTGGCCCCGCGGCCGGACCGCGTCACAAGCCCTCGCGCCCCTCGGCCTCTGCACGGCCCCGCCCCGGCAGCCCGCATTCTGGGGTGCTCGCCCCTCGCCTCCCCGGAGGACCCCGGCCCGGGCCGGCTCGGAGGGGGGAGGCCCCGCGCAGCGCGGTCCCGGGCTCCGGCCGGGCGCCCCGGGGGTCCCCGCGCAGGGGGGGCCGAGCCGCGCGCGCCCCGCCGTACCTGTAGGGCTCGGGGCGGCAGCGGCCGCGGCTCGGCGGGGCCCGCCACTGCCAGACCCCCGGCGGCCGGCAGCGACGCGAGCAGGAGCAGCCGGAGCGCCAGCGGCGCCCGCGGACGGCCCTCCATCTTGGACAGGCCGGGGCGGCGGGCGGCGCGGAGACCAGGGCCGGCCCGGCCGGGGGGGCGGGGCGGGGCCGAGGGGCGGGGCCAGGGGCGGGGACGGCGAGCCCCGCCCCGGAAGTGGCCGACCCGCGGCCGGGGCGGCGAGACCAGGGGAGGCGCCGGGCGCGCTGCTCCCTGCGTGGAGGGGCGGGGCTCGGTCGGAGGCCGAGGGGTTCGCTTTCCCTTGCAGAGGATTTTCCCACCTGAAGGAGTGCAAACGTTTTCGCGGCTGTTGTTTTTAATTAGTCTGTCCTGTACATGCACAGAGCTATGTCTGTCTGTATTTCCCTTTGTCTAGAAAGGGAAAGTAATGGTAAAGTATCAGACTACTATTACCTATATTAAAAATGAAATATAACACGTTTAATAACACGTATTAAATCTGCAGTTCTCACTATTGGCCGCACATGCGGATTGCCTGGAAAGTTTTTAAAATTACGGATTCTAGAGTCTCCCGGGGCATCCGAGTTTCCAATTTAATGAGTGTGGGCTGTGGCTCCGGCAGCAGTAGTTTTTAGAAGTTCCCCAAGCGAATCATCATGCCAAAGTTGAGAATCCACTACGCGTTAAATGTTTTAACATTCAGTGGGTCGGGGGAGGTGACTTGGGAACAACACTCTTAACTGGAAGCCAGTCCATCTGGACCCTCAAGTTCATTCTACTCAGTTTTTTTTTTTTCTATTTATTTATTTATGCATACAAGAGCTGGGGTACAGTCTAGAGATGTGGGGGGTGAGAGGATTCACCCGAGACAGAGTTGGGCACAGAACAGGCAGATTGACAGATATACACTGCTGAGGGGAGCAGCGGGCGAGTCAGGACCATGTGGGTTGCTCCCTGGCTGGCCGGGGATCGAACTCGTGCTGCAGAGGCTGCGGATTGCTTCATAGTGAGGTGCTTAACCCCTTGCGCCACCAGGGAGGCCCTCTACTCAGTTTCTTAATCTACAAAATGGAGATATAATTCTTTCCCCTTTCAGATTTTTTAAAAAAAGTTTTTTTCCTGCCCCCTTTGTCTTCTCTACACTGGGTGCAGTTCTCTTGCTAGGTCTCCTTGTCCACTGGAAGCGGATGCTTGCACCAAGTTCCTCTCACTCTCTCCTTGGTCTGGAGCAACTCTTAGCCGCTGCCTAAGTCGCTGTTTGCCTTGGTGCTGAAACTTACAGAGGCACTTACACAAGAAGCCTCGGCTACTGTTTTTGCTGTATGCAATTGTGAATGTCACGGAATTTCCTGTTAAAATTTCTCATCATTTGAAAAAGACTATATTTACCACAGCTGTGATGAGTGACAAAAAAAAATTTTTTTAAAGATATATTTATTTATTTATACACGCACTGGATACAGTCAGGAGCGCGGGAGGGTGAGAGAATTCACCAGGGCCAGAGCAGGGAACAGAACAGGCAGACTGACAAAATACACTGCTGAGGGGAGCAGTGGGCGTGGCAGGAGAGGTCTGCGCGCCATGTGGGACCCTCGCAGGCGGCCAGAGATCGAACCGGTGGTGCAGAGGCTGTGGACAGCTTTGCAGTCCAGTGCTCAACCGTTGTACCACCAGGGAAGGCCCACAACAAAATTTTAAATAAACCTTGGTGCAGGATTCCACTCATCTTTGGAACTCAGCTTGATACACTCAGTCTATAATCTATAAAACAAGAGTTACTTAGCAAATAAACCCATCAGTGTTAAGATGGTGTGAACTTCAACGTTGTTTTGAATACACTCATGTCAACTGCATCTTTTTAAGCATGATCCCAAAGAGTTTAAGTGCATATAGGAACTTAATCTATTTCCAAGCACATTAGATGCATTATGTTCCTTGAAGATATTCTTGTACAAGATATTTGAAAAATTTTCATACCAAAGAGAACAAAATATATAAAATGTATTTAAAAATACATCTCTAGGGGCCTCCCTGGTGGCGCAGCGGTTGAGCGCTGGGTTGCGAAGCTGCCTGCAGCCTCTACAGTGCCGGTTCGATCCCCAGCTGCCGGGCAAGGATCCCACATGGCATGACAGACCTCTCCTGCCACGCCCACTGCTCCCCTCAGCGGTGTATTGCCATCCGTCTGCCTGTTCTGTTTCCCATTCTGGCTCTGGTGAATTCTCTCACCCTCCTGCGCTTCTGACTGTACCCAGTGCTTATATTAATAAATAAATCAATCTAAAAAAAAAAAATCTTTTCGGGGCCTCCCCAGTGGCGCAGCGGTTGAGCGCTGGGTTGCGAAGCTGCCCGCAGCCTCTGCAGCGCCGGTTCAATCCCCGGCTGCTCCCAGGCCACCAGATGAGGGTCCCACATGGCGCGCAGACCTCTCCTGCCGCCCGCTGCTCCCCTCAGCAGTGTACTTTGGTCCTTCTGCCTGCTCTGCTCCCCGCTCTGGCTCTGGTGAGTTCTCGCACCCTCCCGCACTTCTGACTATACCCAGTGCTTGTATAAATGAATAAATAAATCTTTAAAAATAAAAAATAAAAAAAATCTTTTCATGGGAATAGCAAATGTAATTTGAGTGTTTACTACTTGCCAAGCACTTGACTACATTCTTTTTTTTTTTTTTTTTTTTTTTTTTTTATAGAGGCATGTTTTTATTTATTTATTTGTTTGTTTGTTCGTTCGTTTTGTTTATACATGCACTGGGTACAGTCAGAAGCGCGGGAGGGTGAGAGAATTCACCAGAGCCAGAGCGGGGAGCAGAGCAGGCAGAAGGACCAAAGTACACTGCTGAGGGGAGCAGCGGGCGGCAGGAGAGGTCTGCGCGCCATGTGGGACCCTCCTCCTGTGGCCGGGGAGCAGCCGGGGATCGAACCGGCGCCGCAGAGGCCGCGGGCAGCTTCGCAACCCAGCGCTCAACCGCTGCGCCACCGGGGAGGCCCTTGACTACATTCTTAATAAAAAAAAATACATCTCTAGTCTTATACCAAAATATTACTCTGACTCCAGATTTAATATATTTTCTTTTTCAGCAACTGATTTCATTTTCAACATTTTAACAATCAAAACTCGAATTCCTCTTTTTATACAATTCAAAAGCTGGCGTGACACAAAAGGGAAATCTGGGACAAAATCTGTATCTGTTTCTAATTGCTAGGAGTGAGTCATTGCATGTCTATCTACTTCATTAATTTCCAGAGTCAACTACATACTTTTTTGGACCAAAATGTGTTTATAGGGATGGCTTCGAATTCATCTTGATTCAGGGTGCTTTTACTGTTGTTTCTGTCTAAAGGAGTTTCATTTGTAAACCTTGCTTTTCCTCTATAGACTGGCACAGGACATTGAAGCAGTCAACACACAATGTTACAATTTGTGCTATGGTGATGATTTTATAGCATCCTGGACATTTCACATCCTTCAAATAGGAATTGGGCTCAGCACCAGGTGCTTCTTGTGTTTCCTGTTCTCTCCTCAAGAGGGATGAAGGAGATGCTTTCAGAGAGGCATGTTCTCATGGGGAGGTCATCATTGCTGGAAAAGGTAAACTACATTTTTAAATTTCCTGTGACAAAAGAGCAAGGAAAAAGACATCCCCAAATATTACCTTATTTTTCTTCTAAGTTATTTTAAAAGATTTTACTATAACTTTCTTGTCAGTGCACTAAGAAAAGAATTTCATTCCACCTGTGATGATGAGTCGTGTTTCTGGTATGATGGACATCTAGTCATAGAAATATCATTGCTGTACCAGCTAACATTTACTTTGTTAAAGGCTTTTTAACCTTTAATGTGTATTTAACCCTCACAACAACATACCAATTTATGATCCCATTTTTTAAAAGATTATTTATGAATACAAGAGCTGGGGTATAGGCCAGAGGTATGGAGGTGGGGTGAGAGGATTCACCAGAGACAGAATGGGGAGTAGAACAGGCAGGTTGACTGAAATACACTGCTGAGAGGAGCAGCGGGCAAGACAGGAGGGGACTGCTACGCCATATAGTTAGCTCCCTGGCCACGGATTGAACTCATGCTGCAGTGGCTGCTCATAGCTTCATAATGCTGCAACTTAACCCCTTGCGCCATCAGGGAGGCCTTATGATCCCATTTTTTAAAAACACAAATTAGAGATTTATAGAGTTTAAGCTATTTTCCCGAGTAACAAGAAAGTAAGTTACAGGCCACGTTTTTTGCCCTGACATTTTGAATTACTACACTCTACTGGTTTATAGAAAAAGCTTTTAAATTTTTTTCCGATTCTGTTTATTGAGCTAAAGTTGGTTTCCATCATTGTATTTGTTTTAGGAATTGTAGATTCAAACTCCTGCAAATATATTTTCACACCAAGCCCACCACCAAAACTCCAGTACTCCTCCATCCCCAATTCCCATCCCGTTTCTTCCCCTTCTGGTTGCCTCAGTTTTGCAGTCAGATATTATGGGTTTGTTATTAATTTTATCTGATGCTTTGTTTGTTTGTTTCTCTATATTCCACATAAAGTGAAATCATCCAGTATTTGTTTCTCCTTCTGACTTATTTTACTTAGCATAATCCCCTCCAGTTCTATTTTGTCACTAGTGGCAAGAGTTCATCCTTTTTTTTATATACACCACATTTTTCTGATACACTCATCTGTCCTTGGGCACTTAGGTTGTTTCCATAACATTACTATTGTAAATAGTGCTGCAGTGAACATAGGAGCGCACATATCCCTAAATTAGTTTTTTGCATTATTTGAGTAGATATGTAGGAGTGGAGTTACTGGGTCATACAGTACATCTATTTTCAGTATTTTGAGAAACCGCCACACTGTCTTTCCATTAGGGACTACAGCAGTCTATATACCCACCAACATTGTACAAGGGTTACTTTTCCCTTTGCCAACATTTGTTGTTTCTTGCATTTTGATATGGGCCATTTTCATAGGTATGAGATGGCATCTCATGGTGGTTTTGATTCGCATTTCCTTAATGATAAAAGATGATGAGCATTTTTTCATGTGCCTATTGGCCATCTGTATGTCTTTGGAGAGTCTACTAAGCTTTTCTGCCCATTTTTTGGTTAGGTTAATAGTTTTCTTTTTGTTGAGTTCTGTGAGTTCTTTATATATTTTGGATATTAGTCTTTTGTCAGATGTATGATGTGCATATCTTTTCTTCCATTCAGTAGGGTGTCTTTTTTGTTTACTTTCACTGTGCAGAAGCTTTTTAGTTTGATGTAACCCTATTTGTTTATATTTGCTTTTGTTTCTTTGCCATTGATATCTCTGAAGCCAATGTTATGGAGTGATTTACCTTTTTTTTTTCTTCAAAATATCTTAGAGTTTTAGGTCCTATATCCATCTTTTTTTCTTAAAAAAAGATTTTTTATTTTTATTTATTTATACAAGCACTGGGTACAGTCAGAAGCGCGGGAGGGTGAGAGAATTCACCAGAGCCAGAACGGGGAGCAGAGCAGGCAGACTGAAGTACACTGCTGAGGGGAGCAGCGGGCCGCAGGAGAGTTCTGCGCGCCATGTGGGACCCTCCGGTGGCCAGGATTGAACTGGCACTGCAGAGGCTGCGAGCAGCTTCGCAACCCAGTGCTCAAATGCTGCGCCACCGGGGAGGCCCCCTATATCCATCTTTAATTCATTTTGAGTTAATTTTTGTGTAAGGTGTGAGGTGGTGATCTAATTTTATTCTTTTGCATGTGTCCATAGATATGTGGGTTTATTCTGGACTCTTAATTTTTTTAAAGATTAATTTATTTATGCATATAAGAGCTGGAGTGTAAGTCAGAAGTGCAAGAGGGTGAGAAGATTCACCAGAGACAGTGGTGAGCAGGAACAGGTGGATCTACCGAAATACACTGCTGAAGGGAGCAGCGAGAAGGACAGTAGAGGTCTGCTGTGCTGTGTAAGTTAGCTCCCTGGCAGGGGATCAAACTTGTCCGGTAGTGGCTGCCAATAGCTTCATAGGGTTGAGACTTAACACCTTGTGCTACCAGGGAGTCCCTGGACTCTTAATTCTTTTTCACTGGTCTGTGTCTGTTTTTGTTCCAATGTGTACTGGTATTGTTTTGACTATTGTTTGAATATTGTTTTGATTATTACAGCTTTGTAGTTTAAAATCTGGGAGTGTGATACTGCTGACACTCCTTTTTGTTAGGGTTGTTTTAGCTATTTCGGGTCTTTTGTGGCTCCATATGCATTTCAATAGTCTGTTCTGTTTCTCTGAAGAATGCCATTGGAACTTGGATAGGGATTCACTGAATCTGTATGTTGTTTTGGGTAGAGTGGCCATTTTAACAATGTTAACTCTTCAAAGAAATAAGATTATTTGGGACAACTATTGCAAGGAGAAATAAATAGAGATAGAAATCATTTTGAGAACTTATTTAGGGATGATTTCATATTCAGTAACCCAGATGAGTAGGTGTTTTTTTGTAGTAAGGTCCTATTTTCATTTGTCTTTGAGCTCTTAATCCCCTTTTAGAATGGAAGAGGCCTCCATGTGGTAGTAGAAGCAGAATGCAGTATGTCTTTCCTCTGACTTCAGTGGGTTTCCAGCATTTGGGTACAGATTTTCTTCTTCTGAGTTGTTACTTTATTTGATTCACTAGGATATTGGCATATAGCTTGCTCATCTTCTACTTCATTACATGCAAAAAATAATGGGCATCATATAGATTATATAATGCCGAAAGAATATGTCCATGTGTTAACTTTATTTTCTGCATTCTTGATGCTCTGATGCCTGGATGATCCTGGAGACTGCCCCTTCCAGGGCTAGCTAATTCCTAGAGATAGTAAAATTCATTAGGCAGAGTACCTTTCATATGCAAACCCACCACTCCAGACCCTATACTTCCAATCACCACTTCTGTCGGGTTCTTAAACTCCAAGAAGCAAGTCCTCTTTCTAATGATCCCAAAGCTAGGTACAAAGACAAACAGAGGTAGCCCACTGTGATTATTCAGAACAGCTAATTCTATGCCTAGCCTACCTTGTGTTGCCTTCTGCACAGAAACAACAATAAAGACTCGTTTCTATGCTTTCCCTTCCCTCCTTCTGCCTCCAGAACCTGGTACTGTCCTGTGTGGTCCTTTTTCACCGTGATGTGACCCCCCCCCCCAAAAAAAAAAGGTGGGTAACAGATTATCTTTTCAATTACAATTACTCCTAACCTGTTTGCCTACATACATACATATATACATACATAAATAACATTAAGCCTACCATTAAAAACACTATACCATCCTTTCCTTAATAAACTTGCGGTGTGCTGGTGAAAACAAAACAAAACACCATACCAATATCTACTGAAAAGATTGATGTTAAAAGGATTTCAACAAAGTCCAAGGACAAGGCAGATGAAGACGCGGGTGACATGTCCTGCTTTCCAGCCAGCTACAGTGTTCTTGCAACCCTCTGGACGTCAACTCCGTTTTTCAGGTGGTCGCACTAAGGATCCACCGCCTTCGGCTGTAACAGGTAGTCTCTGAACATGATTCGTCACTAAAGAACTCCCTGTCAATCAGCTTTCTGGGTAGCAAATCGAACATTTACACTTTAAAGTTTCTGATTTAGGGCGACAAGAAGAGGCGGCTTAGGAAACCCTGAAGAATCTTCTCAACACAAAGGCGGGGACGGTGGCGCCCGGTTGCTCTGTGGCTACGCCTGACGGGCCAGGCGGTGCATAAAAGGGCGGCTCGTAGGTCCACCCGCAACTTGGGCTGGACACGAGCCGGCACAGCGCTGGAGGTCTCCTGAGCGACAGGCGTCCGCGCCAGTCGCCGGGGGCGGGGGGCGATGGCGAGGCTCTTTCCAAAGGGCGGCGCCGCGGGTGGGACGCTCGGGCACCGCTGGAGAGCCGGGCGGGCACCGCTGGAGAGCCGGGAGGGCACCGCTGGAGAGCGGGCGGCCACCGCTGGAGAGCCGGGCGGCCACCGCTGGAGAGCCGGGCGGGCACCGCTGGAGAGCCGGGCGGGCACCGCTGGAGAGCGGGCGGGCACCGCTGGAGAGCCGGGCGGGCACCGCTGGAGAGCCGGGCGGGCACCGCTGGAGAGCGGGCGGGCACCGCTGGAGAGCGAGCAGGCGGCCGCACCCGCAGCCAGCCCGACGGGGCGCCGGGAAGGGCGGTGTCGCTGGAGGGATGACGTAGGCGTCGCGCACCGGTGACGCGAGGCGTCGACGACGCCGGGCTGCGCTTGTCACCCCGGCTTGTTGCAGAGGAGGAGCGGGCGCCATGGCGGTTCTGCTGGAGACCACTTTGGGCGACGTCGTCATCGACTTGTACACCGAGGAACGGCCGCGCGGTGAGGCCCGGGCCCCCTCACCTCCCGCCGGGCCGCCATCTCCTTTCCCGCCCCCTTTCTCTGCCCGCCCCCGGGCGTCGACTGGGTGCAGCTTTGGGGCGAGTGGTGCCTGCGACCCGGCTTGGTTAGAGGCCTTGAATCGAAAAGTTTTTTTTGAGAAGCCGCCGGTCTCCTGAGTCTTGTGCTGTCCCCTCGGGTGGCGAGTGCTCATGGGCATGAGTGTCCGCGCGCGCGCGCGGGATGCAGTGTGCATATGTAATGCCCATGGCTTTTATGACTGTGCTGAGCTTTCCTCTAGAACACAACCACTGTTCCTTGATGTGTAGCCGGTAAATCTCGGTGGGAGCTGGAGGATGTGCAGGCAGCAGTGGGTGTGGGCGTTTCGCCTGGATGGAGGACAGGCTGTCGGCAGGTGTGCACCGAACCTTAGGAAACACTCATTGCGTCCCTGCTCTGCAAGGCTCGGTGTCTTGATGTCCCTTGATAAGAGACTTACCCTTGAGGATCTGATCTTCCACTGGAGGAAATAAACGCGGCAATCCATTTAACTTTTAAGTGTCGTAGAAGAATGTGTAAGTTGCCATGGAAACCGGAGGAGGGCGTCTTTCTGCTTGGGGGTGGGGAGAAAGGAAGCTAGCGAAGAATGCAGAAACCTTGAACTAGCTCTTGCAAGGAGGAGTGCGGATAAAGGTTGGAATTTCTGCTAGTGGTTAGGCGTGGTTTGAAAGAGTGGTGTGTAAAGTGCAATGGCAGAGTGTTCTTATATAGCCTGGTCGTATACGTTATGTAGTTTAGGTCAGATTGTGAATAGTTTTAGGTGCTCTGCTGAGGACGAGTCTTGAACTCTTGAAGAGCAGGATTGAGGTTTGGCGAACTTGTTATTTCAGGACGATAAGAGGCAGCATTGTGGCGAATGTATCACAATAGGGACGAAATGGAGGCCAGGAGAGGTTAGTTACAATCAGTGTTCTACCCCTCCCAAGGAATGCAGAGTTTATCAAAAAGGATGAAATGAGCTACAGCTGCCCACACTTGACTCTCCCCTGGCAAACAGTTTACTCAGCCATACATATTTCATACCATTGCCTTTACCCCACTTTTCTCTCCACCTTCCTTTTGGCAGACTTTCTGCTAATTATTCAAATCTCTGATCAAGCATGTTTTCTTCTGTGAAGCTCTCCTTTGTTTTTTTTTATTTTTTATTTTTTTTGATAGAGGCATGCTTTATTTATTTGTTTGCTGGTTTGTTTGTTTGTTTTGTTTATACATGCACTGGGTACAGTCAGAAGCGCGGGAGGGTGAGAGAATTCACCAGAGCCAGAGCAGGGAGCAGAGCAGACAGAAGGACCGAAGTACACTGCTGAGGGGAGCAGCGGGCTGCAGGAGAGGTCTGCGCGCCATGTGGGACCCTCCTCCAGTGGCCGGGGAGCAGCCGGGGATCGAACCGGCACCGCAGAGGCCGCGGGCAGCTTCGCAACCCAGTGCTCAACCGCTGCGCCACCGGGGAGGCCCTGTGAAGCTCTCCTTTGTTCCCAAGCAGAGTTATCTTTCCCCAGGGCTGTGAGGAGGTGAAGAGGCGGTTCATCACTACCTAATGAACACAGAATGGACAAGCAGTGTTTCTACAAAGATAGCTGGAACACTAAAATCCTAAATCGGCTTCATTTGTTTATATTTGTAAATATGTGATTGGTTATCTACTTGTATAAATAAATACAACCTATAGTAAACATCCAGAATTATTTTCCTTCCTCACTCTCTCCCCTTTCATTCCTTTTTTTTACTTTATATTAGAGAAAATTTAAACATAGAAGTAGAAAGACTCTTGTAATGAGTCTAATGTGCCTACCTCCACTGGATATATTTGTTTATCTAAAAGATGCTTTAAAAACATAACCGTATATTACTATCTGAAAAATTTAGCAATAACTCCTTGCTATAGTTTATATTTTCCTATTGTCTCATAAACATTAAAAAATATTTGGTACTTTATGTTAGGATCCAAATAAGGGTCACATGGTATATTGGTTGTTATATCTCTTAAATATCTTTCTATCTATAGACTCTTACTTCCTTTTAAAAACTTCTTTGTTTTTTGATAGTAGTTTAAGATTCATAGCAAAATTGAGGGGAAGATGCAGAGATTTCCCATATATCCCTACCTCCACACATGCACTGCATCCTCCACTGTAAGTATACACTTATGTTGTGACATTGTACATTTATACTGTAGTGGTACATTGATATTGATGGACTTAAACTGACATATCATAATCACCCCAAGTCCATAGATCATTTCAGGACACATTGGGTGTACAGTCTCTAGATATGGGTAGATCTATCCATCATTACAGTTTCGTACAGAATAGTTTCACTGTCCCCAAAATCCTCTGTGATTTGCCTGTTCATCCCACTCCCCCCAAATCCTGGCTCCTTTTTTTTTTTTTTAAAGGTTTATGTATACAAGAACTGGGGTACAGGCTAGTGGTATAGGGGTGGTGAGAGGATTTTCCAGAGACAGATGGGGAGCAGAACAGGCGAATTGGCTTAAATACATTGCTGAGGGGAGCAGTGGGCGAGATAGGAGAGGTCTGCTGCACCATGTGGGTCACCTTTCTGGCTGGGGATCGGACTCCTGTTGCAGTAGCTGTGGATTGCTTCATAGTGCTGACGCTTAAGCCCTTGCTCCATTAGGGAGTCCCATCCTGGCTCCTTTTGATCTTTTATTATCTCTAAGATTTTACCTTTTCTAGTATGTTATTTAGATGGAATCTATAACTTTTTCAGTTTGGCTGCTTTCACTTAATAGTATATATGCATTTAAGTTTTTTCCATGTCGAAGCTCATTTCTTTTTAGCACCAAATAATATTCTGTTGTCTGAATGTACTATATCTATAACATACTGGAGGACTTCTTTGTTGCTTCCAAATGTAGGCAATTATGAATAAAACTACTGTAAATATCTACTTGCAGGGTTTTTTTAAAAAAGATTTATTTATTTATGCATACAAAAACTGGAGTATAGGCCAGAGGTGTGGACAGAGTAGGGAACAGAGCAGGCAGACTAACAGAAATACACTGCTGAGGGGAGCAGCCCGGCGAGACAGGAGAGGTCTACTGCACCATGTGGGTAGCTCCCTGGCTGGGCCACTATGGAGGACCCACGTGCAGGTTTTTGTGTTAAGATTTCATTTCCTTTGGGCGAATACCAAGGAACATAATAGCTGGATTGTGTGGTTAAGAATGTGTTTCGTTTTATAAGAAACCCTATGTCCATTTATTATGTTGGTTGCTATAGTTCCTAACCATCTTTTAGCTGCTAGGCCCCACCCCCTTTTATTTTCTTTGTGATCTGGGCCTTTGTCTTAGAAATTTCCCTCAGTTTGGATTTGACTGATTTTTATCTGTGTATCTTTTATTCTTCCATTCCTTCTATTTCTCATTGATTGCTACTTAGATTTAGAGCCTTGGTCAGATTCAAGTTTATTGTTTTGGGCGAGATTATTCCTAGGAAGTAGTCTACTTTCAATGGCTCACCTCTAGGAGCTATTTGATATGTGGTGGGCTATTAGTGATGTTAAAATTGGTTAGTGGGTTCAGGCTTATCCACCTGAACCTTTATGAAAGTGTTCCCGTTAGCTCTTTATCCAAGGATTTTGGCAGCATTGATGATAACTGACTAGATCAATGATTTTTGTTTTCTGGTTAAAAAAAAACCCAACTGCTCTTGTGTGTTTCTAAGCCAAGAAATACCTTATTATAGAAAAACAACTGAAACCCTAGTATTTAAGACCCTCTAATAGCTTGACCCCACTTTACCTCTCCAGCTTTTTACTCTCTCTTGCTCTAATACTGGGGAATTAAAAAACATTTAAATTCCCACTTTCAGGCTTTAAAAAATGTCCTATCTTAAGTACTCTCTGCTCAACCAGTTCTTGTAATGCTTACCTTAAACTTCAATGAAATCTTCTAATGTTCTACTTAAAATAATTTTTGTTTTGAAGTCTTGTGCCACTTTAAAAATCACTTCTTACCATTTTACTGTTTGAGTACAAATGGTATTATCTGACATGCCCAGTACGTAACTATTTGTTTTCAGGACCTTGGATTAGTATAAGTTTCTTGAGGGTTGGGACAGTCTCATGTTTTTTCAGTTTGTCCTGTTTCTGCCTTGGAGCCTTGAGAATTTGTTAGCATTTCTCCACAACTATGAACTTATTGAGGGCAGAGGCTGCAGCTGATGGCATTTGTGATAGCTGTGCTAAGCACCTGGAAGATACTCTGTCAATGTTTACTGGACAAGCAAGTGAATTTCTATGAGGAAAGTGATAGATGACAAGTATATGGATTTTCGTTAAGGACTGCTTAATACTTGTAAAAACAACTTGGTACCAGATAATTAATTTTCTGTAACTTATGTTTTCAGATGCTCTGTTACATCCTTTCCTGTAATGATATCCCCTTTTTAATTGTTCCTTTTTTTCCTCATAAAACCAATCCATCCATAAGTGCATGTGTACTCCCAGATACCTGTATGTCCTGTTTCAGCTCAGATGATGAAGAAATCCTCAGAAAAAGAGAATAAAAAGATAATTTTAAGATATAGTGCCCTTTTTCGAGTATTACTGCCTTTTTATGATTTTGGACATTTGACTGTTTTGAGGGGTTTTGTGTGATGATATAAATTATACTCTTTTTACTTGTTTAACAATGTTTTTATGAATTACTAAGATAAATTTAGTATTTTCTTTCTTCCAGCCTGCTTGAATTTCCTGAAGCTGTGCAAAATAAAATATTATAATTATTGCCTTATTCATAATGTACAGGTGAGTTGGTTGATATTAGTCATGTCTTTTGTTATTAAAACCATCTAGCAACCTTCTGAATTGACAAACTATCCTATATATTATAGAGGGATTTCATCATACAAACTGGTGACCCTACAGGGACTGGTCGTGGAGGAGAGTCTGTTTTTGGGTAAGTTCTTTTATTTTTAAATGAGTAAAATAGACTTGCCTTTTAATAATGTTAACGAGCATATTTTAATCTGCATTTTTTAAAAAAGATTTATTTATATATGCATACAAGAGCTGGGGTATAGGCCAGAGATGTAGGGGGTGAGAGGATTCACCAGAGACAGAGTGGGGAACAGAACAGGCACACTGACTGAAACACACTGCTGAGGGGAGTAGCGGGTGAGACAGGAGAGGTCTGCTACGCCATTGCTCCCTGGCTGGCTGGGGAGGCTGTGGATTGCTTCATAGTGTGGTGGTTAACCCCTTGTGCCACCAGGGAGGCCCTGCTTTTTAAATATGGTTCAAAGAAATTATACTAACTTCTTTTACTTGCTTAAAACTGTTTTTTGTGCCCCACCACCAAATTTTCTACATGTCTATAGCAAAAAATGAGTATTTTGAATCATAGTGGCATTTCTACAAGGAAATGGTAGCTGGATATGTTACTAGTACTCTTACACTTGTATTTTATAACCTTATTATATGTGCTTTCAGTCAACTGTATGGAGATCAAGCAAGCTTTTTCGAGGCAGAAAAAGTGCCAAGAATTAAGCACAAGAAGAAAGGCACTGTTTCCATGGTGAACAATGGCAGTGACCAGCATGGATCTCAGGTCAGGACATGGATAATGATGAGTTTTGCTTTAAAATAAAGGACGGGAAAGAGCCTTCAAAAGTTACCTTTTTTATTTTTTTTTTATTTTTTTTTTTTTTTATAAATTTTATTGTTATATTCCCCATACAATTGCAGCCCCCCCATTCTGACCCCAATCCCTCCCCTCCCGCCCCCGCCCCCCTAAAAGTGTCTCTGGTTCATAGTTTTTTGTTGATTTTGATTTTCACTTTCTTATAGTTATTCATTTTCCTGGTCCCTTATTTAAGTTTTCTAGATTCCTGCTATGAGTGAGACCATCCGGTATTTTTCTTTTTCTTTTTGGCTTATTTCGCTGAGCATGATCCCTTCCAGCGCCATCCATGTTGCTGCAAATTGCATGTGTTTATCTTTTTTGAATGCTGAGTAATATTCCATGGTATATATGTACCACATCTTCTTGATCCAGTCATCTATTTTTGGGCATTTGGGTTGTTTCCAAAGCTTAGCTATTGTAAACAGTGCTGCTATAAACATAGGGGTGCAGGTGTTCTTTGGAATTGATGTTTCTGTGTCCTTTGGGTAAATACCTAGGAGTGGAATTGCTGGATCATATGGAAGCTCTATGTTTAGTAGGTCCAGAAATCTCCACACAGCTCTCCACAGTGGTTGGACCAGTTTGCACTCCCACCAACAGTGCAGAAGAGTTCCTTTTTCTCCACACCCTCGCCAGCATTTGTTGTTGCTAGTTTTTTTAATATGTGCCATTCTCACTGGTGTAAGATGGTATCTCATGGTAGTTTTGATTTGCATTTCCCTGATGGCAAGTGATGTTGAAAAAGTTACCTTTTTTAAAAAAAAAAAAAAATTTATGCACATAGGAACTGGGGTACAAGGCAGAGGTGCTAGGGTGGGGGTGAGAGGATTCACACCAGAGATAGAGTGGGGAACAGATCAGGCGGAATGATTAAAATACACTGCTGTGGGCAGCAACGGGCGAAACAGGAGAGGCCTACTGTGCCATGTAGGTCACTTCCCTGGCTGGGGATTGAACTCATGCTGCAGTAGCTGCGAATAGCTTTACAGTGCTGAGACTTAACCCCTTGCACCACCAGGGAGGCCCCGCCAAAAGTTACCTTTTTAAACTGTCCAGTAAGGGGCCTCCCTGGTGGCTCAAATGGTCGGTTGCAATGTATGAAGCTGTCCACAGCCACTGCATCATGAGTTCGATCCCGACCAGGGAACTACCCACATGGCACAGCAGACCTCTCCTGACTCGCCCGCTGCTCCCCTCAGCGGTGTATTCAGTCAATCTGCCTGTTCTGTTACCCATTCTGTTTCTGGGGAATCCTCTCAAGCCCCACACCTCTGGCCTGTACCCCAGTTCTTATATGCATAAATGAATGGATCTTTAAAAAAATAAAAATGAAAAACTATCCAGTAAGAAAGAAATTTCAATCAAACATCTTCGTTAGAAGGAAGAGATTGCACCATTTTTTGCACTGAAAAAACCTCTATTCTTTTGTTCTTTTAAATGTAAGACTTGTCCATTGTGAGAAATTTAAAAAATACAAAAAGGTACAAAGGAGAAAATAACATTATGCACAATCTCAGTATCCATAGGACATCACTGTCACACTGTAGCCTATTTTCTTTTAGTGTCTATTACTTGTTTCTAAACCAGACACATTGATCACCTTTTATTTGCTGTCTAGTTTAATCCCCAGACAGCCCCATTGGGGTAGATGCTCTTTATTTTCTTCACAGTTTACGTATGAAGAAACCAAACCTTGATTAGTTTGAATATTATAAGCAAGCAGGGAAACATTTGTTTTATGCTTAAGTTTTATATATTTTTTTTTAAGATTTATTTATTTATGCATACAAGAACTGGGGTACAGGCCCGAGGCGTGGGGGGTGGGAGGATCCACCAGAGACAGAGTGGGGAACAGAACAGGCAGATTGACTGACTACACTGCTGAGGGGAGCAGCAGGCAGGTCAGGAGAGGTCTGCTGCGCCATGTGAGTTGCTCCCTGACATGGGATCGAACTCGTGCTGCAGTGGCTGCGGATTGCTTCGTTGGTTGCGTCTTAACCCCTTGTGCCACCAGGGAGGCCCAAGCTTTGTATTTTTTATTTAGTATTAGTAACAAGTGGGTGAAGTTCCGTGCAGTTAAGGTAGAGTCTTACTTTTGTGTACTTGCCAGTCTGTAACTGATTTGTTTTAATTATAGGTATATATTTGTATTTATTCTGTGTCTTCCTATATAGTTTCTCATTACTACAGGAGATAATCTTGATTACCTTGATGGTGTTCATACAGTGTTTGGTGAAGTGACAGAAGGCATGGACATAATTAAGAAAATTAATGAGACCTTTGTTGACAAGGACTTTGTACCATATCAAGATATCAGGTGTGGTTATAGTTTTTTGTTTTTTTTTTTAAAGTGGAGGCTTTGTTCATACCTTTAATTATATTTAATTTTTTTATTTTTTAAAGATATATTTATTTATGCATACAAGATCTGGGATACAGGCCAGAGATGCGGGGGTGGTGGTGAGAGGATTCACCAGAGACAGACTGGGGAGCAGAACAGGCAGACTGACTGAAATACACTGCTGAGGGGAGCAGCGAGTGAGTCAGGAAAGGTCTGCTGCACCATGTGGGTTGCTCTCTGGATGGCCGGGGATTGAACTTGTACTGCAGAGGCTGCAGATTGCTTCATAGCGCGGTGCTTAACCCCTTGCGCCACCAGGGAGGCCCAGTTATAGTTTACTGTCTACATGTACTAGATATTTTAAGACTGTAATGGTTGACATATAGTGGTAATGGCAAAGGCCATCATTTCAAAATGTGAATGGAATACATGATTCTTACAATCCTTATAATAAAAGGACCTTTTGTCTCTTTATAGTTGTACTAATTTTTAAATGAGTAAAATAGATTTGCCTCTTAATAATGTTAACTAGCATATTTTATTATTTTTTTAAAACATTTATGCATGTAAGAGCTGGGGTACAGGCCAGAGGTGTGGGGGGGGGGTGAGAGGATTCACCAGAGACAGAGTGGGGAGCAGAATAGTCAGATTGACTGAAATACACTGCTGAGGGGAGTAGCAGGTGAGACAGGAGAGGTCTGCTGTGCCATGTGGGTAGCTGCCTGGTTGGGGATCGAACTCGTGATGCAGAGGCTGTGGATAGCTTCACAGTGCAGTGCTTAATCCCTTGTGCCACCAGGGAGGCCCCAACTAGCATATTTTAATCTGCAGTTTAAATATGGTTCAAATTTAGGGCCTCCCCGGTGGCGCAGCGGTTGAGCGCTGGGTTGCGAAGCTGCCCGCAGCCTCTGCAGCGCCGGTTTGATCCCCGGCTGCTCCCCGGCCACCGGCGAGGGTCCCACATGGCGCGCAGACCTCTCCTGCCGCCCGCTGCTCCCCTCAGCAGTGTCCTTCGGTCCTTCTGCCTGCTCTGCTCCCCGCTCTGGCTCTGGTGAATTCTCTCACCCTCCCGTGCTTCTGACTGTACCCAGTGCATGTATAAACAAAAAAACAAACAAACAAATAAATAAATAAAAACATGCCTCTATTAAAAAAAAAAAATCTTAAAAAAAAAAATATGGTTCAAATTTAGATACTCTTTTTATAGTTGTACTAGTTTATAATAGCTTATATTAGAAGAAATTATTAATAGTTCATTTTTAAATGTAGATTATTGAGAAATATGGCAAAATATAATATTTGGACATATTATATTCTGTATAATGAAGAATAATAAATATAATATCAAAAAATGGAAAACAGCATTACTAATTGTGAAAGTATACTCTGGTAATGTCCTTGTATAATAAAACTGAAGAACTTGCAGGGTTTTTGGCGTTAGAGAAACTTAAGGTATTTGTTACTATCTTTATAAAAAGCAAAATGTGGATATGAAATAAATGTATACTTGATATGGATTTATTTTGTAAGGATAAATCATACAGTGATTTTAGATGATCCATTTGATGACCCTCCTGATCTATTAATTCCTGATCGATCACCAGAACCTACAAGGGAACAACTAGATGTGAGTAGCCTTTTTGGGATTTAATGTATGTGAATATTAATACTTCCCACAGATTCAGTTTTCTAGTCTATTAGAACTTTTTTTTTTTTCCCCCCCACAATAATGATCTTGCTTGATCAGTTACACTGGAACAAGTTTAGAGTTCTTTTTCCAGAGATACTGATTTTTTAGCTCTCTTTTTATTTCCCTAAGGTTTTTTTTTTTTGTTCCACCAGAATAGCCTTTGTCTGCTAATAGCCTTAGTTCTAGAAGCTTATATGAACACCTTGGGATAATGTTTTTCTTACCTCCTAACTCTAAATAGGAATATGGCTTTCAGATTAATTTAAACTCATCTTTTCAATTGGAATACTCGAGCCATGCTGAAATCCAGAAATCTGTGCAACAATACAGACTTTTCCCCAGATATTTTTAAGATACAAATTTCTGCTTACTAAATTTACCTGCATAGTGGGATTGGAGACTTAATTTCTAAGGTCAGTTATTGTCTGCATTCAACACTTAGTTGGATACCAGATCGTTTCTATATAGATTTTAATTTTGATTTATAGTAAATCAGAAGTACTGTTTGGCAAATATTATTGAATTAAATCAATTTTTAGAGTTTTATAAATTGTTCTAACACACTTGATGAATTAAAAATAGTGCATGATGTTTCCCATGATTCTCAGGTTTTTTGTTCTTTAAGGATATGTGAGTAATTTCTGTCTTATAGAGTGGCCGGATAGGAGCAGATGAAGAAATTGATGATTTCAAAGGAAGATCAGCTGAAGAAGTAGAAGAAATAAAGGCAGAAAAAGAGGCCAAAACTCAAGCTATTTTATTAGAAATGGTGAGATGATTTTTATTCATTATTTTAGTTTATTCAATATTTCTGCAATATTTAAAACATACTCATTGTGATTTTATTTCTGGCTCTTTGATAGTGTTAAAATATTTAAAAATTCAAGTTTTTTTCTAAATTAAATATTATATGCCATAATAGGTTATGTAAACAAATCTGTCTCCATTGTCAATGTAGTGCCAGTTGCCTTTTTATTCATTATTTATTTATTAAGATTTATGCACACAAGAACTGGGACGTAAGCCAGAGGAGCAGGGGGTGAGAGGATTCACCAGAAACAATGGGGAGCAGAACAGGCAAACCCACTGAAATACAGTGCTCAGGTGGGCAGCAGGCGAGACAGGAGAGATCTGCTGCGCCATGTGGGTAGCTCTCTGGCGGGCCGGGGATCGAACTCGTGCTGCAGTGGCTGCGGATAGTTTCATAGTTTGCATCTTAACCCCTGGCGCCACCAGGGATGCCCCTGTTACCAGATTTTTCAATAGCAGAAGTATAGGCAGTGCCGCAGGAAAATGGGTTTGCTTAGTTTTGAAACTTATTGTTTTCAAATAATTTCAAATCTGTGGGAAAATTACAAAGACCACTGTACCTTTATATACCTTTCTACCTAGAGTTACCAGTTTTTAGCATTTTGCCTTTTCTTCTTGATCATTCATTCTTGCTCACTCTCTTTTTCTGATTATACATGCTCACGTGCATATTATTTTTTTCTGGGCCATTTGAAAATAACTTACAAATATCATTTCTTTTCACCTTTTAAATTCCTCTGTATTTCCTAAGAACAGCGGTACTATATAATATATTCAGAGTGACCAAATCTGGAAATTTAAAATGGGTAGAAAGTTTTGTTCATTTTCTAATTTTGCCAGTTATTTCTATAATAGTTTTTTCAGTTATTAACCTTTATAACTTCTCCCTTAATATCTAGAATCCAGCTCATGGTTGATCATCTGTTATATTTAGAAGACTTCCTTAACCTGTCTTTATTTTTCATTTAATTAACATTTTTGAAGAATATAGGTCATTTATAGACTACTCATCAGTAGACTACTACTGATGATGGTGATTAGATTCAGGTTATATAACCACAGCCAGAATACGACTTGAGTGAATATATATTATCAGCATGGACTTGTTTTGTTTTGTTTTTAATAAATAGACTTGATTTTTTAGCACAGTTTCAGGCTTACAGAAAAATGGCCTGGAAATAGGGTTCCTATATACTTCCTCACTCCTCCCCAGCAGTTTCCCTTTTATTAATATCTTGCATTAACATGATACATCTGTTACAGCTAGTGAGCCAATATTGAGACATTATTAACTAAAGTCTCCAATACACTTTTTATCTTGTATATCCTGTGGATTTTGACAAAGGCCATATATCCTGCATTATAGTTTCATACTCTAAAAACCTGTGCTCTTCATGTTCTTCTCTCCCTCTCCCCCACCCCCTGGCAATCGCTGGTCATCTTTTATTGTTTATGTAGTTTCATATTCTCCACAATGTCATATAGTTGGAATATATATAGTAAATGGCTTTCTCAGATTGACTTTTTTACTTAGCAATGTGCATTGAAACTTCTTCCAAGTTAAAAGATAACCTTGTTCTTTTCCAAGTTTTGACAAGTATGAATAAATCTACTCTGAACATTGTGTAGATTTTTGGTGGATATAGTTTTTTCTTTTTTTTTTTTAACTCATTTAACATGTTTAGTAGGTGCACAGTAGATGGATTATATGGTTTAGCTTTGTAAGAAACTTTCAGGTTGTCTTCTAAAGTGACTGCACAGGTTTGCATTCCCACCAGCAGTGAGTGAGAGGCCCTGTTGCTCCACATCTTTGCTTACATTTGGTGTTGTCAGTATTTGAATTTTAGCCATTTTAGCAGGTCATCCTGGGCCCTTTTGAGTCTCACTATATCAGGTTTCATCTTTTATTTTCTAAGAATGTCAGTTTTTCTTAATTCATTTGTGTATAATAAACAATTCCATTAATATTTTGCAATATTAGTTTCCAATATCATAGTTGGTAGAAATATTTGAAATATTGATATAGTATTTTCAAGTTATCTTTAAGTAATATAGCAAATTCTTTTCAAACTCAACTTTTTTTCTTATTTGTACTTCCTTTAGATGTGGTATTTTTGCCATGTGGTGCTTGCATTTTGGAATTTTCACTGATATGCTCTTCTTGGTGTTCCTTGTTGGGATACTGCTTATTGGACATAGGTTATTTTTTTTTTTCATTTTTATTATTTATTTATTTTTAATGATTTATTTATACAAGCACTGGGTACAGTCAGAAGCGTAGGAGGGCAAGAGAATTCACCAGAGTCAGAGCGGAGAGTAAAGCAGGCGGACTGATGAAGTGCACTGTTGAGGGGAGCAGCGGGTGGCAGGAGAGGTCTGCACGCCATGTGGGACCCTCACCCAGTGGCCGGGGATCGAACTGGTGCTGCAGAGGCTGTGGGCAGCTTCGCAACCCAGCGCTCAACTGCTGCACCTCTGGGGAGGCCCTGGACATAGGTTATTGTTGATATCTTTTGATAGACTTCAGAGACACTGAGCACATCTTTATATCTGTTGCTTCTTGCTATTTCTGACTTTCAAGTTTTGTTTACGTGATTATCTAAGAGGAGGTAATTTACATGATAACCTCATCGAAATCATCTCAGAAAGTTTTCAAATATAGATATAAAGGACAGTTGTTTTCTCATCTAAAGGTTCATGGGAAATAGTAGTTTTCCCTTAGGGAAACCAATATCATCATCGTGGTATTTTTTTTTCCTCTGTCACCTTCACTGACTCTTTAGTAGGAAGTGGCATGTTGTGCTACAAGTGCAGTAGTTAACTGAGAAATTCACTTCAGTGTGACCAAAGCATAAGATGATAGTAAGGATGAGGTAAAAATCTAGAAAAGCTCTCTAGCAATTGTTACTGCTCCACAGTGAAAAATAATATGGAAAGATTGCAGTGTTATAAATTGTAGAAGCCTAGATTCAGTCCAGTATATTTCAAAAGTTTAAAAAACAATCTGAACTAAACAATATGTTGCCTACGGATACATGCTCAATGGAATGACCAAAATGGAAAGTGAAAAGTAGAATGTTTGTTATTTCTGCTGAGAGGGCAGAGAGAGAATGGGATTAAGAGACATTATAGTTCTTCTTTTTTTTTTTTTAAAGATTTATTTATTTATTCATCATTCATTCATTCATTTATTTTATTTATTTATACAAGCACTGGGTACAGTCAGACGCGTGAGAGGGTGAGAGAATTCACCAGAGCCAGAGCGGGGAGCAGAGCAGGCAGAAGGACCGAAGGACACTGCTGAGGGGAGCAGCGGGCGGCAGGAGAGGTCTGCGCGCCATGTGGGACCCTCCTCCGGTGGCCGGGGAGCAGCAGGGGATCGAACTGGCGCTGCAGAGGCTGTGGGCAGCTTCACAGCCCAGCGCTCAACCGCTGCGCTACTGGGGAGGCCCAGTTCTTTTTTTTTTTTTAATAAGGATTTATTTATTTATTTATATAAGAGCTGGGGTACAGGCCAGAGATGCGGGGGGGGTGAGAGAATTCACCAGAGACAGAGTGGGGAACAGACCAGGCAGATTGACTGAAATACACTAATGAGAGGAGCAGCGGGCAAGTCAGGAGAGGTCTGCTATGCTATGTGGGTTGCTCCCTGGCCAGCTGGGCATCGAACTTGTGCTGTAGAGGCAGCGAATTGCTTCATAGTGCGGTGCTTAACCCCTTGTGCCATCAGGGAGGCCTGGGACATTATAGTTCTTAAGCTAGTTGGTGGCACCATGGTGTTTTTAATTTTCTCTTTTCATAATTTAGATATACTTTACAGGGGCCTCCCACGTGGCACAGGGGTTTAAGTCTCAGCACTGTCAACCTATTGCCAGCCACTGTGACATGAGTTTGATCTCCAGCATGAGTTCAATCCCCAGCATGAATTCGATCCCCGACCAGGGAGCTCACCCATATTGCACAGCAGACCTCTCTTGTCTTGCCCGCTGCTCCCCTCAGTAGTGTATTTCACTGGATCCACCTGTTCTGTTCCCCATTCTGTCTCTGATGAATCCTCTTACCCCCTTCACCTCTGGCCTACACCCCAGTTCTTGTATGCATAAATAAATAAAAATAAGTCTTAAAAAAATAGATACACTTTACATAAATTTCTTTTTCAATATATCAAATACTTGGGAAAAGAAAAAGTAGCAATAAAATTGGGACCTTAAAGGCAGAATGATCTGAGTTCAGGTCCCAGCTCTGTGGCTTGCAACTCTGACCTTGGAGCACGTTAGTTATCTAAACTTTCTGTATCTCACTTTACTCATCTTTAAAATGCAGGGAAATGTGCAGAGTCATTTTAACAATTAGCAGTAATGAAGTGCCTCATGGTGTTCACACAAAGTAGCAATGAGTTAACTATTGACTGTTAATATTGTTATTCCTAGAAACAATGTAGTTTTGAATTCTTAGATTTCTTTTCCTGGACCTGCAATTTAGAATGCAATTTTAAATAAAGGAAATGATTTATATTCTTGTTTGTTTATAATTTAGGTAGGAGACCTACCTGATGCAGATATTAAACCTCCAGAAAATGTGTTGTTTGTATGTAAATTGAATCCAGTAACCACAGATGAAGATCTGGAGATAATATTCTCAAGATTTGGGCCAATAAGAAGGTAATCTCTAGAATAAGTTAATGGTTTAGAAAAAACTGGTAGTTTGTAATGATACAATGTTGATAAGTCTGGGAAGTCTAGGTAACTTTTGACTGGTGAATTTTACAGATTAGTCTTTTGGACATTAGGGAGGAAATATGTATATGTATTTATCAACACATATACATAATACATATATGTGTGCATGATTATCCCACTGCCAACACAAACATTTTAACTTTAAAACAGAGTGGAACAATTTTAGTCTCATTCTATAATACTTTAATAGCCTGTTTTAAAATATGTATCTTATGACTGGCTCAAGATGTGGTATATATACACAATGGAATATTACTCAGCAATCAAAAAAGATAAACTCATGCAATTTGCAGCAACGTGGATGGAGCTGGAAGGGATCATACTCAGCGAAATAAGCCAGAAAGAAAAAAATACCAGATGGTCTCACTCATAGCAGGAGTTTAGAAAACCCAAATAAAGGACCAGGAAAAAGACTAATTATAATAAAGAAAAAGTCAAAATCAACAAGCAACTATAAACCAGAGACACAGTGCGGGGGGGGGGAAGAGAAGAGAGGAGGGATTAGGGTCAAAATAAGGGGGGTACAAATGTATGGGGAATTGGACCTCCCCGGTGGCGCAGCGATTGAGCGCTGGGTTGGGAAGCTGCCCGCAGCCTCTGCAGCTCCGGTTCGATCCCTGGCTGCTCCCCGGCCACGGGACAAGGGTCCCACATGGCGTGCAGACCTCTCCTGCCGCCCGCTGCTCCCCTCAGCAGTGTACTTCGGTCGTTCTGCCTGCTCTGCTCCCCGCTCTGGCTTTGGTGAATTCTCTCACCCTCCCGCGCTTCTGACTGTACCCAGTGCTTGTATAAATAAATCTTTAAAAAAAAAAAAAAAGAAAGAACAATTGTATGGGGAATATAATCAAAATGAAAATGCATACTTTGTGCAAAATTCAAAAATGATGTAAGAGTTATATAAAGTAAAATATATTAAACGCACACACAAAAAATGTGTTTCTTAATTTCTTCCTAATAGTAATAGCAATCTAGTCAAAATTAATTTGAATCTAAATATTTCTCTTCACTGATTTCCCCTACACTAAACTCAAAAATCTGTGAAACTTGTTTTTCTGTGAGAAAGGGAAATATTTAGTAATTGATTAGAAAGTATTATTTTATGTTTTGATATCCTGTCATTTTTTTTCCCTTTGAAGCCATTCTTTATTCTTTACAGAGAAAGAAGAATCTTTCTATAAATGGTGACCCTACTTTTATTCCTCCATTTATCTGTGACATAAATGTCATATTTATAAAAAAATTCTTATTCTGGTACTTTTTATTTTTCAATTTTAGATGTTATGCACTAACTTCTGGCTAAGGAAGATGAGGGTTTGCCTATATTACTATCTTCCATCTCTGTTCTCCCCTCCTGCAACTCTGGTTGTGTCATTGTTTGGTTAGGTCTTTGTACAATATTTACAGTTAAATGTATACATAAATATTTTAATAACTGAACAATATACTATACATATGTGATTACTTTTCCTTTCTCTTACAATGTTTTACTTGCCTCTTTTGTTTTATGTTTTTAAAGTAAGATTTATGGTAGGTGTGGAAAAGGGCAAACCAGGTGTTTACAACTCCACTTTACTAACCCTTTTACTGGATTGTTAAAATAGATTACTTCTGTATAAAAGCTATACTCTGAAAGGAAATTTGAGCTTGGTTTATATGAAAATTCAAAAATTTAAAAGCACAAACTTAACGAAATTTTTGTATATGTTGTACGTATTTCTATAGTAGCATTAGATACTCTATAATCTATGTTTCCACTAGAAATTATGATTTAAAATTTTTTAGCTGTAGTCTACTTTTGCCAAAGGAAACTTACATACTTTTATTTTACTCTTCCTTTTTACTTTGGCAATTTGGTTTTCTAAGTCTAAATAGGACATTTAGAGTCTAGAAAATTTAGTTTCTTGACTTGCTGAACTATATATATATATATATATATATATATATATATATATATATATATTTTTTTTTTTTTTTTTTAAGATTTACTTATTTATTTATTTATACAAGCACTGGGTATAATCAGAAGTGCGGGAGGGTGAGAGAATTCACCAGAGCCAGAGCGGGGAGCAGAACAGGCAGACTGATGAAGTACACTGCTGAGGGTAGCAGCGGGTGCGGCAGGAGAGGTCTGTCATGCCATGCGGGACCCTTGCTGGTGGCTGGGGATCAAACTGGCGCTGCAGAGGCTGCGGGCAGCTTCGCAGCCCAGCGCTCAACCACTGCGCCACCTGGGAGGCCCCCTGAACTATATTTTTTAAAAGATTGCTATTGAAGAAATTTGGAGAAATGAGTTCCATTAGTTTAACTTTACCTTTTAATAGCTGGCTTATTTTTGTCCACTTTTTTTTTTTTTTTTTTTTTGGTTTTTCCTCCTTTTTCTTTTTTTCTTTTTTTAAAGATTTTTTTATTTATGCACACAAGAACTGGGGTGTAGGCCAGAGGTGCAGGGCATGAAAGGATTCACCAGAGACAGTGGGGAGCAGAACAGGGAGATCTACTGAACTATACTGCTGAGGGGAGCAGCCGATAACACAGGAGAGGTCTGCTGTACTATGTGGGTTAGCTCCCTGGCTGGGAATTGAACTCATGCTGCTGAGGCTGTTGATAGCTTCATAGTGCTGAGACGTTAACACCTGTGCCATCAGGGAGGCTCTTTTCTTCACTTTTGAAGAGTGAGGGTGAATAGTTTTTCATTAAACTCACTTCTTTCCAAACTTTTGTTTATTCCTCTCTCCCCAATTATTTTTAGTTGTGAAGTTATCAGAGATTGGAAGACAGGAGAGTCCCTCTGTTATGCCTTTATTGAATTCGAAAAGGTAAGTCATAATATAGATATATTAAGTTTGTTATTTATTTTTTCCTATATGGTATTAAAATAAAAATATAGATATTTTTCTAATGTCTACGATTAGAATATTAGTTTGCTCTTTCTTCACGTACTAAATAAACCAACATTATTATATTCAAATAGGGGATGAATTCTACCTCTGTTGATGTTATTTTATTTACCTTTACTTTAGGCTCAAGTGAAGTCTGTGAATGTATTTTAATACTTTAAATTTTAGGTGAAGTCATTTACAGTTTATGAATGACTTTTCAGTGTTTTTTGGTAGTTATGTAATTAAGTAATAGAAAGAGAACTGACCTGATTGTTAAGATCAAGGTATTAGTCCGAGTTCTGCCACTGATGACTTTTCTCTGAGCTCTTCCACTGATGATACTTGACAGTTTACTTAGACTCTTCTTTTTAGGCCTTAAACCTCTTCCTATCCTTTAAGTTGAATATTGAATTAGGTGGTACCTTCCAGATCTATAATAATAATGATAGCTTATGTTACTTAAGTAACTTTTTCTTTTTAAATATTTATTAATTTATGCATGTAAGAATTGGAGTACAGGCCAGAGGTGCAGGGGGTGAGAGGATTCCCCAGAGACAGAGTGGGGGTACAGAACAGGCAGACTGACTGAAATACACTGCTGAGGGGTGCAGTGGGCGAGATAGGAGGTCTGCTGTGCCACATGGATACCTCCCTGGCCTGCAGAACTCGTGCTGCAGAGGATAGATTAATAGTGCTATGCTTAACCCCTTGCGCCACCAGGAGCCCCTCAGTAACTTTCTTTAAACTAAGAATTATGCTCCTTGAATTGCATTTAATCCTCACAGCGCTATGAAATAGCTACTGTCCTCCTTTTCCAAATAAGTAAACTGAGACCCATATTAATAATGTGCCTTGTTTAGAATCCTACCCTTAGTGATTGTCACAGCTGAAATTATAACTTAGGTATGTCTGACTCTGTTCCCATTGCTTTTATCCACTATGCCAGGCTAGGTGTTTCTTTATTCAGTTTTTGACTGATGTATGTCCAACTGTATCTCCTTCTAAGTTACAGTCATTCCAAAGCATTTATCAAGCACTTTCAAGGACTACAAGATGGATATGGAGGCTTAGGGAAGACAGACACATAACAGATTATACCTGGACAATATCAGATGTCTTAGTATTTACAAGGAACAGTCATTGCTAGCAGAAATGAGATTTCTGCCTTCAGTTCGCTGTGGAGTATTTTTGTATACCTGACAGTCTCATTCCATCACTGACACTCTAGGATGTATTATTTATTTGCTCACAAATATAATTTCATTTCCTTTCTAGCATATAGACTAATGATGCTTGTGTATCTCAGTCTCCTGCAGGTATTCCATTTTCCATGAATATGTAGTTCACTTCACCTTTAGAGCATGGAGTGATTGTGGAATCCATGAATTCCTTTTCATGAGTCAATATTTTAGTTTTTAAGGTGGATCTTTTTTTAAACCTTTTCTCTTTCAAATTAAATTAAGCTTATATTATTCTGCTTCATAATTCTCATGGGTGGTGGTATCTTTGTAAGTGTTCCTCACTGAGTATACAGTGTGGGTGCTTTTTTTAACCTAAATTTTTTTAAAAACTGAGTAAAATACAGATATGTACAACTCGTGAGTGAACAGTTTGATGAGTTATAACAGTTAATACACCCATGTAAACCATTATCTAGGCTAAGAAATAAAACATTAACAGAAAAAAAAATGACCATAATCATACCTTGTGTCCCCTTATAATAATTTCCCCATCACTGGTACTTTTTTTTTTAAAAAGATTTATTTATTTATGCATACAAGAACTCGGGTATAGGCCGGAGGTTCAGGGCATGAAAGAATTCACCAGAGACAGAGTGGGGAGCAGAACAGGCAGATCTACTGAAATCCATTGCTGAGGGGAGCAGCAGGTGAGTCAGGAGAGGTCTGCTGCACCATGTGAGTAGCTCCCTGGCTGGCTGGCTGGTGATTGAACTCATGCTGCAGTGGCTGCAGATAGCCTCATAGTGCTGCGACTTAACACCTTGCACCACCAGGGAGACCCCCTCACTGTTACTTTTGACATGTAGATTGGTTTTGTTTAATTTTAAACATATATAAAATGTAATAACATAATTCTATATTGTAAACATCACAGTAGTGTGTTTTCTGTGTCTAGCTTTTGCTCAGTGTTATATCTGTAAGCTTTTTTTTAAGTGAGAGATTTTTTAAAAAAAATTTATTTATTTTGCATATAAGATCTGAGGTGTAGGCCAGAGGTGGGGTGGTGGTGGTAAGAGGATTCACCAGAGACAGAGTGGGGAGCAAAACAGGCAGATCTACTGAAATACACTGCTGAGGGGAGCAGCGGGCGAGACAGGGGAGGTCTGCTGCACCATGTGGGTCAGTCAGCTCCTTGGCTAGGGATTGAACTCATGCTGATTAAACTCATGCTGTAGAGGCTGATGATAACTTGGTAGTGCTGAGACTTTAATCCCTGAGCCACCAGGGAGGCCCAGATGATGTGAGTTCTTTTTGAAGGTTGTCTTGTATATTTTTATATGTTGCATTTTTTAAATGGATTTCTCAATTTTGAAGAGATTTCTTTATTTTTAAAGATTTATTTATTTTTGTATATACAAGAATTGGGGTATAGGCCAGAGATGTGGGGTGGTAGAGGAGTCACCAGAGACAGAGTGGGGAACAGAACCGGTGGATTGACTGAAATCCACTGCTGAGGAGAGCAGTGGGTGAGATAGGGAAGAGGTCATCTGTGTCTTGAGGGTCAGCTCCCTGGCCAGGGATCAAATTTATGCTGCAGTGGCTGGTGATAGCTTGATAGCACTGAGACTTAATCCTTATGCCACTAAGGAGGCCCCAGAAGATGTTCTAATATGATGTAGATACAAAGATGAATAAAGCTTTGTCTTTATCTTAATGGAATTTATGATTCATTTAATTCTTGACATGTGCTAAGTAAATGTGATTAAGCTAGTTTTTTTATTTGCTTCTGTTTGAGGCATGTTTTATTTATTTATTTGTTTGTTTGTTTATACATGCATTGGGTACAGTCAGAAGCGCGGGAGGGTGAGAGAATTCACCAGAGCCAGAGCGGGGAGCAGAGCAGGCAGAAGGACCGAAGTACACTGCTGAGGGGAGCAGCGGGCGGCAGGAGAGGTCTGCTTCTGTTTGAATTGCCTCTATGAGTTGTGAACAGACCAGAGAATGCAGGAATATAGGAGGAAAGTGATCCATGCTGATTGAAATATATTACTTCTAGTCTTCAGAAATGGAGGTATAGGGTTTGTAGAGTTACCGACAAGAAGAATTCTTGTGTAACACATACCTTGGTCTCCTAGCCCATAATTCATTATCCAAAACCCTTGAGAATTTCTATTTATCTGAATTTAGAGTTTATCAGAATATAGAAAGGTAATCCTCTGTGTATGTGTGTGTATACATAGCACACAGGTGTACATCTGTAGATTCATAATACGTCTCTGGGCCAGCATTCCATGATCAATGACAAAAGTACTTACGCAGTGAATCAAATGACTAGCCATACTAAGTGGAATTTAAAAAAAAAGTGTTTTGTTGTCAAATGGATTTTAACACCAAATTTATAAAAAGGACTTTTAGTTGTCAGAATATTTTTTGGGTGTTGAGTAAAAGGGATTATTGCCTGGTATAACACAACCGGTAAGCATATGTAAGTCTATTGCACACTACCTCAATTCAAATCCTGCCCCTCACCCTTGCCAAATATATACCTCTTTAAATCTTTGTTTTCTCATAGGAAAAATGGCTATAATAGCTATTACCTCCTATGGTTGTTATCAGATAACTGAGATAATAAAATCAAAGTATTTAACAGTACTTGGTGCATAACAATCATGTCAATATCTGTTTCAGTAACTATAAACTTTTTGTGTTTTCAGTATTTTTTCTAGCTACAGGAATCTTACCTATAAAGATATATGCTTGAGTTTTTATAATTATTGTCAGGAAGAAGATTGTGAGAAAGCATTCTTCAAAATGGACAATGTACTTATAGATGACCGAAGAATACATGTGGATTTTAGCCAGTCTGTTGCAAAGGTTAAATGGAAAGGAAAAGGTCTGTCAGTTCATCTTTCTTTGTTTCTTTCCTGCTTTGCATGCTTGCCTCCCTCCCTCCTTCCTTTCTTCCTTGACTCAGTGCTGTTAATTTGGAGAAATGTACATTGATATAATTAGTGCCTACCTTCATGATTTTATGTTCCTGCTATCTAGAATTTCAGATGAAGGGGTATGTGTGTGTTTTAACCTGATGAAGAATATATTTTTCTATGTATCACTTTATTACTGCAAATTATCATTATTATATATTATAAATCATTGTAATTACTCATTGTAGAAGTGACATGTAATTAACATAACTTTGCGGTGTTTGGTTCTTCTAGCAACTCTTAAAAATAGTTGTTCCTTTTCTGTGAGAAATGTTACTATGATTTTAATAGGGATTGCACTGAATCTGAAGATTGTTTTATTAGACAATGTGGACATTTTAATAGTGTTACTTCCTCCAATCCATGAGCATAGAGTATCTTTTCATTTCTTTGTGTCTTTGTTTTCTTTCAGCAGTGTCTTATAGTTTTCAGTATACAGGTCTTTCCATATGTCTAAATTTATTCCTAGGTATTTCATTCTTTTTTTTTTTAATTTTAAAGAATTTTTTTTTTTTAAAGAGGCATGTATTTTTTATTTATTTATTTGTTTGTTTGTTTGTTTGTACATGCACTGGGTACAGTCAGAAGCACGGGAGGGTGAGAGAATTCACCAGAGCCAGAGTGGGGAGCAGAGCAGGCAGAAGGACCGAAGTACACTGCTGAGGGGAGCAGCGGGCGGCAGGAGAGGTCTGCGCGCCATGTGGGACCCTCCTCCGGTGGCCGGGGAGCAGCTGGGGATCGAACTGGCGCTGCAGAGGCCACAGGCAGCTTCACAACCCAGCGCTCAACCACTGAGCCACCGGGGAGACCCAAGTATTTCATTCTTTTTAATGTGATTGGAATTTTTTTCTTAATTTTTTTTTTTTAAAGTATGTGTTCATCATTCTCACATACTGATGCCTTTTTTTTTTTTTTTTAAAGATTTATTTATTTATACAAGCACTGGGTACAGTCAGAAGTGCGGGAGGGTGAGAGAATTCACCAGAGCCAGAGCAGGGAGCAGAACAGGCAAACTGACAAAGTACACTGCTGAGGGGAGCAGCGGGCGGCAGGAGAGGTCTGCGCGCCATGTGGGACCCTCCTGCGGTGGCCGGGGATCGAACTGATGCTACAGAGGCTGCGGGCAGCTTCGCAACCCAGTGCTCAACCGCTGCGCCACCAGGGGGAGGCCCTGGAATTGTTTTCTTAATTCTCTTTTCAGCAGTTAATTGTTTGCATATAGAAACATTTTTTTAATATTGATTTTGTAGCCTCTAACTTTTCTGTTATTTATTATTAATAATAATTATTATTTGTTATTGTTTAAGTTTTTTAGTGACGTCATTAGACTTTTCTGTATCTATTATGTCATCTGCAAATAGTTACAATTTTATTTCTTCCTTTCCAATGTGTACTCCTTTTATTTCTTTTCTTGCCTGATTGTTCTGGCTGTTACTTCTAATACTATGTTGAATAATAGTGGTGAGTTATATCCATGTTCTGTTATCCCCTATCTACTTGCTCTATTGAAATTTTAGACACCCTCTTTGACAGAGCAGAAGAGTTTAAAAATTAACTTCTTCCAAACTTACAAGATTCTCAGCTCTCAGACTCAGGTCCCAGGCCTCAGTTTCCTTTGTGGACCTATTGTTCCCATGGACTCAATGGCTGTACTTCAACACTGCATTCTTTTCCAGTCAGTGTATATACAACACTCTGATTTGGGATTTGCAAGTTTGGTGTTGTGATATTCATGTATATCACTAGGTGGCAGCAGATGGCTACCTAGCAAAATGGAGATCTGCTTGCAGTTAAAATAGTAATGGAGAATGAATTCCTATGATGCTTTTGTTCCTTCTCGCTCTCTTCCGGCCTGCTCATATAAAGGCCATTTATAAAATAACTTTATATATAATAGCTCTTAAAATTATATTTTTGATTTGGTGATTTTTCTTACTGTCTTTTTTTTCTTTTTTTAATAGGTGGGAAATATACCAAGAGTGATTTCAAGGAGTATGAAAAAGAGCAGGAAAAACCATCTAATTTGGTTCTGAAAGACAAAGTAAAGCCCAGACAGGAGTATCCTTTACAAAAGGCCATTAGTATGTTCCGACCATTCACTCTGTAGGATACTGTGTGGTACAGTATAAAAAATGACAAAGGCTGTAGATGACAAGTTTCCCAAATACAGATTGGGAGGAATCATTTAATATATTGTTATCTCTTTTTTCTCTTTTTCATACGTGCTTTGTATTTGTGTGTATTCTCTGTTAGGGCTGAAAAATCTTTAGCCTGATTCTTTTAGCTCCCTTCTCTTAGGTTACCATTCACTTTCAGAAGAGCTTGAGGTAAGATTTGTGTTGTTTGTATATAATTGTAATGTTTTAAGTTCCTCATAATCAGAAATTTCTTTGTTACAGCTAATCTCTATCCTTTGTGCTAGCCCTCCTAGTGTGTTTAACTTCTTTGGAGATGTTAACCAAATCCTATTCTCTTACCTGACTGGGTTGCATTTTGTCTTGTACATTGTCAGTCTAGCAACATTTGTTTATTGGGCTCCCAATATGTGTAAGAGTTTTATAGGATTAAAAAATCCATTGACTTGACCAGTTAATTTAGGTTCTTCCAAGTTTTAGGTTGAGACAAGTAAGAAGTAATGAAACATACTGTTTATATTATGTCATTTCAATTTGTTCACTGATATTCTCATTATAAATCAATCACTCCACACTTTGCAAAGGTTATTTCTTTTGTGAGATTCTTTCTGGTAAATGGTTTCTTTGTTTCCTAGTTTCTGTTGGTGTTTTAGGGCTTCTCTTTTCCCATACTATATAGACATTTCTTTTTCAAGTATTCATCAAGGAAAGATGGATATCAAGTTGAACTGTTATATATTAATTTAAAAAAGTGGCTGTCTACAATGCATAAAACATTGTAAAGCATAAGAGCTGGACACTGTCTGAAGTATACTGACTTAATCAGCATAAGGAGAGACTTTCACATGGTGACAAGCCAAACAGAAAGCTAAGACTTGGTCTGAAAATAATAACATTAGAGCTGATGTGATTGAAATCTTAGAATCATAACATGTGTGGATGAATACACCTTGATTTATTTACCAGATCTTTGAAATTAAATTAAGGCTAACCACTAGTAACTGCAGATGGAGACAGGGGAATATGTAGAACAAATAAAAGGAAGTACAACCTTAGAATATAAAGTAGATGCAGACATTTTCTCCCCTTATAGGTAATTCAAGTTGAAAAGAAAGAGTACGTAGCATTAAAATGTTTTAAATTCAAGACGATAGGTTAGTAAGAGTTAAAAAGGAAGCTAGGCATGTTGGTAGTATTGGACATGCACCCTGTGTCCTTGTAGGTACAGCTGCTACTGCTGTGGCTAGTGAGCAGGTAGAATGGACTTTTGTTTAATTTTAATTAATGTTAAACTCTGACTAGTATTGTATTATATTGTATAGTGCTGCTGTTAGCCTTTTGAAGTTGATGGAGAAGAAACATGTTCAGGCACAAACTACTTAATCATTTTCAATAGAATATTGAACCAAAAAGAAATTCATGAATCCAACCCAGTAGGATAATCTTTATGTTCTTGATAATTAACGGGTTTTATTTTAGGAAGGTGTTTATAATCTCAGGTATAATACTAAAAGGACAGAACATATGTTTATAATATGTAAGATTAGAGATAACTCATCTAGTTTTTTAAATGTATTATGATACATGTTACTATGGCAAGGAAAGGGGATTCAGAGGATAATATATGTGTAGAGAAATTGTCTTAAATCAATTAAAAAGGCCTCAGGTGTACTTACGGGTTTAGTGAGAAAGTGAAGTTGCTGTAGGTGTAGACTGTTAATAATAAGGTTCAAAAGTAGCAGTAGGGAGAAAGGAAAGGTAAACTTGACCAAACTCAATCTCAGAGAAGTAATTGGAGAAAAGAGGTCAGTGAGATTGCAAAGTTGTTTTTAACACATAAGATTTCGGAGAGATTTGGTGCCTTCTAAAAGTGTTGTTTGCAGTAGTGAATAGAAGATAGTAGCTAAGTGAGGAAGGATGAAATAAAGAAATATCCCAAGTGTGTTGGTGGTATAACACGTAATCGACAATTCTTACTTGGTGTTTGTTACATGCCCAGTTTAGCAGTGAAACACCAGCCCCTCCAACCCCCACACGTGGACATTACATTTTATTGTTGGGTTTGGGGGAAGCACAGAATTTAAATAATTGTCACTAATTAAATATGTCTATGGTGTTTCAAGAAGTACACTTTTGAGATCTGGGGCTCAAGTACCCTCAAAGACCCTCAAGTACCACG
Source organism: Talpa occidentalis (assembly GCF_014898055.3). Taxonomy (NCBI): domain Eukaryota; kingdom Metazoa; phylum Chordata; class Mammalia; order Eulipotyphla; family Talpidae; genus Talpa; species Talpa occidentalis. Next base: position 141,301,249 of record NW_023602073.1, on the reverse strand, counting down.
ACATTAGGAGTGACATTGAAAATGCAACTTGAATATGGGGAAGAAGGGAGCTGAGGTAGGATGCAGTTTTCTTTGTGTAGCATCATCTGAGAAATACAGTTGAAATCAATATAATCCAAGTATAATCAGAAGCCCACATAATTGAAATACTGTGTTCATTAGGTGCCACACACTGTAGTTTTTATTCTGTGTTATTAAAGAATGCTGGCTGTGAATCCACTAAATGGATATTATAGCCCATTAATGGATTATGATCATCAGTTTGAAAAACTGCTCTTTTGGACAGAGGGAGTAGCATGTCTATAGCACGCTCCAAGGCGAACTCAGTAGGACTGTTGGATTTGTCTCTGAAATAGGAGGAGATCCAGAAGTGCTCTGGAAGCAGTGTGGCCTGGTGCTAAGGAGAAAAGCATGGGAGATAATGGAAGAGTCCTAGGGCAGTACAGGTCCCCATCTTGTGAAAAGCCAGAAGGGAGTGTTTTTCTGTAGAATCTTAAGTAGAAGTGATATCTCCAAGGAAAGCACAGAGCTGTGGCTTTCATGGTAACTTCTAGTCCCGAGGGAAGTGTGTCTGTCTTCACTAGTCTGTCCACATGCCACTCAAATAGCTCCATGTGTTGGCCTTCTCCTAAGCTTGCTTGCTTTTTTTTTTTTTTTTTTTTTTATTTGTACAAGAACCGAGGTATAGGCCAGATGTGAGGGAGGGTAAGAGGATTCACCAGAGACAGATCAGGGAACAGAACAGGCAGACTGACGAAATACACTGCTGAGGGGAGCAGCGGGTGCGACAGGAGAGGTCTGCCCTGCCTTGTGGGACCCTCGCCGAAACTGGCCGGCTGGGATCAAACCGGCACTGCAGAGGCTGTGGACAGCTTCACAGCGCGGCACTCAACCGCCTGCGCCACCAGGGGAGGCCCTAAGCTTTCTTTTGAAAACTTCTCTTTTAGTCCTTGTCATCCTTCCTCAAAATACATTCTAGTTTAAAATTATTTTTAGCAGATGTTGTATTAGTTGAACATTTTCTCTTATTCTGAGGCATTAGAGTATATTAGAGAAAATACGGACCTCTGAATTAAATCATGCAATTGATTCACTCATAGTTCTACCACCTACACAAATGATGCTTTTCATTCCCTTTGTTCCTTTCAAGCCTTGATGTTATATGAAGTTTATAATCAGGTATAGTTTTTGCTTTAAGCTTTTTTTCACTAAATTATTCATAAACACCTTTGCAGATGTTTTCAAAGTATTCACCATTGTTTGTAACTTCTTTTATAATAAAAATATAGTACTATAATGTATTTAAGTATATCTTTATTCCTAGGCTTTTTGTTGTTCCCAGTTTCTGTCATTAAACATAATCCCATAATGCTATTACTGCTTTTCAGAACAATGTAGATACTATCCTGTTAAATGTCTACTATGTGTAAGATACACAAATTCCAGAGAGGTGAATAAGATATCTTATTTGATGCAAAGACAAAGAGAGAGCCTTCCTGGTGGCACAAGGGGTTAAGATGTAGCACTATGAAGCTATCCACAGACACTGCAGTATGAGTTCAATCCTTGGCCAGGGAGCTGACCCACATGGTGTAGCAGACTTTTCCTGTCTCGTCCACTGCTCCCCTCAGCAGTGTATTTTAGTCAATCCACCTGTTCTGTTCTCCACTCTGTCTCTGGTGAATCCTCTCACCCTTCCCCTGCCCCATCGCTGGCCTGCACCCCAGGTCTTGTGTGCATAAATAAATAAATCTTTAAAAGAAAAGACAGATATATTCAACTAACTCCAGCATAATACAATGTGATATATTAGAAGTGTGGTTAATTAGATGTGTGGTTAAATACAATCTGAGTATAAATGCATGATTAATTCTGTAAAGGAGGAAGATCAGGCAATTTTGTGAGTGTGTATGGGAAACACTTTTAACAGGGTCGTAATATAAAACAATTTGTTTATAATGGATTTCATAGATAACACCCTGAAATATATATATAGTTAAATACTTCTAAAATTCTTTATCTTTACAGCTCCTACTTAATATAAAAGGGATCCACATGTATATTATTTTTTGAAATTTTTTTTTAATATATTATTAAAAGATTTAGTGTTTCAAAATACCTTTAATTTGGGCCTCCCTGGTGGCACAGGGGTTAAAGTGTCAGCACTCTCAAGCTATTGTCAGACACTGTGGCAGAGTTTGATCCCCAGACAGGGAGCTAACCCACATGGCCCAGCAGACCTCTCCTCTCTTGCTGGCTGCTCCCCTCAGCAGTGTATTTCAGTCTGCCCATTCTGCTCCCCACTCTGTCTCTGGTGAATCCTCTCACCCCTCACACCTCTGGCCTATACCCCAGTTCTTATATGCATAAGTAAATAAAATAAATCTGTTTAAAAAATCTTTAATTTTTCCCATACAGTTACTATTTTTGGAATAATAAACCTAGTAGTATAAATCAGTGTAACTGTATTATGTATTTCATTTTTATCTTGTGTGAATCTTTCTCTAAAACTCCTATGTCCATTTTTATACCTCATACAGTATATACCTCCTGAGTATTTTGAAATTCTAGAGGTCCTTATATATATTCAGGAAGGAGAACTAACATTATAAATTCTGTGGTCTTCAAGCAACAAAAGGGAAACAAACTATGAAGCAATTTATTTTAGTTCCTGGTACTACAACAAAATAAAGTCCATTTAAAACACTAGCTGTAGTAATATATGTTCATGGGTAAAAGTGAAAATGGAATTTGATAGGATGAAATAGAAAATGACACATTTTCCCTCTTTTTTTTTTTTTTTTAAAGATTTATTTATTTATTTATACAAGCACTGGGTAACAAGCATGGGAGGGTGAGAGGATTTACCAGAGCCAGAGCGGGGAACAGAACAGGCAGACTGACGAAATACACTGCTGAGGGGAGCAGCGGGTGAGACAGGAGAGGTCTGCTGCGCCATGTGGGATTCTCTCCCTCTGGCCGGCATCGAACCTGTGCTGCAGAGGCTGCGGACAGTTTCACAGTGTGATGCTCAATCACCTGTGCCACCAGGGAGGCCCCTATGAGGCACTTTAAAACCCTATACAAAGCTAATATCATTGGTACATGCGGTGAACTTTAGGACACTGTTATTTGTTGAATGTTCAGTACGGTTAATTGGTTCAGATTTTTCATAAATGTTGAAGTAATCTGTGTTTTCTTTTTATAGTGTGTTTCATTGTTAAGAAATAGGATTGTGTCAGGACTCACATAAATGTAATAATTTGGTAATAATGTGTTTGATGCTTTTAATAGATTCTTATGTTTAATGTATTACCAGTGTCAGTTTTCACATTTGTCCTTAACTAACTGTTACAGTGCAAAATATGATCTTATACTAGATGAGCAGGCAGAAGATTCAAAATCAAGTCACTCACATACAAGTAAAAAGCACAAGAAGAAAACCCGTCACTGCTCTGAGGAAAAAGAAGATGAAGACTACATGCCAATCAAAAATACTAACCAGGTACAGTACTTACTAATACACAGGCTTAACTCTAGGGAAATATTTTACTCCTTTATTAATTACAGCTTAATGATAAAATTTAGAGAATAAGGGTACAGTTCTGAACAGAGGTGGGTGTGTTCCAAACTCTAAAACCTAGATGATTTCATTAGGATAAGCTTTAATTTTCAGGAATTTGTATTACAAATTATAAATGATTGTTTTTAAAATAATATATAGTTCCACATTGTGAGGCAAGATTGATTTCTAGACCTGTGGGTACTTGCTTAGTGTCATCAAAAACAAGTGTGTTTGTGCTAAAAGTTTTTTTTTTTTATAATAAATTTTATTTTTATATCCCCCATACAATTGCAACCCCCCCATTCTGACCCCAATCCCTCCCCTCCCGCCCCCCACCCCTCAAAAAGTGTCTCTGGTTCATAGTTTTTTGTTGATTTTGATTTTCACTTTCTTATAGTTATTCATTTTCCTGGTCCCTTATTTAAGTTTTCTAGATTCCTGCTATGAGTGAGACTAATGTGCTAAAAGTTTTTCTCATTTCTCTTTTAAATTTATCACCAAGTGTTGTGATATCACCTATAATTCTGTTTTTTTTTTTTTTAAAGATTTACTTATTCATACAAGACTTGGGGTACAGGCCAGAGATGCAGGGGTAGTGGTGAGAGGATTTACCAGAGACAGAGTGAGGAACAAACCAGGCAGATTGACCGAAGTACACTGCTAAGGGGAGCAGCGGGCGAGTCAGGAGAGGTCTGCTGCGCCATGTGGGTTGCTCCCTGGCTGGCCGGGGATCGAACTCATGCTGCAGAGGCTGCGGATTGCTTCATAGTGTGGTGCTTAACCCCTTGCGGCACCAGGGAGGCCCCTCACCTATATTACTTGAGGTTTTAGGATCTGTAAGACATTTATGCCCTTCTGTATTCAATGTATGAAATAAAAAGCAGCACTAATAATTAACTTGATCATCTCAAAAGCTTTCCTGAAAATACATTTTGTAAGACAATGATAATAAAAATTCCATAAAGAAAATGATTGTGAAGAGAAGAAATAATTTCCAGCTAGCTGTTTGTTCTCAATTTAATAAAAAGTAAAATACATTATAGCCCCTTGCTTTTGTTTTGCCACATGAGGACATTTGAGCTGAGCTCTCGTGGTCAGGAGGATTTCACTGGGTAGATAGAACTTGTCAAGATGGTGAGAATGCCAAGCCAAGAAAAGAGATGGAGAGATATAGTATGATTAACCCAGTAGAGGATTTGCTGTAGAGAAGCTAGTATAAATTTCTACACTGCTTATGATCTCAATAGGCTATTTAACTTTGTGAGCCACAGTTTCCTCTTCTGTGTAAGTGAGAAAATGTCTCAGGTATGTTGTTTATAAACATTTTCTGTGCTGGCTATTATTAATTTTTTAAAAGATTTATTTATTTATGCTTACAAGAGCTGGGGTACAGGCCAGAGATGTGGGGGGTGAGAGGATTCACCAGAGACAGAGTGGGAAATAGAACAGGCAGATTGACCAAAGTACACTGCTGAGGGGAGCAGTGGGCGAGTCAGGAGAGGTCTGCTGCACCTTGTGGGTTGCTCCCTGGCTGGCCGGGGATCAAACACGTGCTGCAGAGGCTGCGGATTGCTTCATAGTGTGGTGCTAACCCCCTTGCGCCACCAGGGAGGCCCAGGCTATCATTATTTTTACTGTTGTAGCCCAGTTACTCTTTAAATAAGAGTAGTAGTCCAGTTACTCTTTGAAATAGTTTCTCTATGGTAAGACCATTAGCTGAATTCAAATTTCAATTAATTTGTTTCTTTTCTGTGCTTAAGCATTGTTTTAAAAACATTTGTAGGGGGCTCCCTGGTGGTACAATGGGTTAAGATGCAACCTATGAAGCAATCTGCAGCCACTGCAGCACTAGTTTGATCCCTGGCCAGGGAGGTGACCCACATGGCACAGCAGACCTCTCCTGCCTTGCTTGCTGCTCCCCTCAGCAGTGTATTTCAGTCAGTCTGCCTGTTCTGTTCCCCACTCTGTCTCTGGTGAATCCTCTCACCATCCACACCTCTGGCCTGTACGCCGGTTCTTGTATGCAAAAATAAATAAATCTTTAGAAAAAAAAAATTCATAGTTTTAAAAATTATTTATTCGATTCCAATATAAAGTTACAAAATGGTACATACAGAGAATCTACCTTCTATCCCTGTCCTCTCTCTGAGTAGATAACCATTTTATGTGGATTGTTTTTTGTTTATTCATTATTTTTTAATTTTACCAAGCATTTTTGTATATATCCTGATCTCCTATTTTCTAGATAAGAAAATATCCCTGCTCTTTGCTGTCATTCAGCAGAGGTATAAATTTCCATAGCTGCTCTTCTTACCTGGCATATATTCTCACCAGTTTTCTTTCCTAAATCCTTTTGCTATTCTAATATAATTTGTCATGTGGTATAGTCCACCATGATCTAACTGGAAGATTTGCCTCTTATTTCTGTACTCTTTTAGCCTAAGGTTATTAAGCTTTTTTAATGGTGGCTTTATTATGTTTCTATGAATACTTGGTGTGTTTTCTTCTATAAAGCCCTTAATCTCGCCTCCGCATGTGTTGTTCGAGCTGTAGCTCCTCATTCTGCATGTGTACGCATCTTCAGTGAATTTAGGCCTGAGGTAAACATTAGTGTGTTTGAGATAACCAGAGGTCTAAAGAAATCCAAAGACTGGATGCCTTTTATTTCTGTGATTTCTGCCTTTCCCTCTTCTATGAATTTCTTTTCTTCTGCTGCTTGGTTACATATAACTTTATAGTAGCAAATATTTTCCTTTTTCCATGGAGTAAAGGGCATGGGGAATACTGTTATATTCTTTAAAAAAATATATTTAAATTGGTTGGCGACTTTAAAATTGTTAAGTTCTAAATAATATCTTAACTTTATTTCTCTGCCAAAGTATATATATTTTTTAAAGATTTATTTATTTATTTATACAAGCACTGGGTACAGTCAGAAGCGCGGGAGGGTGAGAGGATTCACCAGAGCCAGAGCGGGGAGCAGAACAGGAGACTGATGAAATACACTGCTGAGGGGAGTAGCGAGTGCAGCAGGAGGGGTCTGCGCGCCATGTGGGACCCTTGCTGGTGGCCGGGGATCAAACCGGTGCTGCAGAGGCTGCGGGCGGCTTCGCAGGCCAGTGTTCAACCGCTGCACCACTGGGGAGGCCCTCCCCCAAAGTGTATTAAAGTGGTTTTTAATTTTATAGTTTGATTTAATAATATGGCTATATTGATTTTCTCTTTTTAATAAAACAGCATCAGTGTTTAAGATTTCATTAGGCCCTATTTTTCTCTATTCTGATTATTACCCTTTTGATTGCAGTCTCAAAAATACATTCATTAAAGGGAATTTTCACTTACTATAATGTTCAAGTATAGCTTAAATTTTCCTCTTTGTTTGTATTTTGTTTGGTGAACCTAGTTTCCTAAGAATGCTTTAGTTCTACAAGTTCTTTGTCTTTTTTTGAGCAGCAACCTGACTGTATGACTTGAAAACTTCTGTTTGGTTTTTCCACCTCATGTTTTAATTCCAAAGATGTGTCTGTTGTTGTGGTTTGTGTTTTACTGTGGTTACAGGAAATGGGTGCTGAGCTGTGGGCTGCCTGCCTGAGAAGTATGCACACTAGTTGTTAAGTCCTTCACTGTGTTTTCATGGGTGCTTACGATTCTTATGATTTGGACCTCTGCTTTGCTGTTTTTATACTCATTGAGTGTCGTTTCAGTGATTTAATGAAAAGCTCTTATTTAGCCCGAGAGACTTTAGCTTTTAGTTGCTTAGACTGATTTTGATTACTTTATAGTAAGTCATTAGCCTCACTAAGTATTCTGCTTCAAATCCCGCCCCCTACCCTCTTTTTTTGACCATGTGCTAGTTTAGTCATCTTGTCTTTAGTCTTGAAATTTTAAAAGTCCATACTGGGAAGGACTTGGAGCCCATCTAATTAATTTTTTTCTCTCCTTAAATAAGAAGATCCTGACCTTACAGATTATGCCTTTTATAGTTCTGTAGGAGAGCTAGAACTTTGATATTTATTTTGATTTGGTCAGGTGTGGGTTTTATTTTTTTCATTATTCTTTACCACCCCCATTTCAGTTTTGTGTTGCATGTCATTACTGATCAGTTAAATAATTATTTCAACCTGTGTCAGTCTCTTGGCCCTCGACCTCCTTATTTCTAGAGTGAGGGTAATATTACACTGCAAAAGCACATGCCTAGCGTATCTGTTCTGATATGGCTTCATCCAGCCATCTAAACTTTTCTCCTGCTGCTAATTCTTACCTACTTTTCATCTTTTGCTTACATTCCTTGCCTTCTTGCAACCAGTTCAAGCCCAAACCCACTCACTCTTTGATGACCAAGTCAACTCCTAATTTCTCTATGAAACTTTATCTGATGAATCTAACCTCAAGAGAGTATTTCTTGTTTGATACATCTCCTAAATAGCAAAGACCACTTGCACCTAAGAGCTGCTGGATTTCAAAGCTTGTTAACTTTGAAAACTTTTCCAGGTCAGAGAGGTTTTATGGTTTTAGTCCATTTCAGATTTTCAACTTCTTTAATGTTTTCATATTTAAGTACTATATAAACTCTCTGTTATTTTAAACACTCAAAGCATTTAAATGCATATTTGTATAGTGTGCTGAAGAGTTTATGGAGTTATCCGCCAGCTAATAGTTTACACATTTAAAAAGCTGTGTCTCAACTAATACAAAAATAACTGTTAGGTGTACAGACAGAATAATACATAGGTACTTAAATTTTATATGTGCTATAGGAAGCAAAACAATTCTTTTATCTAGGGATGTCTTATTTTGCTAGAAAATAGTTGGTAAGGGGTTAAAACAAGGTACCTACTCATTTTTTCTACCTCCCAGATCTTACAGATAACAAGGGCAGTTGGGACTGGTGCAGAATCATGAGTCAGCTTATAATATACTCTACAAATATACTCCACTTTGATTATAACAGTCAAGTTATATTTTGTATTATAAATTCCATGCCAGATGTAATCTTCTATATCCAGAGAGCATATGAAATAATTTTTAATCATTTGCTTGAAACTCAGTCCTTAACCCTTGACATCCATCCCTCTGGATTTTAAAGCTAGACACTTCCATCAACTATAATAATATTTAAGTTGACAGAGTGGATACTCTTGGGGGTGTAGTGCTTAGAATTCTGCCCTTCTATTGAGAAATCTGTAGAAAGGTGAAATTTTGAATTGACTCTTAAAAGAGTGTTGGCTTTGGTCTCTTTAGATTTTTACTTACTTGCTGAGATATAATCTTTGTAATTAGGGATAGGACAAGGCAGTCCTATGGGAAAATTCTACTGCTTCCAATAAGGAAATTTTCTACTGCTAATTAATTATTAAGAATAGTATGAAATGCATTATTGACATTTTAAGCAATATGTAAATAATAGTTTTAATAAAAACATCAATCTAGGGCCTCCCCGGTGGCGTAGCGGTTGAGCGCTGGGTTGCGAAGCTGCCCGCGGCCTCTGCGGCGCTGGTTCGATCCCCGGCTGCTCTCCGGCCACCGGAGGAGGGTCCCGCATGGCGCGCAGACCTCTCCTGCCGTCCGCTGCTCCCCTCAGCAGTGTACTTCGGTCCTTCTGCCTGCTCTGCATCCTGCTCTGACTCTGGTGAATTCTCTCACCCTCCCCCGCTTCTGACTGTACCCAGTGCTTGTATAAATGAATAAATAAATCTTAAAAAAAAAAAAATAAAAAAAAAAAAACATCAATCTAAAGAAAAATTAATTTGAAAGTTTGGAGAGGAGCTATTGTAAAACACTATAAATAATCACTCAGAACAAAGTGCAGTTATCAATTTTCTTTTTAGACTGATTGACTTGTCTAACACCTCTTCCAACTATGCTATTTAAATTATGTTTTATAGGATCTTTTATAGGACTCTTGTGGAAATTTTAGTTTCATTTCAGGTCAGTGAGGCAACTACATTTTGGGAGAGTTGAGAAGGGAAGGCAGAAAGAGTGACCACCAAAACCAGGATCTAGATATTGCGATTTTAAAGTCTTAAAGACTTCTGACTTCTGTTAGCAATTTCAGTTCCCTGGTTTGGGATATGATCTTTCAGTTCAGCTAAAATAGTAGATACAAGGCAATGAGGCCATTAAGAGAAATAGTTAAATCTTTCTCTGAATTTTTTTTTTCAATTTATAAGATTCTTGGCACAAATGATGGTGTTCAAATTGGAGCTGTTTCATCTGCTTGCTAATGATGAACTTGTCTAAGTTTTTATTAATCACCGTGCCCATAGAATGATGATCTTACTGATTTACTTGTAACTCGCTCGCCATTCCTTCGACAGGATATCTACAGGGAAATGGGCTTTGGTCACTATGAAGAAGAAGAAAGCTGTTGGGAGAAACAAAAGAGTGAGAAGAGAGACCGACCACAGAAGCGAAGTCGTAGCAGATCCCGAGAAAGGGATGGCCACTACGGCAGTAGTCACAAGTCCAAGTACCAAGCAGATCACTATGAGAGAGAAAGGAGTAAAAAGAGAGACCGAAGCAGGAGTCCTAAGAAGTCCAAAGATAAAGAAAAATCGAAGTACAGATGAAACATGAAGTATTTGACGTGGGTGGCGCCCATATTTACTCTCGTCTAACTTAGAATATCAGATGTTCAGGTTTTGTGTCAAAGCAGTCTTTAACTGCTTGTTTTTTTTTTTTTTTTTTTTCCATATTAGGATTATGGCCCTTTTAGAGTAATACCAATTATAAGGGACACTGAAGGACAATAAAGAATCGAACATTTTCTTTGTATACTTTTTTACACTAATTTTATTGTTATACATAAATAGTGTGCTTCATTTTTTTTAAAGTCACATTTTCCACTGTTTTTTTATGAAGTGTTTCATAAAATACATAAAAATAAAAATACATAAACTTGTATATATAAAGTATAAAGAATAATAAAGATCTGTGTACCCATCAATCAGCTTAAGATAGAATATACCTACATTTTAGAAGTGCCCTATATGCCCTCAAGTAATTATTATTCTAAGTTTTGTGTTGGTCATCCAGTTGCTTGTTGTTATAGCTTTAAAACATGTTTGTATCCCTAAATAAAATGTTAAGTTTTGTATGTTTTTGAATTTTATATAAATGGTATAATGTATGTTTACCTCTGTGACTTGCTTTTTTTCAACTTAGTGGTTTTTGAGAGTCATTCATCTGTATTGCTGTGTAATATTATATAAATAGTCCACACTCTGTCCTTCCGTTGATGGACTTTGGGACTTTGTTTTTGTTTTGCTGTTGAGCCAATGCTGCTATGAGCATCTGTATCTAGGAGCACTGTTGGGTGTGTGGCCTGGATATCTCTGGCGTTACAGTTGGTGTCGAATCGTAATCCACAGCGGGCGTTACACATCCCTGGCCAGCTCGGCGTGGGTTGGCTTTTCCGCACGTCATCTGCAACATTTCTTGATTTCGGATGTTTTAATTTTGTAAGTCATTAGTGGATGTAACCTTATTTTGACTTTCTGAAAGAAAGCTACTATTACCTCTGTGCTATGTGTAATGTGTTGTTTCCCCCTGGCTGCTTTTAAGGTTTTCTTTATCACTGCTGTTAAGCCAGTATGATGTACTTGGTATAGGTTTTTTCCATGTCTATTGGGACTATTCACCTGTGGGTCTATGCTTTAGAAAATTTGGAAATTTTTAGTTATTATTTCTTCAATTATGTTTTCTGTTCCTCCCCTTCCTCATCTCCTTCTGGGGCTCAGGCTGCTTGTTGTTAGGTCACTTACAATTCGCACAGCACACTGATGCTGGTTTGGGTTAAGTCCTGTTTTCTTTCTCTCTTCCATTTCTCTGTCCTCAAGTTAATTTTTTTTTTTTTTTAAGATTTATTTATTTATACAAGCACTGGGTACAGTCAGAAGCGCGAGAGGGTGAGAGAATCCACCAGAGCCAGAGTGGGGAACAGAACAGGTAGACTGACGAAGTACACTGCTGAGGGTAGCAGCAGACGCGGCAGGAGAGGTCTGCGCGCCAAGTGGGACACTCACCGGTGGCCGGGGATTGAACCGGCACTGCAGAGGCTGGGGGCAGCTTTGCAGCCCAGCACTCAACCACTGTGCCACCAGGGAGGCCCTGTCCTCAAGTTAATTAATCTTTTCTCCTAGAGTAGCTAATCTGTTAATACCGTCCAGTGTATTTTTCACCTCAGACATTATACTTTTTTCTTTAGAAGTTCCATTTGGGTCTTTTTGTATTTTCTGTGTCTTTGCTGAACATGCCTATGCTTTCTGCTGTTGTTTTATGACATCTAGAGTGTATTTTTAATAGCTCTTTTAATGTGGTTGGCCATTCTATTATCTGTGTCATTATCTACTGATCTCCCTTATTATTGAGTTGTAATTCCTTCTTTCCATGCCTGGGAATTTTGGGGTTTTACATTTTTGGGTGCTAGAGTTTTTGGTATTCCTTTAATTATGTTGAGCGTTGGGATATAGTTATTTGGAAGAAGTTTGATCCTTTCATAGGTTGCTTTTAGGATTAATGAGATGGGACCAGAAGCGCCTTTAATTTAGGGCTAATCTGACCCATTCATGAGTCAATAGCCTTCTGAATAATTTTCCCTTTCCCTGGTTTATTTTGAGATTTCTTCACTCTGGCTATTGGGAACAAGTACTATTTGGAGCCTATATATTTCCCCAAATTGCACTGCTGCTTTTTTGGTGGTTCCACCCTTGGGTAGTTTCCTCATGTGTACACACTTTTTAGTATTCATTTGATGATCAGGGGGTTGTAGGGGGGAACTTCTGTAGATCTGGAACTCTCCCTCCTCACTAGACTCTGCCCTACCGATTTTACTTTGGTTCTTCTAAATTCTCTACTCGGAGCTGCCAGGCTCTTTTTGGACTCCCCTGCCCTAGTGCGATAGCCTGGAAACTCCATGCAAGAAGCTTGAACAATGGTAGGGCTTTCCTTGTTTGCTTTTTCTCAAGAGCCACTGTCCAGCACTAGCTGCTGTCCAATGTTTAAAAACGTGTGCATATATTTTGTACTGTTTTTTAGTTACTTAAGATGGAGAAGGCAAATCCTGCCCCTGTTAACTCCATTTTGGCCAGAGTGGAAGTCTCAGTTGAATTTCCAGAATGCTAATAAACTGGACAATCTTTTCATATCTATTCATTACTGATTGCTCTTTGAAAAGCTTATTTCATGTTTTTTGCCCATTTCATGTTGCCTGCCTTTTAAGGACTTACTTAGAGAGTGTGAGTAATTCATTTTCATGATTAGATGTGAACATCTTTCATTTTGTGACCATTATGTTTATTGAGGAAGTTGGTTTACATATTGTAATTGTTTTAGGGATTATAGTTTCAAACCTCTACAAATTTTTGTTTTCACACCCTACCCACCTGCAAAGCCCCCATGGTCCTCCACCATGTTCCACAGGGCCCTCTGTTCCCTTACCTTGGAAGCACCCAAGTTTTAGCCCCCCCCCCAACTTTTTTATATGAAAAGTCTCATATACTCGTGGGGGGGAATACAATGAACATACATTTACCTTCCATCCAGATCTAACATTTCATAAACAATGTGTAGGTAAACAGGACGTGTGACATATCACCTTTCAGGGTTTCACCACATATTCCCTAAACAGGAAGTGTCTTTAATACTATTGTCACACTTAGATTAACAACCCTGTGTAATTCTATACTTACAGTCTATTCAGATTTCCCTGACTGCCGCAAGAATGCAATTTTCAGGTTTTGGTTTGTTTTCAAACCCAGGCTTAAGATTCCTGCATTGTGGATTGCTCCTATCATTTTATTCTCAATCTAGAATAGTCTGCTATTGATTCATCCACCCCTACACCTCCAACCCCTTTGAAAAATGACATTGGCTTTTTGAAGCATTCAATCCCGTTGCTTGGTAGAATGTTCCACATTTTAGAATTAGTTGATGGTGTCTTCATGGTGTCATCCAACCTCGGTATGTCCTGTAAACTGAAAATTAGGTCTAGATGTTTGATCAGGTTGTGCATTTCAGTCAGAAATTTACGTTTAGGGGCCTCCTTGGTGGTGCAAGGGGTTAAGACGCAACCTATGAAGCTATCTGCAGCCATTGTGGCACGAGTTTGATCTCCAGCCAGGGAAAAACCCACATGGCGCAGCAGACCTCTCCAGTCTCACCCGCTGCTCCCCTTAGCAGTGTGTTTCAGTCAGTCTGCCTGTTCTGCTCCCCACTCTGTCTCTGGTAAATCCTCTCACTGCCCGCACCTCTGGCCTGTACCCCAGTTCTTGTATGTATAAATAAATAAATCTTTAAAAAAAGAAGAAATTTAAGTTTAATGTCAAATTTATTAGGCTTTCCCTGTTTTACACTTTTTGTATTTTAAGAAGTCCTTAAGATATTCTATAGTCTATAAGTTATAAATAAAGCTTTAATAAAAATTAAAGATTTACATCTTTAATTCATGTTGAATTACATGTGTATGTATATGGTGTGCTGTAGGATTCCAATTCACGTTTTTTACATGTGCAGATAACCAGCTGTCTGAAAGCCATAAATGAGCAGTTCATCTGTCCCCCGTTGACCTGCACCTCTGCTTCTGTCATGTAAGTTTCTCTGTGTGTGGATTTTGTTTCCTGGGCTCTCTTTTCTACTAATTTATTGTTTACCCCAGGGCTAATGCCAAACATCTGCATTTTCTATGGCTTTGTAGAATTTTTTTTTTTTTTTTTTTTTGATATTTAAGCAAGTCCTCTCACCTGTTTCTTTAGTTCCTTTGTTCTGTGTAATTTGGGAACCAACTTAGGTTTTCCAAAGAATCATGTTAGGACTTAAATGGCACTTGCATTCAAATGGCACATCACTTTGTAGAAATAGCAGCTTCATAGCACTGAATCTTCCTAGTCATGAAGATTGCGCGTCCCTCCATTTAGAGTTCCCACGTGCACATATGGTGTATATCTGATCGCAGAGTAGGAGTTAACACAATATCAGGGGAAACAGCTATTAGAGAAGGTGTATTTTCCTAGTCTGTAGTGTATTTTCCTCGCTTAGTCTTTCTCTGATGGTGAGTCCATTTAGTCTCTGACTTCAGCTCCCCAGCTCCCAGACTCAGCCTGTTCTTAGTCAACAACCTCATCACTCTGAGGCCCTTAGTCCCCAAGTTCTGCATTCAGGGCTGGTGTTTTGCTTACCATTTTGTTAATATATTTTTGGGTCACAAGGAATTTCCCTAAATTGCAGTCTCATCAATGCGTGTAAAGTATGACTGCTGTAATATATCTGGCATGAGGATATTGTACAGAGTGGGGCGGGGAGAAAGAAGTGGTCACAGCTTAGAATATTCAGTGTACTGTACTGAGGGAATGTCTCTCTACTATTGTGTGTAATTCTGAGCCAACAATAGAAATGTAATAATCTTACATAGGAAACAATCACCTCAAGTATAGAGAAGTAAGAATTGTCCATAAAGAAGATTCAAAAGTATGACCTAAAAAAATGAATGAGCAAGGGAAAAAACTGGTAGAGTGAGGTGGCAGTAGTAGAAAGAAAACTGTTGCTAACAAATTCAACAGGTTTAGTGGGGAGAATAGAAGTAGTAAAAATGTGTGAACCTAGCATTTCAAGGAGAAATTATCCTTCATTGCTGAAGCTACTTTAGATATGAAAGTTTATATAGTTTTAAAGATTTATTTATTTATGCATACAAGAGCTGGGGTACAGGCCAGAGGTGTTGGGGGGTGAGAGGATTCACCAGAGACAGAGTGGGGAGCAGAATAAGCAGATTGCCTGAAATATACTGCTGAGGGGAGCAGTGGGTGAGACTGGAAGGATCTGCTGTGCCATGTGGGTTGCTCCTGGCTGGCGGGGTATCGAACTCTTGCTGCAGTGGCTGGAATAGCTTGATAGTGCTGTCTTTAACCCCTGCGCCACCAGGGAGGCCCTGAAAATTTATAGTTTTCGCGAAGACGTGTGTGTGGAAACCCCAGTTATATTAATCAAGAGTGGTGACCTCTACTCAGCATCCATCAGTATCTGAAAATAATGGGCAGCTGCAGTGCTAGGTACATAACTACCACCCACACTGAGGGCAGTCACCAGGTTTCCTATGTCTGCCATTTTGCTTCTCTAGGTTTTAGGTGAAATCTTAAAAACCAACCTCCAATAATATATCCTACTCACTTCTGCTAAAACCTAGAGAAAAAATTGAGTGAGTTGTAGGTAGAAGTTTCAAAGATTTTGACCCAAACTATTAAAGGCTAACATAGAGAACTTTAAATAGGCCCATGCAGATGTCTTTTAATAAATTGGTTGCTTTTTAGTTACTGAAAGAGATAATTTCAAATGTTTCCATTCATCAGAAAAAATTTTAGTCTCAGGTTGACATTTCTTACCCATCTAGATTGAGTCACAAAGAACACATAATAGACAGTAAAATCGAAATCACAGAGGCTTTACCTTTCAGTGGCTGTTGCTATGAAACCGTGTTTTGATGGGAAATTTTAGAAAAGCTTGTGCTTCCTGTTGTTAAATGTTAGAATATGGATATCCCCTTAATTTTCAAAATTGTGCAGCTTAAAAGCAAGTCGTCTCAATTCTTGTTAATGGGATAATCTTTATTCTTACCCTACTTTGCCCTCAGAGGACTGCTAATTAAATTGGGTTTTGTGGTTACCTCCTCTACGATTCCTTATGTATCAAATAGAGAGATGGGCAGGGTTTTAAGTGCAATTAAAAAGTTACATTGCTATTACTTTTTTTGCCTAGGAGACTAGGAAGCTCCAGACATACAGGGTTGCCAAAAAGAAAAGAAAAAAAAAAAAGGTATCATGCTAGTAAGAACTTGTAAAAAGAGAAGTTAGGAAAGTGATGCTTTGTTGCTGTAAATCTAGAACCAGACCACAATGACCTCTGGTTCCTGAAAAATAGAAAAGTTCTATTTTATTTCCTCCAAAGTCATGTTGGTCTGGTGGAGAGGACTTGGGATCCCAAGTGTGAACACTGGAATCGAGCAAAGGCAAGATGGAGAAAGGAGGGAAGAGAAGGATCTGACTAAAGCAGAGGACTGTGAAGAACAAAGAGGATCAAAAGGCAGGAGGAAACTAGGCATGAGATGACCCTGGATCCAAAATGAGAAGTTTGGATTTGATTTGCTGCGTAATAGAAACTTGGACATATTCCCAAGGAAGGAAGTGACACTGCCATTGTGAGAAAAATACCTCTGGGAATCCATTCAATGTCTACTGCACACAGACCCCCTAATCCAGATTTACACGAAAGCAGCCTTCCCAGGGCAGAGGATGGAGGAAACTCCCGCATCTGATACCCAGGTTGGCACAGCTAGAATAGACTGGGCATAACTGTAAAAGCCACACCGTCTGCGCTGCATAACCACTTACTTGGCATTCCAGACAGAAACTCAAATATCTTTGGATGGTCATGGGTGGACGTGATTTTAGTAACGCTTTGATATGGTGTGGGCCAGAGTGGCGACCACCTGGTCCACAGGTGCTCCCCTTGGACTGCGCTGGTGGGTCGTGGGGCAGAAGCCCGCCTCGTTGCCCTGGGACCCGGCCCTTGGCCGACCCCTCATCTCCACACATCTGGTGTGTAGCAGAGTCTCACGCTGACTAAGAAGGCAGCCTTGCAAATTCTGCAGTCTCAGCAGATGACACGAATGTATTTTTAACTTTATCACCAGTGGTGTTTTATTATTACATTGATCATTATCTACTACTCATTCTCTGAAAGCCAAGACCCACACAGTGCCTTTCCCCCTCCCATGCACTTATGGGAAGTAATGAGCCAGCCTCAGCTTCGTCTTCAGACCTGTTGCAGATGCTCTTCTTGCTGTGCTGCCCCCGCACCCTTGGGTGTGGGGAAGGTGTGTCGTGGGCTGACAGCTGCTCCTGGGCCACGGGCCGATCCCGCCCCAGGCTGCCCACTACAGCATCTCTGCCTGTCTTCCCATCACACGGCAGGAGGTGCTGGGCTGAGCAAATGGTTACTACAACCAGGAACTCGGAGCTCTGTTTGGGGGATGAGGGACATTAATTTTCTGCACTTAAAAGTTATCACAAGCCAGAGGACTTGAAAGAATAAAAATGCATTTTCACGGTTCTGGAGCCCAGAAGCTTAAGATTAGTGTGTCGGCCGGGCCAGCGCTCTGTGAAGGCTTTTTTTTTATTTTATTTTTTTTTTATTTTTATCCTACATATGAGCAAAATTATATATTTTTCATTTTCCTTCTGTCTTATTTTGTCTAGCATGATCCCGTCCAGTTCATCCATGTTATCACAAATGGCAAGGTTTCATCCCTTTTTTTGATCTGAGTACTATTCCATTGTGCTATCTATCTATATTTGTAGTTGCTATACTCCCATTGTCTTGCAGGGTGTTCGGAACAATATAATTGAATATCAATAGTATATAAAAAAGAAGAGGTGTCAGACATCTCCAACCAATCCACAAACATAAAAAATAACGTCCTGGCACCCTGGTCACTCTGAATTTCTTAAACCAATAAAACACACAGACTGTTTCAGTTGAAGCACTACCAGATGTCATTTAATCCAATGTATTTATTTTACACATGAGGTACAATTAAATGTCCTCCTGCAGGAGAACTGAACCTGCAACACTTATCTTCCCATTACAGGGGATTATTGTGTTGCTTTCCTTCTGTAACTCTTCCAAACCTCTGATTTATATTTCAAGTTGAAATTAAGCATCTTTTGCCTGAGAGTGGTTTTGTTGAGTAAGGTAAAAACAAATTAATTGGACTCAAATTGCTGATGGATAGAGAGAGAAAGCTAAAGTTGTTGATCCCAAATTCAAGCAGACACCCTCTCTAAGTGTTCATAATTTTTCTAGCAGTTTATAAAGAAATGTATTTGCTTTTACTTCTCGCTTCTGCTGATCGTCTTTGGCCTTGAGTTGTATCACTTCAGTCTGTTTCTCTTCACCTCGTCTTCTCTGTGGCTCCCCTGTGATTCTGTATTCAAATTTCCTGTTCCTTTGTCTTAGAAAGATGGGTGTCACTGGATTCTATCTGCAAAGACCCTATCGCCAAATACAGTCACATTCACTGATCTTGGAGATTAGCACTTGAACGTATCCCTTTGGGGGGCAAACTCAACCCACGACAAAGGGTGAGGTGTTTGCAACATTCAAGAAAAGCCCCTGCAGCACTTTGCTCAGGGGCCAGCAAAGGCGAGCCTTTGAGTCCAAGTTTCTAGACAGAATACACTGCAAGTGTTCAAATGTAAGCACTTACAACCCACCCTCAGCGGGAGTAGATGCTCCAGCTAACACGTGTGTCCTCACTTCCTCATTGTCTTCAACTGAGGTTCCTCTGCCTGTTTCTCAAAACCTCGTATGTGTTGATTCATAGTGTCTCTTCCTAGCAGTAGATAGGTTAGACCCTCTCATATTTCCCCGAGAGCTTTTTTTTTTTTTAAAGATTTATGTATTTATGCGTATAAGACCTGGGGTGTAGGCCAGAGGCGCCACATGTATGTGTATGTGTGTATGTGCGTGAGTATTCACCAGAGACAGGGTGGGGAGCAGAACAAGCAGACTGACTGAAATGCACTGCTGAGGGGAGCAGCGGGCAAGAGAGGAGAGGTCTGCTGCGCCAAGTGGGTCACCTCCCTGGCCGGGGATTGAACTCATTTGGCAGTGGCTACCAACTGCTTCATAGTGCTGAGACCTAGCTCTTTGTGCCACCAGGCAGCCCCCTCCCCAAGAGCTTTTATGAGAAATACAGGCTCCAAGAAAGGCGGGTTGCCCAGACTTAACTTCAATCCATAGGAACTATTGCAGCAACTTCAGGGAAGTTTTCCAAAATGCCAACTGAATTAGGTTAGAGAGACACAGCCTGACCATGAGGTGGAGAAAGTCTCCAAGACCAGACACAAAGGCTCGTGCATCCTGGGTAGCCAACCAGACACTAAACTGCAGGCCATGGCTTCGCAGGCCAGGCTGGAGAGAGAGGGAGCTAGAGAGAGTGGGAGGAGCACGTCTCCCTCCCCAGTGGCTGATGAGAAGGCCCACAGGTGGGAGCTTTGAGGATCCTGGAGTCACTACACCAGCCTGGAGCACTCAGTCCTCTTCCCAGGGGGTGCTTCATAGTGGCCCAGAAATGGAAATCAATTTGTTAAAAAAAAACAAACAAACCCCCCAGCATCACTGTTTAATGATTTTAATTGTATTTTTTAAATGAACATTTTTTTTAAAAGATTTTATTTGTGCATACAAGAACTGGGGTATAGGCCAGAGGTGTAGAGGGTGAGAGGATCCACCGGAGACAGAGTGGGGAGCAGAACAGGCAGACTGAGTGAAATACACTGCTGAGGGGAGCAGTGGGTGAGACAGGAGAGGTCTGCCGCACCATGTGGGTAACTCCCTGGCTAGGGATCAAACTTGTGCTGCAGTGGCTGTGGATTGCCTCATAGGTTGTGTCTTAACCCCCTGTGCCACCAGGGAGGCCCTACATGAACTTTTTTTTGAAGATTTATTTTATTTTTTAAGATTTATTTATTTATTTATACAAGCACTGGGTACAGTCAGAAGCACGGGAGGGTGGGAGAATTCACCAGAGCCAGAGCGGGGAGCAGAGCAGGCAGAGTGACTAAGTACACTGCTGAGGGGAGCAGCGGGCAGCAGGAGAGGTCTGCGCGCCATGTGGGACCCTCCTCTGGTGGCCGGGGAGCAGCCGGGGATCAAACTGGCGCTGCAGAGGCTGCGGGCAGCTTCGCAATCCAGCGCTCAACCACTGCGCCACCGGGGAGGCCCAATGAACATTTTTTTTTTAAAAGAAAAAGCATTTTAAGTGTTTTCTGAGCTGAGCTATTTCACTGTGAACCTGAGTTCTAGACATGTGGACGTCGCCATGCCTCTGGACTTCGTGTCCCTCTGGGCTCATGCTTTCATCTTCCCTTCACCTGAACGTTCTGGAACAGTCCGCTGTGGTCTCTAAAGTCAACCAAGCCACTCTCCCCTCCTCGCTTCCAAGGGTTAGCGGTCGTGCTCAAAGGCTGCCGTGTCCCCGGGCAGCCTGTTCTCTGGCCACTGCCCCAGCACCCAGGCGGGTGGGGGCTGTGACCGAGTGGTCCTTGGGCACAGGGCGGCCAGGGCGACAGGACAGCTCCTCAGGGAGTGTCTGGATGCTCGGGTGCCTCCCAGGGGTGAGACGCCCCGCTCCGTGGCAGTGCTGTTACCTCACGGGGCACAGGGCACAGGCTCTGGTGACCACCCCAGGGACCTGCACCCCAGGGACCCATACCCCACTCCCTCTAGACTTGTGGGAGCTGCCCCACCACCTCCGTGGATGCCCCTGCCAAGGAGCTGAGTCCTTAAGGACTGAAGAAAAACTGTCCTCTGGAAAAAATAAAATGGGAATTACACTTAATATGGCGTGTTTGTCAGATGGAGTGGGGTCGTGTGTGTCTCAGGGATGTGATTACTGTTCACCAAGAGTTCAAGTCTGGGGTCACATTGCCTTTTCAAGGGGGAGAAAGCTTATCCACATAAAGTAAGCCTTGAATTTCTAAATACTACTATTACCACTACCACTACTACTACTACCACCTCCACTAACTACTACTACTACCTCTACTACTACTGCTACTACTACTGCTACTACCACCACCACTACTTCTACCATTACTACTACCACCACCACCACTACTACTACCTCTACTATTACTGCTGCTGCTGCTACTACTAATACCACCTCTACTACTACTACTACTACTACCACCACAACTACTACTGCTATTACTACCACTTCTACTACTACTACTACTACTACTACTACTGCTGCTGCTGCTGCTGCTGCTAAAGTCAACCAAGCCATCAGTTCCTCCACGCACTCTCCTCCCCCTCTTTGGGCAGAGATGTCACTTCCTCTCTGATGACCCTCTCAGCCCAGTGGTTCTCAATCAGGGGTGACTTTGCCCCTAGGGGAACACTTGACATTGAGAACTCTGGGGCATCGTGCTACTGGTATTTCCAGGGTAGAGGCCAGGGATCCTACGACGCGCAGGACTAGCCCCAGGGCAAAGAACTCAAAGTCCGCAATGCCAATAGCAAAGGTTAGGCTCCGCTTGAGTCTGACATTTGCCTTGTGACCAGGACTATTTGTTTACCATCCACTTATTCAGGGGCAGAAACTTGAGTTGGTGCTTATGTCTTCATCCTGTTTCATGGTTAACATGAAATTGAAAATGTACTGAAAAGAACTTTTATTGCCTTGACCTCCTCAGTTAAGATAACATCTTAGGGGCAACTAAAAGGAAGTGACACGTATGTTCTATTAAATAAATTAAAACAGTTTTAAATGCACAATTGTTTTAATACATTGGTTTATTGGGCTCAGCCAGTAACTCCTGTGATTAGATCATGGGCTCACCCATAGACCCGTGACCGTTGCTTCCCCCTTTTCTCTGTGTGTTTTGGGGGTACACTCCTCTACTACTACTCCTTCACCAAAATTTATACTTTCCTACTGACCCAGAGAGTGGTTTCCCTGGTCCCTCAGTCCTCTGACAATGCTGCAGTGTTCTCTGGGCTCTAGACTTTGCCAGAATAACTTCTGGTGATCCATCTTCACTAACTTTGTGCTCATACTAAATAGACTATTTACCGGGCACTTAACACTTGTCAGGCACCGTTCTAAGACCTCCCATGCGCTCATTCATTCTCCAGCTGTCCTTGTGAGAGAGACGCCATCATCCTTATTTCACACGTGAGCAAGTGGAGGCACAGAGCGGTTAAATAATTTGCTCAAGGTGGCGCAGTGAATAAATGGCAGGCTGGCTGGCTGAGTTCATGACTCCGAACGGGCCATTTTGAAAGGACAGCAGAGAAAGAGGAAAAGCAGAAAAAGGGAGGCCCCTGCATGGCCCCAGGCGGGCAGGAGAGCGGCAGCTTTCCAAGTGGCCATCTCAGTAAGCTTAGATCCTTTCTCGCCTCCTTCACCAAAATCAATACCGGATTGTGATTAAAGACCTGATTATAAAAAGTGAAAATTTACACCTTTAGAGAAAATATAGGAAAATATCTGCAATCTCAGGAGAGGGAAGGATTTCTCACAGCACAGATGAGAAAGGACAAGTGCAATAGGTTTGACTACACAAGCGGAAGACACACAGGTCTCCTGACATCACGAAGTTAACAGTCACGAGTTAGACTGGGAGCGGAAAGTGACAGCCTACCCAAAAGGTAAAGCTATGAAGATTATGTCAGTTTTAATATAACTCATAGGAAAAGGACAACCCAAGGCGAAAATTGGCGCTGGGGTGGGTGGAGAGAAGAAACCTGCATGGTCCATAAATAGTGAAAAGATGCTCAAGTTCACAGTCATCAGGGAGAAGAAAGTTAGAATAAGCATGAGGAATGATGCGCCATTTCTCACGCATCAGACTGGCAAAGGGCAAGATGTCTCGCCCCTGCCCCCACATGGTGGGGAGGGTGGGCAGGAGCTCGGCTGGCAGAGCCCAGGGGGAGCAGGGGAGCTCCCCAGCAGGGCTGGACACTCGCGCATCGACCACGACAAATGCCTCCTCTCTGCTTGAGCTCACTGTGTGCTCGCTGGTGCCGTGGACAGAGGGGACAGCCAGCTAGGGGCCCTGACTTGGGTTCCATGAACCACTGGGACAGCAGAAATGTCCCCTGTCTCCGTGTTCGCGGCACCTCCCTGGGGAGGGCTGTACCCACAAGTGTAGGACCCACTGTCTTGACACTTTTGGGCCACTTCCTAAAAGCACAGACCTCTTGTCTCACCACAAGGGCCAGAGTGGGTAGAAAGAGCCTCTGGGCAGATTCAAGACCAATTTTAAAGGGAGTAGAAGACAGAAGTGGCCAGGCCTGTGTCCCGCTCTCCTTCAGCGCTCAATTGGCTTTTATTTTATTTATTTTTTAAGAGTTATTTATTTATGCATATAAGAACCGGGGTACAGGCCAGAGGTGTGAGAGGTGAGAGGATTCACCAGAGACAGAGTGGGGAACAGAACAGGCAGATGTACTAAAGTACACTGCTGAGAGAAGCAGTGGGCGAGTCAGGAGAGGTCTGCTGCACCATGTGGATTTCTCCCTGCCTGGGGATTGACCTCGTGCTGCATGGCTGTGGACAGCTTCGTAGGTTGTGTCTTAACTCCTTGCACCACCAGGGAGGCCCTTGATTGGCTTTTAGAGATAGGCAGAGTTTAAGAACAAAATATGCAAATTTTGAGATCTAGTTGACTTTATCAATGCTTCCTGAATCCAGTGGCATCCAACTGGACACCGCAAGGGGCTACGCAGCAGGCAGGGGCTTCATGGCAGAAAAGGGGATGGGATCAGCTTATTAGCAGGAGAAATCATTTCCCTCAGGGTCAGGCAGGGGGTTCTTACCATGGGTCTGGAACTAGGTTGCCCCTGGTTTAGGATTATACTTTTGAGAGAGGTTGAAACCGCGATGAGATGAGTTATTAAGTCTGGATGGGGGCACAGCACGAACGACCCCATTTTGGGCTCTTCTTTCCTCTTTCTAACAGGGGACATGTGCCGTGAGCAGCTGCTGCTCTCCCTCAAGTCTCTTGTTGGCAGAGTTAAGTTTTGGGTCAGTGACCTTGTCAATAAATTGTTGCCTCTGTCGGAACTTATTTCTTGTCCAATTGGGAATCAGTAGCCTACCTTGTGGTTTCATATTTTGAAATCTTCAAACCCTGATGGCCTTGGGTTTGAAGCTTGAAGCAGTTTGGTTACACCTTCTCAGCCCCCATGGCCTCATCTGAAACACGGGGATAATAATTCCTCTGCTGCAGAGCTGTGGGGACGAGGATGCTATGATGGAAAGTACTGGACAAACAAATGGCAGTTGTCAGGAGAAAATCCGCTGTGCAGGCAATTTGAACTTGGAACCGGCGTGCAGCAGAAGAGCTGCAGAGGTCCAGGTTTCGAGTCCAACGCTCACTTTGCTCTAGTGACTTCTGACTGGGCTTTTTATTTTTTTCCACCGGTCCTATCCTATATGTGTATTAATAGTCCAGAGTCCCTCTAATCTTCTGTGGGAGGCAGGTGGGGAACGGATGAAGAAGAGCTGCAGGTGTCACTCAACTGGGGTCCTTCTTGTTCCTCAGCCCCCACTCCCGGCTCTATGCTCAGCTCCTCCACCTGGCTGGCGGGGTGTCCTCGGCCACTCACCTTAGAGGCGTTGTGACGGTTGGGAGGTGGGCTGCTGTGGGCTCCGACTGTGTTTTCCCTGATCCTGACCCGTGATGGGCATCTCCAGAGTTGGGGGTCTGTTGCCCACACTGCGTGGTGGTGGCCAGACTGCGGAACGCTGTGGTGGGGCGGGTCTGAGGCCAGGCCGGTGAAGCAGAAGCAGTCACCTCCCCCACGCGGGGTGCCGTGAAGGAAGTCCCTGGTCATCTCACCCCTGGTGGAGGCGAGTGCCCGGGGGCCCAGCCTCGGGGACTGTGTGGCTTTCTTGGGACTCTGTGGTGGAAGGACAGGCCCTCCTCAGCGCCCATGCCCTGCGCGCAGCCTTGTCTATGCAGCCACTGCTTTTCTCCTCCCCAGCCTTCATTCCTGCGGGTGTGCCTGCGCGTGACCCTCCTGGGGCACCTGGCCTGGTGAGGGGGGGTCTCTTCTCGGCCGGAGGCGGGGCTTTGCGCGGTGCCTCAGCGGTCTCTGGGCCCCTCCTGCCGCCCTGTCCCCAAGCCGAGTTCCCTTTGCGTGGGGTGTGTGAGCTCCGACTCGGTGACTCATGCTGAAGCCAGGCCTCGCAGCTGCTCCCGCGCGGGGCTGCTTTCTTCCTTTCTTTTTTTTTTTCCAAACCCAAAGCAAAACTACCTTTGCAGCTGAACGTGATTCAAGCATCCAGGAAGTGGAACTTTGTCATGAAGTGATTCTTAACGGCCTGCGGTGCCTCAGCCTCGGTGCCCCCTGACTGGCTGGGAGGAGAACGCGCTGCGGGGCTGGAGGAGCACACGCGCCCCTGGGGAGGTCGGAGCCACACGCCCTGCCCTGCCCACCCAGCTGGTGAGTGCCCAAGCCCTGGCCTCAGGCAGCGGGACAAACACCAGGCAGATGGGGCCCGGGGCTGGGGGGAGAGAGACAAAATGTTGGGGAGGGAGAGCGATTGTTGGATGAATATTGTCCTCAGCGGTCTGATCCCCCGCACCTTAAATTATTTTAAGATTAAAAAAAAATCAGGTGAGCATCTTTGGTTGTTTTAAGTGCAACCCTTGTTCGTTTTAACAAATTGTATTTGGCTTCAAGATAGCTTTGGTGGGGGGGGCCTCCCTGGTGGTGCAAAGGTAAATACACAACCTATGAGGCAATCCGCAGCCTCTGCAGCACGAGTTCGATCCCTGGCCAGGGAGTAACCCACATGGCACAGCAGACCTCTCCTGCCTCACCCGCTGCTCCCCTCAGCAGTGTATTTCAGTCAGTCTGCCTGTTCTGTTCCCCACTCTGTCTCTGGTGGATCCTCTCACCCCCCAGCACCTCTGCCCTGTACCCCAGCTCTTGTATGAATAAATAAATAAATCTTAAAAAAGAAAAGATAGCTGTGGTGGGAGATAGATAACCAGAGGAAACTTCACTTTAAGGAAAAACGTGTGCTGTGGTCTGGAGGTGTTTTACTTGTATGAATCAGGAGTATGTTGGACCAGTCTCCACGCTCTGGAAATCATCCAGACTAGATATTAACTTGGGGACAGCTAGTTTCCTGGGAGGCCAAGAGCGCTCAGCAGCAGCCCCCACACTGCTCTCTGGAGGAAGCCTGTGTGGGCTTCGTGTCTGTCTGTGAGGACCTGAAGGCAGTGAAGTCAACTTTAGCTCATTCCCTGTGTTCATTAGGACCCCCAGCATGTCCCCCAAGATTAGGAAATCCTCTCCAAGGGCAGAGGTGCCAACTAGGACTTGCCAACACCTGGCACATGAATATGTTGGGTGATAGTAGAGGATTGTTTTTTTTTTAAACTTTGCTTCAGAGTTGGATGAGGACTGTAAATACTTGTGCATCACCCCCAAGTAACCTGTAGCAGGACCAAAGAGCAAGGGACAAATTTAAGGAGAAAAGAGAAAGCCAGACCTGCCCACCCAAGCTCACAGCTGCACTAGCCACAGTGGCCGAAAGGTGGCAGCAGCCTGGCCGCGAGGGGTGGGCGAGTGGAGACAGAATGTGGGCTGTTCATGCCACGGAATCGCATTCGGCCTTAACAAGGAAGGAGGTTCTGACGCCCCTCCGATGGGCCTTGAAGGCACTGTCCTATATGAAATAAGCCAGTCACAGAAATCCTGCGCATACTGTAGGAATCCCCTCAGATGGGGAGCACAGAATAGCCAGATCATACAGACAGAAAATAGAACAGGGGTGGCCGGGAGCTGAGAGGATTGCAGGAGTTAGTGTTTCACGGGGACAGAGTTTCCATTTGGAAAGATGAGAAAGCTCTGGAGATGCAGGGTGGTGGTGGGTGATGAATTCCATTAAACTGCACTCTTAAAAGCAGTTAAAATTAATAACTTTTATGTTATGTATCTCTTACCACAATGAAAAAATAAATAATTCTTAAAAAACAAGAAGTCCAGGGCAGAAACACAGGTCCAAGGGCTGCAGTCTGCCCATCTGGGACCTCCTCATGACCTAACTGACCATTCGCCGAGGGCCTCGGCTCCAGGGGGAAGCAGAGGACTCCTGCCTGCACCAGGACTAGCCCTGCGCCACAGTGGGCGACGTCTGACGGCCTGAGTGTGGGCTTCTCTGGAGCTGGCAGAGGTGATGGTGAATGGACTTGGGAGTCAGGGGCCCTGTGCTGAGTCCACTCATTCTGGGGCTGATGTGGCCCCCCCTTCCCCCCCGCTCTGTGGCACTGGAGAGCCCTGAAGCGTCCTGTGGCCCACGGAGGGAACAGCCACCCTCGGGAGCCTGGTCTCTTCCTTGTACTAGATGTGGGATCTTGGGTCAGTCAGCAGAACCTTCTTTTCCTACATGAGTAATGAGGTCGCCTCCTTCTCTCCCTTGGACTGTTGGGGTTTCCAGAGCTGACATGTAAGGGGGCAGCTTGTCACCACGACATGCAGTGTAAACACACGTCGGGTCTCTGTGTGGCTCCTCCCTCTCTCTTTCTCCTTCCATTTCTCTTTTATGCTTTTGCTCAGGGGGCTCTTCCAGTCAGAGGTTCCAGATCTTTGGCCTAGGGATTGGCTGATTCTGGAAGGAACAGTTTCCATCCGAGCCCCTTTGTCTACCTGTCTGGCTCCACCTTTCTCTCTCTGCCTCCCTCCCTGGCTGGCTCGTCCTTTTCTTAGGCTGCGTCTAATGTCAGGCTTGACCTGAACCCACCTTCGCAGCAAGCTCAGGCGAGTCCCTCTGGGGCCGTGCAGGCGGCTGACGAAGGACCGTGAAGACATTCAGCTGTTGCTGGTCATCTGTGCTGCTTGTGACTTCCAGTCAAGAGAGAGGAAGAAAACCAGAGTGAAATGGCTTATACTTTCAGGTCTTAAAAATAGAAAGGAAAAGAAGCTGCCGGCAGAGCTGCAGCTCAGAACCGTCATATGACAGGGGAGGGTTGGGCCCCAAGGGCCGGGGGCTCCTGAGAACAGCCCCCAACCCCAGCTTCTGCCTTTTTTAGAAGCTGTGAAAGAAAATGGAAGTCTCAAGGTGGGGGATGTCTCAGAAGCTGGTGGATTCTTCCAATCTTTCGTGTAAAACCAGCTCTCGTGTTCCCCGCGTAACTGCCTGGAAGTGGCCTCAGGGCAGGAGCCGTCGGCTGGACCTGGGGTCAGGGGGAGCCGCCGAGGACAGGGCCTCCCGGGGCCGCTCTCACTACCCCCCCCGGGATTTTCATCTTGCAAACACTCCTGTTTCGGTCGCGCCAGGCAGAGTCACACAACAGGCAGGGGCTTGCTTGCTGGAGAGCAGCCGCCTGACCCGGCCGTGTGGGTGTTTCCCATGGGTGCAAAGACAAGATGTTGCCTCGGCTCTGAACGCCACGAGAAGCAGCCCACTCTTTTCGGCACCTACTTATGCCTAATCTCTGCCATTCGCTGGTTTGTAACCTGCGCTCTGCTTCTCTGTCTATGCCAAGGGGAGACGGTTCTCTTGCCTGTCTTCCCGCCCAGCGTGGTGGGACACGGAGGAAGCCTCTCTCCGCGGAGTGGCCGGCACCAAGGAAGGACTGCGTGACGCGCACTTCCACGCTCCCGCTGCTGCCTTCCTGCTCTGTCCTTCTCCCTCCCTTCAGTCCCCTCCTCTTTCTTTCTCCCACTCTCTCTTTCTGCCAAACCAAACTGGGTGCTAGATACGTAGTTGGGGGGGGGGGTTCGGAGGGGGGTGTGTAGCTGGGCTCTCAGTACCAGGAAGGCTTCCCAGAGGACGTGACAGTGGGGTTAGGACTGCGGGGTGGGGCCAGGCGTGGGCCTGAGCGACCAGGGTCTTTCAGGGGCAGTGAGCAAGTCCTGGCGTGAGGCTGGCCTGCTGGGCTGAGTGTCCACTTTCCCCATGGAGATTAGACCAAGGCTGGACCCCAGCCCCTGGACAAGCATCCCGAGGGAGGGCTGGCCACTGGGCAAGGAGAGTAAGGTGAGGCTGGACTAGAGGTGCATGACCATGAGCCTGGAAGTTTGCCAAGCCAAAAAGAGCATTTCAAGGAGAGAGGAAAGCATATGTAGGCGCATATGAGAATGTTCTGGAATGCTTGGGGATCAAGGAGAGATTCAGGCAGGTAAAAAATTAGTAAGATGACTGGCACCAATTTGGTGTCTGGGTGGATTCTCATATCTTCTTCTGCATCCAACTGTTGCATTTCCACAACCTCCGGAACATGTCCCTGGAGACTCATGAAAGGAGGCGGGTGACAGAAAGCAGATGACACCTTAGCACTATTATGAACACCACTCTTACCTTACAGACTCCCTGAAAGTGTCCTGGATTCCTCCAGGTTTCCTGGGACCACGCTTTGAGAACCGCTGCAGTTGCCTCAGCAGATCTGAGGTGAAGGGCAGCGTTCTGACTTTCCACAGCTCTCTGTTCAAATTGCACGCACAGCGCTTACCTCACAGACTTAGAACCATGTCTGCCTGGGGCTTAGTCAGAGGTCGTGCAGCTGTGGGCTCATGGGTGTGGGCCCGGTGAGGAACTGCAGGGGGAGAGAAGGGAGTCCTGGCATGATTCCCTCCTCAAACAAGTCCTCGGAGGCTAAAGAGAGAGCAGAGAGCCTTAGGAGGAGACTCGGGTCCAGAAGCACAAACGTGCTTCTCCAAGCACGTTTCCAGGAGGAGGCAGTGCCAACGTCTATTGAAAATAAGTCCAAAGTGCCCGAGAGATTGCATGAGGTGGGGGATGTGCAGTTGCTCTTGGCGTTGGTGGCTAGACGGTCACTGGTGGTCTTGGAGGGGCGATTGGTGTTTCAGTGGCCAGAGTGGGACCATGATGGAGCAGGCGGTGGCAAGGGGGAGGACGAGAGGCCACTCTGTCCTCGAGGTTGACTGAGAAGTGCCTGTCACTGGCCGGAGCCGGTCACTGTTTGGGCTCCTGCACTGCAGGGAGAGGGTCTGCAAGAGAGTGGGGAGCCAAAAGGAAGGTATGAATGCTGCCGAGGGCCCCCATGGGAGCCGAGAAGGGGGATGAAGGACTGTGAGCTGAGAGGAGGATGGGGTGAACAGAGAGATGCTCATGGGGAATGGGTTGTAACAGCGAAAAATGGCAGACTATCTACATGCCCGTCGTTTGGGCATTGGCTTTACGCCATCCATTCATTCACTCATCCATTCAGTAGCTATGCATTTGTTGAGATTTAGCCATTCCAGGCACCATTCTCAGTGCCCGGGGTATGGTGGGCAGCAGAAGAGATAAGCTGGCGTGGGAAGAGTTCCAAAATGCATTTTAGATGAGAAAAGCAAAGCCTACACTATGATACAATTTCATTTTTCTTTTTTTTTTTTTTTTGATAGAGGCATGCTTTATTTATTTGTTTGCTGGTTTGTTTGTTTGTTTTGTTTATACAAGCACTGGGTACAGTCAGAAGCGCGGGAGGGTGAGAGAATTCACCAGAGCCAGAGCGGGGAGCAGAGCAGACAGAAGGACCGAAGTACACTGCTGAGGGGAGCAGCGGGCGGCAGGAGAGGTCTGCGCGCCATGTGGGACCCTCCTCCAGTGGCCGGGGAGCAGCCGGGGATCGAACCGGCGCCGCAGAGGCCGCGGGCAGCTTCGCAACCCAGCGCTCAACCGCTGCGCCACCGGGGAGGCCCCACTATGATACAATTTCAATAAAAAGAACCCCCTGCAACCAATAGATGAGTGTATCTGTTCCATAGGCAAGTTAGTGCCTAGAAGGAGCTTTGGAGGGATGTAAGCCAAGAGGTAGCCAGGAAGCCAGTGGGGCTTGGGTGTGTGTGAAGAGACATATCTTTTTTTTTTTTTTAAAGATTTATTTTTATTTATGCATACAAGAACTGGGGTACAGGCCAGAGGTGTGGTGGGTGAGAAGATTCACCAGAGACAGAGTGGGGAGCAGAACAGGCAGACTGACTGAAATACACTGCTGAAGGGAGCAGCGGGTGAGGCAGGAGAGGTCTGCTGCGCCATGTGGGTCACCTTCCTGGCCAGGGCTCGAACTCGTGCTGCAGTGCCTGCGGATAGCTTCATAGTGCTCTGCTTAACCCCTTGTGTCACCAGGGAGGCCCTGAGATACATCTTTTTATTCTTTGTGCTTCTGCAATATTTTGGTGTTTCACAGTAAATGCCATGATTATGGTATTATTATCTGAAAATGACTTGGGAGTAGAAAAGAGAGGGCCCTGTGTGTCCAGAGGATTCCTATTGATTTAACAACTCTCTTCTTTTTGGAAATACCTGTCAGGCCGCAGCCCTACCCCCAGCCCCTACACCCAGTGGTATAGGCCAGGCAGTTATGCCCGGGATGGGGAGCATCAGGGCCTTCTATTTCACAGGTTCAGTATAGAGCAAATTCATTGCCAGGGAAAGCTGTGCCAGCGCACAGAGCTGACTGGGTGAGTGTGGCATTTCTGGGGATGGAATTCACATGCCATGCTTGCCTATTTAAACTGAGTGGGATGCCTGTGTTAGTTTGCTAGGGATGCTATAACAAAATGCCGCAGGCGGGCCTCCCTGGTGGCGCAGGTGGTTGAGCGCAGCACTGTGAAGCTGTCCGCAGCCTCTGCAGCTCCGGTTCGATCCCTGCCGGCCGCAGAGATGACCCTATGGCAGGGCAGGCCTCTCCTATCTTGCCCGCTGCTCCCTCAGCAGTGTATTTTGTCAGTCAGCCTATTCTGCTCCCCACTCTGTCTCTGGTGAATCCTCTCACCCTCCCGTGCATCTGGCCTATACCCTGGTTCTTGTATAAATAAATAAATCTTTAAAAAAAAAACAACACAAAATGCCGCAGGCTTGGTGCTTTTTATTGTTAAATATTATAATTATTACTATTATTATTATTTATCATCATTGCCTCATGGAGATGGTGGCTGAAAGCCAGAGATCATCGTATGGGCAGGGTTGATTTTTGCTGCGTTTGCTCCTTGGCTTGAAGATGCCATCTTCTCTTACCACCCCCCCACCCCCGTCTCCCTTGGGCATCCCTCTGTGTCTGCCCAGATTTCCTCTTCCTATAAGGACACCAGTCATACTGATTAGGGTGCACTCTATAGACCCCACTTTAACTTGAGCACCTCTTTATAGTCCCTACCTCCAAGTACAGTCCTACTCTGAGACGCTGGGGTGAGGGCTTCAGCATTCCAGTTAAGGGGGACACAGTTCAGCCCTTAACAGATGTTCTGAGACTTTTCCTTGGCTTGGGTACAAATGTCCCCAGCTCTGGGTGGTCTGCTTGGCAGCCTTTGGTGCCTCTGGCCAGTGGTCCCCGCGGGAGCACATGTGTGGGGTGAAGCTCCTGGAGCGCTCACTAGTAAAGGCCATGTGATTGCATCTGTGGCTCCTCAACCACACCGAGCAACTGAAAATCCCCAAGGGGACCAGGCCTCAGCATGATTTCCTGACAGAGGCTGGGGAGGGAGGGTGCATCATTTGCCCCCTCTGTGACCCCACGGCCTTGGGCCAGGCTGCCAGAAGACACCTGATGGATGCTTTTTCTCTGTAGCTCACACTCCTGGGGCTCTGCTCGGAGGCATCAGGGACGGAATCAGGGACGGAATCCTCGCCGGGACAATGGAGCGCTCGAACAAGATGGAGTTTTTCCAGAAGCTGGGCTACAGCAGGGAGGACGTGGTCAGGGTGCTGGACAAGCTGGGTGAGGGCGCCCTGGTCAATGACATACTGCAGGAGCTGATCCAGATGGGCAGCCGCCACGGGCCTCGCGAGGCCAGCACCGTGCCCCTGCTTGTTCCCAGGGGCTCCTGTGGAACCCTGGACTCTGCCCAGCACAGGCTGAGGATGGACCTGGAAGAGGAGTGTGGAAACCCGGCCAGTCTCCTGCGACCCATAGTGATCGACGGCAGCAACGTGGCAATGAGGTAGCTTGGCCTGTAGCCACAGGGCGGGAGGGGCCCGGGGAGCTGCCCCTCTTCTTGATGGCTTGGTCCAAGGAGCTTTGGGACCAATGAATGGGGCTCTGAATCCTCTTTCCACCTCTAGTAGCTGTGTGGCCTTAAGTAAGGCACTTAACCTCTCTGAGCTTCTCTTTCTGTAGCTGTAACGTTGGCACAAAACCTCCCTAGAAAGTGTCACAAGAGTCGGGCTGCACAGATGCCTTGAAAATGTCTGATGGGGTTTCAACAAGTGGTAGCTATTATTGTATTAACCCGGAGAGACAGCTGTCTTCTGAGGAAGGCAGTGGGGAGTTGGGAGGAGCTCAGGGTTGGCCTTGGTAGATGTGACTTCATGTCTGTCCTTGACCAGCTGCCCGACCCTGGGAAAGCTGTAGCATCTCCAGTTTCTTCTTCGGTGACTCAGCCCAGTAAAAAGTAAATTTCTCAGGTCTTCCACTCCCTCAAGGTATGAGGATCAGGTGAGTAAATGTGCTTGCGCTGCACTGGCCACCTCCGCGGGAGCCGTGGGGTGCACCAGCAGGTGTTGGTGCTGTGGTTCCCCAGCAGGCGTGAGAAGTGTGCTGCCAACCCTGAGCGGCAGACACGAGGGTTAAATTTGTGTAATGGCATTTTGTGTTGTTTGGTGATGCGGGCATCATGCCCTGCCTTGTTGTTTTTCCTGGCGTGGCTAAGTTCCACTGGGAGAGACCCCCGGCAGCTTCACCCAGACACCGGCTGGGCGAAACGGAGGCTTCTTCTGACAAGCGGATTATGGTGCCACCTGGCTTCGTTACATCAGCGCAGAGGGCAGGGCCATAGGAAACAGGTCCCTCACAGCTGTAAACACACGCCTTCCCTTTTCAGACGCTGAGCCCAGGACCTCAGGAAAAGCTGAGCTATGTTAGTGCTTGACTGTGTCATCAGGGCATTCTTTGCTGTGGTTTTCCCTGGGGATTCGGGATCCTTTGGATTTGGCCTTGCAGGAGAGACATTTGGAAGGGATCCACCCGCGACGGCCCAGTCTTGGGGACTGTCCCTACACAGCCTGTGGTGTGTATTGAGCATTCATTCACAGTTCAGCCAGCCCAGTCTCCCTGCCCTTGATTCTATCAACATGCCATGGAGCTGCTTTCCCTGGGGCGGAGAGGCTGGTCCCCGGGTATCTACCACATTCTTACATTGCACATGGCCCCTTGAAGGGTCTAAATTCGCCAATCTATGAAATTCCATTCAATAGATTCTCAGGGTGCTGGAGAGACAGTCTGAGGGTTGTGAGATGGGGCCTGGCCTCTGTCTGAGCTGGACGAGTCACCTCTCCTGTTGCATCAATTGAAAGTAGGCTTTGAACATAAGAGAATGTGGCTCAAATTGAAGGCCTTTCTAGACTGAGATTGTAGGAGTTCTGCGACTCCAGGTCAGCAGAGCAGGATGGCTGTAGGGTAAGAAGGTGACAGCAAAGTATCACCAACCTCATTGGGGGACCAGATAGTTTTCAGAAACTGGTAAGATTGGGTGGTGGTGGAGGGTTTTACTTTTGGTGAAAGTCTTCTGTGGTTTCTTGGAATTCAAACTTGAACCACATCCTCTATTTGCACATGGCCATGGTACATCCTGGGCAAATCCGTTTAGTCCCACTGCTCTGTCTCCCAGAGTTGTGCTCCGCCTGTGGGTTACACACGGACACCGTCACTCAGGCTTATTATGAAGAATGTGTCAGAACAAAAACGCTTCCATACACTTGCTACTTAAAATCACCCCAACCAGCCACACACATGTCTACACACTCACACACATCCCCTCCCCCTGCCTCCTGAAACCTGCTGGTGAAGAAAAGGAGACAGATTGTACAACCACTACCGGTGTGGGAGAAAGCTGGGCTCTGAGGTTCAGCTCTGCTGTCTCCTACCATAAAGCTGCTGTGTCTCCCCAGCCAGGCTTTCAACAGGCCCGAGGGCCCTTAGGCTCTGCTAGCACCTCAGGGGTGAAGGCTGGATCCAGTATGGGGCTCACCCTTGAGCAGGAATGGATGGTTGAACCTAACCCGAGGTCTTAGTTGTTAACTGTTGACCTCAAAATGCTATTAATGTGGTTTCTGAAAATTCTTTGCTGTGATTTTATAGTATCACACATGTTGCTGGCCTCTGATTTTGAAGGTCATACTGCTTCGGTGCTGTCTGGTCCTGGGAGGGGTGAGCGACAGATTGGGGCACCTGTCCTCTCTGCCCTGGCGGGAGAGCATCTTCTGTGGCTGTTGCCATTGTGATTGTGGCCCTCGCCCCCCCAGCCTGGGGCAGCTCATGCCGGTGAATACTGAGGGCAATAGCTTGACTTTGCAGCCACAGTTTTCTTCTCATTTTTAGGAAGTTGTGTTTCAGTGTGTCCGTTGCTTCTTATGGCTGCTGTTATGAAGCACCACACAAATTATTAGCTTAAAAGTGTTCTACTTCTGGAGGTCAGAAATCTGGCCTAGGTCTTTTTGGGCTAAAATCAAGGTGTTTGTAGGGCTGCGTTCCTTTCTGGAAGCTCCAGGGAATGATGTTTGTCCTTTCCAGCTTCTAGAGGCTGCCTGCCTCCCTTGGCTTTGGTGCCTTCCATCTTCAAAGCCAGCAATGATCTGCGGTGGTACAGAGTGTGAATGTGCGCATCCGTGTGTGTGTCTCCACAGAGAAAACCCATGGGGTCTGTGATCGACAAAATGTTAAGAACCACTGGGATGGGATGAGGACTTCTAGATAGCGTGTGCTTTGTTGGAGGGAGGTATTCTCTGTCATGCAGGCTGGATGGGCTTGGCCAAGTCAGCCCTGGCTCCACCAGACCAGGCTCCACCCGATTCCAACTGTGCCATCCTATGTAGAAGCTTCCAAGGGCTTCTCTCCCCGTGAACAGATGAAACATTCAGAGCCTCAGGCTGTTTGTGAGGATGGGGCACGCTTTTCTGAAGGGGGGCATCATGGATCACTGACTACATGCTTTTTAAAAGAAATGGAAATGTATCAGTTCAGAGCACATCAGAGTTGGCCTGTTTTATGAAACATAGTTTGTTCTCAAGTCATTTAAATAGAAGCATACCACAAAACCAAAAAACCCAACAACAAACCTTTCTATCTTCTCATTTTACCAACAAAAGAAATCCACTTGGCTCTGATAAGCAAGACTTCATGGATCATTTCCTAAGTGGTGGGCCAGTTTTAATGGGATCTGTAAATGCAGTGTGGAATGCTTATGACCGAGGCCTGGGAGGCCTGGCCTTCTCCTGCCCCACAGATTTGCTGAATCTTGATGTATTTCATATAGGAAGCCTGGTGGTTCAGAAGTAGGGGATGGAATGTGGGGCCTACAGACTGAAGTTCTGAGTTCTGACCTCCAGATGGGGCTGTCCAGTAGAACTCTGTGATGATGGAAAGTTCTAGACCTATGCTGTCCACTACAGTGGCCACTCATCATGTGTTGCTACAAGCACTTAAAATGTGACTGTTGTGACCAAGGGACTGAATTTTCACATTTGCTTTTTTAAAAATTTATTTATTTATACATACAAGACCTGGGGTACAGGCCAGAGGTGCAGGGTGGGGGTATAAGAGGATTCACTAGAGACAGAGTGGGGAGCAGAACAGGCAGATCGACTGAAATACACTGCTGAAGGGAGCAGCGGGCGAGACAGGAGAGGTCTGCTGCACCCTGCGGTCAGCTCCTGGCTGGGAATGGAACTTGTGCTGCAGTGGCTGCGGATAGCCTCATAGTGCTGAGACTTAACCCCTGTGCCACCAGGGAGGCTCTGATGTTTACTTCTTACTCATTTTAATTCAGAGTAACTAGCCTCATATGCTGAGGACCTGTGTGGACTGGGAGGCTGTGGCTTTTCAGCTTGGTGGCTAGGTGGCTTTGGCATGAGTCACTTGACTTTTTTG
The DNA here is from genome assembly GCF_014898055.3 of Talpa occidentalis. Taxonomy (NCBI): domain Eukaryota; kingdom Metazoa; phylum Chordata; class Mammalia; order Eulipotyphla; family Talpidae; genus Talpa; species Talpa occidentalis. Next base: position 141,264,298 of record NW_023602073.1, on the reverse strand, counting down.
GGCCCTGTTTATACAATTAAGAGGTTGGACTAAATGATAACATTTTAGTTGTGCTTCATCTCTAACATTCTAGGGTGCGAGGTGATAATTCATACATGGCTCAAAAGAAATAAATACATTTTTCTTATCCTTTTTTATTGAGGTAATAATTGGTTTATAATAATCACTGGATTTCACTCAAAGGCATAGGATTACACCTCCTTAGATGCATGTCACTACGCCCTCCACAGGGCATCCACTGCCCCCATCTTAGTCCACTGGACCCCCTTCCATCTGTTCCCCTTCTCCCCACTCCCTGTCTTGCTGTCTCAAGTCCACAGTCAGATATCTAGGGTTTGGTATTTTGGTATTGGTTGATTTTGTCTGACCCTTTGCTTTGTTTCACTATATTCCACACAAAAATAACATCACCCAGTATTTGTCCTTGTCCTTCTGACTTATTTCACTTAGCATAATCCCTTCCAGGTCTATCCATGTTATTGCAAATGGCAAGAATTCATCTTTTTTTTTTTTAAATACATTTTACTTTTAATGGACTTTCTCTTCTGCAAATGTTCAGAGTAAGAAACTTGCCCCAGGTCACAGAAGACTTCACAGAGAAGTAAGTGCCAGGCTCTGAGTTTGGTGCCCTTTCCAAATGCCTGCATCACTGCCAGCCCTGTGTATCCCCCTCGCCCCTGTTCAGTCTCAGCAAGGTTCAGTGGGTGGGACACGCTGACCCATCAGCCTTCATTCTGGGGCCACACCTGCCTGTGCTGACCATTCCCCCAGAGGATGAGCCTTGCACTTGGGTCTGCGCCACGCCACCCCCCCAGCCCCGCCCCTCTCGCTCCCTCACCAAGTTCTGGCTGCAAGATGGGTGCCCACAACCGCCTTCTGCTGCTGCCACCTGCTGGGAGCCCTCAGGGCGGCCCAGGTGTACTGAAAAGTGGCCTGATTGAGTAGCACAGACTGATTTCCGAGCACGATCCCCCATCTTCAAGGGGTGTGTGTGTACGAGAAAAGAGACGTGAGCTGAATCCCGTCACTATACACTTGACCTTCAGAAAAATGTTCAACCGGTTTAAAAAGGGGCGTGCCTTTCATGGAAAGCGTGTTAAAATCTGCCTCGTGGTGACTGGGAAGAACATGGATTCTCATGCGCCAGCTGTTGCCAGCACTGCTTTGCCTGGCAACCCCCCAGGTGCCCACTGTGTTGAACATTCAGTGGGAAACTGTAGGGAAGGTGTGATTTGAAGGACTGGCCTGGGGGAAAACCACCTGATAATTTCATATCCTCTTCCGGCCTCAGACAGGGGTGTATTTGAATGTGCCCTGGCTTTGGGGAGCACAGGACTTTTTGTTTGGGTTGTTGTTGATGTTTTCAAACTCCAGCTGAATTGGCATGTTCTGGAGTAAGGATTCGTCCACAGTGATATACTCGGGCTCGAAAAGGGAAGTTCCCATCGGGCTCTTCTCTGTGGTTGACACGTGTGTGTGTGTGTGTGTGTGTGTGGGCGGGGGGGGGTGCTCCTGGACTGGATCAATCTGGCTACTGACTCTGAATTTGCTCTGACCAGTGTCAGCCTTGGGCTCTTGCCTAAATCTGCTTTCGTAAGCGGAGGCACCAGGTGCAGCCCGGCTCACCCTCCTGCTCTCCCAGACTTGGAGGGTGTAGGGGGGAGATCTCTTGGTGAGGATGATAAACTCCAAGACTCTGCAATTGAACCCCAAGTAAGAAGCACCGTCTAAACATCTCCTACCCCCAAAGACTCACCCTGTCTCCGCCTCTCTCCCTGACAACCACCAACCGGCTCCCCACTGCCTGCAAGCCGTCACCTGCCGCAGGGGCTTCTAGGACACAGTCAAGGACAGTCTGTGTTGAGTTAGGTTGTTAACTTCTGCAAAAAGACTACACCTAGCAGGCCGCCCAGGCCTCAGGTGCTCACCCACTTCCTCTTTCCACCCTGTCTTTATTCAAAACCTGCAGCTCGCTGGCTCCCGTTTCCTCTTCTCTGGGCCCCGGCGCCCTTCACAGCCGCAGCTCAAGGGCTCTGAGGCCTCCCCCAGACAGTGTGGCAGCAGCAGGGGGCCTGGGGCTCCAAAGGGGCTGACGCCCTTGGGTGCAGCGCCTGGGGAGGGCCGGGAGTACATGGAGTTGGGGAGCTCCAGGGACTTGGTTTCCAGGCCAGCCGTGAGGGTGGGGAGCTGGGGCGCTGCTCTGTTTAGTTTCCTCCAGGGCACATCGGAGCAGGTCGCTTCCTCCAGGGCTCATGGTGAGGACTAAATGAGGTGAATGTGCAGAGGGGCCTGGCACGCCGGGCTCTCTGTGAACTTAAAAATGAGCTCCAGGAAGCGAGCGTCCTGGCTCTGGGCGCCCGGCACAGCCCAGGTGTCCGTCAATGAGTAGCCGTAGGATGTGAGACCAAGGGCAGCTGGCGCGTCTGTGTCTCCCTCTCTGTGTCCGAGGCGGCTCCCAGGTGACCGTGGCTGCTTCATGCCTGACTGGGAGCTCAGCGGATCCCATGTGGGGAGGAGAGGACCTGCTGTGGGGTGACTGCTCGGGGCTTTCTGTGGCTAGAAACAGTGCATCCATGAGGGGGCCTTGAAGTTGGCCAGAAAAACAGGCAAGGGTTAAAACTGGGCAATCTTCACATCTCCAAGGAGACTTCAGGAGAGGCTGGGGTGGGGCGTGTGGGAATCCTGCAAAACAATGGGCCTGAATGAAAATCTTCATTCTAGAGACCGGCTGGGGGGCTCTGGGGGCAGCCCTCACCTCCCTGTGTCTGGAGTCAAAGCCGGAAGAAAGGGCACTTCTTAGGGACAGAGGGAAGGTGTTGGCTACCCCAAGGTGCTGTGGGACGTGAGTGTGCGTGTGAATGTAGGTGTGCACCACCTTCCCCGGTCTTAGTGGTTCTGCCTGTCCTCTGTAGGCTGAGGGTCCGCCATCTTGGCGTCTATGCCCGAGAGGCCCGGGCCTGGTTTTTGTTGCATGAAGCTGATGGTGCACCGTCCCTCAGCTCCTCTCCTCCTGAGCACCTGCACTGCCTTCTCTGCTCCGTGCTCCCAGTCAGGACCAACACACCCCCCACCCCACCCCCCAACCCCCCCCCCGTCCCCCCCTGCTGACCTTTGCCCCTCTTAAGGATTGGGCTCGGCTTCCCTCCCCCTCCCCCACTGCACACTCATCAAGGGTGTGGGGTGGAAAGTTGGCTTTTGCACAGTTAAAAGCAGAAGTGTTGTCAGAGAAAAGAGCACCCAGGAAACAAGTTTGAGAAGAACTGTGGTCGTGATATGTTTATTTGACTGAGGATAGACTTTGGTGCAGCTGAAGCAGGCTTGTGTGTTTGGGGGGTGGGTTGTGGGTGAGGGTGTCACCAGCTGTCCACTTTACAGCTTCCGTGTGCACAGAAAATAGATGTTTCTTCCGCGACAGACGTCCTCTCTTCTCCGCCTTTCTAGGCAGTGGGGAGGCGCGGGCCCAAACCTGACGGGTTGTGACAGCTCGGTGTCTCGCGTCTGCCAAACGACTCGAGGCTTCGGTTCTGGCCCCTCACCTGGTACATCCCCCTCCTTCCCAAACAGCATCATGGGGCTTTGAGACCAGGGGCTGCCTGGGAGAGGGGTTCTGGGGCCCTCTGTGGGCCCTGCTGACAGTGCGGGGGCTCCTGGAATGGAGAACATGGTGGAACTGTGCTGCTTGAAGTTCTGGCTCGCTCCAGAGGGCCTATTTATCCATTCCCAGGCTTTGGACCATTCACCGGGCTTGGGCGGGGGGCGGGGAGGACTGTGGCCTCAGACTCAGCCATGGTGCTTTCCTCAGGCAGCCCTGCAGCCCTGTGAGAAGCGGGAGCATCTCAGAAACTTCAGGTTTTCCTCCTGCCTCTGCCCAGACCGTGCTCAAAAGAGCCTCCAGCCTCCTCCGACTGCCTGTCTATGCGTCCTCATCTCCCCTCCCCCAGGCTCAGCGGGTACAGCAGGTGGGGGGGGGCAGGGGTGAGGACCCCATGAACGACCTCCTCCTCTTCATCCCCTTTCTTTTTCCACTTCCGCTGGGGTAGGAGGACAAGCTTCCAACTTCCTCTCCCTTGACCACACGCGGCCCCTTGGATATTTTCTCCTTATTATTTGCATAGGCCCCATGGCTCCTTCTCAATGAGTTATGGGCTGTTTTTGCTGAACTGGACGGAGCTCCAGATCGAGGTGGCAAGACTTGGTCCCTGCAACATTTCTGGAACTAAAGGAATATAGAAAGTTCTCTTATATTTCCACTTCCAGTACCGGTGATAAACATTTCCAAAGACTCCCTTTTTCTGTTTACACACCTGGGCCTTTTCTAATCCCCTCTGAGAAAACAACAGGAAGGGCCGCCTACACCAGGAAACAGACTGTGCAAACCTGAGTGAGGTGCTGTCCTTTGGGGCCTCGGAGCAGGTGAGCGTCCTGGGGGTGTCTGCACTCTGAGCCTAGCCCTGCCTCCCCCACTTCTCATCACACAGCCTCCCCCACTTGCTCTAACCACACTGTTCTCTTTTTTTTCCGTCCCAGGAACACACCACGGCTTTTCTTCGTTGGGTCTTTCCTGCCAACTCTGCCCTCTGCCTGGGCAGCTTTTCCTCCAGTGACTCAAAGACCAGATCCTTCTCAGCCATTCATTTATTCAAATAGTTATTGAGCCCCTACCAATGATCAGACACCCTGCTTGGTGCTTAGAGCTCAATGTTGAGCATAAGGAACCCGTGATTTTTGGGGGTGTGTGGGGGGTGCAAGTGTAAATGTTAACTTTGAAAAGTGCCAGGAAGTATGGAGCTGTGAGGACTCATAATCTAATGGGGTTAAAGGAAATGGCCAGTGCAAAGGCCCTGTGGTGCGAGCTGAAGAAGGATCTAGACAAGATAAAGGGCTGAAGGGGTGCAGGTGGCTGGGGTGGACACTGTTGGTGGTGAGGGACCCAATCTCACAGCCAGGCTGTGTCCCATCCACGGCTGAGCCCAACTGAATTTGCCTTTCTATACTTGAAATCTGTTCTCCGTCTCCCTCACCTGCAAAGCCCCACTGATCTCCACTGAGAAGCACGAGGGATGTCTTCAGGCTTCATTGGGCCGCTTCTTTCCATAGCTTCCATGATGGGAGCCGCTTCTGGCTTATTTCCCTCTCTTTTTAGAAGTCCCTTTTTCAAAAGTTGGTTTCAACAGACTTAACCCAACTCAGTGAAATTGCTGTGGAAGTTTCTAAATGCTGACTCTGAATATTTTTTTAACTGAATTTTGTTGATTCACCTTTTTTTTTTTTTTAATAAATGGAGACTTCACATCACTCACCACCCAAGTTCCAGGCATTGCACTATCACCTGTTCCCTCTCCCCCTCTGTTCACTACCAAAGTTTTCACAGTTTGAGAGTCACTTTTGTTGTGTTTGGCCAGCTCGTTTGCTTGTTTGCTGGTGAAACCATCCAGTAAATGTCTTTCACTCTCTGATTTGTTTGTTTTAGCATTGTCGCCTCAAGTTCCATCATGATGCTGCAAAAGTCCAGATTTCATCTTTTGTTACACCTGAGTAGTATTCTGTGGAGTGTCTGCACCAGAACTTCTTTATGCAGTCACCTGTCCATGGGCATTTAGCTGGCTCCATGACTTGATTATTGTGAATAATGCTGCTGTGAGCGTAGGGGTGTATATATTATTTTGAATTGGTGTTTTCATGTCCTTTAGATAAATAACTGGGTATGGTATTGCTGGATATGTAGTATTTCCATTTTTAGTGTTGTTACTCCCTTCTTTTCTGATCAATCCTTGCTGTCTCTTTTGTAAGCATCTCTTTATCTGCCTATAACCAGCTGCTGAACTCCAGAGTTCTTCCAGGTCCATCATTTCTCTCCATCTAGTGGCTTCAATTACTACTTAAAAATAGGTGGCCCATGCATTCACATCATCCAGGTATCTGCTCTGAACCCTAGCTATTCTGAACATCCCCATTTAGAAGTCACCAAGCCTTCTCCAGCTCAGTATGTGTACATGAACAAACTCGTGATCTTTCCTTTTCTAATTCTTGTCCTCCTCCAGAACTCTCTGTCTCGGTGAAGGACACATCACCTAGTTGCACAGCCAGAGACCGGCCTGGAAGTGTTGTAGAGCAACCCCGATACAAAACGGGGTGCCTGACTGTGGGTCCTCACCCGCGCGCTTAAAAGGACTTATCAATGCTCTACTGCAGGCACACGTGAAAGGTTAATAAAAGGTTTATTTACAACGGAAAGGGAAATGAGGAAATGTACAGCTCTGGGAGAAAAGTGGGAGACAAAGTTTTAAATGAGTCCTACCCGATTCGCCGATCAGGAATTCCAAAATGGCGCTCTCAGTTGGCCGCCAGCCAGGAGCGGTGAAGCCAGGAGGCGAGCGATCGCGAGCCAGAGAGGGAGCAAGGCCCACGTGTTTGGTTTTTATATCCAACCTGGCTGCCCAACTCCACCCTCAGGTCCCAGCCACCCTCCCCTTGGTGGTGATGGGATTTGTCTTTCCCAATGTCCTGATGGCTTTAGTCTGGAGTGGGGGTGGGGTCCACAAAGCCTGTATGAGATTATCTCAGGACATCCTTTCCCCCTAACAATTCCCCCCTTTCACTTTTTGCCACCATTTCCATGGTGATGAAGATCAAACATATGGATTCTGGGATACAGTCTCAGATGAAAATTTTCCAGGGTTCCAGTCTGAAAGAAAACGAATCCCTATGATGCTCCTCCTCTTCTAACTCTGCTCGCTGGCTGTCCTCATGGAAAGGGGAAGGTCTATCCTTTCTCTGCACCATTAGCCTAGCCTTCGCCTCCGCCATATCTAATTTATGGAGGGCGGCCTGCATCTGGTCCTGCATACCTTTAAAAGCTGACTCAAAAGTCTGATTTTGTTGTTGCACTTGATACAGCATGCTTTGATAAGCTGACTCAAAAACATTACGATTTTCATCCCTTATACTCTTAATAGTTAAATCAAAAACCTGATTTAGTTGTTGTATGGCCACGTTAAAAGCCTGAATTTGTTGTTGCACATTCTCAGTATGTGAAGTAGAACTTCTACCTCTCACAGAAACAAGAATGTAGCAAACTGCGCTTACACATATTACCAAAAAACCACCCAGAAGCACAGTCTGTAAAGGGATGGCTTGTAAACCACCCATGTATGTATACAATAGTAAAATCACATGCCATACACCAGGCTTCATCAAATTATTTATATTAATGAAACTGGTGGTGATATTTAATGGAAGAAGGCTGCTCAAATTCAAGGCCGGAAGGAAACTGAAAGAACTCAGGCTAGGGATGAAACTGTATAGGCTCATGGTTGAGGCCATATTTGAGTCAAAACACACCCACAAGGGCTGTACGCACAGGGAAAAAAACAGACTTTTCAGGACTAGAGACAAATATTATACTGCTAGTCCTGCGGAACTAGTGCGCTTATGGTGACCAACGCAAGGGATGTTACTTTGGGCTGGTCAACCGCGGGTGTAACTTGGAAACCACGCTGGGCGCCAAACTGTTGTAGAGCAACCCCGATACAAAACGGGGTGCCTGACTGTGGGTCCTCACCCGCGCGCTTAAAAGGACTTATCAATGCTCTACTGCAGGCACACGTGAAAGGTTAATAAAAGGTTTATTTACAACGGAAAGGGAAATGAGGAAATGTACAGCTCTGGGAGAAAAGTGGGAGACAAAGTTTTAAATGAGTCCTACCCGATTCGCCGATCAGGAATTCCAAAATGGCGCTCTCAGTTGGCCGCCAGCCAAGAGCGGTGAAGCCAGGAGGCGAGCGATCGCGAGCCAGAGAGGGAGCAAGGCCCACGTGTTTGGTTTTTATATCCAACCTGGCTGCCCAACTCCACCCTCAGGTCCCAGCCACCCTCCCCTTGGTGGTGATGGGATTTGTCTTTCCCAATGTCCTGATGGCTTTAGTCTGGAGTGGGGGTGGGGTCCACAAAGCCTGTATGAGATTATCTCAGGACATCCTTTCCCCCTAACAGAAGGACCTCTATGTCTAATCAATCTCCATGTCCTGAAGATTTCATCTTCTAAATACCTCTTGTGTTTACCTTGTCTGCTCTTTAGACACCACATAATCGGCCCCAGTCATTGTCCATTCTGACCTTGATGACAACTGCTGCCTCCCTGGTACCTTCCACTCACTCTGGTCCTATCCAATTTATTATTCCCTGTGTTGCCAGATTGAGCTCTTTCAAACATACATCAGCTCACATGTCACATTAAATCACATATGCCCCGATCTTATAATCTCTCTATTGGCATCTCATTCCTCATAGGAGAAAGAAAAAATTCTCCGTTAAGGCTCATAAGGCACTTGCTGGTCTTGAGCCTCCTCTCACACCACTCTCCTTCCTGCCCCCATGGATGTCTTGGGTGGTGTTTGTGGCGCACATTGGTTTCCTAGCTTGGACTTGGGAAGTCCAGTGACACATTTACAACCTTCTTGTGGGGTAAAAGTATTCTGCACCTGACTAGTCTCACCCCTGTTGTGCTGATCCTCATTAGCTTCAGTTAATGTGAGGACATCATCTCTTAATCCTGGGAAAGCACACTGCCTGGGGCCTGGGAGGCTCTACATGTTTCTCATAAGTTTGTGGTTCTGGTTACGGCACATAGTTTGTGCAAAGAATTTTCAAAATTCAGATTTGCCTGATTCTCTCTTGATTATGAGTCTGATTTAGGTTATTGTCAGGGGAGCTCATTATCCTAGGAAGGCTTCCTGTGTCTCCGCAGACTTCTTTGTTTTTCCTTTGTAGCCATGGAAATAAAGAAGCCTTCTCTTGCCGGGGAATCCAGCTGGCTGTGGACTGGTTCAGGGACAGAGGACACACCTACATCAAAGTTTTTGTCCCATCCTGGAGGAAAGAACCACCAAGATCTGACACTCCTATTAGAGGTAGGTTGGAGCAGATATGTTCAAGAGCTAGGACACCCCTTCAGTGATGAGGTGGTACACTTCACAAATCACAGTTGTTTATCTATTTAGTTATTTCTTTGATGATGTTTGTCTTTCTTACAAGAATAAAAGCTCCATGAAGCACTGACTAGGAAAGCTTGCTTCATAGCCCTTGCACCTAACACAGTGCCTGGCACATAATAGGTGCTCAACAAGTGGTTGTTAAGTGAAAAAATTATTCCATCTTTTAGTGTGAATGATTAAGTTCCAAAAATAATTGCATATCACGACTTTTAACACTCTGCAAGGAGACTGGATCTGCATCCCTCCCCGATAGAATGCAGACTCTGAAAAGGACATTCATTTGGTCCAGTGGCATTTATTTGATATGAATACCTCAGCCAATGTCTTCATTAAAAACACACACAAAAAGGAAAGCGAGACCCATGGAATTCTAAGAATGTTTTAAACTACAAACAACAGAACACTGTGGTTTAATAAACAGGATTTGGGTTGTTTTTTGTTTTTATTATAACAAGAAATCAGATGCCAAGCCATTGTTGGCATTGTTCCAGCCACATCAGGGAGGGCAAGCTGATCTCTTGATAATCCTGGAAGATTTCTTTGACTTTTTCTTGTTTTTTTTTCCCCCACTACACATTTTTGACTTTATTTTTAAATCTGTCAGTGTTTACTAATTGTTTCTTCTTTTTGTTTGTCTCTATTTTTACTTGTTTCTCTCTTTAAAATAAAATGTTATTCTTGTCTTCTTGATGATTTATATACCAATATAGACTTTTAAAATATTTTCTTAAGTTCCACAAATCATACTTTTCTGGAGTCTTCATAGCATGCGCTCTCTCTGACTGTCTTTCTGTCTGTTTCTCTTTCTTTCTCTCTGTCTCCTTAAAAAATCAGATCATATTTATGAATAAAAAAACAGATTGGCAAGACCTAGCACATTCACTCTAGCACCCCCTGCAGGGAGCAGGCAGCCAGGCACCTCCGCAGGTCACATACACTAAGATGGTTTTTCTCTGAAAATCCACAGCCACATGAGAACCTCCTGCTTCTTAATTCTAACGTCACTTTCTATAGAGCCAGGAGTGAGAATAGAGTGGATGCAACTGCCCCAGGAGGAGCCCTTCACTTAGACATCCTGACTTCTACCCACCTCCCACCAACACACTTGTAAATAGATGTTCCATCTCTTTGGCAACCAGGCAAATGCACAATAAAACCACAAGAGGCCACTTCACACCTGCTGATTGACCAGAATTCAAAAAGCCTGAAAATGCCAAGTGTTGGCAAGGTTGTCTTCAATGCTTTGTTGGATGGTAACCAGATATAATCACTTTGTCATTATCTTGTAAGGTGTCCTTCCCTACAACTGCCAGACATGCCCGAGAGGAAGCCATACCATACCCGCATACAGACTTACATACAGATCCAACAGCAGTAGACAGTCTGTTTCTCTCTGTCTGTTTGTCTTTCTCTTTCTCTCTCACACACACATACACAAACATACTTAGTCTACTCACCAACTCTGTGAGCGAATTGAGGGAGGCGTTACTAACCTCTACCAATGCAAAACCGCTGAAGGGTGGGCCTCCCTGGTGGCACAAGGGGTTAAGCACCACACTATGAAGCAATCCACAGCCTCTGCAGCATGAATTTGATGCCGGGCCAGCCAGGGAGAAACCCACATGACGCAGCAGACCTCTCCTGACTAGCCCACTGCTCCCCTCAGCAGTGTATTTCAGTCAGTCTGCCTGTTCTGTTCCCCACTCTGTCTCTGGTGAATCCTCTCACCCCCCACATCTCTGGCCTGTACCTCAGCTCTTGTATGCATAGATAAATAAATCTTTAAAAAACAAAACAAAACAAAACCACCTCTGAAAGTTGCGGGGGAGGGAGGGGCTGGGGAGGAGGCAGATGGGTATGGGCACTGGTGGTTGGTGGAGGGTGAATAGAACATGTGCACATATGGAAGAATAAAATAATAACCCCCAAATTAAAATAATTATTAAAAAAACAAAAGACAAACACAAAGCCTCATGTTCAAAGGGCTGGAGCTGAGTCCAGAACCCAGGCTGTAGATTCTGTGTCCCAGACTCTCTTGGAGACATTCTCGTGTCCCTGCAGAGTCACCGGAAGGGACAGTGAAGCTGCCGTAATTGTCCTCCCTGTGGTTGTGTGCCACTGCGCACCCCATGGGAGACCAAGAGGCCTTCTGAAGGAAGACATTGTCGTTTAACTAGAGCGTCACCGTGAGGGTGTCCCAAGCAGATTCCTGCCTTGGGCGGCAGAGGGACCAGCAGCTGTCAGCTGAGGGCCCCTGCAGGAGCCTTGGGGGTGGATGTCAGGCTCCTAAGGAGCCCCCGGAGTCTAGTTAGATGACAGTGTCTTTCCTTCTTGACGGTCCTACTCGCTAGGACAGGACACAGCCAGGGCAGAAGCCCTGGCCTTGTCCACCTCAGACTGTTGGTCAAATCTTCCTGAGACTCTGCTTCTCCCTGAGGCGCTGGGCTCTAGGTGGGGGCCGGGTGGAGGCTCCTGGCCAAGTGCTGTCAGGAGGTGCTTGGGGGTGGGGGGTCCTTGCAGACAGCACTTCATGCCGCTCGGCCGGTGCCCGCAGAGCAGCACGTGCTGGAGGAGCTGGAGCGGCAGGCCGTGCTGGTCTACACGCCGTCCCGCAAGGTGAGCGGCCGGCGGGTGGTCTGCTACGACGACCGCTACATCGTGAAGGTGGCCATCGCGCAGGACGGCGTCATCGTCTCCAACGACAACTACCGGGACCTGCAGAGCGAGAACCCCGAGTGGAAGTGGTTCATCGAGCAGCGGCTGCTCATGTTCTCCTTTGTCAACGACCGGTATGTGGCGGCCCAGGGGGCCCAGACACGGGCGGGGGGGGGGGGGGGGGGGGGGGGGCGGGGGGGGGGGACGACCCGCAGGGAGCCTCCCGGCCGGCCTGGCTGCAGCGGGGAGGAAGCAAAGGACACACACTCCTGGAGACAGCCCCCCGGTCACTCTCCTCTCCCCGCGACCCGTTTCTTCCTGTCCCTCTGGGGTCCCCATCTTTCCCATCATGGTTGTCCGGCGCCGGCTGCCCCTGACCTTGCTGCTCCCGCGCTCGGCCCGCTGAGCCGGCACCTGGCCGCCCGCAGGTGGGCCAAGCAGGGCCTGGGCAGCAGAGACTTCTTGGGTTTAAAGACTTGACTGTATCAAACAGGGGCAGCGCAACAGTCACCAGGGGGAAAATCTGAACTTTGTGGCACTTCCCGTCCTGATTTTATTTTATTTTTTCTTTTAAGTTCTGGAATTACAGATGGGGGTGGGCAACATCCTCTTTCCCTGGGGCTGGAAGAGCCTTCCCCGCCCGGAGAGGACTCAGTCTCAACACCGGACAATCTGGCTGGTTCTCTGTTCGCTGTGGGCTCCCTTGGGTCGGGTCCACCCTGGGCCCACCAGCAACGGCCGGGAGAGGATGCCGGGGCTGCAAGGCCGATCTGCTCCGCAGGGGCTGGGTGAGGGGGTCCTAGGGCGAGCTTGGGTGGGAGGAAGCCTTCAGTTACGCAGGGGCCAGGCTGGGGGCCCAGGTAGGCAGGCGGCGTGGAGCTGGCCCTGTCGGGGAAAGCTGGAGACCCAGCGGGAAGAGACAAGGGCACACGAGCGCTCCCTTCAGCTCTGTTCTAGCCTCGGGCAGCTCGGGCCTTTCTGGGCTCTGACGGGCGCTCAGCCCTGTGGCTTGAGACCAGCTGCTGCCCCTGGGAGGGCTGGGACTGTGTGTGTCTCCTCTGCCACGTGTCCCAAGGCACAGGCACCTCCGGGCACCCGTGGGGGACAAGAGAATGAGTGTGGAGGGGCGCGGCCTGGGGCGGGAGGAGGGGTGAGAGAGGCTGTGGTGGCTGGGCCAGGCCATTTGCTTGTCACCAGCCAGCTCTGACCCGAAGCTTGCCGGGCGGTAGGAAGGACTGGGGGGGTTTTGGTAGCAACATGTGAGGTTTCAGACCTAGGCTGTCCCCTTTCCTGGCTGTGTGTTGTGGGGAAATCATGCTCCTTTGCTGAGCTGAACATCCTTCACCCTGAATTAGCTGTACTTGGAGGAATCACACTAACTGAGATGGGTGTGAGGGCTGGAGAGAGTTGTAGCCTGTATTCTCAGGTCAATCCAGGACATGGTGCTGCCTGTTCCCGCCTGGCCTGCACCGAAGAAGTGGAGGCTCCCTCTGAAGCCCTAGGGCAGATGCTTACAGCAGCCTCCCTGGGCATCTCCACATGTACAAGGCCTGTGGCACCCTCTGTCTGGCTCAGACCCCAGAGGAATTTGGCCCATCTGCTAACTGTAGGTTCCAGACAATCCTCTCAAGTCTGATGGGTCATGGCTTCCTCTCACATGATAAAAGCTTGGGGCCTGGGCCTGTGTCTTAGGATGCACTGGGACCTTGCAAAGGGGCTGCCAGGCGGTCCTCTGCTTGTCAGAGGCAGAGCCTGCCCCACTGCCTGCTTGCCTGTGGGCTGGAATGCCCGCTCCCAACCTGGGGCATATCCACAGGATGCCTTGGCCCAGCTCACAGTGGCCATGACCAGCAGAGAGCAGGAGGCAAAGCCTCTGGGAACTGATAAAAGCGCAGTGGGCAGCTCCCTGGACTCTTGGTCAAGGCCTGACTCTGAGAAGCCAACTGTGTCCTGGTAGCTGAGCTATGCGCCTGCTGGGCTAGTCCAGCTCTGGGCAGGCCGGCTGGACGGAGGTGGTCAGCAGGGTGGGTCTCTGTGTGACCCTGTCACTCTCAGGGGACAGCACCCCATAACATCGGACCCCATTAGAACCCACCACCCTGTGAGTGGGGCATTTGTAAGTGTCTCCTGGGAGCAAAAGTATTCAGATAAAAATAAGGCTCATGTTCAACAAGGGGTGCCTTCCTTCTCAGGAATGTGGCTTTCCCTTTGGCCTGTGGGCACCCAGGAGGCATTCCATCCTAACACCAGGGGCAGCCAGGGGCTGGGTGGTGTCGGAGAACACGTGTTGTTGTTGTTGTTGTCAGGCCACCCCAGACGCTGTGATGAGCCTAGAGCCCCCCAATTTGTAGAGGAGGGGTGGAGCCTGTGTGTGTGGGATCCACTTCATCACTGACTCCACCTGGTGTCTCAAACTCTGTGCAATATTTATCCCTCACCTCTCTACACCCGGTGCTTGGGGGCAACACACAGAAAAACGGGACTGAAGCCTCACAGATCTGTGTGTAGCCCCCAAAGCCTCTGACCTTGTGTTGAGACACCGGGAAGGCAGCTTACGTGGGCCCAGGGAACCCTGGAGCAATTGTGCTTCTCTACTGGGGCGAAAGTCGGGAGGTTTTTTGAATTCAAATTCCTGAACAATTGGAAGTCCTGATTTGCCGGCTTCGTGTGAAGCCCGGAGCCCGGGGTTTTTATTTATTTATTTATTTAATATAATTCTTACATCATTTTTCATTTTTGCAGAATGTATGCATTTTCATTTTGGTTATATTCCCTATACAATTCCCACCTCCCCTTTTTTTGACCCTAATCCCTCTTCACCCCCCCCATAGTGTGTCTCTGGTTTATAGCTGCTTGTTGATTTTGATTTTTTCTTTATTATAATTAGTCTTTTCCTTGGTCCCTTATTTAGGTTTTCTAAATTCCTGCTATGAGTGAGACCATCCGGTATTTTTCTTTTTCTTTCTGACTTGTTTCCTGAGCATGATCCCTTCCAGCTCCATCCATGTCACTGCAAACTGCATGAGTTTATCTTTTTGATTGCTGAGTAATATTCCATGGTGTATATGTACCACATCTTCTTGATCCAGTCATCTATTTTGGGGCATTTGGGTTGTTTCCAAAGCTTAGCTATTGTAAACAGTGCTGCTATAAACATAGGGTGCAGGTGCTCTTTGGAATTGATGTTTCTGTGTCCTTTGGGTAAATACCTAGGAGTGGAACTGCTGGATCATATGGAAGCTCTATATTTAGTAGGTCCAGAAATCTCCACACAGCTCTCCATAGTGGTTGGACCAGTTTGCACTCCCACCAACAGTGCAGGAGAGTTCCTTTTTCTCCACAACTTCGCCAACATTTGGTGTTGCTAGTTTTTTTAATATGTGCCATTCTCACTGGTGTAAGATGGTATCTCATGGTAGTTTTGATTTGCATTTCCCTGATGACAAGTGATGTTGAACATTTTTTCATATGCCTGTTGGCCATTTGCATTTCCTCTTTGGAGAAGTTTCTTTTTAGCTCTTCTGCCCATTTTTGGATTGGAGGATCTGCTGTGTTTCGGGCACTGCTGGCCTGAACAGCACAGGGGAAGCACTTGGGGGAGGCCCATGGGCTGCCTGCCAGGCTCTGCACTGGGCGCCGCATGGGTTTGTGAGAAGAAAGGGTTGCATAGCTTTCAAATGTGCTGACAACACCTTGGTGATAGGAGCCGAGGATGGGGATCCCAGGAGGAGCCTGTGCCTACTGCTACCCTTCCTTTTTGGGGTGACTCAGCTCTGCTCTCCATATAGGTGCCCTTGTTGGTCTTCACGTGGGAAGTCCTTGTGGGTCTTGACGTCGCCTCCCTCTGCCTGTTTTCCAGGTTCATGCCTCCTGATGACCCCCTGGGCCGCCGGGGACCCACCCTGAGCAACTTTCTGAGCAAGAAACCCAAGCCCCCTGAGCCGTCCTGGCAGCACTGCCCCTACGGTGGGTAGCCCCTGGCTGTGGTCCCTGCTCAGGGCCTTGTGTCTGGGCCTGGCAGTCACAATGCAAGTCACAGGCAGAAGCTCTGGGCTGGCAGTCAGCTACGTGGGTTCTGGCCCAGGCACTGGCCCTAACCAGCCGTGTGATCCTGGATAGGAAGCAACCTCTCTGGGCAGTGTCTCCCGGCAGAGTTCTAAGGATGAACTGATGGCCCGAACACCTGTTGCGTGGCAAGATGTGTGAGGGTCCACACGCACTATAAAGCTGTCTGGGAAGCAGAGGGGCATCTTCCCAAGCAGAGGGGTTTGCTACCTGAGGCGCTTAGATCAGGTCACAACGGCACAACAGGGTTTTTGAGACGAGAAATCAACTTTATTGCAGATTGATTGGCAAGAGGTAGAAGATTCAAGTCTTCCCTCCCAATTAAGAAAGGGAATGAGGTTCTCTAGGTTTTGAGGACTAGGGTTAAGAACAAAGGAATTACATTTTATTGACTGTAAAGTGGTGTGGGAGCAAAGAATCATGCGTCCGATTGAAGTTCATTGGCCAGATACAGGCCGTCATGCACAGGGAAGGACGGAGAGGCTTTTTTCACCTAACTGGGGATTTGAATTTCTGTTGGTGAGCCCCTGCCTCTGGGTAGGCCCCCTCCTCTGCATTTGTAGATTCCCAATTTCAAAGGGGCTGGAGGCCCAGCTCAGGGTTACTTGATAAGCATCTCCGTAAAAGCAAGTCTCAGAGAAAAGTTTAGGTAAGTTTTTTCTTCTTTTGTGTCCTTAGGATCTGAGACCTGTTTAGCCAATTAGCCTCTGTTATACCTGTGGGTACCCCCAACCTCCCTTTTCTCAGTCCCTTCAGCTGGCATCCTGGCACCTATGTCTGCATCCTGTGCACACACACACAAACACACACACACACACACACACACCCCACTATGGGCTTGGGTCAGTGCTGTCTTTCTGTCACAAACAGTTCAGGATTCTATCCTAGAGCCCTCAGGGATGCCAACCGTCTAAACTGCTTTTTCACAACTTACTTCAGCAAGTCATTTAATATCCCCTGTTCTTGATATTTATGTGTCTAGAAGTGCCATGAAAGCTCAGGTGGTATTCTAAGTCAGTCACATCCAGCTGGGCCCATCTTACTCTTTCACTTCTCAGGAGTATCAGCTTTGGAGGATACACATTTGATAACCTGCTGAATAGTCTGTAAGGAGGGGGCAATAGGTCGTCCAGGGATATGGACAAGAATGGAAATTGAGGCAGCCCTGGAGCCGCAACCTGTGCCATGAGCACCCACTCCCCACCTCCGATCTTGGCCTGAAGCAGAGGGTCCTTGGGGAAGCGAGCTGAAGGCCACTGGATCCAGAGATCTGGTCTCAGTTCCTGGTCAAAGGGAGCTCCCCGACTACACCCACCCTGTGCTGGGTGTGGTAACACTGGGGTTACCATGTCAGCACCCCACACCACAGGAAGGGGGTGCAGCAGGAAGGGGGTGCTGCAGCTAAGTCCACCTTGCCCCAGGGCAGGGCTCCCCACTTCCTCCTGCTCCAATCCTGGTAGGTCTGCGTAGGACCTGGGGGCCTCCTCGGACTCCCCAAGAAGCAAGGCAGCAAGCGCAGGACGGCCATTGGCCAGATGGCGCCCCAGCCTCCCCGAGGCCCGAGGTCTGAGCGCTCATGCCCTCTCCCCCTTGCTCCCTCCAGGCAAGAAGTGCACCTACGGCATCAAGTGCAAGTTCTACCACCCCGAGAGGCCGCGCCAGACGCAGCTGGCCGTGGCAGACGAGCTCCGCGCGCAGACGCGGGCCTGGCGGGGCGCGGGCGGCGAGCCGGGGCGGCCCAGGGCCGGGCGGGACCCCGCGGGGCGGGAGCCGGGGTGCTCCCCCGCCGCCGCCTGGCCCGGCCCGCGCGAGCCCGGCGCGCCCAGCCTGCCCCCGGCCCGGGGCGCGGCGGCCGTGGCGGCCCTGGAAGGTCGCTTCTCGCGGCTGCAGTTCGGCGACCACCCGGGGCTCCTCGCGGCGCCCCCCTCGGGTGCCGGCTGCCGCCTCGCGCCGGGGCCGCTCCGTCCCGACTGGGCGGCGCCCGCGGCCCCGCCGTCCCCGGCCTCCGGGTCGGGCCTGCAGGGCGGGTACCGCCCGGGGGACGCGCAGGACGACCTGCGCCCCCAGGCCCGGCAGCCCGACCATCCCTGGGCGCCCGCAGAGGGGCCAGGGGGGTTCCCGCCGCGCCCCGCCGCCTGGGCGGACTCCGGCTGGGCCCACCGAGCCTTAAGGGGCCCGTCGACCGTCGAGGCCCAGGAGGGGGGCGCGCGGGCACCGCCCCACGCCGCGCGCCGCAGCCTCTTCGCGCCCCACCAGGCCGACGGCGTCCTGACCCCGGGCCCTGCGTTCTGCTCTGCGAGGTCTCCAGGCCCGTCCTGCTGCGGAGATGCCAAAGGCCTGGCGCGCCCGTGGGAGAGCCCTAAGGAGTGAGTCCAGCCACCGCCGGTGAAGTCCCTGTCTTGCCTTACGACCCGTGGCCGGGCAGGCTGCCAGCCTGCGCCCGGATCTGCCCGCCTGGTGAGGCCCCTTTCCTCAAGAGGTGGCCAGGGGAGCCAGTTTCCTCCGCTGGGACAGCGCCCTTGGTGTCCCTCGCTGACCTCACTGAGGAGGCAGGGCCTGTGGCTGGAGGTCCACCTCGGGCAGGAGACTGGCTGCCTCTGGAGGAAGTGATTTCTCATGCTTGGGAGACAAGGCCCACCATGGCTCCAAGGGCGTGCCTGGAACTCTCCATGGCTTTTTTGGTCAAGCTGCAATTGGTCTTCCCACGCGGGTCACAGATAATACTGTGGGTCAAGCCAGGAACAGTGGAATAGGAAAGCTCAGACACAGCTGAGTCAGGCTAAGCAGGAGACTCTTGAGAGCTCCACCTGTGTGTGCTCTCACACCCCTGGAAGCCTTATAAACAGTGCAGTTCATTGAAAAATCCCGGTAAATGGTCTTGAATTTCATTGCATCAAATCACATTTGAAACATGCAGTCAGTTGTTGGTGGAGGTTTTGGCATATGGAGGATTCTAGGTGCTGCTTCTGAGCTTGTGAGAGGGCCTCTAGCCTTGAAGTGTGGGACCGGTCACCTTGAAATTGTGTGTTTGTGCTGGTCTGTGGAAGCATGACAGGGAGTCCTGAGGGACTCCTTCCCAGGCCTTACACACACCACACACAAACACTGCACCACACCCCCCCACATAAATATCACACTACACACACCACACAGATATCACATCACACATGCACACCATATGTATCAAAGCACGCACGCACGCACGCACACACACATACACACACATACACACACACATACACGCACACATACACACCCCCCTCAGGGCTAAGTGTCCCTTTTTTTTCCAGCCATCTACCATGGTAGTTCCAGCACTGATTGAGCCATCTAAGCCACACCTCACAGCTAGTGAGTTGAAACTTTTGCTCAGAAATTCCTGAGTGCACCAGTGGGAAGCTGGGCTGGACCTCAGCCACAGAGGTTTATTGCCACCTCCCACCACTGCTGTTTCTTTGGGCCAGCTACTGCTCTGAGCTTTGGGGGAAAAGGGCGCAACATTTGCAATGGACAAGAAATGACACGGTGCTGCCAGATGGACCCTGCATCCTCAGGGCCCGGCCTCTCAAGACGTCACTCCCCCCTTCACGCTTGGTCAGGGGTCCAGCTTGTAGGTCTTGGCTGGTTTGTTCAGGGGGGGACCTGCCTCGGGGAGGAATGACTCCAACCTTGCTCACGTGATTTTGCCCCCGGGGAGGCTCCTTGGACTGGCAGGCTCTTCTGAGCGCACTGTTGGCACAGCCCGGGATCCATCCCCGGAGCATGTACCCCGGTGCTCTTAACCCCACTGGAGACTCAATGGCATCGTGCGTCCTTGGCTTCAGCCAGATCTGTTCCACTCCGCTTTTTCCAAAAGAGGACACCACACCCGCAATTGTATCTATTATTATGGGACCTCAGTCCCGAAGTGGACCTACTCCTTCTAGATTAATTGGCTTTCCTGCCTGTTTTTGTTGTTTTCTTTTGACAGACAAGCTTTACGTTAGAGCTGCTTTTGTCTGTTTGGTCTGTCTCCTGACGTGGACTTGTTGCATTGATTTACAGTTGGAAATGTTTAAACTGCTTCCTTTGAAGACCAGTTGGGTTTTAGTAAGCTGTAAAGCTATTTCATTTAGTTCTCTGTGATTAACAGAAGCACAATAACAAGCAAAGAAGCACCACATTTCGAGTGTAACCCCCTTTGGAACCTCTTCCAAAGTCTTGGTATGTCTTTGTGACACAGACTATGTGTGGGACAGAATGAAATGTTCCTAGTGGCAGAACTGTCACTGGGCTCCCCAAATAAACCACATCTGCGCTCTGCAGGCCCAGAGTGTGCATACTTGCTTCTGTGTCATTTCCCCCAGGTTGGGTTTTGTGTAGGTGTTGTGGGTGTGAAGACGGAGGTGGTGGCTGCTTGATTCAGGGTTATTTCACCTTCGGGGGTGGTGGTGAGGCCCCAGGCCAGGACATGCCCTGCTGGGTGTTCCAGCAGGCCGTTCCCAGGAACACAGCCTGCTTGCTTGTTTGCTAGACTTTTAAAATCCCATCAAAGCTCTTCTTGTGTAAACCTGCAGCAGAGTCCTTGGTTGCTCAGATCTCAGGAGCTCAGTGATCTCCCCTTGTTTGCCCCAGGCAACTTTCCCAGAGGCCTCTGGATGGTGGATGGAGGCAGAATCATAGCACATCAGGGGGTGAGAGGTAGAAGCAAGAGAAACGGTCAAGTTGGTCTGTTCCATATAAGTTGAACCCCAGTTCTCAGGAGTTTACATAGAATTTAGTTGGGGAGCAATGTGTCAGTTGCTAGCTGGCATGGGGACAGCTCCCTGACCCTGAGAGAAAAGTCCCCTTTGGGGGAGAAGAGCACAGGGGAGGGGACGAGGAAGAGCAGAAAGGCATGGGTGATAGGGGAGGGCGCTCTGGAAACTGGAAAGAATTGGAACCACCAATCCTGCCATGAGGGAATGCATGGAGCCAGGGCCAGCTACATAACTGGTGGGGTCCCTGCGATCAAGTGATCAAGAATTTTTAAAAAATGATCAGGAATTTCAAGACAGTGACAACCGAGTATTCAACCAAGCATGGTGTCCTTCTAAATGCCACCTTTGTGTAACTGCCCCATTAAACCACCTGTTCCTCACTGGATCACGAGAGGCAAGCAAGAGAATGTTCTCCACACCCAGAGTGTGTTTGTGATAAGCCATTGAGTGGAAGCAGTCAGAGCCTCGCTGACTGACTGTTGGACACTGACTGACACTAACTGGCTGGCTGACTGACATGATGACTGACTGACACTGTCCGGTTGACACAATGATTGATTGCTTCGTCAAGTTTGACACTGGCTAGCTGACTGTGTGACAGACATTGTCACAGACGTTGTCTGTGAAAGGGGAAGCCCCATTCCCTCCACTTCCACTTATATGCAGCCACTCTAAATCCCAGTATGCATGAACTGGACTTTGAATGGGGAACAGCTGAGAAGGAGCACCCCCTTACATGTCTTTCACCCACACATATTTTCCAAATATCTCTCCATGTCTCTCTTCCACGTCTCCTCCAAGTATCTTTTCCCCTCATCCCACCTCCCTCTATATATCCACCTTGGAAAGAATTGTTTGCCACAAGTCTAAAGCATCTTGTGCAAGGAAGCACAAGAAAGCACAAGAGAGCTAGGACAGGAGATTCAAAACTCAAAATATACCATAAAATGCAACAAGAAGTCAAGACAATGGGTGCCATTGAGTTTTGAATCTCCTGTCCTAGCTCTCTTGTGCTTTCTTGTGCTTCCTTGCACAAGATGCTTTAGACTTGTGGCAAACTGTTGGGCTTCAGCAGCCCCTCTTGGGGTTAAGCTTCTCTGACTGGGCATTTGCCCATGAGGGGATGGGTAATTTTGGGAGTTATATTGGGAAACTTTCTTCTCTATGTATAACAATTCTATTAAAGATCTTTCACACTAAGAGTCTGCTTTCTTTGCCTTTGTGCATGTTAATGGCAGAATACCTTTTACAGCATGTACCCCTTAACAGCATGTACCCCTGGTTTCTCCTCACTTGGTGTAGGGTAAGGAAAAATGTCAGGCTTTTGTGCCCTCCCGCCATCAGGATAGATGATGGATCCTTGTGGTCCTGAGTGCATGCCTGATGGCGGGCACCTGGAATAGGGTGTGGGCATAGGTAGATGGGATTTACCTGGGCTGAGACTGGGCTTTTAAGGGCGGTGTCACGGGGACACCAGCAGAAGCCAAGAGAGAAGCAGAGCCATGAGAAGAGCAGAGAGAAGCAGAGAGAAGGCCGAAGAGCCCAGAAAGAGTGAAGACCTGCTGGGGGCTGGAAGGCCTGCCAGCCTCCTGGCCCCCCAGCATCCTTGCCTGCTATGTACCAGGTAAATCCCAATAAAAAGCCTGCAAAAACCACTGAGGACTCTGACTTCTCCTTTACCTGGTCTGCTGGATCCTAGAAAACCTGCTCAGTGTCCTTCCTGCCCCTGTACTTGGACACTAGCAATACCAAGATGATACTGATGACTGACTGAGTGATAATGATTGACTGAGACACGCTGGCACTGAGTGACTGACACTGACTCCCTGAATGACTGACCTGATGTTTGACTGACATCGACTGGCTGACAGTGATTGACTGCCCGCCTGACTGATAATGACTGACAGAAAGTCATTGACATCAGCTGATACTGATAATGACTGAGCGATGCTGATGGACACTGACTGGATGACTGACAAGGTTCAAAGAGTGGTGAGCCCTGGCAGCTGGTTACTCAAATAGGATTAGCAGCCCATAAAAGTTTTGATTTTATCTGAAGTTAAGATTACTCTTGGAACTAGTGCATGCATGATTAAAACTAACTCTATCGAATCTCCAAAGGTCAGTTTAGCAAGGCCAATCCTGCATGAGTCAGTCACAGAGGCATTTGCCCCCAAAGGAAGGATGAGGGCACAGGAAGGGTGAGGCTCCTCTCCTTGCAGCAGTGATTTCCCTCAGTCTGTCCTTTTTCTTTCTCTGACACTCTCACCAGTTCTTATTGTCTCAAAACTCCCACTTCTCATGGAATCACCTAATCAGTAGCTTTTTGGGCTCATGTTTTGCTTGATTATAATTCCTTTGCTTTCCTGCCCTCCAAATCTCTTGCCCCCATCCCCTCCCTCAAGTCACCCCAACCTTGGGAGCCCTCTTCACCCCTGTCCTCTATTTTATCTGTCTTGGTCATCCCCAGACACGCCCAGGTGTCTGTTGTGAGCTGTCCTGCTGTTCTTTCAGGGGCTGACCATTCCCAGACCGTTTCAAGGCACCTTTGATATGTTTTTTCCTTGAGTGGCTATTTGTTGCTGGGTATTGAACTCTTTCCTTGTATTTAGGCTGGACTTCCCCGGTAGGACAATGCACACTTGGGTGTTTGGGGCCCGTCTTTACCCTCCTCTCCCCATCAGCTCTGAGGTCGGTCAGTCAGGAGCAGAGGATAAGTCATGTCACAGGAACAAAATAGTCCCCATGGCTGGGACCACAGTGCTGGTTTCCTCTCTGAGCTACATCCGTATTGGTCAGCTGGGGCTGTGTGCAGGGCGAGGGAGCTCTGTCTTCAGTTGAGATAGGAAAAGAAATTTTTTTTAAAGATTTATTTATGCATACAAGAGCTGGGGTACAGATCAGAGATGCGGGGTGAGGGTGGGGGTGAGAGGATTCACCAGAGACAGAGTGGGGAACAGAACAGGCAGATTGACTGAAATACACTGCTGAGGGGAGCAGTGGGAGAGACAGGAGAGGTCTGCTGCGCCATGTGGGTTGCTCCCTGGCTGGCCAGGGATTGAACTCATGCTGCAGAGGCTGTGGATTGCTTCATAGTGCGGTGCTTAACCCCTTGTGCCACCAGGGAGGCCTGGAAAAGAACATTCTTAAATGTGCACTGGTGCTTAAAGTTTCTACCCAAAGGTCATTGCAGCTCAGAGTTCATTGATGAAAATAAGTACCTGGCCCCACCTGACTGGTGACCAGGAAGTGCACCCCCATGTCTGCATGTGATAGGCATATTTGGCGAATGGCACTAGGGCAATTTGCTTGTAGAAGACTAAAGTGAAATATTTATTGATTGAAAATCTGAGAGGGAGGAATGAGTTGAGAGAGGCCTGGTCCATCCCTCTAATGAAATACTGTAAGCCACTGACTTGATTGTGAGGAAGATGCTAATGACAGAAAATGTTGAGCGTATATTATGAAGTAGAAAAATTGTTTAACAAAATGTATCATATGATTTTTTTAATTAAAAAGTGCATATTATATTTATAGAAAAGAACCAAAAGAAATTCACTCAAATATCAAGAGATTATGTCTGGGTGGTGGGGATTACGATTATGGGTTACCCCTCCCCCTTCTGGTCTCTCTATGCTTTTCTAAATCTTCCACAGCTAATAACTTTGGTAAAAAGAAACAAAAAATCCTGTATAACAATGTTGCCTTTAGATAGTAATAAAAAACACATTCATTATAAAAATGCAGACATGTTACACTGATACTGGACAACATCAGGTGTGGGTCTTTCCAAACCTCTTCCCAATGTGCATGTTTAATTGAAGAGCATCCTGACAGGCCGTGGCCTGGGTAGCGCCAGATGACATCAGTGTTTGCGGCGCAGGTGAGTGTCCAGCTGCCTGGTGCAGAGCAGGAGAGAACTCCCCCCCCATGTCTGGATACAGCCGGAGCAGGAGGGGATGCCAACGCCTGCAGTTCTGTGCCTTGGTCTGAATTCTCCCCTGAGGAACTGAGCAGAGGCCTGCTGGGGAGGGGGCCCAGCTGAGGGGCCACTTGGGAGCTTTTGCTAGGGAGCAATGAAAGGAGGCGTTCCCTTTTTTTCCCTCAGAGCTGCTGTGGAAAGCACCTCCCCGCTGGCTGCTGGGTGGTGGCTCTTCTCCCAACTCGTCCTCCCGGTAGGGGGAACCCCAGAGTTTAGCAGTAGCAGAGACAGCAGGGCCAGCCCCGGCAGCTGCAACTCTTCCTCGCATCATTGGTTGGTAATGGGGCCTTCTTCCTCTTCCTCTGCCCTGTTGGTTAAAATCAACCATATTGCCCTTCTTTTCTTTGCTGCACTGAAGGCCCTTTTGTTTGCATTTTTGACAGCGGGTAGCTGGACCCAGAACCCGTGAGAGGTTCGGAACTTGTGACACTCTCTAGACCCTTTTCCGAGTAACCTGAGGCCCAAGGTCCTACTGCCAGTAACTGTGTGGGCTCCAGCTCCTGGGGAGGTGATGGGCCCTGGGAGGCCCCTCCCCAAAGCTCCACATTTGCCCTCCGCTGCTCAGGGCTGTCCCGCCGGCCATAAGCACATACTCTTGGGATCATGATCTTGTAAACGAGAGGACACAGGCCGCACAGGGCCGCAGGCCTGGGCTAGGAGGAACAGGGACATTTCCCTACTCTCTGCGCTCACTGAGTTGATTCAGCTCCAGGACTTTTTTTTTGGGGTGGGGGGGGTCAAGTAATTTTCATAATAACTCTTCCCGATCTGTTTGGTGTGATGCCATCGATTTGTGGTTTTGCTGACCTTCACTTCCTGGTGAAGCGCTGCCTGGGGCCTGGGAGGTTTTCCTTTGCTTGTTTACCCAGAAGGATAGAGGAACCGCAGGGCCAAGAAGATCTCCCTATTTCTCCTACCCTGAACCTGACCTCTCAGCTACTTGCCCTCTGGGCTCCCCCTGGCCCAGTCACTCCTGTTCTCTGGCTTCTGACTCTGTTCAAGAAGCTCTCAGGGAACTCCCCTGCCTTGAGTCATTGCAGCCAGTTCTGGCCTCCCCTGCTTTAGGCCTCCTGTTCCTCCCTGGCTGAGGGGCCGAGGCAGAGCCAGATAAGTGGCTGTGACTGATTCTGACGGGTCAGCCTCATTTCAGAATCTGGGTGCACAGGCAGTGGTGCCCTAGACCCCGAGTCATCCCGGCCTCCTGTTCTCTTTGAGGCTGTTGTCACAGAGTCACTCAGTGTGACCAGAGGGAACTAACTGGTTGGGCAGTTTAGACTGAGCACCATAGGTTGAGTTCCAAGGTGGACATTCTATCCCCTGAAAAATGGACCAAAAAGAACCTTGTGGAGTGGAGCCCTCCAGCCACTCCCCGCTACCCCCCCTGCCCCCCCACCCCCCAGCACATATTAAACCTCATGGAGAGTCATAAATAGCTCCTAGGCCTGCATATTGGGAGCTTCACACCTTCCCTGACCAATCCCATCTTCCCCCACCTCCCGTTCACCCCTGGAAGCTCAGGTCTGGCATTCAGTGGGTACGTGGAGGGGACAGACGAGCCTTCTATCTCCCTACTTGACTTGTCACCTAAGAAGATTTTTTCCTGCTGTAAAAAGTTGTCACAGAGTTTGATTTCCTGTGTGCAACAGGCAACGGGGACCAACTAGGTCCAGTTAGGAAGGTTCAGAGTGGGGGTGGGGCGTGGAGAGCCCCAGGAAGTATGAGGACTTTAGGGCAGTTCTCTTGGTGAAGCAGACAGCCTGACTGTCAGTTGGGGCCTCTGGGGAAGTGGGGTGCCTTAGGGAGGGGGCTGAAGCTGCTAAAGGGCTGGAGGGAGCATCTTAGGGAGCCCTACATGGTGAGCTGCTGCAACTTACTGAAGCCAGCAACTCACCCAGGGAGTGGGGCTGCAGGCAAAGGAGGGGTGCAGGTTGGGGAGAGCTTGATGGGGCCTGAATAATAGGTGCCAGAGACCAACCCACTCTCCAGCAAAGTATCAAAGCGCTCCTGGGGAGCAATCCATTTCTATTTTTTAATTTATATATTTTTTACATCATTGTTCATTTTTATTTATTTATTTTAAGCAACTGTTTTTTTTTTTTTAAAGATATTATGCATACAAGAGCTGGGGTACAGGTGAGTGGATTCACCAGAGAGAGTGGGGAACAGAACAGGCAGACTGACTGAAATACACTGCTGAGGGGAGCAGCGGGTGAGACAGGAGAGGTCTGCTGTGCCATGCTGTGCCTGGCTGCCCAAGATCGAGCTCCTGCTGCAGAGGCTGCAGATTGCCTCACAGCGCTGTGCTTAACCCCTTGTGCCACCAGGGAGGCCCCATTTTTCATTTTTAAACAATGTTTGCTTCCCCCAACCCCCAGTTGTAGTCCCCATAGAGTTTCCTTCACCAATGCACCGGTGCTCCATCACCTCAGTCCCCTGGGCTCCTCCCTCCCTCCCTCTGATCCCTCTCCCTCCTCCTCCCCTGCAGGAGGTCTCTGGTTTATAATTGTCTGCTTGCTTTTGTTTTGTTTTGCTGTGTTTGTACTGTTATTATTTCCCCCCCCCAATGTCTTACTTGGTTCCACTATATTCCTGCTTTTTAAGTGAAACCATCTAATATTTTTCTTTTTCCTTCTGGCTTATTTCACTGAGCATCATTCCTACTAGCTCCATCCACGTTGCTGTGAATGGCATGAGTTTATCTCTTTTGATTGCTGAATAGTATTCCATTGTGTGTATCTGCCACATCTTCTTGACCCTGTCATCAATTTTTTTTGGCATTTGGGTTGTTTCCAAGCCGACTTGGTGGCGCAGGGCTCTGCCACCTACTGACTTAGAGGTCTCACAGCCAGAAGGGGTCATCACCGTACCCCATCCCCAAAGAAGTAATGTTTCAAAATAATATAAAAAGTTTTGTACATAAGGGCCTCCCCGGTGGCGCAGCGGTTGAGCGCTGGGTTGCGAAGCTGCCCACAGCCTCTGCGGCGCCAGTTCAATCCCCGGCTGCTCCCCGGCCACCGGAGGAGGGTCCCACATGGCGCGCAGACCTCTCCTGCCGCCCGCTGCTCCCCTCAGCAACGTACTTCGGTCCTTCTGCCTGCTCTGCTCCCCGCTCTGGCTCTGGTGAATTCTCTCACCCTCCCACGCTTCTGACTGTACCCAGAGCGTGTATAAATAAATAAATAAATCTTAAAAAAAAAAAAAAAAGTTTTGCACATAAGCTACCCAAGATTCCCCCAGCACTACCTGAGAGGAGCACAGCGCAATGGTACTTACAGACAAGGGTGAAGCTGTTTCTACAGAGGCGGAGAGTAGGTTGGTGGTCGCCCAGGGAGCAGCAGGAGCAGGAAGCATGACTAAAGGCCTGACTTTCTGGGCTGATGAAACTGTTCTAAATGTGATGGAGGTGTTGCTTGTCCAGCTCTGTAAAGGTATTAAAAACCATGAATTGGACACTCAGAATGGTGGAGCTGTTACAACTCGGCTACAGGAGCCCTGGTCCCTTCCAGTTCTGACCTCTTAGGGCTCTTGTTAAAGTTGCAGCGTGAGTGAGGGAGGAGGGAACCAGCTGCCACGAGCTACGCAGCAGTGACAGTGAGTCTGGGAGGGGAAGGGGGCACTTTGTTGGAAATAATCCGAGTGTGGCTGTGGGCTGTGGATGGGGCTCCGGGTCCATCCCGAGTGTCATGCCCCGTGACAGTGCTGTTGCCACATCAAAGACAGCAAAAGCAGTGACCCAGAGCAGCCGCCAAACATCCCTCATTATTGCACCACTGAGAAAACATCTGGGGTCCAGAGATGCAGCTGAGTCCAGCTTTAGAGCCATTTGGTCACCAGGCCATTGCACACTTGTGGGTCCAGGGCGGAGGAGCATATAAACAGAGGGAGAAAGAACTCGCAACCACTTGAAGCCAGTCAGGCAGGACGGGGAGACTTGCGTGACAGCCATGAAGGCTGCTCAGGACTGTCCCAGTTTTGGCACTTTAAGCCCCACGTCCCTGGGACACTCAGTAGTGCTGGGCAAATGGGACAGCTGGTCACCCAATTCATCGCAAGTCCCTGATCCCCGAGGCAAATGGCCAGGCCCAAAGACTCCTAAAATGCTACCAGAAATGGCTTCCTCCTCCTCCCCCTCCAATCTCCACAGCGACAGAGGCAGCTCCTGGAGAAGGCAGGGGAAAGACTCTTTTTTTTTTTTTTAGAGAAGTTATTTTTTTTTTTATTAGATAATAAATTTTATTGTTATATTCCCCATACAATTGCAGCGCCCCCATTCTGACCCCAATCCCTCCCCTCCCGCCCCTGCCCCCCTAAAAGTGTCTCTGGTTCATAGTTTTTTGTTGATTTTGATTTTCACTTTCTTATAGTTATTCATTTTCCTGGTCCCTTATTTAAGTTTTCTAGATTCCTGCTATGAGTGAGACCATCCGGTATTTTTCTTTTTCTTTCTGGCTTATTTCGCTGAGCATGATCCCTTCCAGCGCCATCCATGTTGCTGCAAATTGCATGTGTTTACCTTTTTTGAATGCTGAGTAATATTCCATGGTATATATGTACCACATCTTCTTGATCCCGTCATCTATTTTTGGGCATTTGGGTTGTTTCCAAAGCTTAGCTATTGTAAACAGTGCTGCTATAAACATAGGGTGCAGGTGCCCTTTTGAATTAATGTATCTCAGTCCTTTGGATAAATACCTAGGAGTGGAATTGCTGGATCATATGGAAGCTCTATCTTTAGCAGGTTGAGGAATTCTCCACACAGCTTTCCATAGTGGTTGGATCAGTTTGCACTCCCACCAATAGTGCAGGAGAGTTCCTTTTTCTCCACAACTTCGCCAACATTTGTTGTTGCTAGTTTTTTTAATATGTGCCATTCTCACTGGTGTAAGATGGTATCTCATGGTAGTTTTGATTTGTATTTCCCTGATGACAAGTGATGTTGAACATTTTTTCATATGCCTGTTGGCCATTTGCATTTCCTCTTCAGAGAAGTTTCTTTTTAGCTCTTCTGCCCATTTAGGGGAAAGACTCTTGATACAAGCGTGGCAAGCCATGTGACAGCAGCAAAAACAAGAAGCTGGACTGCAGGACACAGGGCCTTGGCCAGGGCAGTGTGGCCCCTCGAAGGCCTCTGGGAAGGGTCTACAGCTCACGGCCACCCAGGGGCCAGTGGACACCTGCCCAGACTCAGAATTTGCCTCCTTCAGCACTAATTCTCCCCCTTGAGGGATTTAACTACCCCTGGTTGTGATGGTTAATTTTATGTGCCCACTTGACTGAGCCATAGCTATGCAGATATTTGGCCAAATATTATTCTGGTGTGTCTGTGTTTGCAATCAGTAGACTGAGGAAAGCCGACGCCCTCCCTCACGCGGGTGTGCCTCGTCTGACCAGTGGGAGACCTATAAAGAACAAAACAGCCGACCGTTCCCAGGGAGAGCCCTTCCCCAAACCTCAGCTCTCCTGGGTCTCCAGCTGCTGACTCAGCCTCACACGCTGGGATTTGCCTGGGATTTGCCCGCGTCCATCACCACAAACCCCGCCCGGCCCAGGCAGGGCCTGTTCTCTCTCTCCTTTCTTTACTCCTCTCCCCCCTCCCCCTCTCTCCTCCCCACCCCCCGTTATAAACATAACAATGTCTGAGCAATCCCAGCACACTGATGAACTCACCTGGCACCTGCACGCCTAACTGAACAACCTTCGAAGGACGTAACTCTGAAAGGCCCAGGCTGCCAAGGATTTCCATGTCCGAGCAAACCAGTGACTCGCTGGGCAGTGACTCGCTGGCGCGCGGGTTTAGAGACTGCGAGGCTGTGCCAGACGCCGCCCGCCGTCTCCCGCGTGCGCCCGGGGGTGGGGTGGGGTGGGGTGGGGGTGGCGGGGTGCCGCGCGCCCCCCGTGCGTGCTGCTGGGAGTGGGAGCGGGGCCGGGTGTTCCGAGTCGCAAGTCCACGCTCGGACCCGGCAAGACGCCGTGGCTCGCGGGAGCCGACCCTGAGCCCCGGACGCGCGGCGCCCGCGTCTGTGGATGCCCCGAGCCCCGCGCGCCGCGCTGCTGCTGCGGCCTCGCCACCCTGCGCGGGGAGGGGGCCGGGCGGGTCCCCCGCGGCACTTTCTCACCAAACTACAAAATACAGAACTGCCAAATAGTTGCTCCCCTCGAGCCCCGCGTCGAGTGCGGGCTGAGGGCGGGGGGCGGGGCGCCCCTCAGGCCCGGGGAGAGGCGCAGTGGAAATTCCCCGGAGGAATTTGGCTCTTCCAGGGGGTGCTCCTCTGCTCTCGCTGCACACCGAGGAGTTTTCAACCACAACCCGCTCTCCGGGAGAACCCCTAGTTCTTCTCCATGGAAGGGGCGCGGGGAGGCGAGCCCCACCCGCGCGCCCCCAGCCTGCGCACCCCGGAGCGCGTGAGTGCGCGCGAGGACCAGGGGGCGCCGCTGTCGCTCCCAGCTGGCCCTGAGCCGGGCTCCCCGCGCCTGGCCGCGCTGCGCCACCCTCCCGGGGTCCCCAAAAGGCTAGCGGCCCCCAGCCTGAGGCCAATAAGCGGGACCCAGTCGGCCTTGGTTATAAGCTATAAAGAAAACACCCCCACGTGCGCCCTGCCAGCTACAGCTCCTGCGATGGAAGATGCCGCCAGCAGCTCGAAAGGCAAATAAAAATATTTTTGTTGTCCTCTTAAATTCATGATAAACTATTCAAACACACAGAAAATCACAGAGACTATTATGACAAGCACCCGCATTGACTGCTGATGGTTTGCTATGTTTGCTTCAGTGTTTTGTTTTAAAGAAATGACTCATTCCAGACACCATGGCTGTCATTGTCTCTCCTTCCTTCTCGCCATCTTGAACTTGGTGTCTAGCATTGCTGTTCACATCTGTGCGCGATGTACTGGTATTTGTAAACATCACATGGCATTTTTTGCATGCTTTCAAGCTTTAGGGAAATGTTTCTATTTACATGATGGGTATTTTTTTGCCAGTTGCTTTCACGCTGTCATTAATTTTCACTTTGGAGGTATATTCACGTTGATTTAAGAAGCTCTGGTTTAGATGTTGGAACCACTACTGTAGTCAAGCGAATCTCTACAACAATCAATTTATAAATTATTGGATGTCTCCAGTTTCATATCATTACAGGTAATGTTAGGGGGAAATGATGTCCTGAGCTGATCCCATACAGGCTTTGTGGACGCCACCCCCACTCCAGACTAAAGCCATCAGGACATTGGGAAAGACAAATCCCGTCACCACCAAAGGGAAGATGGCTGGGACCTGAGGGTGGAGTTGGGCAGGCAGGTTGGGTATAAAAATCAAACACGTGGGCCTTGGGCTGGCTCGTTGTCGCTCGCCTCCTGGCTTCACGGCTCCTGGCTCGCAGCCAGCTCTCAGAGTGCCATTTGGGATTCCAGATGGGTGGATCGGGTAGGACTTATTTAAAACTTTGTCTCCCACTTTTCTCCCAGAGCTGTACATTTCCTCATTTCCCCTTCCCTTGTAAATAAACCTTTTATGAACCTTTCGCATGTGCCTGCAGTAGAGCATTGATAAGTCCTTTTAAGCGCGCGGGTGAGGACCCACAGTCAGGCACCCCGTTTTGTATCCGGGTTGCTCTACAACAGTAAGACTACAATGACCATTTTAAAGTAACTTTATTCAGGTACAGTTTACATCCATACCCTTACTCTCTTTAAGTATGCAAATCCATGCCATTTAGCAAACACACCAAGTTGTGTCACATTGTCACAATCCAGTTTTCAAACCTTTGTATTATTCCACTTGGAGCTCAGGCTGCATTTAGGATGGAGTCCCAGTGCCAGCTGGTCCAGGCAACTGCTAAGCTACTTTCTGTGTGATGGCTGTTCTGACACATGTGTCTTTGTGCTCATGAAGAGTTTTTTTCCACTTAAGAGTGGAATTTTGAAGGCCACAGGCATGCATATTTCAATTCTCAAATTTTGCTCATTGTGCTTCCTCAATTTGTGCTTTTACCAGTGGTGTGTGGACTACTTCTTTGACCACATTAGTGAAACATTTCCTATATCCTTTTCTATAATTCTGTTCATTTCCTTGCTAATCTGATTTGTATCATTAAACATATTGCTTTGATTTGCATTTTCCTAATTTCTGTCTTGGTGTTTATTGACTTCTTGAGCTGCTTCCTCTGGGCCTCACCTATTCCCATTCTTGCTTGTCAACTGATGTATTGTCTTTTTCTGATTGATTTGTAGTAGTTCCTTACAGACACTGGAGAATAATCCCTTTTCAGTTCTATGCTTTCTAAATAGCTTCTCCCAGTCTGTGATTTATTTAAATTCTAGGGACTTTTACTGAGTAGAAGCTGTACATATTTATTTAGTTAAATTCATCAGTAATTTCTGAATGATTTGTGCTTGTTATGTCTTACAAGGAATATTTCCCTATGTCAAAGTCATCAAGATTTTTTTCTATATTGTCTTGAGTTCACCTATAATTGTTTTTTCTGTGTGTTGAGAATTTTTTCTCCCAGTGGACATCCTTTTCCTCTATCAACCCTCACCCTGTGTCAAGTTTCTGTTTTGGGAGCTTTATTCGTTCATCTGGGCCTGTGCCCACACCACAGCCTCTCAATTATTACAGCTTTGGAGTGAGTCTTTTCTTTTTCCTCCCACCAACATCCCTTACTTCCCCTTGGTCTTTCTCCCTCCCTCTTAACCTCAGAAACCTCAGCGTGTCCAACAGAGTTTGTAACTATTTTGATCTGTTAGTATATCTGCTTTTCCCCTTACATTACCTCTGTATGTGAAATCGTCCAATATTTGTGTTTATCTTTCTGACTTTGCTTTGGATGACTCCCCCACATTCCCTCCATTTTGCTATAAATGGTAGCATTTTATCTTTCCATACAGCTGAATAGTATTCCATTTTTTGCATGTACCTCATCTTCCTCAATTCTCTGTTAGTGGGTACTTAGGTTACTTCCATACCCTATCTATTACAAGTAATTCTGCAGCAAACATTGTGGAACATATAATTTTTTGAGTTGATGATTTTGTGTTTTTCATATAAATACCCCAAAGTGGAATTGCTGGATCATATAGTATTCCCATTTTTAAGTTTTTTTTTTTAAAGTTTTATTTATTTATGCACACAAGAGCTGGGGTGTAGGCCAGAGATGCTCAGAGGCGAGAGGATTCACAAGAGACAGAGTGGGGAGCAGAACAGGTGGATCTACTGAGATACACTGCTGAGGGAAGCAGCGGGTGAGACAGGAGAGGTCTGCTGTGCCACGTGGGCTGCTCCCTGGCCAGCTGGGGATCGAACTCATGCTGCAGTGGCTGCTGATAGCTTCATAGTGCTGACACTTATCCCCTTGTGCCACCAGGGAGGCCCCCCCCCCACATTTTTTAGTTTTTTTTTAAGACAGCAGGCTCCTTAGAGCACTGGGCACTCTCTAAAGGCACAGCTGATGTTGGAGAAGAACGCAGTGACCTCCTGCCAGAGTCACCTCAGGCCTGGAGTCAGAACTCTCCCTGTGGCTCTGTGTCCCCAGAAAGTGGGCCCCAGGTTAGGAAACAAGAGCAGGACAGAAGCGGACCCTTTTGCTTGAGTGCTAGTGACCCATGGGGGCCTGTGCTTCTGCTTCTGCTTCTGCCTGTGGGTGCTGCAGGGTTGCAGGTCCCAGACCAGAAAGGAAGTCACGAGAGCAGGTGCCATGGCCCGGTCTCGGTGGAGCTCTTTAGCTCCTCTTCTTTCTTCGGCTATCCTTCTTCTTTCTTCTTTGGGGGCCAGGAACAAAATATGAGTCCTAAGCTGGCTCCTGCCTGGGGTTATAGCCTCTTTCAGAGTTCCCCACCTAGTTGTTAATCAACCTGATTGGACTATTTTCAATTCGAAGTGACCAGCTGGACCATTTAGGAGCAATCAGCCCTTTTGGCTCGGAATGATTGACTAATGAGCTGAGGAACATGATTGGTTCATTTTGCTTGCACCTCATTGGTCCATTCTAATGATCCAGGTGCCAGATATAAAAAGATTAGAGCCTGCTGGTCAGCAAGCCCAACCGCCCGGGCCTCACGTAGCCTTCCTGCAGCCTTCTGCCGCAGGGTGGCCTGGGTGCTGCCAGGGGCCAGTGCTCGGGGCAGGCATTGGGAAACTCCCACTCTGGCTCTGTGCTCAAACCCAGCTGGCTCCTGGAGGAGGAGCTGCCCACAGGCAGCAGCTTCTGGCTGGGCCTGCGTTTCCAACGGCTCCTGTAGCTTAGGTTGCAGTGGGCTCCGGCTTCAGCCATTCTGGTCAAGCTTTCCGTGTTCTCTGGATCTGGAAAGCAGCGCAGAAGACAAGGGCGATGAGAGAGACAGGGGCCATCCTTTGCCCTCCAGCCTGGCTCCTTGGGCAGCGGCCTGCGGGAACCACAGAGGAGCTGCTCCCTGGACCTGCAGACAGCTAAAGGTGGGTGAAGGGCAATGCTGGCTGGTGAGAGCCGGGACACTGTCCTGTGGTGACGAGGCCTGGCCGCCGCCTCTAGGGAGCCACCAGCATGGTTTGTTCCTGCAGCTGCTTCCAGCAGTGTGGGCTGGGGGACGTGCGCTCCCCCTGGCTCTGCTGAGCCTCCTGAGGCCTGTGCTATGAGTAGCCCAGTTCGCCCCCTCCCCTTGCCCAGGGGTCAGCCCCTCGGGGTGCTCAGCAGACTCTCCCCTGCCTGCCTCTGAGTGGCCTCAGTGTCTGTTTCTTGGAGGGTGTGAATACACAGAGATGCTCTTGGTATTTAAATGTTCTGCTCTTTGGCTACTTTTCAAGGGGGTGAAGGCCTAGAAAGAAGTTTTTTAAGTGGTAACAAAAGGCAGCCTGTAAAATGACATCAGTTCAGTGTTGTGAACCCTCAGCTTTGTTCTTGTTTTTCTTATCTTGCTACTGATGGCTGAAGAACTCCGATGGGTCGGGAATAGTTTCCAGTATGGCATTTGGGAGCCCGGTGGGGCCCTGGCCCCAGCACAGTGGTGCTCCTCTGGGGGAGACCCTGCATGTAGTGGTGCTTCCTCATGGCAGTTACCACAGTTCTTCCTGTTAGTGTTTTGTGGCGGTGGGCAGAGGTGCCCTGGCTCATGCCTGCAGGTCCTGATGCAGCCTGCAGAGGTGGGTGGAGAATGGCTTTGCAGGAGGCCTTTGCTCTCACGAGGCCGAGGTGGTGTCTTCACATGGTCGTTCGACCCGTCTCTTCTGAGTGGTGCTGAGAGGCAACAGAGGTGGGGGGGGGCCTGGAGGAGCCCAGGACCCCCCCAGAGGGCTTGTTGCTTCCTCCTTGCTGGGTGTGCGTTTCCTAGGATTTATCTCAAGGCTTTGAAGCCCCTTTGCTCTGACTTTTGGAATTGACCAAAATTTTAATCCTCAGTTTGAATAGTTTCTGTTGAATTATGGAAGTGTAAGCTCTGTAAAAAAGCATTTCTGAAGGGAAAACTGAAAAGAGCTGAAACTTTTCTCTGTCAAGTTCTTTTCTGGGCGAGCCATGCTCTTAACTTCAAACTGTTGCCTGGGAATGCGCCTTTGTGTGATTGTGCGTCTGTTTTGCTTGACTTCCTTCCCGTCCATTCAGAGTGAGGAGCCCAGTCACGCGGGTCACCCGGGGTTGGGCTGAAGAGAATTCCTCACTGTGTGCTCAGAGAGAAGCATGGGGCCCAAGGACCTCCTGTTTGTTTCCTCCCCAGCACAGAGTCTCAGATGGGAAGGAATCATCCTCTGAGACTCTGACTTTCTTTCCTTATTAGAATGGTTCAAGAAAGGCAGTGAGGAAATAAGAATGATCTTGTAACAGGGTGGTCCGTGAAGAAACTGCGCTTGTCTTTGGGTTGTGGACTGGGTGACACAGACGTGGGTGAGACCCATGGGGAGGTGACAATGGCAGAACCCATTTAGAATAGGCAGGTTTGCGGGGCTTGGGCTATCCCTCTCCCTGTCCTATAACAATCTTAGAATTAGGAATTGACCCAACTTAAAGCAAGTCAGATGTCGTAAGCATGCCACACACGGAAGATGTAGCTAGTGCTGCATCTAGAGCACAAGTCATTGCCTTTTGGAGCTGTGTCACCAAAGTGTTTGTCTCCTGCCTCCACAGCACAACTATTGCAGCCAGTTCTGAAGTAGTGAAAAGTTAGTTTTGGCATCATTTATATGATGCAAATATATAAATAAATATATATACATTTAGATTTTTATATATTTATTACATATATATTTACAAAATATACATCTACGTTTTTACAAATTGAAGCAGAGATGGACA
Organism: Talpa occidentalis; assembly: GCF_014898055.3. NCBI lineage: Eukaryota > Metazoa > Chordata > Mammalia > Eulipotyphla > Talpidae > Talpa > Talpa occidentalis. The sequence goes on along the minus strand of NW_023602073.1, from coordinate 141,227,614 downwards.
CAGGAGAATATTTTTTCCTGAGAAAACTGATCAAGAATAAGAGTGAAGAAAATTGGATGCAAGTGTGTAACAACCCACTTTGCCCCAAGAAAGAGGCAGAAAGACTTCCTGACTGAAGGGACAATAGCAGAGAACAGGGGCTATTTGCATATTTGTGGTTTGGAGAAGTGGATCCAGGATCCTGCCTGTGAAACAAGTGTGTGTTTATTACACAAGATGGCTTGAAGTCTTACTACCTTTTGGTTTTTATTTTTTTTTTTTTAATAGAGGCATGTTTTATTTATTTATTTATTATATTTGTTTGTCTTGTTTATACATGCACTGGGTACAGTCAGAAGCGCGGGAGGGTGAGAGAATTCACCAGAGCCAGAGCGGGGAGCAGAGCAGGCAGAAGGGCTGAAGTACACTGCTGAGGGGAGCAGCGGGTGGCAGGAGAGGTCTGCGCACCATGTGGGATCCTCCTCCGGTGGCCAGGGAGCAGCCGGGGATCGAACCGGCGCCGCAGAGGCCGCGGGCAGTTTCGCAACCCAGCGCTCAACCGCTGCGCCACCGGGGAGGCCCTACCTTTTGGTTTTTAATGGAATTATTTCACAATTATAATTGTGCAGCTAAGCTCTGCTAAGCTAATGAATGAGAAGCAATATGTGCAGTTTCATTCCAATGAATGATGATAGCTGATTTTTGTCATGATTATAAAGTAACTCCCGAAGCATAATTATATTTAATATCAAATGGCAAAAATAGCAAAATTTTTGAAACTTGTCACCTGTATTCCTCTGTATTCGCCACAATATTATTCTTTTCTGCCATTCATGCCATTAATCGTCTACAGTTAAGTGCACTGGCTTGGCGTTACATGGGACAAATGGCCCCCACATTCAAAGACAAGCGAGGTCAAACAGGACTCACGAAACCATAGGCCAACTGTCGTCCCTAGCAGATGTGCTCTGGCATCTACACTTGCCGCAGGACAGAGATCTTGAGAGCCCGGAGAGTTGCATGAGTCCTCCGTATTCCCGGCAGTTGAATGTGATCCCCCATCCACAAGTAAAAGGGTCTTACTACTGTCACGAGTCTCTTGGATTATTTTCTCAGTTTCTACACGTAATATTGAAGTTCCCATTCATTTTCAAGAATGCAAGTTAGTAACACTTCAGCTTTCTCTAGACAGAATAACTACCTCTGTCTTCATACAATTCTTTCCTTTCCTTAGGACTCTGCTTCCTCTGAATTATGACGGGACACAGGGCCTCTGGCATCCTGTCTGTTCAGAAAAATGGGCTTAATGCTGGTTTTCTGGCATTTGGTGTCTTGTGCTTCGGCACATTGAGGGGCAGCCTGGGGGGGTGTGGTTCAGCACAGAGCTCGTCCGGGCTCTTCCAAGGTGACTTCGTGGCCCCAGCTGCCCTTGCCATCATGCTGTCCAGTCACTCTGTGTTTTGCTTTTGTTTTTTAAATTTGTTGATGCTTTTACTTTGAGGCTATTGACTTTGCAATTTTTGTAGAATCCTTTTGTCTAAAGTTTTAGATGAAAGCTTACTCTCTCTTTCAATCTTAACAATTCACCCCAAAGCCTCCACATATTTGAGCATTTTCTCAGTAGGTTTGTGTGTCACCCCCTGAGTCAGAGTCAGACAGTGGTGCTGGCTCTTGATCGCGGGACCAGAAGAGTCCGCCCGGGACTGTCCGTCAGCGGCCAAGATGGCCTCTTCCCAGCTTGATAGTCAGGAGGACGGAGGAATAACTAGGGGTAACTACCTCACTTTCCACTTACACGTTTTCCTCAAAAGCAGACAAGGTTTGGATGCTCTGTGATGTTTTAAGTATGATTGACACGTGTTTCCTGTGTTAGGCACTTTGCAGATATCAACTCGTATAATCTTCATGACAACCTGAAGGGACAGATGAGAGTTTGCCCTGTTTTACAGAAGAGGAACTGCAGCCAAGAGAGGTGAAGTCACTCACCGAGGGTCACACAGCAAATAGGCTGCAGGGTCAGAGTTCAATATGGAGCTGTCTGATCTAGTGATTTTAAGCACTAGGAGGTACCACCCTCAGGCCCCCTTGAGGGGCTACAAATTGATTGTTATTCCTGTTTATTGCAAGGTAACTGTACTCGAAGTTATCAGCTCTCAGTCTCTAGAATCATCTGTACATTTGAGCAGAAGTCTTACATCTTGACTTTTGCTACTTCCCCCTTTGCTGGTTTCCTGAAGTTCTGTGTGTGAGGACAGGGTCTCTTACTTTGTTCTGGTGGGGACCTTGCTCCCAGCCAGCCACCTGGGTGTGGGCCCCTGTGGTCGGCACACAACCAATTGTAAGTTAAAAACTTGGTGACCTAGTGTGACTTTTTCTGTTATATTCTCCCCTACCCCCCCCACTTCCCCCCCACAGGCCAGGCAGTGTGTTTGATAACATGGGAGATAAAGTTACCACTTTAGGGTTTACAAAAGGGAAATAAAAATGCAAATGTTAAAAGCACACTGGGGCAGACAACTGGGTGTTGAACTCTGACTCTGCAGCCTATTCACTGTGTGACCCTGGGGAGCGACTTAGCTGCTCTAGGCCTCAGTTCCTCTTCTGTGTGACAAGCCAAGCTATCATCTACCGCTTCGGGTGGTCGTGAAGATTATATGAGTTGCTGTTTGCAGAGTGTCGATTCCATGAAGTCTGACTTGGCCGCGCACTGTGGTGGTCACCGGTAGAGGCACATTCCCTCTGGTCAGAAAAGGTGGCCGCTCTGCTGCTGGTTTCAGCCCTCCTGCTGTAACGCGTGTCCTTGCAGTCAGTTATGGTGCCATGGATTTACAGCCTTGTCTTTTTCATTGTGGTTTTGCTGTTTTATTTTTAAAAAGATTTATTTATGCATACGAGAGCTGGGGTACAGGCCAGAGGTGTGGGAGGTGAGAGGATTCACCAGAGACAGAGTGGGGAATAGAACAGGACGACTGACCAAAGTACACTGCTGAGTGGAGCAGCGGGCAATTCAGGAGAGGTCTGCTGTGCCATGTGGGTAGCTCCCTGGCCAGGGATCGAACTCGTGCTGCAGTGGCTACAAATAGCTTCATAGGTTGCGCCTGAACCCCTTGCGCCACCAGGGAGACCCAGGAAATGTCATTTGAACCAGTCTGTGGGGCATGATTTGAGAGTGTACTCAACAAAATAGACAAAAGTGAGTCATGAAAATAATTCAGCAAGTGCCAAGATAATTTCATCAACCAACTCTTGCTTTACTCATAGTAGCCCAAACTGGGAACAACCCAAATGCCCATCAGTAAGTGAAGGATAAACAGATGATCTATACATCGCACGGCCACTTGGCATTTAAAGGAACAGATACTGATGGGCATTTGGGTGTCCTATTTTATTGAGTACACTCTCAAATCATCCTCCACAGACTGGTTCAAATGACCTTTCCTGCCAAGTCTTCTCGGCCTGTATACACTCCCCTTTCATCCAAGTTGTATTTATCCAATATAGACGGTTCTCAAAAGCTTTTTTTCTGAGTGAAAGAAGCCAGACATAGAAGTACATTCTGTATGATTTCATTTACATGAAATTCAGAAAAGGCAAATCAATTCTACAGGAATAGAAGGTAGAGAGTGGTAGGATAGGATTGAAAAGGAACACAGGGCACCCTCTTGGGTTATGACGTGTCCTATATCTTGATTGTGACAAGGTCACATGTGTGTATCCATTTGTCAAAATGCATTTAAAAACGGATGAATTTTACTATATAAAATCATGCAATTTATGAGTGTGCTTAGTTGTATGTAAATTGAAGTAGTAAATGTGCTTTGGAAGCTTTCAGAGAGGAAATATTTAATGTTTCAGTCCTTTTTCTCATCCTGAAAAACATCCATGTGACAGGCAAATAAGGGGAAAAGCAGAGACGTGGATCCAGTTACCAGCCAGATGCTCCCTCCATAGTAATCAGGCAGTGAGGACAGGCTGGCCCTATCTAAGGCCGGAGACACACAGACTTCATCCAACTGGAGAATTTCCAGTGCTCACTTGTGTGTTATTTGCAACTCTGTGTTGGCAGCCTGTGCGATTCCCCTCTGGGGCATCACCGCTCTGTCTGGAGGTCCACATGTCGGCTCAGTCTTCGTCACGCTGCACCACACTCAGCACTAACAAAGCTGACTGCTGAGGCATGTGCTTGGGAACATGGTGTCTCCTTTGCCTCTCTGGAGCTCAGTGGCAAAGCAGCCCAGGGCAGAGTTGTGCACTGGGGATTGGCTTGTCCCTGTGGATACCAAGGTCAGGGCCCTGCTGGTCCTTTGGGTCTTCTGGGCCTTCCAAAGGATGTTCTTGGGAGGAAGAGCTGCCTGTTCTGGCAGTGCCCACACTCCCACGCGGCCTCTAGTGAATCTAAGTGCCTTAAACAGACTCCATCCCTGGGACAGCTGTGCGGGGGGACGGCCTCTGGTCTGCAGGCCACGTCACTTCTACAGCAACACGTATGTGCCGTAGGGAGAACCTCTCTGGTGCTCCCGGTTTGAGTGCCCTTTCATTAAAATGTTTAATTCTAGGAATTCCCTTATATGAAAGCAGTTTCTGGTCACACTCACTATATATAGCACTGTGTGCTATCTGGCAAATTCCAAACAACTATCAGAAGTTTCTACTTCTTTTTCTCTCTCTCATCATGTCTAAACAAGTGTCCACTCAAAACACCACCCAAGAAAAGGCAAATTTTAAGCTTTGATATAAAACCATATGTAACAGAACCAAGGAGTCCTGATTTCAAATGCCAATTTCTGTTGACTCCTTGCGGGTATATAGTGGTTAGGATCCCCACCTGTCAGCTGCCAGTTTTCTGAATTTTCCAGAATATCCACAGAGGTGTCTAACTGCCCCACTCTCTTCCAGGACAACTTAAACCTTGGTGAATTTCACTGTGATAGTGATATAACCCGCAGGCACTGTGTCTAATTTCAGTGGACTGGCCCAAGAAGCTATCGCTAATACTAGTGCTCTGGGAAATTTGTATTTCAAGTTCAAGTTGGAATTAGTGGTTAGAAATTAACTTGGCTCAAGAATGCCATCACTATCAATTCCTTCTAACTAGGGGTATTTACTGTGGGAATAAGGGGGTGTATCATAAGATCTACCTTGTCAGGATGCTCAGTGGTGAGGTCAAAGCATCAATGAATGCCAGGTGGGAGGCAGTAATCACATGCTACGAAAAGGTATGGCTGGGAAAGACCTTCTAACTTGAATTCTGAGTGGGTCTGTGAAAGGTTAAATTTAAGTGGACGGGGCAAGGGGATGGGAAGCACATTGGTGGGGAAGTGTGCGACCTGTTGAAGAAAGCGATGACACCAGACGAGGCCTAAGAGTTCTAAGGGGGATGGCAGCATCTACAAGCCCAGGGAGCAACGGAGAAACAGATTTCTGAGCAGGGCTGTGGACATGGCGTCCTCTCTATAACCTGTTCAATGTGCACAAGCTGGAAGGAGAAGAGGCAACTGGAACAGGCACAAGCCTATGAAGAACCGATGAGTGGGCTGAGGTAGAAATGAGTACTTAAAAGCTCTGGAAAGCATTTTTTGTGGTGAAGGTGCTATAGGACTTGTTTTCTGTGCCGAGGGTCAGTAAATATGTTGAAATGACAGTAAGTTGTCAGGCTCTCTCATGTAGCTGGGATGAGAGGAAGGAGGAGTCCTGCCCGCAGTCAAGGACGTAAAGGTGCAGAGGCGGATCTGTAAAGAGGCAGGTTAGAAAGAAGCATCCCTTAGGCTAATTTTGGGCTTCAAACAGATATGTGGATGTGCTGGAGTAAGTCCTGTGCAGAAGGGTTTGTCTTCCTGGAGAAGTAAATTGTTAAAGTCTGTCATAAAATGTGCATTCTTTTTAATTTTTATTTTAATGTGCATTCTTTAGGGAGCTGGACATGCAACAGAAATATGCACACTTGATCTTCAGTCAGTCTTTGGTAATATCTGTGCAAAGCAACCAGCATTTCATTTCCTTTGACATTCAAAGGGGAGAAGAATTTAATTACAGTGACTGAAACCCCTAATACTGATCCACTAGGGTGTCCCTACACCAATTCAGAGAAATAGCAAACTTATCATTGTTCTGTTTGTTAAAACTTGAGAAAAATGCCTCAAAACCCACTTATGCAAGTACATCATCCAGTTTCAGGATAATGCGGCTCCTGGTGAAGATTTGGTTGTTTCACACTATCCCCTAACTACCCCCATGAGACAGGTTTAACAGTCAAGTAATTATCTTAAGGGGAAATAAAAGCAAGGGACTATCCCAGGCTTAAAGTAAATCTGGGCAGATGCCAGCGTTGGACCCCAACTGTCCTCTTTTAAGGTTTGAGGGTCTGTTGAGGGAACAAAATGCCATGGTGATAACACAGCTATGTCCATAAGCTTTTTAAAGAACTAGGAACATCACACCGCATGACAATTCTCTGAACCTGTAACATAGGAAATTGGTAGTTGTGAAGACAATGCATCACCAAGCATTTTCATATCCTGTTTTTTTTTTCCTTTTACATTGAATTTTTTTTAAGTAATAAATTTTATTTTTATATTCCCCATACAATTGCAACCCCCCCTTTCTGATCCCAATCCCTCCCCTCCCGCCTCCCACCCCCCAAAAAAGTGTCTCTGTTTCATAGTTTTTTGTTGATTTTGATTTTCACTTTCTTATAGTTATTCATTTTCCTGGTCCCTTATTTAAGTTTTCTAGATTCCTGCTATGAGTGAGACCATCTGGTATTTTTCTTTTTCTTTCTGGCTTATTTCGCTGAGCATGATCCCTTCCAGCGCCATCCATGTTGCTGCAAATTGCATGTGTTTATCTTTTTTGAATGCTGAGTAATATTCCATGGTATATATGGACCACATCTTCTTGATCCAGTCATCTATTTTTGGGCATTTGGGTTGTTTCCAAGGCTTAGCTATTGTAAACAGTGCTGCTATAAACATAGGGGTGCAGGTGCTCTTTGGAATTGATGTTTCTGTGTCCTTTGGGTAAATACCTAGGAGTGGAATTGCTGGATCCTATGGAAGCCGTTTTTTAAAAAAAAAAAAAAAAATACCCCAACCACCTACTACATACTGAGATGAAAAGCCAATTTAACAAATATGAAGCTACGAAATTTGAGTTCTCATTAGATGATGTCTATTTCCTAATTACATTTCCAGAAGAAAGCAATAAAAATCAAAAGAGCCCTGAATCATTTTACCTTCAAGTAAAATGGATGTAGCTGTAGCTTCTGAAAAACTAGAGCCCACATCATGTTCACTGGTCACAGAGCAGTGTTTTGTGGCATCAGATGGGAAACTGCTTACACCAGCATGCACCTGTCACACCTGGGAAGGCCTTTCGTGCCACTTCAGTGGCCTAAGTCAACTTCAATTACTCAGGGCCTTACTATTCTATCTTCACTATTCACTTTTTTTTTTTTTAAAGATTTATTCATTTATGCATACAAGAGCTGGGGCACAGGCCAGAGATGCAGGGGGAGAGAGGACTCACCAGAGACAGGGTGGGGAACAGAAGAGGCAGACTGACTGAAATGCACTGCTGAGGGGAGCAGCGGGCGAGACAGGAGAGGTCTGTCTCGCCATGTGGGTTGCTCCCTGGCCGGCTGGGGATCGAACTCGTGCTGCAGAGGCTGTGGATTGCTTCATAGTGCGGTGCTTAACCCCTGGTGCCACTAGGGAGGCCCAATATTCACTTTTTAAACCTATCACTGTTCGCTAAAATTTCCCATCAACATTACATGGGGATAGAGAATACAGGTGGAATTTCGGTTATTTTGCTATTTATAAATGATTAAAACGTAAGTTTAAAGTTTACTGAGTTTTACACTATCTAGGGATATGTTTTCTGCACAATTTCAATTGCCCAGTATAAAGTCACTTAATACTATATTGGCCCAGATTAATCATTTAAAAAAATAGATATTTTTTTAAGATTTGTTTATTTTATGCATACAGGAACTGGAGTACAGGCCATAGGTGTCGGGGTGAGAGGATTCACCAGAGACATAGTGGGGAGCAGAACAGGCAGATTGACTGAAAGACACTGCTGAGGGGAGCAGTGGGAGGGACAGGAGAGGTCTGCTGCGCCATGTGGGTAGCTCCCTGGACAGCTGGGGATCAAGGCTGCGGATAGCTTCAGTGCTGTGCTTAACCCCTTGTGCCACCAGGGAGGCCCCGTAAATGGAAATTTAAAAAAATGTTACTTTTCACCGAAATCTGCAATACATGTGTTTTGTATAAAGTTCAGTGATGAGAGTAGATCCTAACCACATTTTGTTAGTATAAAAGTTTTCCTGCAGAGTCCAGTTTACACAAAGTGCTAATATACCTCCCGGTTCAATATGGAGAACATCTGCACCACAGTGATGGCAAAGAGCAGCCCATCTTTCCATCTGAGGGTCTTAGTATCTAGTTGTTCTAGATAATTCCTGGTAACTCCTAAAGGTGGTCTCCAGACGACCATGATGAGGCCTCACATTCCCTGACAAAGAATATTTCTGTCCACTAGTTAGAAAAGGCCAATTGAGGCAGGGCTTTCTACAGTTAGGTCACAAGAGACCAGTAAGTTCTACTGTGTTTTTTTGAAGCTCAGAAAAACTGAGTCAATTTTTTTTTTTTTTTTTTAAGAAAAAAAGTCTTAAAATTTGCCTCTAAGAGAAGCACCATCATCCTCAGCAACTACACAGGACGGGATAGAGCAAATACTAACCAAATGGCAACTCAGACTAAATGAAATCAGGTTCTCAACAATGGAAAACTTCACAAACCCAAAAAGAAAGGAAAAACTATAAAACAAAACAAACAAAAAACAGCAACACTCATTTTTCCGGCTCAGTTGGAACATGGTTGCTGGTTGTTTTCTTTCATTGGTTGAAAGAAGTCTGGGGCAACTGATAAAAATAAGAAATGCAGTTGAATGCCAAGAAGCCAGGAGAAAATTCCAGAGAATGAGTTTTCTCTGACTTCAGTGAACGATCAAATGTTCTGTTGGGCTATCAATTATCTCCTCTCCCACAAATTTTAAAAATAAGTCACAAAATCCACATTAGAATATAAGTTTTTAATTTTTATAAATAACTTATCTGTTACAAAGATAGTTTACCCAGCTAAATCACAAAACCATCAACTCAAGATATCCAAATTACGTTTTATTAATAAAACAAGTAAAAACTGATTTATCAATCTTCACATAGAACTGCAGATGAAGCTGAAAAACAAGGCCTATTTTAAAAACAAATGCATCAAATGTAAGGGCTTTGGGTCTATTATCTAAGTAACTATGATTGTCGTTATTTCTTCCCATATACAAAGTGCAAAGCCTGGAAATCAAGGCTTTGATGTTCATCTGATCACCTGTAATAATCCTGTTTATTTAAAAACATCCACTTGCAAACATTTACAGTGGGTGACAGTCAACATTACCTCCTCGCTTTTGCTACATTTCCGCACTCCCTTTGGCCCCATTTTAAGCACTGATCATAATTTCATAATTCTGTCTTTTTAAATGTATACCATGGTTTCTTTTTCTTGATTTCATTTAGTTATATACATTCCTGATCATATGAACATTTATTTTCCTTATAAAAATATATCATCAAAATAAAGAGATGCTTGAGGTTGCTTCAGTGTTCAAGTCTGCTTGTTTTTCTGTTTCCAGCTTTTCTTCAGTTGTCCTAAGTATGAGCCTCGCTTCATAAATACACACGACACGGCCACCAAGTCAGGTTTACAAATGGACTGCCTCACAGCACAGCATTTAAGCTTCTCTCCAAAAACAGGGCTGCAGGTGCTGCTGCTGTTGCTGGTTTTGAAACTGTACTTTTCCAGCTGTAATCTCTTGAAAGTTCTGTGGGACACCAGGCAGATGAAGCAAACCTGACCTGTTGCTCTGTCAGCGGGTTAAAAATATCTTTTGTTTTAAGCTTCTTTGTGGAGGATGAAACACTACTGTGTCACCCACTGTGAAAGTCGGGATATAGTGACCCACAGACACAGGTCTTTTAATATTTTCTGCAATTCAGTGGGCAGCATCTGTATGTCTTCACAGAACATTGGCACTCATGAGGGCAAAGTACAGGATACAAAGATCTAAGTTATCTTGTGCATAGTTTCATTTCATTAATGCTTTTTTATCTTAAGGCACTGCTTCTCTCAGATAAGGCTTAAAAAGGGACATGACCGTGCTTAATTACTAAAAGGAAAAAAGAAAATTAGTTAACAAAAGACTATTACTCTATACATATAGAAATATAAGAAAATAATAAAGAAGAGAAATCACTTAAAGCAGACTTGAGAAATCTGTACAGTAGGAAAAGCTTTGGGTATTTCACTGCATGTTTGCACAGACAATGCATGCTGCTTTCCTTTTCATCTTCAGAACCTAGATGCTGGCTTCACAGAGTGGAGACGTTTTCAGGGAAGACAAAGATAAGGCCAAGAGTACCACAGATGTGTGAAGTTCTTCCCCTATCCATTGGCACTATGCGGCAGCAAACAGTTTTTAAATAGATACATCTTATTTCTTTCTTCATGTTTGTAGTGTTTCACCGAAAGCTTTAAAAAAAAAAAAAAGCCATCATTCTATTCCTTCCTCCTGTCAAAATTCAGTAGTGACATGAGGGGGAAAAGGTACTGGGAACACCTAGGCATTAACATGTTGAGAATTATCCATAATGGCTACTGTAATACTGTACATGGTCAGGCAGCGGGCAACCAAGTCTTTCAGCAGATTCCCTTTCATGTGATGAATTTCAACTGCCCATGACATTAGACTGAGGTATTATTAGCTCTGCGGGCTGACATTTAACATTAGCACACCACCATCTTGTCACATCTTCCATTTGACAAAATCCTATGGAGCAGTGAAACTTTTCTCCTGATGACAGATTAGTTTCTTGAACTTCAAATGTGGCCTCAGGGAAGGTACAGGGCCACTGGCTCAGAAATGCCTTGGCATCTCACACTGTTCACAGCGGATTAAGGCTGGATGGTTCAAAAAAGTACAAGCAGTACAATTCCACTGAGCGCCCTCATCATCTTCTGTGTCTTGAGTCTTTGGTGTTTTGATGGTGGACCTTTGATCTGTAAGGAAGAAAAAGGATTATTTTAGAAGCAAAAGGGACAAAAAAATCATTGGCAACGTTAAACACTATTTGACGCAGCCTGTTAATCAAATGAGGCATCCAGCTGAAACTGACACACAGGCTTGATGCTCATCAACCTTTACCAAACTGGTGCTTCCTCACTCACCATTTCAACAGCTCTTTAAAGGGGAAAAGAACATCATTTTCTGCAACTTGTAGCAGAAAAGTGAAGTCAATTCATAAAGTAATAAGAAAGGTCCTTGTAATGTCAACCTAAGATTGTAAAGTCCTACTAGAATGCATTCACTAACTGAATTTGTGACATTACAGTTTCATTTCTCACTGAGGTAGTATTTATATTTCAGTTTTCTACCTTTTTAGCAGCCCTTTATTTACTGACTAGTTTCAAAGAATAATGTATTACCAAATTTCCTACATCAGGCATGGGTCACAATTCGAAGGTATCACAATTTTTGCAGTATGCATGAGCAATGTGAGATTATTTATATAGTAATTTTCTTTAAATTGAGTAAGAGGGCCTCCCCTGGTGGCACAATGGTTGAGCACTGGGCTGAGAAGCTGCCCGTAGCCTCTTCAGCGCCGGTTCCATCCCGGGCCGCCGGTGAGGGTCCCACATGGTGCGACAGACCTCTCCTGCTGTGCCCACTGCTCCCCTCAGCAGTGTATTTTGTCACTCTGCCTGTTCTGCTCCCTGCTCTGGCTCTGGTGAATTCTCTCACTCTCCCGCGCTTCTGACTGTACCCAATGCTTGTAGAAATAAATAAATCTTTAAAAAAAATAAATAAATAGAGTAAGACCAAATACCTAAGTAAAACTATCTGAAGTCAAGAGCCTGACAATTCTAGTTAGTATCCCCCAAAATACATTAAAATAAATACAGTTTAAAAAGCATGACTTTTTGTCATCTAGAATTATTTCAAACTTCAAACCTGGGAAACACAGAATGACTGGTTTAACTTGGGGAATCCATCCTACTTATCCTACTTATTAGAATTCTGGTCTCTCTTGGCTATTAAGAAACATTCTGTTTGGGTTTGGGTTTTTTTTTTTTTTTGGGTAAAACTATCCTTTTTGTTTAACTACAGAGGTTTTTTTTAGGAAGGGGAACTACTGAATTTATACAGACATTTAATTTAGTGTCAAGTGCCAGCATATTCTTTATTATTTAAGTAATATTGAAGGCAATCATATAGGGGACTTACAATTTTTTTTCAATAAAAAAAATCAGTGGTTTTCTTACATCTGTATAAATCTCATCTAGCACTTAGAATTATGAATCTTTTCATTAGAGCTATTTGGAAACTAACAACAGAAACTGATAAAAGAGGAAGTTAAGATAGCAATGGATAATTTGTGATTTCCATACTTAAACTCAGCTTCACAATGCAGTTATTTTTAAACAGCTATATTTAAGAACTAAATAAACGCCCATAGGCGAAATTAGTAACTCCCTGTGTTAGCTTTAAGGCAAAAATGATTATACCATAGAAACATCTATCTGTTGTGAAAAAGTTTTAAAATTATGCTTTTTTTCCTTTCTTTTTATCATGGAAAATTTCAAACATATAAAAGTATATATATATATATATATATTTTAAAGATTTATTTATTTATGCTTACAAGAGCTGGGGTGCAGGCATGAGAGGATTCACCAGAGACAGAGTGGGGAACAGAACAGGCAAACTGACTGAAATACGCTGCTGAGGGGAGCAGCGGGCGAGACAGGAGAGGTCTACTGTGCCATGTGGGTAGCTCCCTGGTGGGGACTGAACTCTTGCTGCAGTGGCTGCGGATTATCTTCATAGTGCGGTGCTTAACCCTATGCGCCACTGGGGAGGTCCCTTATAAGAGTATATTAAAGAATAGTGAAACAAATCCTCACATGCTTATCCTGTTATTAAGATCAATTTTATTCATCCATAGCCTACCTCCCTCCATAGTCAATACATCAGTACTGATTATTTGACGCAAAACAGGAATCTTTTTTTATAAGAAAAACTGTAGTTTTGAAAGACAATGAAAAGATTACATTAGGGCAACTCATTTGAGTGTGAAACTTGAGTTAATTTTTTGCCAATTTTCTTTTATTCCAGTAACATGCAAATATTATTCAGTGTCTAAACACTTGCTTATTGTGCCAACTAAACCCTAATCTCACTTTAGTTCCTCTGTAGTAATACCTGATTACATTGCAGCTATGTTCCATAAACATTTAAATTAAAAAAAATTATGAATATACAGCTAGGCATAATTAAATTAAACAAAAGTAAGGGAGTGGAGAGAACAGGATACTGCATAAGAATATGAAAATTCTTGTAATATACCAAAGAACTAGTAACAAAACTTGTTCTTTCTTGTTGCCATTTCTACATATATTTTAATGACTAGAGTAAAAAACTTACACATGTATTCTGACATCTTAGCTTGGTATGTACATAGTTTATGAATATCAATAATGCAAAATTATAGGCAATAATTTTTAAAAGCCAGTCATCTGGAATTCAGAGTATTTTGAATCTATAGAAATATATATAATTTAAAAAAAAAGGGGATACTCATGAAAAATAAACTTCCCTAATGTGTTTTCCTCATCATTTGTCTAAAATTTTAAAGAAAGACAGCTTTTGCATCTGACTTTTTTTGGCCAAGACTTGATATTTTAGGAGCATATCATGAATCTTAAGTACACATTATTGTTAGAGCTAAGTACATTACACTTTTGCATCCTCTCCAATCCCCAGCATGCAAGTGAAAACAAGTATCTTTCTAATAAATCCAACCAAGAATGCCAAAGTTTGAACCACTTCTAGAGTGGAAGGTTGCAAAAACCAAAATTTTTAAAAATCTTGCTTTTCAAAATATAACAGTTTTCACATTTAATGGACACACTAACCTTTGGGTTTTGGTGGTACAGGACCTACAAATCCAATATTGTCATAAAAGTTATGAATAGCGCTGGGATTAAAATGTGGTCCTGAAATATATAAAAAGTAAATATATCAATGTTTATAGCTCAAAAATACCTATTTTTTTAAAAAAGCAAATATTTTCTTTCTAAAAACTATCACAGTAAAAATAGGAGAAAATATCTTTCATTTATTTTGTACCTTTAATCTCAAATTGTATGTAAGGATTTCAAAACATCTCAGGTAGGTATAGTATTCATAATAGAGGTCTAAGTGGTAAACTGGGGAAGAAGTAAAGTTTTGACAGTAACAGAATAATAACTAGACCGTTGTTCTATGTGACAAGTTAAAATAACTTAAAATTTAATTTAAAAAAATCCTCAAACACAGTGTCTTAATAGCTTGGCCCCAATTAAATATGTAAACCTTGCATTAATGTAATATAATGGCTCAGATTTTAGACATAAGGAACAAATTTGAAAATTATAGTTTCTAGACTAGCACCAACTTTTTATTCCTCTCCAAAGTTAAAGTGTAACATTTTCTACAAATGTTTCAAGATAAACACCTATTATTTTAAAAGAAAATAAAACAAATCATCTTTCAGTTTAATGGATTCTGGCATACACTCAAAGTGTAATTAATAACTTCTTTTTGTTGGCTTCCATCCCTTTCCTGTCTTTTCTATTTTAAATATTTTTATTATTTCCCTAATATCAAAATTAGTTTTTAGTTATAAACTTTCTTTCAGTTGTCTATGGAGCTGAATTAAATCGTAAACATTTTTTTACTACAATAAGCAAATATTGCGTGTCACTAAAAAGCTCAAGTATAAATAATAAACTAACATTGTCCTAAAAGATCTAAGTCTTATCTTTATTCTCTTCTCTGTTTTACCAATAAATACAGTGCCATCAGGGTGAGGGTGCTTTTAAAATTATGTTCTTAAAAGCATGATTCTCAAAAGGTAAAAGGAAAAAGGGAAACAGGAAAAAAGTTACGATTACATATATTTTAGTCTTACTAATTATTACTGTAACGGATTCTCCTTATGCATACAAGCAATAATTTTGGCAATATAGCTAGACATTAATTACTGTCTTTCCTTTATACTCAACAAAAGCAGATATGAAGGATATAAAACGTATCAACCAAGTATGTGTGTGCGCGTATATATGTATATATAAATATATATATAAATTTTGGGGGGGGGTAGGAAGAGAAAATAAAAAGCCAGTAATTCCTTAGCACTACCTGGTTACAAAGTCAAATCTGAGACAATAAGATATATAAGACTGTTTTCAGTCACAGAAAAAGAATTGGTAAATAAATACAATTAAGTTTAGCTGAGTATGCACTGAACTTTACCTCGGGCTTGAAAAAGATCAATTTCTTTGGTTAAGCAGTCAATGTCAATCTGGAGTTGTCTATTACAACTTCTCAACTGCTGCATTTCTTCGAGCTGAAAAATAGTTCCATATGAGAAGAATCTACATTGAATTCTTGTGTCATTAGTTAGAAAAGAGTGGAGTTTGGCAGAGGAAAGTAAGGACAGAAAAGCAAGTAGAAATTAGGAAGGAATTTTCATAAGGCTAGGTCAAGTTCTTATGCTTATGAATGGTAATTGCCTAGTCTTCATGTTTAAGCACAGAGATTTACAAAGATAAAACTTACTGAAGGTATTTGAGATATGGAATTAGATCTCTTCAGACGCCTTCGAGTTAGATTATTTTCCATTTCATTGACCTCAGATTTTAGTTTATCCAGCTTTTTCTTTTGAATCTCAAGTTCTCTTTGAAGTCGTTCCATTCTGGCCTTCTGGTGTACCAAGAGAGCTGCAATACATATGAGTAAAAATGAGGACCTACCTACTTTAATCAATTAACGTTCAAACAATATTGGACAAACAAATCAGTATTTTTCTGACAACAATCCCAAAGATACATTAAAACAAAAGATGGTGAGCTTAAACTTTTAAAATTCCAAAATAATTATTTAAGCACACAATGTCACTCAAATAATTGTTTTTAAGGGTTTGAATAAACCCACTTTATGGCTGAAGACCATTTTTGGCGTATTACCTCTCTTTAAAGGCTCTGATCTGGTCAATTAACTAATCACTACTATTGAATTCACATCTGACTCTCTGAAAGGATGTCATTCTACTCCAAAAAGTCTAACATTGTACTATGCATAAATTATTCTAATATGATCATTTTACAGAAATTTTAGAAGGAAATGTGGGCTAAGTTAAATCTATTGATTTCAATCCCTAAGAATTTTAACATTAAACTGTTCAAATTTCAAAGTAAAAATGGTACCATTTAGAGAAATCAAACCCTTACATTTACTTAGATTATATTTGTGAAAAATATTTCCCAAGATTTGAAAGAAAGAAAACAAGAAATCAGTCTTGTAGCACAAATGATGAACTGCTTGAGAAACTTAATGAAGCCATAAAAATTGGCTATGTTCTTGGGATCCATCCCTGGACAATGTGAGTCTCAGTCTTTAAGATACTGGAATGGAAGTGAAGGTACATGAAATTTACTCCTATAAAAAGGCATCTTGGGATGATTCTACTACAATTCAGGCAGATTTGTAAATAAACAACAGCTTCTAAAAATGAAAAATAGTAATTAAAATGTGAGTCAAATAGATTAATACAATAGACTTTTTTTTTTAGCTACATTCAAATTTCTGTGAAGCTAAAAAACAAGGAAAAGGCTAGGCTATGAAACCCAATCGATTCCACAATGGGGTAGGTCAAAATTTTTATTATAACGAAGGATGTAGAGACCTCAAAAAGAGAAGTTATATTAGTTAGCCCCAGGCTGGTGACCTCTCCTTGGGCTGTCTGGCAGAAGTTAGTGCCAACTTTTCCAGGAACCCATTTCCAGGGAGCTGCAACTATGGGATCCATATAGGAAAAATCCTTTATGAAGAGAAACTCTTAACAGTAAAGTATGACCAAAAAAGAAACTGATCGACCAGGAGAATCAACAGCCAAAAAGGAACCTCCCAAACTTAAAGTTATATAAGCTTGAAAGGAGTTATAGAATATCTCTTTATGACAATTATATTGATAAAAGAAGAAACACAAATACAATGAAAGAATAAGACATGACGAATAAAGAGCAGCTAGATTTGGAAAGGTACCATAAATAACCTGAGAGATGAAAGAGTCACTGAAATGAAAAAGTCAAGTAGATTAAACAGCAGATTAGATACAGTCAAAGGTACCAGAAAAAATAAATCTAAATTATTACCCAGAAAGTATATAAAGTGATAGAAAACATGCAAGGGGTTAAAAGATCTCATATAAGTTTAAGAAGGAGAGAACAGTATGAAGGACAGGCCAAATTTGAGAGGTATACTTACTGATAATTATCCCAAACTGAAGAAAAGGTGAGATAACATTATCCAGAGATAATGAAATAATTTGTTCACCGAATTATCAAGAGTATGGATAAAGACATTTTCAGACAAAGTTTAGGTAAATTTACCAATCACAGACCACTGATGAAAGTACTAAAGTTTTGATTTTGATTAAGAAAGGAAATTAATACAGAAGAAGAGTAAGTTGAATAAATCTAAAAGGTTTTAATTATGAAACAAGACCATGCCAGTGGGTGCGATAGAGCAGACTATTTAAGACAAAGTAAAATATTAGAAAAGAATAACAAATGGGCAGAAGAGTTAAACTGACACTTCCCCGAGGAAGACATACAGATGGCTTAGAGGCACATGAAAAAATGCTCATCATCATTTATTAGGGAAATGGAAATCAAAACCACAATGAGACACACTACACTTGTGAGAATGGCCGATATCAAAAAATCCCAGAAGCAAATGGTGAAGATATGGAGAAAAAGAAACCCTCATACAATGTAGGTTTCTTAAAATATTAAAAATAGATCTACCATATGATCCAGCAATTCGACTCCTATGCATCTGCCCAAAGAATACAAAGACACTAATGAGGATATATGTGTTCCAGTGTTCACTGTAGCACTATTTACAATAGCCAAGTTATGGGAACAACCTAAGTGGCCAATGACAGATGAGTGGATTAAGATGTGTTACATAGACACAATTGAATACTACTTAGTTATAAAAAAAAAAAATGGACTCTTGCCATTTGCAACAACATGAATGGACATGGATGGCATTATATGAAGTAAGTCAGGAGAAAGGCAAATACTTGATGATTTCACTCACAATCGGGATATAGAGAAACAAAGGTCCAAAAAAAATGAACAAACCAAAAACAAACCTTAGAAATTTGACTGTAAAATTGAGGCTACAAGAGGGTGGAAAAGGAAGATTGACCGCAAAGTGGAGAGTGGATCCAACGGACCATGGGTGCCTTGATGGTGGGTGTAGTGTGATAACTGGATCTGAAGAGGTGTGATCCTAGACAGTGCTGTAAACCAATGTTACCTCAATAAAGAAAAGGATAACAGGATATTGGAATTACAAAGATCATAAGAGGTCTTGAAAGTGTTTAGAAAGAATACTCTTAAATGTTGCTAAAACAAGTATACATAAATATTTAGGGTTTACCACTAGAAAAAGCTAAATAGAAGGCAGTTTCTAAACTGAGAGAACAAAAGGAGAAATAAAGAGAAATTCATGAAATTTAAATGGTGGGAAAGGAGAAAAAAAGGAAATTGAAAACAATTACAATAATTACTATCTAAATGTATCTGTTCAGATATAAGAGATCAGCAGATTGTATTTAAAAAATTCAGCTGTATGCTGTTTATTAGAAACACTTAAAACATAACTCACTAATCCGTTCCTTTAATATATGGAGCCTCCAAAAATTCCTGATCCTTGAAGCTTGGATTACAGGGGTATAGGAGAGAAGGTGGTGGTGCAAGAACAAGGCTCTAAAAGAGGGGTCAGGCAAATCTGGCCTCATGTCTACTTTGTGAAGAACATTTTACTGGTGTACAGCCTTACTCATTTGCTTTCTAAGGCTGTTTTTGTTATGATATCAGAGTTGAATACTTACAACAGAAACCATGTCATTTACAAATTCTAATTTACTATTCGGCCCTTTTATCAGATCATGTGGACCATTATTAAGGATGCTGAGTATGTGGGGACTCATCACAGCACAGAAAAGTTTAAAGTAAAAGAATTACCTTATATTCAGGCTCCATTCTAAGACACATAAAGTAAGAGCAATCAAGTGCTGGAGATATTTGAAGACAGATGTGCTAAAGGCAACAAACAAAAACCAAACCCAGTACCACTCCTGAAGAAACTAACTCAACCTCTCGCACTAACCTGCCAGAAAGAGGTGTTCTTATTTCTGGGTGTAAATACTATTTATCTCAGTCTCTCCTGTTTTTGTTTTTTTTTTAATTGCACACAATATTTAGCATTCATTACAAAGTATGAGACACATACAAAAGCAAAACAAAAATCCAAGCCATCATCATTAAGTGATAAAACAATCAATAGAACCCTCTCCAAGACGACCCAGATGTTGAAGTTAACTGACAAGAATGTAAAAATATGGTTAACATGTTAAAGAATCTAGTTAATAAGGTGGACAACATGCAGGAACTTGGCGGATAATGTAAGAGACATAAATTTTAAAAAGGGAAATGCTAGAAATATGGCAGCAGAAATGAAAAATTCCATTAACAGACTTCTCGGCATACTGATAGAAAAGAGTCAAGGAGCTTGAAAGAGAGAATTACCTCATGAAAACACAGAAAAAAGTGGAAAAAAGAAAAAAGCATCCGAGAGGTGTGGGACGGTATCTAAGAGTTTAACATAGATATATTGATGAAGGGAAAGAGAGAAACATGGCAGAGATATCTGAGGAGATAATAGTAAATATTTTACAAAAGTAGTAAGACAAACCACAGATCCAAGAGATCTATGAGCAGTATTAAAACACCCAGGCACATCATTATCAAATTGCTGAAATCCAAAGATAAAGAAAAACTTGAAGGGAGCTACAGAAATTTTGACATTGATATACCAGGCAAATATACAACTGACATAAAGCCCAAGTAACAATAATCATTTTAGAAAAAAACTGACTTTATGAGACGTTAGTATATAACTTTCAAGTTAGAAAGGATATTCTACTTTATTGTCCAACTAATGCATCTCAGAACACACATTCCAACACAGTGCTTGACAGTCAGAGCTAGCTCCCTTAGGAATCTCCTTTGTGGTACTTCTTAATGTTTCCATCAAAATAGAGAAGTAAACCATAGTTAAGAGCCACATAGCAACAACAGGCAGAAATCTGATTCAAAAAGGATTTAGGAGAAATGAGGAATCACAGGTGCTGAAGGTATTGGTGTGGGGATGTTTCTGAAATTTAAGTAAAAAAATACTGTGCTTCCACTGTCTTAGAATTAAAGACATCTCTTTCCAGTGAAAACAAAATCTAAGACTAGAGTTATGACCATATTTCATAGCAATGACAAACTTAGTCTGTAGACTATCAGGATCTCTTACAGCTATTATTTATAAACAAGCTTAACAAATACTCAGAATATAGTAGGAAAGAGATATGATCTTTATTTCTTAGGTTTTTCTTCTAAGAGCCTGGATTTTTATGTGCCTAATTCACTTCTCATTTGTGGCTTAGGATTTTTTCGGGTAGGAATCTGAGAAAGATAAGATACAAAGAAAATGGGTGTCAAAATGAATTTATAAAAATTACTATAAAATTCTGCTAAATTTTTTGGTCGTTTTGGTTTTTGCCTGCATCTTAACTCTATAAAAAAAAATCACACAATCACACATATCCATTAGGAAATATTATTAGAATCATAAAGAAGGATAAATATGCTTATCTATAAAAATAATTTTGCTCAGATAAGCCTCCACTAAACGAGAAAGAGTTGGCTGGCGACTAGAGAAAAAGAAACATGACAATCACACGTCCAGGTTATGAAATGTGGTCTGTAACTGTATGGGCGGCTGGAAATGTTATCTCTGCTACTGAAATAATTTTAATAGAGGTGAAATCCCTCATACTGTTTTTTTATGTTTTGTTTTGTTATATGAAGAAACTATTATAAGAAAAATCATACCACCACATACACAGAAGAATTAGGCTTATGCACAATATAGTCTTAGGTGTTAATACAGGAGGAGGGATAACTTGTTACACAGATTTCAGTGGGTAAGCTGAAGGGGGAAAATTCCCTTCATTCCTGTTATTTATATAGAGACTAATGTGGAAGTGAAGAGCCAACCTCGAGAACCAATTTAAAAATGGCTGACTGAGCACTGAATTTATATTATAAAGTCTTGTTTCCTGAAACTCCATGAAAATGACAGATGAACAGAACTGGTATAATCTAGCAAGGATAAACAGGAAGAAGACACTTAATGGGGAAGCGATTTCAACAAGTTTCTGAAAGACTGACAGCTGATGAAATGGCTTACACTGTATTAAGAAGGGTGAAGAAAACAGTTTCTTAGACCAGGAAGGCACTGAAGACAATAAGGCAGCCAGGTTGCCCTCTAGAAACTAAAGAGTTTCCAGACACTGGAGAATGCAGACATAAGACGAGGCAGAAGTGAGGAAAGGGCCAGGAAACAAAAGACTAACTGGATATCTGCTAATGGTACAGTCAACTTCTGTCCCTCCTGTACAAGGGCAGCTGTTTGTTCATTGTTAAGGTCTCTCTAAATACACATTTTCAAGCTGGTCCCCAATAAGAAAGAAAGATAGGTGGTAGGGGTGGTGTGTCGCAGCAGCTGGCTCCTCACTTACTCATCACAAAGCAGAGTTTGCCAAGTGACAAGTGTTGCTTCCTTATAAAGTACTTTCAGTGAGCCTTCACAGTCCTTCATTCTTAAATAGGAGCCAAAAGGCAAGGATAACCAAACATTTCAGGCACATCTGACATGTGAAAAACAAACAGATCTAGATAATCAAAGACTAAACCTAGATTCAGTAGAGATAATTCAGAAAAGAGATGAGAACTTAAATTCTAATTGATGTCATTAAGCTGAGACCAACAGTATACTCATAAAACAATAATCCGCTACGAAGAAGGAATTGAAGAAATAGTTCTTAGAAATTAAAAACATCACTGTTGAAATGAGAATTTCATTCATGAGTACAGACAAAAATTTAAGGAGCTCTCTTACACAGCAGAATATAAAGACAAAGGGGTGGAATATACCAAGGATATGATGAGAAATAAAAGGCTGGTCCAGGATGAGTAGCTAAATAACATAAGTTGCAATGAAAAATATTCAATCCGAACATTCAAGGAGACTTTAAAATAAACCATTTTTTAAAATCAGTATTTCAACTGATAAAAATGATGGGGCCCACTGAATGTAGAACAAAGATGATTATAAAAAACCCTATACCAGACATATCATTATGTCTATATATGGAAGCAATATAATAGGACAGAACATATATGAACATGTATACATATATGTACTTTGATAACATTAAAATATTCCCAATCATATACAAGTAAGTAGCTCATAATATGCCACAGGTAAAGACTATGCTACAGTGTATATATGATTGTGTTGAAATGTTAGTTATTAAGCCAAAAATCATAATTAAAATTTTATTACTGGAATTCAAGATAATTTCAAAAATAATTGAACTTAAGTTCATTTTTTCTATACCTCCTGTTCAAAGGGGAATAAATAAATGAGTACCATGAGTGAAGTGTGAAGGAAAGGAATAAAGTTAAGGGAACTTACGTATTATTCAAAGAGTACATATACCAAGAGTTTGCATACAATTAATTTCACATGTAACTAACATGTAATTATACATCATTATCATCCAAAAGGGGAACCTTTTTTCGTTGTATTACAGATGGAAAAATTCAGCATTTTAGATTTTTCATTGTTCAGTTCACATCTAAATTAAACCTCAAGATTCCTGAGGGTCAAAACTGAATTTTAGTTTGTATCACCTGGTATCTAGTATTAAATCATGGAAACCATAGCCTCTTGATAAATGTAAAACGACAACAGTTACTTAATATGAATAATAAAGTAAAATGCTAATTTTAAGTCCAAGACACAGAAATACTGATAAAACAAAAAACTTAAGGTTTAAAGTCTCCTTGAATATTTAGTTTTACTGTTTTTCACTTAGCAAGATTTACATGTTAGGCTGCTGACATTGCAGATAGGTGCCTTTATTATAAACTAGATTTACTGAGGAAATAAAATTAAGTGATGAATTCAGCATCTTGATCATAAATTGACTTCTTTAGCTTTCTAAACATACCTAGCTTGTTCTCTTAAAAACAGAAAAGGAGGAATAATTGGTAGAGATAATAATCAGTTCCTTTTTTTAAAAAAAAAATCAATACCTTTTAAGTTCTGTTTCGGTTAAAATTAAATTTTAATGGTAAAAGTAATTTAAGCATGCAACTCCCTCTTGTGGTTACTAAAGTAACTACTAGTGAATTTAAATACAGCTCTTAAACCACTCTTGGAAGGATTCTAGATGTTTTATACAGCATTTTTTGAAACTTAGTTTTTATCCAACCTTTGCCAGCTTCCAATGAATAAAAGAGACAATTTCTTACTTAACTTTATTTGTAATAGAAAAACATTTGAATTTCCAGATGGTGTTAGTTATACTAACTTTAGGTCTACTACAGTAAAATTATATTAAAGTCTTTGCTATTGGAAAATTTACCAGGTATTTATGGATACAAAGATTTTAGTTTTTAAAAGAAGAAATCTGGCCATGGAAAATATAATACAGGTACTTATTTCTAGTACCTTTTAAGTTTTTGTCTACCATGACAATTTATATGTCTAAGTCAGGTACCTGCCTAAGTAATTTTACCTTAGAAAGTACAATGTCAGCTTCTAAAATAAATTAAGATTTTTTTCTAGACTGTAACTACTAACAAGCGGTGATACCTGTTTTAAGACCCTGAAAAATAATAGTCACTTATTTGAAGACTGAGTCACAAGGGAAATGTAAAGGCAATTACTCTTTTAAAATAAAGCATCCTGTGTTTTTCAGCTGTTTTGAGATTTCAAGGACAGTCTGAAACCATATCCTGCAACACACATAAGCACTAAAGGTATAAAACTCATAGGAGAAAACACAGGAGTAAATCCTCATGACCTTGGATTTGGCAAGTGATTCACAGATATAACACCAAAAAAATAAAAATAAGAAAAAAAGCAACAAAAGGAAAACACTTCAGCAATAGGAAAAACTTTTTTGAGTTTCAAAGGACAGTATCAATAAACTGTAACTCAGACTAGAAGAAACTAAATGCCAAGGCATTAAAATCTAGGATATATAAAGAACTGATGTAACTCAATAAAAAAAAAAAATCCGATTTAAGCAAAAAAAGGGCAAGGATACAAATAGGCATTTCTTCAAATATACAAATGGTCAATAATCACATGTAATGATCCTTGATATCATTAGCCATCAGAGAAATATGCAGATAAAACCCACAATGAGATACCACTTCATAACCTAGGAGGATAGCAAGAATCAAAATCAGACAATAGTAAGTATATAAAGATATCAAAACCCTCATACACTGCTGGTAGGAATGCAGGAAGGTACACTTATTTGAAAAACAATCTGCCAGCTCCTTAATGGTTAAATATAGAATTGTCATATTCCTCTTCTAGGTATGTAGTCAAGTAAAATAAAAACAAAGATCCACACAAAAACACATGTGAATGTTTATAGCTGCATTATTCATAATAGCTAAAAATGGAAACAATCTGAATTATCAACTGATGAACAAAATGTGTATTACATATACATTATAAATATTATACATGTGTACCTACTCCATATACAATATGTATATATAATTTACAGTGGCATATGATTTGGCTGTAAAAAGGAATGTAGCAAAATACGCTACAACAAAGATGCATTTTTAAAACATTTAAGTGAAAAAAGCCAATCACAAAATTGACTATATATTATGTAATTACATTTATATGATGAGTTTAAAATATGTAAAAATCTACAAAGACAGAAAGTAGGTAGATGGAGTGGGGAAGTGATACCTAAAGGCTTCTTTTTATGTATCTGAGACTTCTTTTTAAAGTGATGAAAATGTTCTGATATTGGTTGTGATAGCCACACATGTGACTATAAAATCACTGACTTGTACGCTGCAAATGAGTGACTTGATTAAAATGTTAACTATCTCAATAAAGCTGTTAAATGGTAACTAATTTTTTAAAATACTGAAATAGATCTGCCGATGCTGAAAAACAATGACCATAAACAAAATATATGTGTATATATACATACACACACACACACACACACTTGTTATTTCTATTGTAGAGATTATATATATTATATAATCCCATGTACCAAATAAACTGTGTATATATGTGACTATAAAGAGGAGGATAAAGACTGCTAATGGACATTAGTTAAGTACTAGGAGGGCAGGAGGGAAGAAAGATTAGGGGGTTGAAAGGAGGTACATTTTAATTGTTTATTTTGGGTAGAGTTCCTTTTACCACATGCTTGTACTATTTCCATAATACTTTTTAAAGAGACCGGCTTAATATAGGAAATAACTTTCTAGTAATCAGAGTTCTTCAAAAATGGAATGTTCTACTTCAGGAGGCATCTTGTTTCTCACAATGTATTCAAATATAGGATAGATTTTACATTTTCCAAGGTCCTGCAGGACAAGTGTTGGATGGATAAGTGGACTAGATAATGTCTAGGGATAACCTCTGGATGATCTTTAACATCTTCCAGCCATGAGATATATTTCAAATTAAAAAGCTAGTTAGTCTCACTAGTGAGAAGAACCTATGGCAAGTGACTTGATTTGAAAAAAATTGTTTAAGTGGTTGATGTCAATTAATCTTACTTCATGTGATTTTCAATGTTCTAAAAAAGGCATTTTCAATCTGCAGATGCACAAAATAAAGTCAAGGTGCAAATTGAAAGAATTGAACTAATTTAAATTGTAATTCCTTTTGAAAAGAATACCTAGCCCACTCAATTTTGGTCACCATTAGCATTTTTATTAAATTTTGTTAACTAGAAAAGTCGTCTAATTTGGAAAGAAGCATAACTGAAAAAAATGACAAGGAAAAAGAAATACAAAGTCTCAAGCTAATTTTCATCTCATAATTTTTCTTATTTCTATTTTAGGTTCAAAAGTCAAGGCGTCTGTTTAAAATATGACAGTAACATAAATATAACTGGGGGAAAAATAAAGTTTTATTAAAAACTTTTATGACTTCACATGTATACTATTTAAAAAAGGCAGTTTAGCAGTCACATCAATATTACAGATAGATTTCTGTAGAGACAATGAAGAATGAGAATTCATTTTTGGTAGCGAAGTTAATTTGGTAAGCACGTCTACCATTATGATAAAATACGGACAGCAGCCCTTTTTTCCTTTCCATGATGAAAACTGATTTGAATGAGTGAAGTATTTTGTTCTTACCTATAAAAGTTACCAGTGTTACAAAAAAAAACACACTTCTATGAATGGGAAGGGAATACCAAAAAGTCTCAAAATAACGGATAAAATATTTGTTACTTTTCAGAAGCTAGTCAAGGGTATGACGCAAGGAGGAAAATGTTACCTGGCCAGTAATCTTCCTACTGGCATAATCAATTTTTACATCAATGTTTCCTCTTCCTGGCAGGTAAGGGTAAAAGACTTTTTCAAATCTAATACACTTTAAAATGGAATTTCTCTCTAACCTAACTTCATTTTTTTGGGTAATCATTTTTGTTTCTGATTCCTGTAGTACTTCAAGGACTTGGTTTCATTTATTTCCTTTAAGTGTGGTGGTGGTAGGCGTGGTGTTGAGATGAGCAGGGTCCTGGCAGAAGTTTCATTAATATACCTCTTTTTCTTCTGACCCTGCTACAGCAGAAGGCTATATAAACAAATTCTCGTTTTTGAAAATTTTTATTGTATTTTTAGATGTTAAATGTTACATAAAATATAAACAAAACCCCCCACATTTTGGTCACCAAATTTATTTATGAATGTTCCTTCTTCAATTTGAGAAAAACATTTTCCTGTAATTCTAGTAGCTGGTTCCATTTATTTTCCTACTCTGAAACAGTATGTTCCAAGAGAAAGATGTTTCACTGTAGGAGACAACTATTTCTTTTCTCTTTCTTACCCATACTCTACAAAATAAAGTTCAGAAAGATTCTTGATTAAATATCGGTATTATCTGGGTCACCTCGGTTACTACTCCATCAAGTATGGTGTGTAAAGCATCACACACGAGTCAACATCATAAAAGATACATTTTCCAGACAAGAACAGTTCTTTGATTTGACTAAAACAAGTCAAAAGAAGCACTAGATCAAGATTTTGTCATAGGATGGTACTTAAACTTGGGTCAATACCAGCTCCATAGTAAACACAGAAATGAGATGAAAGGTGGTAGAACAGAGCTCAGGGCATATTATACAGTAAGCAAACATAGAATAAAAACAAGGGTACATCACCTCATGAATTTTATGACATCCATTACATATGTAGGTATGTTTAAAGAAAGCAGTCATGGCTATTAATGCCACCTGAAAGTTGTCAGAGAAGTAATCTGAGTGGCAGGTTCTGGGGAGCCCTGCTTTCTTGCTAGGCTTTGGAAGGCTCTCAAACTAGAGCCTTCATTCAGCAGCAATTTTTTTTTTTTGTAAATATTCAGGTGCCTTTAGAAGGTGTTCCCTATACCTAATCCAGATTATGACTTCATTGTTTCAAGATATTTGTGATTGTATTTATATATTATGATCTGACTGTTGTTTTAAAACAGCATCTCTCTGGTAGTTAAGCCGAAAGACGACCACAAAGAGGAGAGGGTGAAAGCAGGTAAGCTACCGGAATCACCCATTTAAGAGATGATGGTGGCTCAGACCAGAGTGGTGACAAAGGGGGATGGTAAGAAGAGAATGTCTGATATATGGTTAAGGTTAGAGTTGACAGAATTTATTGTAAAATTAGAAGTGAAATATGAAAGAAGGAAGGAGCCAAAGGTGTTTCTAAGTTACTAGTCTAATCACTTTAACAATTAAGTTGTCATTACTTGCAATGGGATCAATATCCCATCTCTCACAGGAAGAATATACTGCAGGGCTGGGGTGGGGGAGAGGTATCAGAAGCTATTTCAGACATAATAAATTACACATGCCTATTCAAACAATTCAGTGGAGATGTGAGATAGCTAGTTAAAAGATCCACCTTCAAATTCAGTGACTAAGTTCAGGTTAGAGTTACAAATTTGGGAGTTAATAGCATATAAAATAATATTTAAAGTCATGAGGCTGAATTAAATTATCTAAGGAGTAGTACAGATAGCAAAGAGATCCGAGAACTGAGCTTGAAGTCTCTGATCTCACTTCTCCGAATAAAGAACAGGTGAGAGGACAGAACTAGCAAAGATGAAAAAGAGGGCATCAGCGTTCACTATTCAGAGACTCTAACAGATTTAGTATGGGCTGACTTCTGGACACTTGTATTTTTTGAAAGCTCCACTAGATGATTATAGAATTTGAAGGTACCACAGCTCAGCATGGGTTCAGAATCACTAGAATGTAACTGTTCAAAACTAAATTAGCCAAAACTATCAGGACTCTATAAAAAGTGCTTAAGTAAAATCACTATTTTCCAAAATTTTCAAAAGGTCAGGTGGTAGCAGTGGTAGTAAGGCCTGCATGCTGCCTGACAGTGAAGGTAAAGCGTTTTCCAGTCTACAGTACTTGAACAATTCATTGGGGATACAAAGATGACTAAGATATGTCATTATTCCATAGGATTTGCAGTTAACTTACAGACCTATGTTGGTAGTCAAGAGTGTAAACATTTCTCCTCTACTTTCTTATTTGAATGAATTCAACAGTTTCTTAGTGAGCAAGTAGCTTAAGGAGTTGGATAAAATACATAACAAACTGGCTCCATTTGAATTAACAGATGTAGCTCCATCTATTTCTGGACTGTATAATCAAGTGAAATCAATTTAAAGCTAACATTACCAATTTGAAATAAGAAAATAGACAAATATTAGGAACAGGATTCAAATTTCTCTGAGTTAAATTATTCTAGAACTCAGCAATTTAGACTTCGATATAAAATAAGACTAAGAATGCATTATAAAAATTAAGAGAAAGCTCTATTTTTCAAATAGAGAATAATTCTGGTCAACGAAGGTAGGTTTACTATATTAACCATCTAATCTCTTATTAAATTGTGTGTCTCAATGAATTTTTATGTGCAGAAAGTCACCATCACCACAGGAAAGACAATAACTGAAAAGAAAGTGTTACAAATATTAAGACCAACCAACCAACCAACCAGAGTTGATTCTTCTGAAGATCTGGTAACTGTCACTCACACCGTAAGTTAACTCTGCAGAACTGAGGCTACCACAAAGGAGAGTGAGGGGATGAGAGCCAAGTGGGAAGGGCGCTGGATGCATTATGGTGGAGGAATATTGACGCTTTGGTGGTGAGCGTAGTATGTGGTAACATACATTTGTAGAGGTGTGAACCTATAGACTAATACAGTGTTGTAAAATCAACATTACCTCAATAAACAATTAAAAACAAAATTCTTTAAGTTACAGGAATATAAAATTGAAATTCAAAATTTATATGAAGACTCTCAGAGGTTAAGATAGCATTAAAAGATGAAATAATAATGCTGATATCCATTTCTCCTGTGAAATTAAGTGGACATCAAAAAGCCCAGCATGGAAAATGACCCCACCTTCATTAATATTACCTTGTGTATACGCAGCATCATCAGATCCCATACTCAACTTCCGTGCTTCACTTATTCTATCCACATGTGCTAAAGTAGGGTCCGTGAGGTGCTGAATATTCTCTGTTTCTACATAATGATCAGGATGGTTTAGAAGATTTGTAAGTTCAAAGGTAGGGGACACCACTCCTGGTGAAACTGCAGGGGGTTTATTGGGAGAAACTGTAATTTTGAAAGTATATTTTGTATTGGGTTGTGTGACCACCACTCGAGGAGAAGTTGCAGAGTTATTGCCTATAGCTCGACTTTTGGGCGGGTGGTGATGAATAAAGGCAGGACCCATGCTCACTTGCCCAGACATATTCCTGGAGGCAGCAGAAGCTCCAGAGTTTGTGGAAATGAAGAGGGTAGGCTGATTCCGCATGACCTGCTCATCCGTGGAGGTGTTAGCTGAAATATAGACCTTAGGTTGACTACGGGACAGCACCTCATCGGTATTTGGGGGACTGGCAGCTATGTAAACAGTGGGCTGATTTCTATTTAAGGTCTGGCTGTTGACTGAAGAGGAACTGCTGGAGGTTCGAGGTCCAGAAGAACGCAATTTTGAAGAACTGTTTCTTTGTGGGGGTTCAAGTTTGATTTCAATCTGGTTTTTTCGAGGTCCTGTTGAAATATTCTGAATGTTGTATTGGCTATGGGCAGAAGACTGTGAGCTACCAGATGAATGAATTGTTGGTGGTTGTGGGGTAGTAGGTGAGCTGATGGGCATGTAGACATGAGAGGTCTGATGGCCTTGCTGATTTGGCTGCTGGGCTGAGGTATGTGACAGAGGATTAGATGCAGGGTAAGTAGTCCAGGGACCAGGCTGTGAAGGTTGATAGACTTGCTGAGGGTTCATGGGGTTAAACTGAGATACCCAGCCAGAATGTTGCTGTGTCTGTCGAGTTGTACCACTAGGAGTTGTAATATAAGGCCTAATATAGATAGAATTTCCCTGTGGACTGTTAAGTACAGGTGGAGGTACACCATGTATGTGCAAAGATGTAGGAGTATTACGACCAGTCTGGATATTTGGGGCTAACGTTACCATAATGGGATTAAACCTGGGAGTTTGAGAAAGGTTGGATGTTCCTTTGCTGCCTAAGTGAAATCCAAGGTGTGGTGTTGAATTTGAAGCACCAGATGTACTGGACATTCCAAAAACATTAAAGCCTTGAGGAACTTGAGCTGGTGCTGTCTGTGGCTCCTGCTGAAACAGTTCATTACTAGACTGACCACCTTGAAGTTGTCCATCGCTAATGCTGTGCGTCAAAGTCCTACTTCCATTCATTCTATTTCCTTCTCTTCCATGGTGGTAAACATTCTGTGACTGCAAGTCCAAGTTGAGAGAAGTCATGTGATTGCGTAGACCAGAAATTCCAGAATCATCCGAAAAATTCAAGTCTCCTTCACCATAAAGATACCTTGTACTCTCCTGAGAGAGAACTGCACAGCAGGCATCCAGGTTATTATTATTCTATGAAACAAAATAACAGCAGGTTGATGTTAATAGCCAGAAGCCAATGTTTATACTCTTATCACTATTAAAATATTATGTGATGCTTTATAGTCAAGGAAATGCCAATGAAAACCACAATGAGATACCACCTCATACTGGTGAGAATGGTCCATATTTAAAAAAACAGCAACAACAAATGCTGGTGAGGAGAAAAGGAGAGAAAGGAACCCTCTTACACTGCTGGTGGGAATGCAGACTGGTCCAACCACTATGGAAAGCTGTGTGGAGGACCCTCAAAATACTAACTATAGATCTACCACATGACCCAGCGATTCCACTCCCAGGAATCTACCCAAAGGACACAAAAACACTAATTCCAAAGGAAAGCTGCACTCCTATGTTTACTGCAGCACTATTAACAATAGTGAAGATATGGAAACAACCTAAATGTCCCCAAACAGATGAATGGATCAAGAAGATGTGTTATAAATACACAATGGAATACTACTCAGCAATCAAGAAAGGCAAACTCATGCCATTTGCAGTAACATGGATTGCACTGGAAGGGATTATGCTAAGTGAAATAAGTCAGAAGGAAAAAGAAAAATACCGGATGGTTTCACTTATAGGTGGAATATAGGGAAACTTAACAAAGGGTCAGGACAAAGAAAAAATTTATAGGCAAATCATAGATCTGACACATACAGTAGGGGAGGGGGAGTGGGAGGAGAGAAAGGGGTCAAAACAGGGAGGGAAGAACACAAGGAATTATGGTGATGGTTCAATAGTGCTGTGGTGGTAGATGAATTATGGGGACTATACCTGAGGGGAGAAAGCAAATATTGCACAAAAATGAAAAATGATGTAGGAAAAAAAAATTATGTGATTAATCTAATTTTAACACAAAATATATTTGAACCCTTTCATTTGAGAACTATTTTTTATGCAAATGGTTGAATTAAAGGTTTATAGTACTAAGGTAATAGAATAGTTCTGTAATAAGCAATAGCTAAAAGTAAACCAAGTCATTATTCTGTTTAGGAGCTATTTAATAGTAAGATGAATTCATGCAGATACAGTAAATTACAATTTAATTAAAAATGCAGTTTGACAAATGGTTGAAGACAAACCTTGAAAGCTGATCACAGATCTGAGATCATAGATCTCTCCCTAGTAGGGGAGAGAGAGGAAAAGGGAGAGGCAGAGGGAGAGAGACAGGAAAAGAGAGTGGAAGGGGTGAAAACATGGTGGGGAGAACAGCAGAGGAGACTGTGGTAATGGACTATAGTGCTTTGGTGGTGGGAGAACTATGGTCACTGCACCTGTGGAGAGAAATACTATACTGTCAAAAATTAACAAAGATGTAAGAAAATTTCATTAAGAAAATAAATTAATAAAAAAAGCAGTTTGATTAATAAAGAGCAGTCTGAATGTTGGGCAAAATGTAACCACGCATATTAAGCATATACAACCATCTCTTGCTATCTGTGAAGGACTGGTTACAGGACATCGTTTCTGCCAGGATACCAAATTCCACTGATGCTCAGGCTCCTTATTATGAAATAGTATTACACATAACCTACCAAGATCCTCCAGTATATTTTAAACATTTAAATATTTAAATTAGATTATTCATAATATCTAATATAAATACTATGTAAATAGTTTTTACACTGAAATGTTTAGGGCATAATGGCAAGGGAAAAAAGTGTACATGTTCAGTATAGATTCAACCATTGCAGCTTAACTACATAGTACAGATTCATCCACAGATGGAACTGCAGATGAACCCTCAGATATGAAAGGTCAATTATATTACTGCAAAAAATATTCTGCATATCCAACTGTTAAGCAGATTCTATTAAACCAAAGACCTTTAAAAAATTCTGAATATTTAAATTAAAAAAGTCCTAAAATTCATAACAATGTCATTTCAATTCCTTACATGCTTTATATTCACTTGTATTAAAGAGACACATATATATTATATATGTAATATAAGCTCAAGGTAACCTCCATACTCTGCCTTTCAATATAAAAACACCATACAAATCTACTCCTGAAAAATTAAAAAACAAAAACATAAAACCAACCAGATTGTTTCTAAAGAATCCTTGAAAGACACGAACTAGCCACCACTCATAAATCATCAATAAAAACATTTCCTAAATGCTGACAATATACACAGCACTCTGATTGCAACTGTGGAAGACAGTGACACATAAAGTCAATCAAACCTTCCCTATAGGAGACTGAGATTCAATTAGGACTTTTAGAAGGGTAATATTACTAAAGCAAGAGTATGTGTCAAGTAATAAATAGATGCCAACTAATAAGTGATTAAAGTTCAATAGAGAATTAATATTGTAGACAACTGTAGAATGGACTGTGTTAATGAGAGAGGTATGCTATGACCTGATGGGTTTCATAGAGCATACATGGAGGATTTGGATAGGACAAAATTCTGGTAAGCAGACAGATATGTGACAACATGTAAAAACATGTTCTAAATAAGGTGATCGGAACAGATTTGTCTGGAGTGAAAGGTTTGTATTAGGAATTTTGTAGAACAAATTGTTAGAAAAGCAGACTGGGATAATCTCAGTATTGACAAATGTGAACAATAAAGTCACACTAGAGCTTGGATCTTATTATAAGCAATGGGGAGAGTCACTGAACATAAGTGAACAGAAATGAAGACACAAAGGGTGTTTTCAGAAGATAAATCTATTGATACTTAAATAGGGAATTCTTTTTCTCAAGACCAATTAGGGGCTTCCCGGTGGCACAGCGGTTGAGCGCTGGGTTGCGAAGCTGCCCGCAGCCTCTGAGGCGCTGGTTCGATCCCCTGCTGCACCCCGGCCACTGGAGGAGGGTCTCACATGGCGCGCAGTGCCTCCCGCTGCTCCCCTCAGCAGTGTGCTTCTGTCCTTCTGCCTGCTCTGCTCCCCGCTCTGTCTCTGGTGAATTCTCTTACCCTCCCGCGCTTCTGACTGTACCCAGTGCTTGTATAAACAAACAAACAAACGAATGAATGAATGAAATAAAATAAATCTTAAAAAAAAAAAAAAAAAAAAAGACCAGTTAGAAGACAAGCAATAATGATTCCATGATAGTGGAAACAAATTAGGAAAGTCTACAAATCATTAGTCAATACAATTTGCTGCATAAAAGAACAAGAATTAAAAAGCGGACTGGAATATTAGTAGCCTGATAGGGGACAATTTTAGACACAGAAAAGATGAAAAACCAAGTAAAAATATCAACTAAAGGTGACTTAATATTAGATAAAAGCTTATCCGAGAAAACAACTGAAAAGGCATCTTGAAGTCTGGTTAAAAGATAATAGCCATTTGTGACACCATATACACAAACGGAACTGAAGGGGATTATGATGCTAAGAGAAGTCAGAAGGAGAAAGACAAATACTGATGACTTCGCTTATATGTGAACTCTAAAGAAACAAAATAAAGGAATAGATGGAACTAACTGAAACCAAACCCTAGAAATCTGACTGCAGAAATGCTGCTCAGGGAGATTGATGGGAGTTGGGGACTGGGGTGAGGGTAGCAATGGACTCTAGGGTGGAGGATTACTGGGGCTTTGGCAGTAAGCCTGCTGTGGTAACATACATCTGAAGAGATGTGAACCTATAACCCTAAGCCACTGTTGTATACCAAAGCTACCTCAATAAAAATGATTTAAAAAAAAGAAAAAGAAATGACAGTCCAGGTAATACAAAAGGTTAATGCACAAAAGCCTGACATTTCTCGCCTCCCCAAGCCAAGAGTTCAAATGTCTCATCCTTTTATCCTACTCATACATCTGGGAAAAAAATACTGGTTTTCTAATTAAAATTTCGGAATTCACCATAATCTCTATCAATTCATTATTCTGTATTATAGTTAAGACCTTTTGTCAAACCTAGTTGATGCTCTTTGCTTCAAACCAACTCTATTGCTATCCCTGCTAAATTCTTCCTTTCTATGTCAAGCTCACAAAGAACCCATTGTCTCATCTTCTCTCTGTGAATGTTCTCAAAATATCTATTCCCTACCAAATCCAAACACATATCTTCCTTTCTAAAAGGTGGTAGTCACATTTACAAATATTCCTGCCTAATTTTCTAGAGCTCTCAAAACCCCCCCATTCCTTCATAATCTGATTAATGTTGTAGTCTCACCTCTGCCATAATCCACATCCTCAGATTATATAGCCTCTGCAGACATCACTTTTTATTAGTAAAACATAAAAGAACTTATGCTTTATAAGACTACAATAGGATAAAAGGAAATTTATTTTTTAGTAAAGTTTATTTTAGAACACTTTAAACATACAAAAATAGAGAGTAAATATGATAAACTCCCCTATATTCATTGCCCACCTGTAATAATATCAATAGATGGCAAATCATTTTTCATCCGAAGCATGTCCTAGCTACATCTCAGCCAAACTAGGTCATATCGCAGAAATTATTTTGTTTTTATCTATAAATACTTAGATAATGTAATTTAAATAAATAGGGACTTAAAAATGTCACTATCATACCTTAAAATAATCAATACCTTAGTATCACCTAATATAGTGTTAAAAGTCCCTTGATTATATCGTAAACATCTTTTTAGTTAATTTAAACCAGGATCTAAACAAAATCTACATATTTCATTTGGTGGATATGACTCTAAGGTTTCTTAAAATAATTAATCCTACCCTCTTTTTAAAAAAATTTTCAAGTTATTTGTCCATTGAAACACCTGATCATTTCCCTGTAGAATTTCCCATCTTGGCTGGCAGAGTACACTCTGTGGTATTACCATCCTCTTGTGTTGTACTGTAAACTAGTTAGTTATATCTATATTGTGCATGGGCAGCTTCATGCATGAATTCTTAGTAAGAACATTTACAGGGTATATTTCTTACTGCATCACATAAGAAGGACAAAGTCTGTCTGTCTTTTTGTGATCTTAAAGCTGATTAGTGGATTCTGATATTGTCAACTTGATGTAGCTACTGATTTTTAGCAACTACCAATGAATATTGTATTGCATCTTTATTTCATTAAGGGTTGCAGAATGGTGATATTGGTTATATCTCAATTATAAAAGTCCTTGTTCATGTATTAGCTGGAACTCTTCCTCAAAGAACTTGCTCTCTTCAACTATTTGGTTAATCTTGGCACAGAAAAGGCAGGATAAATAGTTTATCTTTACTGATTTTTGGAATAATGAATTGTTGTCCTGGCAACCTCCAAAGGTGACTAAGATTCATTTTCAGTATGATTATAAGTTACTGTAACATTTTAATATATCAATTGATTGTGATCATTATATCCTATCTTTAGGCTGGGTGGGGACAGTGTCAAGTTGGTTCCTGTGTACATATGACATGAATCTGATAGTTCTTAATTTTTTTCCTTGTTTTTGGATGTGATATGATGTCTAAAATCATTTCCTATCCAGACCTGGAACCAATTATTTCTCAAAGAAGCGCTGATTGCTTCTAGTGGGAAACTAGTGGTTCCCTTTAAGTGGGTCAAAAGGGGTGGGACGAGTTTTTAAAAGGGTATATATTCAAATCTACCTTCTTTAAAGCTACAAAAGAGTCTGAATGCTTACTTTCAGTTCCTCTTTCATATTTTCCCCAGTTTACTGCACAGAGATTATAGACAGCATCAAACTGATTCACTGATTTTTTTCAACAGATATTTAATGAGTATCCAATAGGCAGGGAGAAAAGGGATACACTGCTGGTCTTAAGAATCTTACAATCTAGTGGAGAAAGTGAATGTGTACACAAATGCACCTTAGGCGGAATGCTAGGTGTCTTAGTAGAAATAGGGATAAAGATTATGAGTGAAGGTCATGTGAGAAGTCTTCATTCAACTAAGGGGATGGTACTCAAATACTAAGGCTGAATGAGGGGCCTCCCTGGTGGCCTAAGGGTTAAGTCTCAGTGTGATCACTGCTAAGGTCTGAGTCTGATCCTTGGTAGGGGAGCTGACCCACGTGGTGCAGCAGACTACTCCTGTCTCCCCTGGTGCTCCCCTCAGCAGTGTATTTCAGTAAATCTGCCTGTTTTGCTCTCCCATCCCTGCACCTCTGGTCTATACCCCAGTTCTTCTAAAACAACAACAACAACAACAAAAACAAAGATTGAATGAATCTTTCTTTGGGAAAGATCAATACTTGTGTTTTCCCAAGAAGCAAAATGTTCAAGAAGGACATGTATACAAAGCAACAGCATGGCATGAACCTTTAAATGATGACTTCTCATATTTTGTATACTCTTGTCTTTTCAATTAGAGAAGTTATGAAACTGTATATTATAGGAGGCTCTTTCTAGAGAAAGGGCAGAAATCTACTGAATTGAGCAAGACCCGCACCCAAAAAATAGACTATTACCAAGTAGCAGATGTTTATATTACATTTAGAGGTAGCTTATTTTATAGCTTAAAAACTCTTTCCCCAAGTTTGGAAAGACTTATATCCCAGCTGTATCCCCAAAGGAGCTTCCTTTTTCTATTTTCTATTCCATTCTTATTTTTATGATTTTTAAATTTTGATATGAATGACATGAAACACTAGTTTCAGTTATAATTTGGCATCTGTGTATACTATATGAAATGATCACTGCATTAAGTCTAGTTAATATCATTTATAGTCACATATTTTTTCCTTGTGATAACTTTTTAAGGTCTAATGCCTTAGCAACTTACAGTATTATTAACTTTACCCATCTGGATGTATATTACATCTCATGGTTTACTTATTTTATAGTTGGAAGTTAGTATTTTGAACTGTTTTTCCCATTTTACCTTTCTTCTCTCTCTCTCCAGCCTGGCCTCCCCCTCCTCCCCACACCATTCCATTCCTTTCTTTCTTTTTCTTTTTTTTAATATTTTTTATTTATTTGTTTATTTATTTATATTTATACAAGCACTGGGTACAGTCGGAAGCGCGGGAGGGTGAGAGAATTCACCAGAGCCAGAGCGGGGAGCAGAGCAGGCAGAAGGACCGAAGTACACTGCTGAGGGGAGCAGCGGGTGGCAGGAGAGGTCTGCGCGCCATGAGGGACCCTCCTCCGGTGGCCAGGGAGCAGCCGGGGATCAAACCAGTGCCTCAGAGGCTGCGGGCAGCTTCGCAACCTAGTGCTCAACCGCTGCGCCACCGGGGAGGCCCTCCATTCCTTTTTGGTCACATTCCTTATTATATGAGCTAAGAAGCACATTATCTGGATGCCCAGAAATACTATTAATTCAGTTTAAAAGAGTATGGTCTGCCTTACAGGTAATTTGCAGCAAAACAGATTTTATTTTACTTATCACTAGGTGTTGTGAAGCATGTAGGAGTTTGGTTTTGTAAAACCAGAATAACATAGTGAGGATGCTATTACAAATGCCTAAAGGAAATTAAAAAACACCTATCTTCTATTTTTTTGGTAATGTTGAAATGCTTAATTATTTTACTTTTTAAAAAATTTGGTAACTTATCTACACAAATCAAAACGAGACAAAAAGACAGTGGCTAAGAAGTTTACTTATTTTAGTCCCTACCTGGCTGTTCCCTCTTGTCCACTGTGGGGTAACCACTATTTATAAATTTTGTTTTTGATCCTTTATGCAAATAAGGGCAAACACACGTATGTGTGCATATTTATTTCCCACCCTCATCTATGTGCACTGCTCTGCATTTTGTTTTCTTAATACAATCTGGTTATCATACTATAAAAATACGTAAAGTTCTTAATTTTTTTTTGAAAATTTTTTCAGTAATTCTATAAAATATTCTATGATTTGCTCCCAATTAAGGTACTTCAAAACCTCTAGAGCAGTGCTACTGATACTAAGTATTCTGGACAGATTTTTTAATCAGTTGGTCCTATAGCATTTTACTGAGGAACCTGCAGTACTTTTCTATTTCTCAATGGTTCACTGAACATTCTGGGTATAATCTTATCACAAGATTCCATTTGAAGTTAGGAAGTACCTGGTTATAGGAAAAGACACCCACTTCCACTACCCTTACCCTCCCCACACTTTCTTTAACCTCTAACTCTTTTTTCATTTTTTCCTTTCGCATTCTATAGTGGCAAATGTGCACAACAGATTCATTTACCAAATATTTATTATGGGTCTTCTAGTATTATTACTGTTATTAGTACTGGCTACTAATAATGTTTATTGAGTACTGATTATGCATCAGTTATTCTACTAGTTGCTTTACCTCTATTATTCTATTTAATTCTCTGTGAGGTTATTTTTATTCCTATTGTATTAGGTGAGGAAAAGGAAGGTTAAGAAATGAGGGTGAGAGAAGTTAAATTACTCCTAGTAGCTCTCAAAACTTGAACACATGTCTATCACTAAAACAGATGCTATTTATGCATTGTATAAAAATTTTATATTTACTGCCCCATTTTTTACTGAGGTACAACTGACAAATAAGAATTGTACATAAAATATGTACAATGTGATTTTTTTAAGGTGTACAAGTTGGTGATTGATATTTTTATATATTGTGAAATGACTACTGCAATTCAAGTTAGTTAACACATCCACCACCTCACATAAGTCAACTTTTTTTTTTGGTGGTAAGAATACGTAATATCTACTCTTTCAGCATATTTCAGTATACAATACAGAATTATTAACTCAAAACATATGCTCTTAAGCACTACACTACAGAAAGAATATGTTTAGGGAATTCCAGTTGAGTGAGGATGACTACAACAGCACGGGGTATGAGGGGAAGGACAAGCAATAGGTCAGGCTGCAGAAGGGACCCTAGTTATTTATGAGCTTTATTCTGAAAGGCGTGGGGAACAATCATGAGGTTTTTTAAGAAGATAAATATATAATAAAAATTGTATTTAGAAAGACAATTTTTATTTAGAAAGACACTTTGGCAGATTGGAGGGACCAAAGCTGGCTTAGACTAATGGCAGATAGACCAAGATAAAATGTGATAAGGGTGTGAACAAAATGTATTCACTTCAGATAAAGTACAGATAGTGAGTCTCTTAGAAATTTCAAACTTTAAAAATCATCTGTTAAGAAGAAATGTGTTAGCCCAAATTATTTTATGTTTTAGCAAGCTAAAAAATAGTTTTTGATAAAGATTTTCAATGTAATCAAATAAGAAGGCACAACTATTAGTAAGTACTAAGAAGGTATTTAACTTGCACCTATGCTTGAGGTGACCATGTAGGTAAGAATCCATGTTCCTCACTTAACAATGATTTTCTTACTTTCATATGAAGACCTGAAATTTAAATATGCTCTCCTAGCAAGTAAGAGGTGGAAAAGTGAAGGAAGTTGTAGGTATGGACCATGTATCAGTGCTTTCAATTGAGATCTCATTAATCCTCACATCTACTTCATAAAGTAGGTATTAACCACATTACAGATGGAGTACAGTACCTAAATAATTTGTCAGAGGCCACAAGACTACCCGACACCAAAACTCATTTCTCTTCATCACAGCACACTAATGCCAACAAGAGGAGTTTTCTTCTAATGTTAAAAAAGAGGCTTGTATTAATAAAATTCAGAAATCATCGAACACTGACCTGTAACATGCACCTGGATACAACAACTTCAGGTACTTCGGGGAATTTTTGTCGCAGGTCATGTAAAACCTGAAAATCAATTTGGTGGCTTCCTTGGGCCATTCGTATATTGCCTGAACAGGACTATTTGTACAGCAGGCAATTCTAGGCCTTAGCAGAAATAGTACTCATCTCTTCTGTCCAAGCATTTTCTGTGAAAGAAAGAAAAAAGTTTTAATGAGAATTATAGAATGACTATTATTATGTATTTAAAATGTTGGTAAGAGTGTCCATCAGTACCTAACATTTAGAATAAACTATTAAAATAAACTATTATTTACTCCTATAATGCTTTCCATACAGTTATACTGCCTTTTCAGTTTCTAACTCCCAATGGTAAACTTTTAGATTTGTCTAACTCCTATGTGTTTGTATGCCTTACAGTAGCTATGCTAGAGAGCATTCAATTAAATTTTTGTGACGGTCTCTTCCCTCATTTTTTTAAAAGGTAAAAATGAGTAACATTACTGATTTTTTTTCCTTAATGATTAGATGACAGTGTGAAGTGAGTAACAGTTTATATTCTACTTAAAATTCGTAAGGTTTGGATCCTAAAAAGTTTAGCTCTACAAATTGCATGCTTTGTCTAAAAATGATCTAGCAATACAATACACATGAAGTCTGATATTTCTGCCTTACTTCTCAGATACACGTAATCTTTAAATGGAGAACCACTTCATTCTCAGGGGCTTATTTCCGCTGTTCCTATTAAAGTATTTAAAAATACTAATGCTTGGTCCCAGTCCTCACAGTTCTGACTTAATTGGTCAGGAGCAGCCTAGATTGTTAAAATTCAATGTGTGGCCAAAGTTGAGAACTACTTACACTTTATTTTTATTTCTAATATTTCTAACACAAATCATGTTCATCTTAAAAGACTCTTTGTGACATAAACAACATAAGTATATCAAACCTAAATAACATTAAAACATTAAAAAATCTTGCCATTTGCTTAATACTTAAAATACATTCATGATAAACTAAACAAGAAAATGTCTTTGAAACAAGTATCTGTACTATTTCTTTTAACTGCACTAACACAAGCTTAAAAAATGTTTCTGAAAGTCCACAAAGAATTAGATCTCTTGTTTTCATTCTGTACCCCGTGATTTGTAGTTTTCAGCTTAATAGCAGATATTGAAATATTTGACAGAACTGATTCCTCAATATAAGTTTCTTTATATATCACACCTTTCAGCTTACTATCATTTCATTAAATTTTACCTGACTCTTTTGTCAACATGACTTCAGCTTAGTTACACCTCACAGGTAAAAAATACTGCCAAACCAAGTTATTTACCTACCTGATAAGTTATTTGCATTATAGATTTCCCAAATCTCTTTCTACGTAAAACACATACACATATAAAATTTTAGCACTTAAAGTAGTCCTTTCATAAATAGATTTAGGGAGGAAAGTAATGGAAATTAGTAAAATGCTATTTAAGGGAGGATAAACACGCTACAATACTGCCTGTTTTGAGAAAAACGCGACCTCATTCCAGCTATCGGCTTAGTGCTAGCCCCCTTCCCTCTCTTGGGCAAAAACTCCTTAAAAGGGCTATTTATACTTAAGTGTCTTCATTTCCTCCTTCCTAATCTCTTTTAAACTGACACCAATCCAGACCGTCATAATTTTTCTCCACTGCCTATACTTATCAGAGCCTCAAAGCTGTGACAGACCTTCAATGAGTTAAACCTACAGTTAGCCCTTAGTTAGCCCTGACCTGAACAGGTAGGTATCTCTGCAGTTTATAAGCAGTAAACCACTCTCTCATTTAAACTGTTTCTTCACTTGATTTCTGAGACAGAACTCTTGGTTTTCTCCCCTGGTGGCCCCTTCTCAATTTTTCCTTGTAGTTTCTCTTCCTTTTATGGACATCTAAATGCTGGGTGGGCTATGGAATTCAGATCGAGGGCTTATACCTTTTCATGGTAATCTCACCCAAACGCACTTAAACAGAGGCTTGTAACTTCATGTTTCCAATCCTGAGGGAACTCTATCCCTTGTGTTCCAGATTAATATAGCCATCAGTCTGTAGGACATCATTCTGGAAGCTAAAATTCACCTCCATCCAATGGAAGTACTACGTATGTCTATCCAAAACAACCCCTACCCAGTCTTTCCATCTTACTGGTACCATTATTAGCTGAAACTTCTCTTCCATCTGTTTCTAATTCATAAGAGTCTTATTGGCTGAATCTGCAAAAAAATTGTGAATCTGATCACTATGTCCCTGCCCTCCCATTACTGCTTTTATCCAAGTCCATGATAACATACTCATACTACTTAGTATTACCAAAATCTCCCAACTGCTTTCACTCCCTGTTCCCCCCCGCTTCTACTCCAACAAGCAGAGTGACTTTTCTCTGCAGTCAGAGCAATCATTCGCTGCTCAAAATCCTACAACACAAGGCTCCTGGCTGGTTAACCATCATTCATCCTTCTAACTTCCATCACACCAATCTCTTTGTTCCCTCAGTTCTGGCTATAAGAAGCCCATCTCATTGCTCCCTTAGGGTTTTAGATTGGCTGATGCGTCTGCTAGAACACCTTCCCTCCAGATATGGGGCTCCTTTCTCTTACTTTTTTGTTAAGACCTCTGGTCAAATACACTGCTTCAGAAAGAGCGTCCCTTGACCAAGTTCTCTAGCTAAAATGATGTCACACTTCTATCCTGCCCCAATCCCATCACATCCTTATACTCTGCTTTTTCTTCATTGCTTTTATTAATATCTGACATATTTATTTTATCTCCATAGGATCAAGGACTTTGAAGTTCACTAATGTATCCTTTGACCAGGATCTAGGTCAAAGATGCAATATTTGTTGAATAAAATGAAGGCTTTACCGTACGGTTCCTTCAGATTACTTTGCTTCTAAAACGTATTTCAAATGATTGAGAGCTGGGAAAAAAATTAACTATACACAATGAGGGTGAGACAAATAAGATTTTCAGTCTAATTCAGGACCATCTTTATATTATAAAAGAGAATGAACTGTGAAAATAATCTTCAACTAATTATATTATTAAAACACATACAGATACAGAAGTTTCTAAAGTTCTTTGAAAGAGTCTCATCACACTAGCTTGTTCTAGTAAAGACCGTCAAGTGTGCGTCCATTTTGTGGTTATCATTAAAGTGCCAGCAGCAAAATGAAGTTCACTCTCTTTCTATGACTTTTGATTGGCGCAAGAACTGTACAGGGCAATTCTACAGGCCCTCCTATCGTCACATGAAAATTCTGTCTTCCTTTCTTTCCTAACAGCTGAAAACCGGGGCTCAAGGGCTAATCCATGCCCATCTGAAAGGGTGTTGAAGTTGAGGTCGTGGAAGGACACTAACAAAGAACAGCAAATTAGCAAAGTAGTCAGGCTGACAGGAAGAAATATCTCCACTAAGCACCATGGGAGAAGGCAAATGGCACAGCTTTCCATGTGGTGGAAAGCAAGGTAATTATTGCCAGACTGAACTAGACAAATACTGCAAAAATGTCCTTGAACCCAATGCCAGATCTTACCAAGTAGGAAATGGGGAAACATAAGAAAAAAAGAGATGATGCATGAATAAAATAATCTTGTTTAAATATACAACTTTCACTAAAAACTGCTAAAGTGGAAAAATAAGACTATCAGGTACACAAGTAAGAAAATCGTTCAAGCAATTGTATTTTAGGGGGGTACTTCCTGTAGATGGCTGAGTAGTTCTTGGACAAACGACCTCAA
The DNA here is from genome assembly GCF_014898055.3 of Talpa occidentalis. NCBI lineage: Eukaryota > Metazoa > Chordata > Mammalia > Eulipotyphla > Talpidae > Talpa > Talpa occidentalis. Next base: position 141,183,032 of record NW_023602073.1, on the reverse strand, counting down.
AATAACAACTATCAACAGAAGGCAAAATATAAAAAACTATCTGAAGGCAGAAACAGCAACAGGTGTGTGTGTGCCTGGGTTGGGGAAGAGAAGGGAGCTAGCTCTCAGAAGAAGGGAACAACGCTGGGTAAATTTCCATTTAAGTGTTTAGCCAGAGAGCAGACCCCAGTCTGTTTTGTGTAGCTAAAACTCAGGTAGAAAACCTGTAGCCTTACTTGTTTAATGAAACAAAGGACAGATTTGGCATAACCACAACAGCTGAAAACAAAGTGACAAATTCACAGGAGAAACGCCTCAAATTCTATGAATAAATCTGCACACATCTCTGATTCCCAAACTACACTCAAGTGTAGTTTGAGTGTACACACAATGGGGATACATTCTAAGAAATACATTGTGAGGCTATTTTGTCATTATGCAAGTATCACGAGTACACGGACACAAACCTAGGCTCTACTTGTCATTACACATGTAGTTAATCACTGACCAAAACATTCTTATACGGTGCATGCTTCTACACATATGTGAGAGTCCAAGCAGTTAGTCAAGGCTAAAATAACTGAAGTGACATTTCAGAGTTTATCATTTTGAGTTCAGTCAACAAAAAAACAAGCAAACTCACAAAACAAAAAACAAAAAACAAAAAAAAAAACAAAAACAAAAAAAACAAAACAAAACAATCAACCAAACATCAGTACTTTCTGGAGGAACACAACAGAATTTGGGCTCTGTCACATGTCATTTAGAATGTCTAAGATACAATCCAAAATTATTATACGTAAGAAACAGGATAAACTGGCCTACATGCCAGAGAAAAAGGCAATGAAGGGAGACCAAGTCCAAGATGACCCAGATATTATTAAATTAGCATATAAAAGTTTTCTGGAAGATTTTAAAGATTTAAAAGCAGTGAGTTTAACCATTTTCAAGGATGTTGAGACAAGCATGTTTGGATTTCTCATCAAAGGAAAAAAAAAGAAACTACATAAAAAAGAACCAAATGCAAAATGAGGAAGTGAAAAACAAAATGTCTCAAATAGCAAAATTTACTGAATTGACTTAACTGTAGATTGGAAATGATAGAATGAGTCAGTGAAACTGAAGACAATAAATTCCAATCTGAAGGATGGAGAATAAAAGACTGGGGCACAGGAACAGAATCTCAGGACCTGTAGGAGAATATGCTCTAATATAACTGTAACTGGATATCCAGAAGGAAAAGGGAAAAAGAGTAGAACAGAAAAAAATATATGAAAAAAATAATGGCTAAAAATTTCCACAGATCAAGACCATCTTGATCAGCTCCCTGGCCATCTTGGCAGCTGCGGTTGGCTGAGTCAGGAAAGGAAGATGTGGATGCAAAGAAGATGAAAAAGTCATTGGAGTTGATCAACTATAAGCTCCAACTCCTTATGAAAGGTGGAAAGTATGAGCTGAAAATGATCAGACAAGCAAAACTGGTCATCCAACAACTGGCCGTTGTTGAGGAAATCTGAAATGGAGTACTATGTCACGTGGCCAAAACTGGGTCCATTTTACGTGGCAAGCACAGTGAATTGGGCGCAGTGTGTTGAGCGTGCTGAAGAGAAGGCGCTATGCTGTCACCGGTCCAGGTGATTCTGATGTCATTAGAAGCATGTCAGAACAGACTACTGAAAGGTAAACGATACGTTTTTCTTTAAGAAAATGGGGTAAAGTTTGTTCTATAAACAACAAAGACAAGATCTTGATCAGGAAAAATGAGCAAAGCTAAACTAGGAAAAGTCAAACCACCCTATGAAGGCAATAGTAAAAATGCTGAAAACCAAAGAAAAAGAAAAAAACTCAAAAGCATTATATAGAAGAGAACAACAATTTGAATGAATGCTGACTTCTCATCACAAACAATGGTGGCCAGAAGATACTGAAATGACATTAAGTGCTCGAAAGGGAAAACAACCAAATCATTCTATATCCAGCAAAAGTAAACTTTAAGGACAAGGAAAAATAACTTTTAAAATGCCTTTTTTTTTTTGGTTGTAAGTTTTATAATTAATTACAGTACTGAAAGGGAGTCATTTAATTTCAAAAATACTTTATAACAATCTAAAAATTATTTCTAATAAATATGTGAACATATTTTCTATGGTAAGCTGCAAAAATGACTGTTCTTCTGAGAATAATAAAGAAATCATACCTTATAGAAATGGTTCTAGCATTAGGTGTCACCAGCTAAATAATGTAGAAGCATTCATTCCTCAAGGTTTCTAAACAGAGTACATGTAATACCACAGAATCCATTAGTAAAGATACTGGAGAGGTTTCTAAATGTGCTATACTTCTTCCTTCCTTCCTTTTTTTTTTTAAATTATACAAGAACCGGGGTACAGGCCAGAGTCGCGGGAGGGTGAGAGGATTCACCAGAGACATAGTGGGGAAACAGAACAGCCAGACTGACTGAAATACACTGCTGAGGGGAGCAGCGGGTGAGACAGGAGAGGTCTGCCTCGCCATGTGGGATTCTCCCTGGCTGGCCAGGAATTGAACCGGTGCTGTGGACGTTGCAGACAGCTTCACAGCGCGGGCTCAACCCGTTGTGCCACTGGGGAGGCGCACTTCTTCCTTTCTTAAAGAGTATACAAACAATTATTTCTGACCTCTCAGTAAGTATTACAAGGCAGAATACTAAGTATCAACTTAGACTTTAAGCTATGCTAGTTAGCAAGTCTTCATATTCATCATCATTAATTATGGTGAATTTTTTTCCCAGGACCATGAGAATGTAACACAACTATTTAACTGCACTAACAGAAAAGACCATGGTTTCCAGATTAAAAACAACAAAGAAAAGCAACAGATTTATATACTTGATCAAAATGTGGGCATTTATGAGGCAACTAGATAAGAGTATTCAAAATTGGACTACCTTCATTTATCCACCACCCTAGCATTTATGGAATGCCTAGTATGCAACAGGTAATAAACTGGGGATACAAGTATCAGTCAATGCAAATCACAGAAATTCTGGGATTAAAGGCACATTAAGAGGGTGTGGCATCACACATCTAAAAAGGTGTGAACCCAAACCACAGAGTGTTAAAGTAAATCAATGTCACTACATTAAAAATAGCACAACTTAAAGAAAAGGCACATCAATATGAATTCATAATTAAAATAACTATTCTAACTTGTTTGCCTCTGTCTGCTACCAAATCTGCTACCTGGCATCTCATCATTTTTTCCATCTCTTCCACATTACTCAAAAACAGATTGGAAGGAAACATGGTACCTATTGCAGATAAGTAAAAACTGTAGAGCTGAGATCAAGAAAAAAGCAGAGCCCACATGCTCAAGCACCACACAGGACACTGAAATTTGGAGGTTTAAGCTTCAAAGTAATAGACCACTGAAGTATTTAAGGTCACAGATGGGGAAAGTGACAAGATCAAGAATCATGTATATATGAGAACAGCTGCAGTATGGAAAGGCAAAGAACATATGAGAAGACAAGTTAGAAAACTACTGCTTAGTGTAGCCAGGCAATGGTAATACTGTAGCTTGCAACTGCAGAGGTAACAATGGAAACTGAATAGAAGGAAAAACATGGATATTTAGAAAGAAAAAAGTAAAATAATTTGGTGATGGATTTTAGAGTAAAGGAGGAGGCGTCAAGGTTGATTTTACTCAACTGGATGGCAATTTCATCTATGAACATGGAACAATGGAAAAGATCTCAGGTACAAAGGGGTATATTAAAGGTTTGGTTTTGACCATGCTTAATCTGAGTACCTTTAAAACATCAAAACAGAGATACCATAGAGGGAGTTGGGGACGTGTGAGTCTGGAGCTCAGGAGAGATCTGGGCTGTAGATTAACATTTGAAGACATCTTTGGTACTGACATTAATTATAACCTGAGTGTAGATAAGACAGTCCTACTATATAACCTAAGAGCATTTCAAGAAATATATTCTTGGCTATATTACATAGAAAACATTATACAGTCATTACTAATTTTGTCCCTAAAGGTCAACCTTCTTTCCAGCTGCCCAAACTAAACAGTATATCTAAAAATTGATCTTAAAATATGCTCAGGAAAAATCCTGATATATTCTATAATGAAAACTTACAATAAATTTTTGAAGAAAACACACAGTTTAAAAAGCCAAATGGCACTACCGAGTTTATTAGGGAAACCAGTAATTTCCCTGCCTCGAGTCTCTATTCTTTTAGCTGTTCTCTAGAGGTACCCTCTGTCAACACGGCTGTTTCTCCACATTCCTATACAAGGTGATTGTAAGGTTAGTCTTGATTTTTCCAATTTTACACATTATCTATAGATTTCCTACTATGGAAATTGAAGACTTAGCTTTTTAACTCAGTTCCTGAGTTACCATACATAAATTATATAAACATTATATATATAATGCTTTCCCACTCCTGTGTCTGTATGCTCACCTCACAATTTTTACTTAAATCCATATCCAGTATTCCTGTTTTGTTTTTTTTTTCCCTGTAAATACTGTTAGTGTAGCCACTTATCTTGTATGAGAGATGTACTTTCTCCAAGGTCTTTTCTCACATTAGCATTCTGGGAAGAAGACTGTATTTTTTTTTTTTTTTTAAACCTGAGGTGCAACTGACATAAACTCTGTGTTCTTAATTAAAAAAACAAAACAAAACAAAACTATAGGATATTAATCATAGTGACCAAAAGCTGGCTTCCCATCAAGTCCAATAAAACAACAAAACTCTTATAATTCTAACCCCAGGGGAAATGAGGAGAAAAGGGAAGGGAGGGGAGGGAGACACTACTATCTACCACTGAAATTAAAGATTTAGATGGAAGTATTACTTTCTAGCAAACAAATTGCCTTGATGAGATATTAAAAAAACAATCAACGACCCAAAATAATAACTACAGAGATACGGTAAAGTCTGTCCAAGACTGCAGTTGAATGCTCCTTACCTTGGAGGTACCATAAATAAATGGAGAAAAGAGATTCAACTTTTAAAATAAATAACTGGTAATGTACCTTGTGTAAACTACTTACAGATACATAATTTAAATTGTTTATAGTCAAAATACAGGCTTTAAAAAGTCTTATTAAAAAAATCAACAAATAAATTAAATGCTACACTAAACTTTCTTAAAGAATTTCCCTAGTAGAATTTAAAGAAATAGTATTCTAAATAGCCAAGTGTTTCTAAAGTTTTCTGGTAAAAGAATACTAGTTAAAAACAGAGATAACCTAACATTGATAATATTTCTATTTTTTCTATATTTCTAATTTTCTATATTCTAAGATTTCTAATATTCTAACATTTCTAATATTAGTTGATAGTTCCATTTAATAAGACAATGTATAGAAAGTACGCAGTATTTGACACAAGGTAGTGTCTGCATAAGTATAAAACCTAGAACTATAATTTGTGCTCATTTATTTATGAAATGTAATCTGCCGCTTACTTGCAGCTTCTTCCTGGGCAAATAGTTTTAACTTCTGTACCTCAGCTTCTTCACCTATAAAATGGTAATAATTGAGTACTAGCCACTTGGTGATTGCTATTGTAAGAGGAACACTGGGGACCTGCTTCCCAGGAGGAGGCACTCCTAGTCAACTTGATGGTAGAAGGTGGAGCTTTTCAGAGTCTACCCATGACACTTGAAGCTGGGGTTTGGGCAATTAAAATCCCTGTGGCTTTGGCAGTTAAGCTGCTCACAAGGAGGGGTATCTGTGGAGAAGCAAGTTTGCCACATGCGGTTTCAGCTTGGATCTCAGTCTCTGCTCAGCACACACTGTCTGGGGTAGGACAGACAGCATCTGGCTATGTGTTGGTCTATGAATTCTCTTAGCTATCTCTTTTCTCAGTTGCTGTGTAATAAATCCTGTCATTGTTGCTTCTAAGTGTCTGCTTTTGAGCTGTGTTCTGCATTCTTAAGTGTGAGGGTGAGGACCCACCAACAAGGTCATCCCCTTTTCCTTGGATTTCCTCCTTTTCATTATGAGAATTAAATGAGAACTAGACATAAGATAGCAAAAAAAAAAAAAAAAAAAGAGCATATAGTAAAAACGTAAGTAAAACAGCTTGTGTAAACAAATGGTAGCCATTAATACTATAATTTCTATAATTTCAATGATAGTCATAGCTATTTGTTTTTGAATATCATGCTTTCCACAAAATACAAAGAAACAAAACCTTATTTTGGTTCCGCATGCTCTACGAGCTGCAGAAATACTGAAGGAGCTGGTTGAACCTTTGAGGTAGGTGTTTCTTTTCCATGTATTTGAGACAAAGAAGGTGTAATCAGAGAGCTCTGATAATACCATCTGAAACTTTAAGTTTCTTTTACATTATAGATGAATTATGTATCTCAGCTCAGGTAGTAGTTGATGTAGCTCACATGGTCACTATTTTTGAGCTTGTATTTTTTTTAATTGAAGTAACATTCATTTATAACACTGTGGATTACTGCAGGGTATAGAATCATACTTCTTCAGATGTCTATTACCACACCCAGCCCACCACCAAGGCAACCATAGTCTGCCCACCCCCACCCCCCCAACTTTGCTTTTTCCACACTTCCTTCCCCTTCGGTGCCTCAATATTACAGTCAGATTTCTAGGGTTTGTTTTTTGTTTGGTTTTCTTTGATTCTGTTTTCTCTATTCCACCCATAAGTGAAGCTATCGGTATTTTTCGTTCTTCTAACATTTCATTTAGCATTATCCCTCCAGTTCCATCTATGTTGTTGCAAATGGCAAGTCGATTTTTTTATATAGTTGAGTAATATTTCATCGTGTATATACATACGCCATATTACCTTAATCAATTCATCTGTCACTGGCCACTTAGGTTGTTCCCATAACATGGCTATTGTAAACAGTGCTGCATGAACCTATGAGTACATACATCACTTTGAATTAGTGTTTTTGCATTCTTTGATGCCTAGCGATGGTATTGCTGTATCACATGGTAGTCTACTTTTATTATTTTGAGAATATTAAATTGTTTTCCATAAGGGCTAGACCAGTCTACATTCCCAACAAGTGTATGAGGGTTTCTTTTTTGCCACACCTTGGCAACACTAGTTGTTTCTGGTCTTTCTGATATGGGCCATACTCGGATGTGAAACAGTTTTTCATTGTGGCTTTGATTTGCATTTCCCTGACAACGGGTGATGATGAGTATTTTTCTCATGTGCCGACTGGTCATCTGTGTGTCTTCTGTGGAGAAGATTTTATTTAACTCTTCTGCCCATTGTTTGGCTGGGGTTTTGTTGTTGAGTTGTATGAATTCTTTGTAGATCTTGGATATTAGTCCTTGTTAGGTGTATGACGTTCAATACTTTTCCCTTTCAGTGGGGTATCTTTTTGTTTTACTGAGAGTTTCTCTGCTTTGCTTTTTGGTTTGCAGTCCAATCTGTTTATTTTTGCTTTTGCTTCCCTTGCTGCTGGACTCAAGACCCATATTTTATTCTAGGTATTTTATGGTTTCTGGTGTTACACTCAAGTCTTTAATTCATTTTGTGTTAACTTTTGTATATGGTATGAGATAGTGGTCTAGTTTTTCTTTTGTTGCACTTGGCTGTCCAGTTTCCCCATTACCATCAATTGAAGAGTCTTTTCATTCTCCAATGTATACTCTTGGCACCTGTTACAGATTAACTGTATGTGTGTGTGTGTGTACATATATGTTTATTTCTGGGCTCTAAATTCTATTCCATTGGTCTCTTTTTAATGTGATATCCTACTGTTTTGATTACTATAGCTTTGTAGTACAATGTTAAGCCTATTCAGGGTCTTTTGTGATTGCATACAAATTTCAGTAATATTTGTTCTACTTCTTTTAAGAATCTCATTGAAACTTTAATAGGGAGTGCACTGAATCTGTACAATGGGTAGGTTAGCCAATCAAACGCTTTCTCTGCATCTATTGGTATGGCCACATGAATTTTTTCTTTCCTTTTGCTGATGTGGTGAATTACATTTATTTATTTATGGATGCTGAGCCATTCTTTTGCTGCTGGAATAAATCCCAATTGCTCAAGATGTAAAAATCTCAAAATATGATTTTCCAAGATTTTGTTGAGATTTTTGCATCTATATTTACTAGGGACTTTGGTCTGTAATTTTCTTTCTTTCTTTTTTCTTTTTTTGGTGATGTCCTTGTTTACTTTTGGTATCAGAGTAATATTGATCTTATCAAATGTGTTTGGAAGCATTCCCTCTTTCTTTCTTTTTTTTTTTAAAAGATTGATTTATTTATGCAAGAACCGGGGCACAGGCCAGATTTGCGGGAGGGTGAGAGGATTCACCAGAGACAGAGCAGGGAACAGAACAGGCAGACTGACTGAAATACACTGCTGAGGGGAGCAGCAGGCGAGACAGGAGAGGTCTGCTGAGCCATGTGGGATTCCTGCTGGCCAGCCAAGATTGAACCCGTGCTGCAGAGGCTGTGAACAGCTTCACAGTGCGACACTCAACTGCCTGTGCCACCAGGGAGGCCCATTCCCTCTTTCTTAATTTTTTGGAAAAGCTTGAGAAGGACAGGTGTTAGAATATCTTTGAAGGGTTGGAAATAATAAAAAATGAAGGAATTAATAAAAATTAGACTAGAAATAAAATAGAAATCAAAAACAGAGTCCAAAAGAGCAATGAAACTAAAAGCTGGTTCTTTGAAAAAATAAACAAAATAGACAAACCTCTATCTAGGCTCAGAAAGAAAAAAAAAGGAAGAGAAGTCTAATAAGTACAATCAGAAATGAAAGAGAAGTTATGACATCTCAGAAATACAACGGTTTATAAATGATTACTAAAAACATCTAAAGTCATTAAATTGAGTAACTGAGAAGAAATGGAGAAATTCTTAAATATACAACCTTCCAATACTGAAGAATAGAAAACCTTAACAGACCAATTACAAGTCAGGGTATTGAAACAGTAAACAAAAGTCTATTAAAACAAATAAATGAACAAACAAAACCCCAAGACTATGCAGTTTCACTAGTGAGTTCTTTCAAACCTTCAAAGATGTAGAGATTAATTTTAAAATAACTTACAAATGTCATTTATTTAACATGAAACACTTCAAAATTGTTTCTTAACAGCATATTATTGAAATTATATTTCTTGAAGCATGTTACAACTATTAAGGTAAGCAACTGTCCCACCCCAAACTATGAGGTCAAGTTATTTTTGAAAGAACTAATTTAAGAATCACAGCTATGTAATTAAAAAATCTAAAATTTAAACACTATCATCATTTAAGAGAAAAACAAGGTAACTCTGATCTGTTATTAGCCTAAATGTTAGCATGTAGCTTTAGCTGTAATATTCAATCATTTTACACATATAGTTACTTGTATAAATAACAAACATTTTAAAATCAATTATCTACATGCTACTTACTTTAAAGTTAGCTATCACGTCCAGATCTGTTGTTATTTAAAGGCCTGAAGGGAGTAAAGGACTATGTTATCAGAAAATGGATATTTCAATTTTACAAGCCTATAAGAATTTCCTATCTGAAGAAAAATATTCATACTAAGTAACATAATAATCTACACTACCTCTTCTTAAAAAGAAAACTCCCCAGTTTTTCTTTTTAATTCATTGCCTCAAGTCCATGAATGCTGACCATTTCTTATGGTTAAAAATCTTACAAGTTCTTCTAAAAGGAATGTGCAAGTCAGTCGCACTTGGCAATTTATGTGTTGTGGTTTTGTGGTGAGTACTACCATTTTCTAAGGATCAAGAAAAGTGCAATAAATCTGAGACTGAATTGTTATAATTCATCAAAACATATTATATAACTACCTTGTGTATATTTTCCAATTCATATCTCATTATTTTCCAATACAGTAGGGCTGTAAGACGGAAACAGAACTACCTTTCAGTGCCTCTTTGTACTGTAATTTTTGGAAAATGCACCCTGTGCATAAATATCATATTTAAAAGAAAACAGGAGCTAAGTATGATAATAAGTTCCTATTTATTGGCAAAGGGGTAAAAAGGAGAAAATAAAATAAAAACACTTTACTAGTTTTCATCTTATATCAAACCATGAACATTTGGAACAAACCAATAAACTTAACGGCATGTGAAAATTAAAGTAATTTCGTTAAAACATTAATTGAAATTTTTTTGATTGGGGGAAGAGAGAAAAGGCCAAAGCAGTATAAGGGATGATAATAAGGGGAAAAACCCAGTGAAAACCCAAACAAACAAAACAAAATCATAATGAATAAAAGCCTGTGGTAAAGTAAAAAAAAATTTAAATGGCATCTTAATATGAAGATTCAGAGAAAGTTATGAGAAGTTTAACCAACTGATCTCTATGCAGTTTCAATACATCATCTGTTTTTCCTATTCATCTCATATAATTTTGTCTATCTTCTTTCTTTCTAATGTCCTTTAAATGTTTATTTTCTTCCAGTGCCACTATCTTTTCCCCAGGTAGACTGCTGGCCAATTGCTAGGTATGTGTGTTATGACACTGAGAATCTGACAATTAAGTTAGACACTGTAAATGCTCTTAAAGTTTTTAATTACTAACAAAAAGTTAAAACGGCAATTAAAAAATTATACACATACATTTGATTGGTGATGTGGCAATGGTGGTAAATCAAGATATGGATAAGCATAACAAAGAAAATATATAAAAACCTATATGCAAGGGAAATATTTAAACCAAGATTTATTACTATAATAGTATTCTGAATCTTACAATTAAATTCAAAATGAGCATTGTGAAAATTGGCAAAACAACATTACCACTCTATAGGAAAATATGTTGCTAAGCATGCGCCTATCTTTCAAACCTTAATACTGTAGAACTGCTCTGTAGTTGACTGTTAGTTTTGATGTAGTCATGGTAAATGAATTTTATTTTAGATGGTCATGAATAATCTGAGAACTATATAGAAACTTCTATTTTAGCAAATTTATTATATATATATCAATCTATTTAACAACTGCACAATTAGATACCCTTAGAGAAAATCTACATATTTTAATAGTATAATTCAGTAATGAACCAGAAATCTCATTCTGCAATACCTATTTATAAGTCTAGAAAGATTTTTCTAATGAAATGTGAAATCTAAATTGCAAAAATATATGAAGATGATCATCTACTTAGTACTTTGATACATAGAATGATATTTATTTTCTAAAGTATTATTTTAAATGTATTCTTACATGTGCTATGTATATTTTGCTTAATAGATAAACATTTGAGAGTCTTCTACCTAGTCTATACTGTTGAGGGCTAAAAACATTAAAATTAATAAAATCAGCTATCTACATTCAAATGCAAAGAAATTTATATTTCAGTGGAGGAAAACAAACACATCAACAAATAAATGTAAAAGCTGAGTTGTCATAAAGTGCAGTACACAGAGGAAACAAAGGAGGGGCCAGTCAATTCTGAGTGAAGACAAAGATTTAAGGAAAAAATACGTTACATATGACACCTAAGCTGGGTCTTAGAAGATGATAACATGTTCAACAGGGTGGACAGATGAGCGAGAAAGACTACTTCAGATACATATAGGTAGATGTAAGTAGTTGGCCGGGAAAAGAAAGGAGCAAAGCAATATAGCAAGCTTGGGAAACCACAAGTAGCTGGGTAATGCTGAAATGCAGAGAGATACTAACAGGGAGAAAATACAGTGAAAGATAAGGCTGAAGAAATGGGGCAGGCCAGGGCACAGCACTGAAGATCTTGACTGCGAGCCTCTTTACCATGCATGCTGCATCCCACAAGTCAGCAAAAACAACATGCCCTCATTCTTTCAATTCACATCATTTAACTCTGATGTTCTTGGCACTGCCAGGTCAACAGTTATGTTAGATATTCTGAAATCACTTTTGGTTGATATTTGGTAGTTTGATTAAAATGATCAGGTCTAGAACAAGTAAGAATATCCTTATATAATTTTAATACTATTTACAACTAATGTGTTTAGTTATATTTAAACAATGTTTTGTCAATATAATTTAACAGTATCTGTAGTCCTCTCATTCTAAGTAAGACTCTCATAAATGAGGGCTTTTATTTTCCTAATTTTGCAGCAAAACAAAAACAACAAAAGAAATTTTCTTTAAAGGAGACTGGAAATGCTGGCTGCCTTGGCTATTAGTTGAGATCATGTAAGCACCGAGCTGCTGTATTTTTTTCCAAGTCCTTTTATACACTGTCACACCTACATTGATTTGAGGAAAGTCAGGGAGTGGTACAAGCTTGAAACTCCTTCCAGCTTCTTTTGAATACTTTACATATAAATATATAGATGCATGACTCACAGCAATAAAATAAGACAATAATGAATGAAACCTTAGAAAAATTAAATCCCATCAATAAAAAAGAGAAAAAACAAACTAAGAATATAGGAAATTATATGAGCAATTAAATATGCTGGCAGGGATTTTATTTATTTATTTTTTTTGTGGGACCCTCGCCGGTGGCTGGGGAACGAACCGGCGCTGCAGAGGCTGGCGGGCAGCCTCGCAGCCCAGCGCTCAACCGCTGCGCCACCAGGTGAGGCCCCAGGGATTTTTTTTGATATAAAAAACCTAAAAGAACTGTCACAAATACACATACACCTATGCGATATCCCCAAAGCATTATTAAATTGTTTAGAACAGAATATATAGTTGTTGAGAAATGCAGCAATTCTTACTATGTGAAAGAAACAGAAAATGGTTTTGTGACATCCCATCAAGTCCCAGAGGTGGGCAGCCCTTTATTCAATGACAGTCACCTTGTGCCATTTAAAGTGGATAATGTATAATGGCAGTCAAAAGGAAGAGGTGCCTAAAACTATTTAGGTATTTAAATAGAAGGCAGGAGAAATTTTATAAAGGATGTATGGAATGATCTAAGTCATTAGAGATGAATAATAAAAGTCTTGCAGGATATCAGTGATAAGTGTTTATCTTGAGGGATAGGCCATGAAAGAACACGATAAATATAAGAATTATGACTGTAGTGCTGCAAGGAAGTGAGATAAGATGGAGAAAACTTCAGTTAAAAATGCAGAGATTTCTGGTAATATGAAAGTTAAATCTAAGAAAATTCTTCCGGTCCGGAACTTTTTCATAGATACGGTCCACCGTCTGGCTTGCTTTCATTTCTGGGGCCCATTCACAAACACCGGCCACAGTATGCCAGGCAATGAGCTCTAAATATGCAAAGATAAATATAGTCCATGTTTTTGAGAAGATTATATAATCTAACAGAATTTACATTGGACTTCTTTATACCACATTATCTGTGATCTCATTCTATCCTCCCCACACGATAAGCAGAGAGGACAACTATTACACCTTTTTTTTTTTAACTGAAGAGGATCACGGGGAGACCTATTAAGATATTGATCCATAGTGTCAGCTGAATCAGTAGCAGGTTAAGTAGTCTAAGTCAGCAGTTCTCAATTATGGAGCTGCACCACCCATTTTCACTGCAATCAGTTTTGAGGTGGGTTGAATGAAATTTGTTACTAATACTAAAGCACCAGAATTTTCTCTAGCTATATAAAGCACCTCTGATCTAGAGGGAAACACATATGTTTTAAGAGGAGCACACAAGAGGGATAAACCGAGTGTATATTACTAAAAACAACCTGAATGTCCATTGAAGACACTGAGGAAGGCTAATTTAAAACGAGCCAAGTTGTACTCATAATTGTTTGAAAGAAAGAGATAGCAGCAGTAAAAAAGAAGTTTATTGTTACTATTTTAAGCTTAAAAATACCCCAATAAACATAATACCCTTACAATGTAGAGACATACAAGTAAAAAGACACAATTTTCTCAGAGCTTATACAATGTAATCACTGGTTCAGCACTTTCTCTGGGCCAGCTTCTGTGCTGGCCCTAGATGTTTAACATGTTTTGTTTGAATTACTTCTCATAACAATCCTGAAGTTAGGATTAAATGAGAAATTGCAGGTAAAACTGTTCACACATAATGCCTGAAACATATAATAAATGCTGTCTCTTAGTAGGTATTTCTAATTTCCTCAAGTCAATCTTACTGTAGCCAGCTTTTCAAAAGGCCCAATGGCTTAAGGGTGTCAAGAAGCTAAGCAATCTTTAACGGATTCTTGTTACCTACTAAAATCTGATTCTTTCACCTGACTTTCCAAAGTGTGTATGGCATATTTCCATCTCCTATCATATCCCTCTATCCTATTCTTCCTAGGCATAATGGACTGCTCACAATTTTTAGAATGTATTATATACTTTCACTTTCATAACTTAGAAATACCCTTGCCAATGTCTCAAAGAAGTCTATCCTTCAAGCTTGGCTCAGTAGAAATATGATGTTACCTTGTAATAAAGTTGATTCTCTCTGGTAATCTCAAGTACATTGCTTAGACCTGCATTACGACACCTCTTTTTGCATTACTTGTCAGCTCACAGAAAGGAAGGCTTATTCCTTTCTTTAGTCCAACTGTGGTTAGCATGGTGTTTTATATGCAATCAATGATATAGAAAAATTTCACCATTACTAATAGTCTATGATAACTATTAATGACTTAAAATCCCAATGCAACTCTCTATCAATTCGCTTAACAAAGGCACAGATCCTATGATAAAATCTGCTAGTAACTCTCTTTCTAGTCCTAATTCAACACTCATAATTCTTCCAATACCAAAAAGGTGGTATATTATCAATGACAATGCTGACTAAACTGGTAGACATTAAGCTATAACATTATACATAAACACTGGAGGAAGAAATATAAACCATAATTTAGAATATTAGAATATTTTAAAATCAGATTCCTCTGTTTAATTCTGGGTAATTTCCATCCAATCTGAATTGTTTTAAAATCAAAAAATATTCAATGTCACTTTTAATGTATTGTTTCTAAATATATACAAATTGGTAAAAGCAACAAATGTCCTTAAAAGCTAACTGTCCTCAATCTTCTAAGCATTCAAAAGTTATTTTCTCTTGGTTAAAACCTACAGCAGCAACAAACAACATTTTTTAGTTTTGTTTTTGCATTCCAGGATAATTCTAACTATTTATGACTTTCCTGTCTGGTTTCTTTTGTGCAATCAAGTATAAACACAGCATACATCAATTTAATTTACATTTAAAGTATAAGTTCTTCAGGTAGAAGTACTATATATAATTTACCCAGAAATCTTTATGATTTCCAATTACTGAAGACTATACTAACTCTGTATGTGAAGGTATTCATAGTTGGGGAGCTCAGGATGGAGAACTAGTTTCATTCACTTAATTGCCTATATTTCCTGTACATTTATAGGGCTTGACTCAATAGCATTTCAAATTGATTTTTCTGAAATTGTTTTTGCATTAGTTTGCAACAACTGGCAAACAAATTAAATTAGAAAAATTCAGGCAAAAGGTATGTTAAAGTCAATACTAGTCGCATGTTACCTAGATGTTAGGGATGTTACTATACTTTAAAGCAAGATGATCACAACTTTTGAGAGTAAAGTAGGTTATTATAGATTCCAGAGTAAGGCAGTTACACAGGCTAAGCTTGACTGGTGCCATGGACTTTAGCATACCTGGAAATAGAAAAATTCAAATTGTAGCTGTTCTTGATAGGCCCATTGCCATTTTTGCAGCTTACAAATTTTTTAATTAAGTAACTGCAGTGAGCTCATCTCTACTGGATACTTCTTTTCCAGGGCAGGTCCAGGTACTGGGTCTGGAGCCTTGAAAGCAGAAGAGAAACTGGAGTAAACTAGAGGTAGGCAGAAAAAGAAACTTGACCAGAAAACATTCTGAGATCTAATAGCAGTGAGGCAGTACCCAATGTCTCTCACACAAAATACTCTAAAGTACAAAAAGGGTCACTTAAATTACAAGTTATCACAGGATACTACTTACATTACTTAAATCATTGTCTTAATCTACCCAATTCTGTTCAGTACTCCCAAATTCCAGAAACTGAAACAGCTGTCTTTGTGAACTCTCTAATGGCTTTTAACAAGAGACTGTCCAACACAAGACCATAGAATATGATAAAAAGAGAAAAACAACAATAAATCCAATTTCATTGGTAAAACTGGAATTGTAAGTAAAGTACTCATTTTCAGGTAATTTTGCTTTTTTTGCTATCTGATTTCCACTCATCTTCTAACTGCTCCTGTAATTTCCTATGACCAATTCGCAGAGGTTTCTTAAGAAATGCTTTAGATACATCCAAGCAATGAGTTGAATTTCAAGTTCTAATTTTTAAAAATACTTGGTAATTCTTAAAGAGGGAGGCAAAGAACAGCTCATAAGATGTGGTTCTTAACCACACTGGAAACTCTTTTTTCCACTACCAAAATAGATTCAATGATTAAAAAAAATTGTTAGGTCCATATTTAAAATAAAACAAAACTTATAACTACAAAGATTACAGAAGTGGTAGGACATGAAAAAATTAAAAATTGTTGCAGTTATTAGATTAACAAGGTCTGGAAATAATGCCCTTATGCTTGGTGAGTTGATACTCTTAGGAGTTTCTCTCAGAAATGAATCCCGTTAGCAGTCAAAATAATTTGAATTCTCTGATGTTGTCAAATGATGGCAGATTGTAAAAAACTGTAACAGGACACACACACACACACACAAACACACACACACACACACAAACACACCCACCAGTGACGGATTCAAAGAATTCAACTTCCCATACTTTTAGTAGCTAGCAACACAATAAAGCAAAATTGAATGAAAGTAGTTTTTAGAAAAATGTAGATTTTTCTTCTTTTGTGATGGCATGTAGGGAAAAATTTTGGAGAGATAGAGATCTAGGTTCAAATGTGGTTTTATAGGGCCTCTCTGGTGCCACATGTGGTCGAGCACAGCGCTGTGGAGCTGTCCGCAGCCTCTGCAGTGCCAGTTCGATCTCCACCGGCCTCGGAGCAACGCACAAGGCGAGCAGACCTCTCCTGTCTGGCTCACTGCTCCCCTCAGCAGTGTATTTTGTCAGTCTGCCTGTTCTGTTCCCTGCTCTGTCTCTGATGAATCCTCTCACCCTCCCACACCTCTGGCCTGTACCCGGTTCTTGTACAAAAAAAAAAATCTTTAAAAAAAAAAAGAAAAACGGGCCTCCCCGGTGGCGCAGCGGTTGAGCGCTGGGTTGCGAGGCTGCCCGCAGCCTTTGCAGCGCCGGTTTGATCCCTGTCTGCTCCCCGGCCACCGGAGGAGGGTCCCGCATGGCGCGCGGACCTCTCCTGCCGCCCGCTGCTCCCCTCAGCAGTGTACTTTGGTCCTTCTGCCTGTTCTGCTCCCTGCTCTGGCTCTGGTGAATTCTCTCACCCTCCTGCGCTTCTGACTGTGCCCAGTGCTTGTATAAACAAACAAATAAATATTTAAAAAAAAAAAAAATAAAAAAAAAAATGTGGTTTTATAAAGGACTCCAACTAAATCTCTTTCATATTAAAATGGTACACCCTCCCTACCTCATTGGATTGTTACAAACATCATAGTCTAACAAATAGTAGGTATTCAATACATTTTTCTGCATTATTAAAGGATGAAAACACATTTTTAGGCATATGAATATACTTTAGCCTTCATTTTCATAAACACTAGAGCAATAACTGTGTGAAACAAGTGTTACATTTACATAACTCAACTAACTGTATCACATCCTAAGAGCTATAACCCATTTATCAAAACTGACTTAAGAATAGCTACAAAGCAAGTATGTGACAAAGCTTAATTCTTAGAGCTGATGATGAGTAAAAATATAACAATTTACATTTAGGATCACAAAAATCTACAAAGAGCTGATGATACTCAACAAAAACAAAGAAAATAATCCAGTCAAAAAATGGGCAGAAGAGCTAAAATGAAACTTCTCCAAAGAGGAAATGCAAATGGCCAACAGGCATATGAAAAAATGTTCAACATCACTTGTAATCAGGGAAATGCAAATCAAAACTACCATGAGATACCATCTTACACCAGTGAGAATGGCACATATTAAAAAAACTAGCAACAACAAATGTTGGCGAGGGTGTGGAGAAAAAGGAACTCTCCTGCACTGTTGGTGGGAGTGCAAACTGGTCCAACCACTATGGAGAGCTGTGTGGAGATTTCTGGACCTACTAAACATAGAGCTTCCATAGGATCCAGCAATTCCACTCCTAGGTATTTACCCAAAGGACACAGAAACATCAATTCCAAAGAGCACCTGCACCCCTATGTTTATAGCAGCACTGTTTACAATAGCTAAGCTTTGGAAACAACCCAAATGCCCAAAAATAGATGACTGGATCAAGCAGATGTGGTACATATACCCCATGGAATATTACTCAGGAATCAAAAAAGATAAACACATGCAATTTGCAGCAACATGGATGGCGCTGGAAGGGATCATGCTCAGCAAAATAAGCCAGAAAGAAAAAGAAAAATACTGGATAGTATAAGAAAGAAAATATAAAAATCAACAAACAACTATGAACCAGAGACACTCTATGGGTGGTGGGGGGCAGGGAAAGGAGGGCTTGGGGTCAAAATAAGGGGGTTGTAATTGTATGGGGAATATAAAAATATAAATTAAAAAAATACTAGATTTATTTGGTTTCATGTAATACATTTAAATACCACTTAAGCAGAGATGAGAAAAATATCAAAGACTATAGAAATAAACATTAATTTCTTCTGAAAAAAAAATTTACATTTAGGATATAAAGAGTATTAGTGGTAAACAAGGCATCAGTAATTTTCCCTCCGAATAAGGGAAAGATCTTCAACACACCTCTTGTTAAAAGTTTTAGGTCTAGAAGATGGTGCTTTTTTTTTTTTTAACAATTAAAAAAAAAAGATTTTGTTTATTTATTTATACAAGCACTGGGTACAGTCAGAAGCGCGGGAGGGTCAGAGAATTCACCAGAGCCAGAGCAGGGAGCAGAACAGGCAGAAGGACCAAAGTACACTGCTGAGGGGAGCAGCGGGCGGCAGGAGAGGTCTGCGTGTCATGTGGGACCCTCGCCGGTGGCCGGGGATTGAACCGGTGCTGCAGAGGTTGCAGGCAGCTTCACAGCCCGGCGCTCA
This sequence comes from Talpa occidentalis, assembly GCF_014898055.3. Classification (NCBI taxonomy): domain Eukaryota; kingdom Metazoa; phylum Chordata; class Mammalia; order Eulipotyphla; family Talpidae; genus Talpa; species Talpa occidentalis. The sequence goes on along the minus strand of NW_023602073.1, from coordinate 141,164,005 downwards.
ACCGCTGCGCCACCCGGGGAGGCCCTAGAAGATGGTGCTTTTTAAAAAAACAAAAGAAATAACTACATTGTATGATTTGGTCTTTAAGTCAGGAAATGCGTTAAGCATAAAGAAGAGCCTTACATTGGGCAATAATTATCCTTCTACTGATAGAACAGTGGGTTCCACACAAAATTATTATTTACTAAATACAGCTGAAAGATCAGATTACACCTTCCCTGGCATTACCAAGCAATAGAGCAAGTATCACAAGCCACAGGAATTAAAAAAAAATTTATATTTCCCTTAAAGTTACCCTAAATGCTGCAACTTTATTTCAAAGTAGTTTTTTAAAGTTAACATGGAAAATGGGTTGCAATTAATTTAGGGAAAAGAGTAGGTCTATATATTCCCCAGAAAGAAAAAAAGTATTTAAGAATGAGAATTTTCATTTATTTATTTTTTTAAAGATTTATTTGTGCATACAAGAACTGGGGTACAGGCCAGAGGTGTGTGTGTGGGGGGGTGAGAGGATTCACCAGAGACCAAGTGGGGAACAGAAGAGGAGGATTGACTGAAATACACTGCTGAGGGGGGCAGTGGGTGAGTCAGGAGAGGTCTAGTGCACCATGTGGGTTGTTACCTCTCTGGCTGGGGACTGAACTTGTGCTGCAGTGGCTGCGAATAGCTTCATAGTGCTGTGTCTTAACCCCTTGAACCGCCAGGGAGACCCCTGAGAATTTTCACTTAATAACCCATATTGATAGGTTTTCCTACTATTTGATCAAACCATTAATTTCTATGTTTTCATTTTATAACTAGCTATCATACTGAAATCTCATTACTCAGAGTAATGTTTCATAATTAATTCTTTGGATTTTTCCAGATATACAATGTCATCTACAAATAATAATTAGCCTCCTCCCTTTCAATAATCATACCTCCTATTTTGTTTTTTGTTCTAATTACATTGGACATGACTTCTAAGACAATGTTACATAACAGTAATTCTAGCCAGAACTTTTTTGATTCATGACTTAAAAGGAATTTAGTATTTCACTGAAAATTAAAATAGAAATTCTAGGATTTGATCATTTTTAATAACATAAAATGCTGACTTCTGGTTGGACACACACACACACACACACACACACACATATATTTACTTAAGTTTTAGTTCACTAAGGATTCTTATTAGAAATAAATTTTGATTCTCCCTTTTTGGTATCACGATAGATAGTAATACATACATCCCTCATCTACTAATACAAATTAATTTATTATTATATATTCTAAGAATGACTCTAACTTGGTTACAATATTATTTGTTAGTGTAATACTAGATTCCATTTGACACTTTCATTAAGATTTTTTTCCCATCAACTTTCGAGAGTCTGGCACGTAGTCTTTTACGCTCATATTTTATTATCATGTCATGTTGTCTTTGTAAACAGAACTGGGAAGCTTACCTTTGACCTGAAATATTATCTGGTCTTGATGATTTTAAAGAGTCCAAAAGTAAAACCTCCCGGATATGGTGTTTTTTTTGTGGGAATAGTCTCGGTAAGACTAGTGTTTTCGTTTGTGCTCCATATCCTACCTCCTCCTCCCACATTTCCTTGAGGAAACCAACCCCCCTTTCTTTCAATCTCTACTTTCAACCAATGATCATGTTTAGTCTTGTCATTTTAAACCCACATACATACTTATCACAGAATTTTTTGGTATCACTCAAGTCTTGTCACCAAGTATTTATTCACAAGTTACATTTATTAAAAACGTTACTTTATTTCAAGGCATTGAGCAAACAGAATGAACCACAGTTCCTACTGCAACACCTACTCTTAATCCAGTAAGAAGTACAGACAGACAAAGAAATGCAACAGCAATGCAAGGAATGCTCTACTAGGCCACCTCTTCTTACCATTCATGCCTCACTAACCTTCTCTCTTGAGCCCACAACTTTGTCTTAATCTTTGTTCAAATTTCCTCCTTTAGTCATAGTTTTAATCTAATTACTAAATCTAATAATCTCTTCAGGATCCTCATAAAACTTTTTGCAATTACTTAGGTTCATATTTTAAAATTTTTCTGGCACTTTTTAATACATCATATTATTTCACACTATCATTTGATCAGTAATTTACGGATTATCAAAACCCCAATAATCAACAAAGGGACAGAAATGTATTTGTGACTTTCTAATTACAGATCCATTGTTCCTTCCTTTATGCTATACTAACTTGACCAACTACTGACTTGAAAGAGTACTGATTACTTTCTTTTTAACAACTTTTTAAGTCAACACTATATAGTTTTTTCTGGTTTCTTAGAATCCTTATTTATGCTTTTTCTTAATGTTTGTCAAAGGATGTAGGAGCCAAGCTACAACATTCATCCTCTCAATATTCCTCTGGCATCTCATTTACAGTTACAGTATAATTTAAGGAGAATCTCCTATAATTTAACTTACAGTTTGAGTTTTTATTCTTCCTGAGGAAATTTAAACATTCAGAATTATAGAATATGATGTTGTCCTGCAGGGGAGGAGGAGCAAGAGGGATCAGAGGAGGGAGGGAGGAGCACAAGGGACTGAAGTGATGGTGCACAGGTGCACTGGTGAAGGAAATTTTATGGAGACTACACCTATGGGGGGGAGTGGGGAACAAATGTTGTTTAATTAAACAAATTTTAAGAGTCATTATCGGACCTTATTTCATTTTTGTTAGAAAAGACCCCACTTCTAAGAAATTCTGACAATATCAATGTTTGAGTCCATGGATCAGTTTTTTAAAATCACAGAATGGCAAGAAAATACAAAAAAATCTCTTCAAGCCTATACTCAACATTAATTATCTATTTCCCAGATTTTTAAAGTGAAATGAGAATTAAAATCACAATACGACCTATGTTAAAATGTTTCCCATCTAGGTTGATTTCATGACCAAGTCTTACAAGGCAGAAACCTGTATCTCGAGACTGCTTGCTGTAAAGCATTTACAACAGTGCCTGGCACACTCTAAGCATTCAAAACATGCAGCTCTCACTGCTGTGGCAACAAAGACCACTTCTGGCCATACAAAAAAGAATTCTGTTAGGGAACAAGTAGCTCACTCCACTCCTTCAATCTATCAGGTTTTGTTCCATGAGCTGGTCACACCCCTTAGTTATCTAAGAACACCTTTCCAACCACTCCCAGTCCAGTAATATTTTAATATCTCAGCATCAGAGTCTGTAGGCCCTGAAAATTTACAGCTCATATTTTATTTTATTTTAAAGATTTATTTATTCATGCATACAAGAACCAGGGTACAGGCCAGATGTGTGGGAGGGTGAGAGGATTCACCAGAGACAGAGTGCAGAACAGAATAGGCAGACTGACTGAAATACACTGCTGAGGGGAGCAGCGGCGAGACAGGAGAGGTCTGCCACACCATGTGGGATTCCCTCTGGCCAGCCGGGATTGAACCGGCACTGCAGAGGCTGCGGACAGCTTCACAGGGTATAGCTCATTTTAAAAGGAAATTTTACACTGGAACATTTCTCAAACTTTAAGCTCATTTACTTATGATATGGAATACATGAAAAATAAAAGGAATCTTATGTGGAAAAAGGATTTTTTCCTTTTAATGGCACTAAAGTTTAAACTTAAACTCTTCCTCTAACGAGCTTCCCTTTTCAACCTTCCCATTTTTATCAAAAGCAGCAGTTCTTTCTTTTAGCTGAAGTTACCTAAATTCTCCCCTTGCCTTTCCTTATCTTTCTCAACCACTTCAAATCTCACCCACTTTATTATTAACATTCCTCAAAACACAACTCCTAAGAATCTCATGACTGGATATCAGTCAATACCGTTAATAGCTTCCATAGTACTGAAATCTGAAAGGTTCTGCAAAGACTTTTTTTCATGAAAACTTCATGTCAAAACTCATATGGTAGTAACAAAAATCAGCATTGCACTGATGTGAGGTTATTTATAGGCTTTAGTTGCCTACTGCCACAAAGATTCCCATGTTTCACTGCAGAAATATTAGTTTTTAATTACAGACTGATGCCTTAGACTTTACTGGGGGTGTTAACTATTACACAGTATGCACACTATGTTACCTTTCTAAAATTCAAATTTTAAATTACAAAAACACAGCCTCAGGTTTTCACATAACACATAGTAAATCTATACAATATTATTCCAACAATCCTAATTTATGAACCCTTTTCTTTGCTACAGATACTTCCCTTTATGCTTTTCCATGAATTTCAGCCTTTAAATTCTTTTTTTTCCAAATACCTCAAGAATGGCACTTCTACTACCACCACACTATTCCTTATTATCCAACATGTAAAATGACCAATGATATCCATAGTTCCCTGACACCAAGGTCTCACTTGGTCTATAAAGTTTAGATTGAAGTAATGTTCCTATATGGCCACTTAAATATTTCACTTCTTTGTATAAGAATGGCAACAGATATAAAATATGACAGTAAGGAAAATGATTATGGGATTATAAATGAGTTTTTGTTAACCTTTCAAATGTTAGTTTTATCTATAGCTATGAGCTAAGAAGAGGTTCTTTCTAAAAAAAGTTGATAAAATTTAAGTTTCTAAATTAATGTATTTATACTGCAATTAAAATAATTGCATATTATTTTATATCTTCTGCATATTACTTCAAGTAAAACTCCTCAGTGTGGGACCCAGTGACATTGACTTGGAGAAAGTTATAGATTCTCTCCAGAATGGCTTTAATTGTTTAAAATACAGTACAGGGCCTCTCTGGTGGCGCAGTGGATGAGCGCTGGGTTGCGAGGCTGCCCGCGGCCTCTGTGGCACCGGTTCGATCCCCGGCTGCTCCCCAGCCACTGGAGGAGGGTCCCACATGGCGCGCAGGCCTCTCCTGCCGCCCGCTGCTCCCCTCAGCAGTGTGCGTCGGTCCTTCTGCCTGCTCTGCTCCCTGCTCTGGCTCTGGTGAATTTTCTCACCCTCCCACGCTTCTGACTGTGCCCAGTGCTTGTATAAATAAATAAATAAATCTTTAAAAAAATAAAATACAGTACACAGGATTACAAGTAAAGTCAATTTTGCAGAAAGTTTATTAAAAAAGAATGATTTTAAATGCGTAAAATAATATTTTTAGATGATTGCAAAGAAAACCAACTTTATTGAAACAGTTATCAAGTATATCTAAAATCTGTATTTGTGATATATTATAGTTTCACTAAAACACAATAAATCTAGCAAGGGTTTAATAACAACTGTAATTTTGAAATAGAAATCTATATAAATTATAGTAAGAGATATCCACAACTAAAGTCATATGAGAGTATGAGTTTTTTCTATTAGTAATAAAGTCACATGCACTGTAAATGCTGAGCTATATTGATTTTAAACACATAATAAAAGAAAAATGTACACCTGAGTTAGAGGTTATTATTAGTGAAGACAAAAAGATGTGTTTTTTCCTCCTCTAAAAACATGGCACCCTAGTCTGAATTCTATCCTCAGATCCTTTCAGGATCATGGAACATAAAGCAAAACTCCTGTACAAAATCCATCTTAGCTTTATATCCCACTACTCCCCAAACCTAAAGATCTAGTCAAGATCCAGAATCTGAAAATGTTCAACACCACTTTCTGTCCTGACTATGCCACTGCCCTTGTTTAGACTGTCATTTCTCCTCTGTGATGCTTATCAAAAATCTTCAACTACCTTTTCAAAACCAATTCGTTTGATTTCCTTCAAGTATCCTTTTTCTACTGCTTCAGCTTACATGGATCTCTCTATTCCTTGAACTCCTAATGTTCCTGTGGGTCAATGCTTCAATGATCCAACATTTAATATACTCTAGTATGATTCCACTACTGTGTCTCTTCATCTAATTATAAGATTCCTGGGTACATAGCCTATATGCCTGTATATACGATACTGGTTACTTTAATAAAAAGGCATATAGAATATATCCAACAAAGAAACTATTCTCAAATCAATTATCAGAAGATCATCTGTTTGGCAACTTTAAGTACCAGAAAATACATCAAGAGAAGGTGAAATATTAGATCAAACAGTTAAAACACACATTACAAATTAAGCTTAACAGTCTCTTTCTATCTGAACCAACATACTCCTATATATTAAAAACCTTATTTATTAGGCAGTAATGAATTCCAAGTGATAAATCAAGAAAGGAGTATTATAGGCATAAAACAAAGATTCACTCCAAAAAATATCTGCAAAACACCTACTACACTGCAGGTACAATTTCAGATTTCCCCAAATCAATGGTAAAAAACAAAACAAACAAAACATTTCACACCGAATTTACTGTCAGACCTTGAACTAGAACCTGGGACTTCTAACTTTAATTCTGAAACAAAATAGCTGTGTTTATGTTTCAGAACAGTTTAAGCATGGGGGTGAGGGAAGCAGTATTCCCTATTTCACAAGCCAGTAAATCAATGAAAATATTACAGAGAAATACACACACACACACACACACACATAAACAATATGCAAGCTATACGTAAAATAGAAAAATCTATATAAAATCTATAAAGAAATAGATCTGGGGGATAAGTTTCAATTATCTTCTATAGAATATTTACTACCTACTGATACTAGATGACTGAGGTGTTACTCTACTCATTAACCTTCACGAAGGTTTTTTTCCCAAGAAGTTCTTCCAGGTTGCCTAATTTATTTCATATAAAAATATAAAGCCATCTTGTCCAAAGCTCAGCCTTCCACCCAATATTATCTCTATCGTACTGATAACAATAGAGCGTGATTCTGAAGTTGGTAATCTTAGGATCTTCAATTCTTTTTGTCATCCTATGCAATCAATGGCAAACTCCTACGAACATTTCTTGCATTTACCCACTTCTCCACTTTCAGCACGATGTCCTTTGTTCTGATATCTTGTTACCTGGACAATCACAGCAACACAATAATCTCCTATCTAAGAATTTATTCTTTTTAAATCCATTCTATTTGTTCTAAGCCATACTTCAGTCCTAACAAATTATCCAGTTAGGAGAACATAACTGGATCATGTCACTTTCTTCTCCAAGAGAGGTAAGAGACTTTGTAGACTTATACTGTACTGAGATTCAGTAGAAGGTGACCTAGGGAAAAGGCTGGGCAGGAAGACGGAAGACCTGAAGTCCAAGAACTTACCACCAAGGAGTCAGAAAAGTTAAAGTGCAGGAAAGAATGGTATTGAGAAAACCAGAGATGTAACAATAACTATTATAAAATTTTAAGTTTATTGGTTTTACAATAATTTTATAACAAAGTTTTCTATGAATAGCTAATATCCACTATATGCTTACGATGTGTTGGGCACGGGACTAGATGATTTATGACATTCACTTATTTAATGCTCTTAGTAACTATGTGACGTTAGCTAGCTCTGTATCAGACTCAGCTGACTATACACTATTCAGTCCCAGGGAGGAACAGGTTATTTTATACAGCCCACCCCCACCTTATTCCCTATGATGCCTAGGTAGCACTAAACAATTCACATTCTTACTATGTAGGTGTCAAAAATACCAGAGAAAGCCAGTATTCCAGGGGGATTACTTTATTAATCTGTCATTATTAGCATGATACATACATGTGTATACAGATGTACACATACATACATAAACACACTGGATCTGGAAATGAAATACTATAGCTTTCAAAAGTAACTTCTCTTGGTGGTTAAATCTGCACTGGAACAGTGAAGGCTCAGAATATTTTGGTTTTGCAAAGCTCAAACAAGAAAAGGTATATGAAAATGCTTTTGTTATTAGTATTATTAACGAAGAGAAAGTTGGCATATCCTTCTACTACCTACCTGGAAAAGGAATGCAGGCTAGGTTGAAGGTAGAAAGATGAAATATTAGTTTCTTTTAAAATATGCTTCAAAATTGGTCCAACCATTATGGAAATCTGTGTGGAGGACCCTCAAGTTATTAAAAATGGATCCACCATATGACCCAGCAATTCTACGCCTAGGAATCTACCCAAAGGACACAAAAACATTAATTCAAAAGGAAACCTACAATCTTATGTTTATTGCAGGACTATTTATAATAGCTAAGATATGGAAAGAACCTTAAATGCTCAAAAATAGATGACTGGATCAAGAAGATGTGGTATATATACACAGCGGAATACTACTCAGTGATCAAAAAAGATAAACTCATGCCATTTGCAGCAACATGGACTAAGCTGGAAGGGATTATGTTCAGTGAAATAAGTCAGAAGGGGTCAGAAAAAAAAAGACAGAACTAGCAGGCAAACAATAAATCCAAGACATACAGAAGGGGAAGAGGAGAGAGAGGAATTAAAAAAGGGGAGGGAAAAGCACAGGAGACTATGGTGATGGTTCACGGTTAATACAGTGGTGGGAATTTTATGGGATGTAATACCTGAGGGGAGAAATCAAACAAAAATGAACAATGATGTAATAATCTTTTTAACAAGCATAGCTCGCCTACTTTTATAATGTGTGCTCCATTCAATACAAGAAGTCTGAACTAATTTATATAAATTTTGCATTAATCCATTACTATTAGGGGAAAGTAACAAATAGCAAAATATAAAACATATGCTTCAGTGATTTTGGTCAGTAAGTTGCTATGCATGGATGTATTCTAAAGGCGTGGGATGTTTGAAAGCATAAAGCTATTACTCAGAAAAGACATTTGACCATAACCTGTATGCTGGGACCCCCCCCCCCCAAATATTTATTTTTGAAAACAAGTCTACTAGCTTTAAACTTTAGTAGCATGTATTTATTAGTCATAAAAATTTACAAAAAGCTTAAGCATCAAAGCATTGTACTAATGTTTTAAAAACTTACATTTAGTGTGAGGAGCTGAAAAGTAATCAGAATATTGTAACACAAATATGGTAAGTCCTACAATAGGGGATATAAAACAAAGTGCTTGAGATCAAGTATTAATAAGAAAGTATCATCAGAGGTAGTCAGTTACAATAGAAACATTTTGTGGCATTCAAAAAAAAATTTTCCAGAATATCTTAATTTGAAGTACATATATCTGAATGGAATTATCAGTTCTGTAAATTGAGGCTTATCTTCTCCATTTATTGATTTATTTCTGGATCTAGGTCAGAAAGCTAAGCTTCCCTTTGCTAGCTGTTCTGTATTTCTGTTTTGAAGTTTTGTTTTTGATCAGTCCTAGCAGGCCACTCAGGCACTTAGTAATGATGCCAAACAGTAAGTATGGGGTTTTCATTTTATAGAGATTTAGGGCAAAGCCCTGAAAATTAGTAAGATGGATGTTTCTACACTAGTATTGCCATCTATTTGTGTAATAAATATGCTTAAATACATATTATCATAAACATTAATCTACCAAATTATCACAATAATTTCTTATACATGTAATGTCAGATACACAACAATCTATTGATACTCAGAACTCAAATTTTCACAGTTCACATGCTAGAAGAATCTTGCTTTTTGATAATGAACCTTAAGTAACAGTACAAAGAAAAGTTACATATGGTTTTAAACAAATAGCACTATAATTTTATATATACCAACTCAAATTAATGACACTCAGATTTCAATTTCTAACTTGAATCTCTTGCCTGAATCTAATATGTGTATCCAATTTCCTACTTGACAGCTCCAGTTATAGGTCTAGTAAGTCTTTCAAATTTAACATACTCTTGATTGCTCAGCTGCTACTTCCCCAACTCAGTCAATAGCAACTCCATACTTCCAATTATTTGGTCAAAAATTTTGGAGTCATTTTGATTTCTTTTATGTCTCAGATGTAATTCATCAGCAATTCCTGCCCACAAAGAGTTTGAGACATATCCAAAATCTGAGCTCTTCTCACTCTTTTCTGTTACTACCCCAGTCCAATTCATTATCATCTCTCATTTATATTACTGCAATCATTTCCAATATATTCTCCCTGTTAATATCTTTGCCCTACCCTCAATAGTCTATTCCACACAGAACATCAGAGCAAATCTTTAAAAAAGTAAAGTTACCACTAGTTAATAGTTTAAAGAAGAAATGCTACACGATCATATCAACTAATAGAAAAAACGCATTCAACAAAATACAATACCTAATCACAATAAAAACTATTAATAAACTAGGAATAATTTATAGGAATAGTTTACAGTTTATAGAAATTTCTCAACCTGATAAAAACTTCTATAAAAACCCCAACAACTAACATATACTAAAGGTAGTAAAATAAGCTTTTCTACTCTTATCACTCCTGCTAAACATAGCATTAGAAGTACTAGCCAGAGCAGTAAGGCAAGAAAAGGAAATAAAAGGAACACAGATTAGAAAGGAAATAAAACTGTTTGTATTCACAGACTCTTTAGAAAACTCAGGGAATCTACCAAAAACTCCTAGAATGGATTAGTTTAGGATACAAAGTTATCTCACCAAAATCAACCATACTGTTATACACCAGCAATGAATATCTGGAAACCAAAATTGAAAGTAAAAACAGCATTACAACTACTATAAAAAAACACATCTAGGTATAAAGCTAAGGAATCATGTACAGGATTTATGTGCTGAAAATTATAAAATGCTGATGAAAGAATGCAAAGATGATCCAAATTTATAGAGAAATATACCGTGTTCATGGATTGAAAGATTCAACAAATAAAAATTTCAATTGTCCCCAAGCTGACCTGTGGGTTTAATGTCATTCCTAACAAAACTCCAGCAGGGTTTTATATATTTCAGTTTTTTAAAATTTCAATTTCAATTTTTTTTTAACAATAGATTTCACTTACAAAGCAAGGAACTGGAATAGGTACAACAATTCTGAAAAATGAGAATATGGTTGGAGGACTTTCACTACCTGATTTGAAGACTTACCATTATAGCTACAGTAATCAAGACAATCTCCTATATGTGAGGGACGTCCACATAAATTTAACAAAATAGAAAATCCAGAAATAGATCCTCACAAGTACAGCATCTGATTTTTAACAAAGGGTACAAAAACAATTCAATGCAGTAGAGTTCTTCAAGAAATGATGTTAGAACAACTAGACATCCAATGACAAAATGTACCTCAATCTAAACTTCTTATACCTGATACCATTAAGTCAGTCAAAATGAATCACGGGGCTACACACACAAGAAGATGTAATGTTTTTAGAAAAAAATGTTTGGGACTTAAGGCAAAGCAAAATTCTCAAACTTGACAACAAAGACACAATCCATAAAAAAATAAAACTGGACGTTGGACTGCATCAAAACTGTTTTTTTTTTTTTGCTTGGCAAAAGCCTCTGTTAAGAAGACAAAAAGATAAGCTGTAGACTAGGATGAATACTTGTAAATCACATATTGACAAAGGATTTGTATTCAGAATATATAAAGAACTCACTACACTGAAGAAGAAGAAAACAATCTCATTAGAATATGGACTAAAGACTTGAAAGACATTCTCTACAGGGGGATAGATAGTAATGAAAACATGTCAACAACAGCTATTAAAGAAATGCAAATTAATGCTATGATGAGATGTCACTACACACTTATTAGAATGGCTAAAAAAAAGTACTAATAATACCAAAAGTTGACAAAGATGTAGGAAAAATGGCTCTCTCATATATTGCTGATAGGAATGTAAAATGATGCAGTCACTCTGGAAAAGTGGCAGTTTCTTATAAAATTAAACCTACATTTATCATATAGGCCAGCAACTACATCCCTAGGGATTCATCCTAGAGATGAAAACTTATTTTCAAACAAAAACCTATACAAAACTGTTCATAGCAGTTTTATTTTTATTGCCACAAACTAGAAACCCAAAGTCCTTCCATCAGAGGATAGTTAAACAAATTGTGGTACACCTATACAATGGTATACTTCTTAACATTAAAGTGGAATGAATTATTAATACACACAATAACTTGTAAGGACCTCAAGGGTATAATGCTGAGGGGAAAAGAGCCAACCTCAAAACATAACATCATATGAGTTTCTCTTTATGTAACATTCTTGAAGTGACAAAATTATAGTGATCAACCCAGATCAGTAGTTGTCAAGGGTTAAAATTGGGGAAAAATGTATGCCTATATAGGTGTAATACAAAGGACTTACTTCATGGTTATGGGACAGTTCTAGTTCTATATCCTACTGTAATGGCTACAAGAAAATATACACAAGACAGTGTTATAGAACTACAGCACACATAAACACCGACAAATAAATCACATTTTAAGAAGTGAGAAAAAAAGGCAAATAAATCATGATTAAAAAACGTTCAGTGGCTTGTCTAGAATTCAAGATGAAAGCCCTTATTACAAGCTAAAGATCCTACTGAAAAGCACATGCAAGTGTGTATCATAAACATACTCAATCTAACCTATCCTTCTCCCTCTATCAGCTCCAGTAAAACTGGCTTCTTGCTCTTTGACACATGGCAAGCACACTCCTATCTGAAGGCCTCTGCATTTGCTATTGCCTCTATTTGGAAAGCTCTTTACCTCTATCACGTTGTACAGATAGCTGCTCAAATGTCATTTAATGACTGGATCAAGAAGATGTGGTACATATACACCATGGAATATTACTCAGCATTCAAAAAAGATAAACACATGCAATTTGCAGCAATATGGATGGTGCTGGAAGGGATCATGCTCAGCGAAATAAACCAGAAAGAAAAAGAAAAATATCGGATGGTGTCACTCATAGCAGGAATCTAGAAAACTTAAACAAGGGACCAGGAAAATGAATAACTATAAGAAAGTGAAAATCAAAATCAACAAAAAACTATGAACCAGAGACACTCTATAGGGGGTAGGGGGCGTGGAGGGGAAGGATTGGGGTCAAAATAAGGGGATTGCAATTGTATGGGGAATATAAAAATAAAATTTATTTAAAAAAACAAACAAACAAAAAAAACAACAAAAACAAAAGTCATCTAATCAGAGATCCCTGTTGGTACCCCCCTCACCCCTATGTTTTTTTCTCCTCATATCTTCAAGCCAATGAACAACTCACTTGTTACACTTGTTTCTCACTTGTTACTCTTACAGACTCTCAGTCTGTTTTTTTTTTTCCCCCAAAGTATTCTTCATAGGCAGCCAGAGATATTTTTTCCATGTTAATTTAAGTACTTGCCTTTCATCATTTATAGGATGTAGTCATATTTCTTTCCAGAACATACAAATATCTTCATATTCTGTCTTCCCATTTTCTACTTCTCTTATTAACCCCCTACTGTTGCCAAATGCACTGGGGAACAACTCACTGAATGTATGTGGACTTTCTGACCTCCTTCCTTTCCACATGTTGTTCTGATTGAAATAGCCTGTCTTCCCTCAACTTGTTCTCTTCTTTCCAGTCAACAAACAGGACATGCTTTCAGATTAAGCACCACTTTTACTGTGAACACTTCCTGGGTTCCTTCATCCCTCACTGCATCAAACACTCCCTGGTCTAGATTCCTAAGGTATTTTATGTTTAATCCTGTCAATGCATGTGCTATAGAGCTGCATGCTAGTTTGTAAATGTCTCCAGAGCAAGGACTATATATCCTTTTCATTCTCCTGCTCGCATCACCAAGCAAGACCAAGCACACGGCAAGAACTCAAAAAGAATGCAAAATTGTTAGATAACTGAATTAGATAAATGTAGAGAAGAGAGAGTGGAAGAAAGAGCCAGGCATGATTCCTGAGCTAGGGCAGGTTTGACCTAGAAGGTATATAAAACAAACTCTATGAAGATTGTCTCTATTCTCTTGAGCATGTGATATCCTATAAAAGCTGAAAGACTGTAGGTTCAATTTTCCCATGAACCAGTTATCTTCCCTAAGAGTACTTCTTGTTCAACTCACAGAGCTATAGCAACAAGTTGGAACAGTCATCCTGTAAATTCATGCCATTGTTCATGAAGGAAAAATTTCACGAAGAGAATGAGGATGTCTCACAATCACATCAGCTAAAAAAAAACAAAAAACCAAAAAAACACGACAAAAAAAAAAAAAAAAGCAAGTTTAACTAAGATGTGTCAATGTATTTTTAAATGTACAAAAGTAGAATTAGGAATTCTTTTAAACTCCCATTTCCATGTTTATTTTTCCATTTCCTTAGAAAATCATCATAAACTAGCAAATGTATTTAAAATGCACAGGTCATGTTGATACTAGTTGCAAGGTAAATAGCAATGCCTAGATATAGCACTTGTATTTCCAGCAACCTTGGTTTGACAATGATCCCTTATATTATCTCTGAATATTTTTCCTATTCAATTCTAGAAATAACATAGCTATGATGCCTGCATACACTGCTTAAGTTCCAAAGAGAAGACTTCCATATCTGTAAGATCACTAACAGTCTTTTAAACATGAACCAGTCAATAAAAAACATGATTTGTGCCCAATGGATTAAAATGGAACAGACACTGTTCTGAATTCCTCTTAAAAAGCAAGCTTTCTTGTCTGTATTATTACTTCTCTATCACTATTTTCTAGTGAGGACTTATTACCAATAAAAACATATGGTTAGGAAATGTTAGTATAAAAGGAAAACACAAGAGACAGAGCAGTCCATAGAATGTCAGATTATGGAAGCAAGTATTTACCTTTATCCTAATAGTTATACCACATATTTGAATATTGTTAATTTTTTAAATTTTATTTTTGGACAACAGATGACTTCTCCCCTCAGGTGTGGTCACCATTGTTCTTCCGCCACCAAAGCACCAGCGCCCATCACCATATTCCCTTGTGCTTTTCTACCCCTGTGCTCCCCTCTTTTCCACCCACTACTTTTCCGGTCTCCTTCTCCTCATGAATGTCTCATTGAATAGAGGTAATTTTTAAAGGAGGTTTCCTCAATTTAAATTTCTATGCAAGTGATTATTGCCATATTTTCTGCCCATAAGACACATTCTGTTGCAAATAGCAACATCAAAAAAAAAAAAAAATTGCTGACGTAATTACTGCTGGCATTACATGATCCAGCTGAAAGGATTCTAAAGTGTTAGGTTTTCAAATGAATGGTATTTGATGAAAACATAAGTGAAACTTTAGTATAAATAATCCTGCACACTACAGGTTGATTTTGCTAACAGCAAAACCATTCAGCTATAAAAACAAGGCTGACAAGACTAATATGTACCTCACAATCCTTTCTGCAATAATGTCATTTATCTGATGATTAATGGCTGGATCACCATCACTATTTGTGTTTCTGACTTTATTTTATAGACTGCACAAAATGTGCACATGTGTAAGACAGTATTTATTACCTCTAGGATTAAAGATTTCATATACACACTACAAGATATTCTAAACATACTTATTACTTCTCATTATTTAAGCTACATGTCTAATGTAACTAGGACAAGGATTTGCCTTCTTCTATTTGAAAGATTAATACTTTAAAATATTAAATTTCACTAAATAGATGCTTAAAATGCAGTTAACATAAAAGTTATAGGTAAGAAAAGCTGCCTTAAAAAAAAGCATAGGCTATCAATCATAGGATATTATATTTTGTCCTCTACTTGTTGATGCCTTCTAGGTTGCAGGTATACACTATGCTGTTAACATGAAATAGATAATACAGCTGAAACTATTATGCAAGGTAGGTTATTACTATACATACACAATTTTCTAAAGAAAAGTTCTAGGCTCAGAGAGTTTCAGAGATTGGCCCAAGTATATATAACTATAGTAAGCTATAGAACTAGGATTTGAACTTGGACTATCTGACTTAAAGCAGAGGTCCCTTTTTATCATAACTAATTGACTCCCAACATGGTAAAATTAAGGTATTTAGTTAAAAGGGTTGGAGACTCACAATTTAACAGATAGCAAACTCAAATTCAAAAGTAGTATTTTCTTCAGTTGCAAAGAGAATAAAAACTAGGTAATCACCTTTCTGTCCCTATCTCCCCAGTTCAAATTAGAATTATTGCTTTGTTGACTTCTGACTAAATAAAACTTGCCTGGTATGAGAATCTCTGCAAGGCCAAGTGGCTTATTTCAAATTTTAGTTTGTACTGGAAAGCATTTTTTCTCATTGATAGGAAATGGAAAATTCATTCCACTGAACTGCCAATAGCTCTATACTGATGAAATACAAACAATGTCTCTTAGCTTGTCTGGCTGGCTGGCAGACTGACAGGGAGCAAACTTATGAGGTGCTCAATTTTGCTAACATTGAAAAGACAACGATTAAAATATTAAAGGTCAAAAGAAAATTTCCTTAATGTAAATGTCAGTGTAAAACTTTAACCTAAAACTCAAAATGAAAGAGTATTATGTAATAATTCAGATTAAAGTATTATCAATAAAACAAGGAATAAGCAGAATTCACAAAATGAAAATTCCTTTCACACATTGTCTGTGTGTGTGTGAGAGAAACAATTCCCTGTCATTCTCAGACAAGTTAACTGATCAGTGTGCTGCCACCTGCCCCTCCTTCCCACTTTGAATAACCTCTGTAATATAACAAGGAATGTGGCATTGCTTTTGTCTTACTGTTTTGGCAAGGGGGTAGGCGATTGGTTGCAGGGATCGCACTTTTTTCTTTAATGGGTTAATCGAATAATTGCACACATGATCTTTAGCCACAAGGCTGAGAAGCAATTTGAATTAATTCCATATATAACACTCAGCATTCACATATTTCCACCAACATCTTTGGTGAATTCTACATTTCCTTATTCTTGCTTTTTCTTTATGTCTCTCTCTGCAGGACCTTTAAAACCTCTATTATTTGGCTTCAGTGACTTGCACCAAGACTGCTTTTGTTTCTCTTCTCAAGTGAAACAAGAATGCCATTTTCTTTAATAAGGTAATTAAACTGCCACAAATTCTTACAATGCTTTCCTCTATGTTATACCTGTTTGTGGACAAATCACTTTTTTTCTAAGGTCACTCAAACTGACACCCTAAATTAGTATCATTTTCCTGTAGGAGGTTGTTACTGTTCAAAACAAGCAAACAGAAAACCACCAGAGTATGTATTTCTATCTCATTTCTAAAATATGTGTCAAAACAAATTTGAATATAAAGCAATTTGTTCCTATGCATCTTTTAGGGGAATTTTTTAAGAAGTCAAGAAATATCTTGGGTAAATGAGTAAAGATCTTAAAACTTGAGGGAAGTTTTAGGAAAGCTAAAATTATTTGTCAGGCAGAGTATAACTGAGAACAGAAAAAGCTGACTCGTGCTAAGATTTAAAGATCTGAAAAATGATTATAGTTTGAGGAGGGTAGGGTGGGGTAGATGATTTCCCTTTTCTGTGCAAACACTAGTACTGCCCATCCATAGCAAAGCACAAAGGGACTGTGCCATTTAATTTATAAAGCGAGTATAAACCAGTTTTATTGAAACTGCTTTAAAGAAGTAACATAAACTTGTCTTTTAACAGCTAAAAGCATGTAATTGGTGAATTTTTTTCTACTCTGCTTTTAAAAATTGCTATTCAATTTTTCACTTTAATGTCAACAACTTTATAGAAATAGATTAATGAATACTAATCTAGCCACAAATAACTAATTTCTTTTTAATTATAGTATTTCTTCAAAAATTTGGCTGGATTAAAAAAATGGCACTCAGAAGACTTTGTATGATTTCTTAATCTGTCTTAGCATGAGAGATTCAAAGACTGAAGTCCAGTGCAGTTACTTTTCAGATTCAAAAAGTGCCCATGTCCTAACAGAACTATGATACACAGAAAAACCATTACTAAAAAACAGTCTACTTCATGAGGTATTTCTTGAGCTCCTAACTGCAGGCCAGGAACTGAACACATGGTGAAGTCAAGACTGAAAGGAAGTCAGACCTGGTCTGCTCAGGATAGTGTTCTCCCAGTCTGAAAATGAAAAACAGGTATTGCAATTTGCTTGACTATTCCACCCTTTCCTTGATAAACTCATTCACAATTTGCATTATTTAACCTTTCTTTGTAAAAGTTTCCCTTAATACTTTGTAAATTCTTTGAATTACTCCTCTTCACACATTAAAGGAATAATAAATGACAAAAGCAAACATTTATTAAATACTTATGCCAGAAGCTGTACTGTTTTATAAGCATTTCAATAAACTAGAATCTTCTATGGAATTTGCATCCACTTGTGAAAATGCTGAGATCCATCTCATCAACCTACATAACAAGATGTCACCATGCTCCTTCACCAGAAAGAGGAAGACTGTAGGCTTACCAGACACCACACTGACTAAATAATATAATAGTGTCCCCAAGATGTTTATTCTTAATCAAAGAAAAACTTCACATGTATGAGATAGCTTTTGTTTTTTAAATCAAGGGTATTACCATTATGCAGTTTTTAAGAGAGCAAAGATATATATCCACTCCCCAAACCCCTTTTCTTACTTTTTCCATTGTACTTATTTCTCTCAGGCATATTAGGTTTTACTCATTTAGTATGTCTTCCACTACTAAA
The DNA here is from genome assembly GCF_014898055.3 of Talpa occidentalis. NCBI lineage: Eukaryota > Metazoa > Chordata > Mammalia > Eulipotyphla > Talpidae > Talpa > Talpa occidentalis. Next base: position 141,145,597 of record NW_023602073.1, on the reverse strand, counting down.
CTATAAACGGTAAGAAGAGAGAATATTTGCCTGTTATTCACTCCTGTAACCCCAGCCTCTCAAAAGTCCCTGGCATATACTAAGTACAAAATACATATTTGCAGAATGAATGGGAGCTGGGCATCCAGTAGGCACTCAGTAAATACTAGCTTCCTTCTCTTTTATTATGATGGAAACACTAAAAAGGCAAAAATTAAGATATTAAGGTCAAAAGAAATTTGCTACTCCTTCGATACCAAATTTTAAACTGGAATAGATGGTTAGAAACGTTACAAATTCTAATTAAAGTTTTATGTTAAAATTTTTAAGTGGGAAATCAAAAAGGCACATTCAGGACTCTCATTTATCAAGCATTCTCAGGAGATAATGGGCTCCTCATTAATAAAATTTCAAACAAAGGCACTTTAACCAGTAGCTTATTCCTTTTCTGAGGGTTAAGAAATCAGAAACTAGGCATACTCTGTAAAATAATAAAAATTCAACTAAGAAGTCTAAATGAAATTTACAGCTTTAATGCTAGAATTCTAGAAATATTTAAGTACGTATGTAATACTAAACACAGTGCTTTGAGGAACAGAATACTTAGAAAACAAAAAGGCAATCATTCATCTCTGACTCTTATCAAGATCACAGTCAGGTTTAGTATTTACGAAAGAGAATGTAGAGAAAGGTACAGTACTGTCTTCCCCGAAGAGTACTTCTCAGGATTTTTAGCTTTCAGGTTAAGTAACTGTTCGTGTTTTTTTTTAAGATTAGCATTATAAAAAATGAAATGTTAAAACATTCTAAATATCTTTAGAAATATGAATCAGAGGTAAATAAATATAAACATACACATAAACATTCATTTCAATTCACACAATTTCAGTGCCTCCAAATCCTTACCATGTTGACACAGAGGTCTTAAAAGTAGCCCGAGATACAGAGATTATCAGAGCCTATCAAAAGGCTCACAGCAACTCTCCTTACTCCAGTGCAGCAGGAGCATTCTGCTCTGCTCAGTTCGCAGTCACCATTACCCACATCCCCATATTCCCAGCAGCCCAAACGGGCCATCTAGTCCTCTCCCAACAGCTACTCTCCATCTTCTCTGCCTCTTTATTGTTTTGCCCCAATTTTCACATTTGTCTATTATTAGTTCATAACCCTTCTATTTTAAAGAGTCCCAATCTTACATGGATCAGATGAAGATGACAAAAATGAAGCAAGGGGAAGAGTGCTCTTACTGTCCTCTGGCTTCTGGGAGCCTGCCCAGGTAGAGACAAAGATAACAAAATTGATGCCTTTCCAAATTACAGTTTTGTTTATAAATTATACATCTTGCAAAGATTATCAGGAACGTCCCTTTGCAATATGTTGGTGAAAATTAACATATAAACTTTCAATTGATCAGTTTATATAACTTAAAAAATGTTTTTGAAAATTCAGACATTCCTTCAAGACTTTTGTATCATGAAGCACAAGGAGTTTCATGTAAATGGTCTGCAACACAACTATTTTTCAAAATGCAGTATGTTCCCAGATCTATACATACACTTTATCCTAGATAGTCTTTTGAGAAAAGAATTTTCCTAACAGGGAAAATCACAGAAGCAAAACAGTCATTCTGTCAAGATGCAAAGGTAGTGATCTAAGACATTTTACCCAAGAGTAATTATTAACAATATTAAAGAAGCAGTAATCAATACTGAATAACTGGGGATCTGGGTAGTAGCTACCTAATCCTGCAGAGTTTAAAAACCTCCTTATTTCATCAGATGTGAGAACTGTATGCAAGTCTTAAATATCCTTAGCGGATGGCATGCACTTCTTTCCACTAAAGAGAGAATCAAATATAGGTGCCATTTCAAGCACATGGGATTGATTCAAATTAAGATTTATTTTTCAGGAAATCTGAATCAAACGACATGCTGATCATTTACACACTTCTTAATGAGTTACAGAAGCACAGGTTCTTCTATGTGACAATGGCTAAACAGGGTTTGAATGGCTGCATTTCATCAATGTCCTTTGAGGATACTTTTAAACTCAGGAAAACTTATTCTACTCACCCAGGGGAAAAAAAAAAAAAGAAATAATGGAGTATATTAAGTGGATGACTTACTCATCTAATTAACACATTCAACTTTCAGTTTGATCCTTTAAAGATTTACATCTTAAGCACCCTCTATTAGAAACTGATTAAAGGAGGGGGGAAAAAACCCAAACAGAAGTTGTGAATCACTGGAATTTTTGTTCTATTTCCTGTTAACACACACTGATAATACCATCATTTGACATATTCCTTCCACACACATTTTTAAAAAGCTATTGGAGTTTTTAAAATTTAATTTGGCCTTAATTTAATTTGTAGCTCACTTATTGACAATTCATCCCATTGTTTCTAACCTAAGTGCTTACCCAAAACATACTCTAGGATGAAAAGCATGTCTTCCTTTATTAGAAAATGTAATGTTTTCACAATTTAAACTTTCTAACTGCCAGGTTTTAAAATCAATCATGATTTCATTGTTACAAATAATTTAAAAGGTTTTGTTTTTTTTTTAAAGTGTCATTATTCTGCTACTGTAGGAAGAGTGGGATAAGCAGCAGTAGTGTAAAAACTAAAAGCAAAAATTCTATTCCATGCCCACCAAAGTTTCTGGACAAATCTGAAATTGCACAATATTCTTTTGAGTGAGCTAAGGCACAAACGAATTTCTTTTATAAAATGGGAACCAACCTGACGCTAAAGCTTGACACTTCACAAACTTACCTACAACAGACAAAATGGATGCAAAATTACACTGCCTCACTGTTGCCTCGAATACGACCTTAGCGCTCAAGAACTTTCCAATGAATAAAAAGCACTGAGAACAGCTTCGCACTGGGGACCTGGATGCCTTCATCGACCCAGAACCCCCAGTGAAGCTGCAAATTCTCTCGCTCTCCTGGAAACCCCTCTTATCAGAAACATTTGAAGAATTTCTTCACAACAATTAAGCTGACTTGAAGGATGGAAAGCTCACATCTCAAATAGCCTATATATGGAATGAAACACAGCCAAACACATAAATACAAACTCACACGCGCGCGGACACGCCGGTGTGCAGCCTGCCCCGGCCATCCCCGAGCATCAGCAAGAGAAAGATACACCTGTCACCTGCAGCAACAGCCAGGCCCCGTCGGCCTCCTGTCACCACCAGCCTCGGGCGGGAGCTGGGTCAGATGGGAAACCTGAATTGTCCTGTGAAATCCAGGGGGGCCGCGCAGCCACCGCGGGGCGGGCGCCCCAGAGCCCTCGGGCTGCAGAAAACCCACCCTGGAAAGGGAACGAGGATCTCCCCGGGAGCCCCACGCAGCTCCCCTCGGGCTCCCCCCGGTCCCCTCGCCCTGAAGTCATCGTCCTCCTGATCACGGCTCCCCCCGAGCGGTCCCCCCGAGCAGTGCCCCCCATCCCGCACGGCCCGAGGGGCGGGCCGGGCGCGCCGGTGCAGCAGGGCCCTCCCCGCCGCGGGGCGCCCTCCCCCGCCGGGGCCCCGGCGCTCGCCCCGAGGAGCCTCCCCCTCCCCCCCGTCCCGGGCGCCCAGGCCCGGCCCGATGCTCCCCACCCCCACCCGGTCTGGAGGACTTGGGGGGCCTCCCGCTCCCCCCGCCGCGGAGGGCAGGAGGCGGAGGGAGGCAGAGCGGGAGGAAGACGCGGCCGCCCCTGCAGGGCCTCGCGAGCCGCCGAGCGCCGTCCAGACGGGGGGGGCGCGGGCGCGCGGGACGGGGTCCCGCCGAGGCCCGGCGCGTCCGCTTACCCTTCGCCGCCGCCGCCGCTTCCCCCTCCTCCTCCTCGGCCGCCGCCGCCGCCTCTCCCACCAGGGCGGCCGTCTCCACCGTCGCCGCGGCCGCCTCCGCCACCACGGCCGCCGCCAGCGCCGCCGCCGCCTCCGATTCCGCCCGGCAGGGGGGACACCTCAGCCCGCCCTCCCTCCCCGCTCAGCCCCTCCGCTCGGCCGCCGCCGCCAACTCCCTCCGGCCGCCGCCGCCGCCGCTCGTGGCCGAGGGGGAGGGGAGGGGGTCGGGCTGGGTCGCCCCGCCGGCGGCGGCTGCAGCTCCGAAACCACGGCTGGGTGGCGTCGCCGCGGCCCGCCCGTCGGCTCCGGCTCGCTCGGCCGCCTCGCCTCCCTCCGCCCCCACCCCCTCGCGCCCGCCTGCCCTCCCCCCACCCCCCGGCTCTCGCTGGCGCTCGCCGCGGCCCCGCCAGCCCAGAGCCCAGCAAAATACGGCCCACAATATGGCGGCGCCGCCGGCGGCAAACACCGCGAGATCTGCGCGGCCGCCGAGGCGGCGGCTGTGACGAGGCCTCCCCCGCCGGGGCTGGGGCGCGGGCGGCGGCGGCGGCGGCGGCGCGGGGTGCTCGCCCTCCGCGCGGCCCCTCCCGCGTCGCTCGCGGGCCCGCGCCCGGCTGGGCGGCCGCCCCGGGACTCTGCCCGCGGCGCGGCGGGCGCGGGGTGCGGGCGGGCGCGGGCGCGCGGCCCGGGGAGGCCGGAGAGGCCGGGGCGCTCGGGCCGCACCTCGCCTCGCCCTTTGGCCCTAAGAACGCGGCGCCCGTTCCCGCCGCGGGGGTGTGTCTGAGGAGAAAGTGAGGTGCCCGTCCGGGGCCCCGCGGGGGTGGCGGGAGACGGGCGCGCTCGGGCGGCGGGGCCGGGGCTCGGGGCGGCCGCGGGCAGCAGGTGGGTCGGGGGCGGCGGGCGGAGGCGGCCGCGGCCGGACACACCCCCTGGGAGCCGGGCGGAGGCGCCGCGGGCCGGGCCGGGCCGGGCCGCCGGGGTCGGGGCCGGGGTGCGCGGGGTCGGGCGGCCCCGGACCGCCCCGCTCCGGCCCGGAAGACCCTGTCGGGCCCGGGGCCCTGCGCGCTGCGAAACAATGGGGCTGTGAAGGCTGCGAGGGTTTCGTCGCGTCGATTTTATTTTAATTGCGCGTTCCTAGAAGTCCTGGAAGCAAAGCCAAAGGCACTTTAACTTGGGGGGAGGGGGAAGAAGGGGGGCCTTCTGCTTCTATCTTCTTAAAGCAGTATTTGTTTCATTCCCCCCTAGAGGGGGTGAAACGTGCGTAACGCCCAGACGTTTCTCACAATGGAGAATATTTATTTAAACGCTCTGGCGTTTTCACATCCAAGTGGCACGTTGCTGGCCCTGCCCGAAATGCCCAGAACCTGCCAGTTTCTTCCTCGAAACGGTCTTACTCCCCAGAAAAACGCCGCAGAGCCCTCCCGACTCTGCTGTTTCTAACAGTATGAGCGCGATAGCTGCGAGAGAGCCTTTTCTTTCTTTTTCTTCTTCTTCTTCTTCTTCTTTTTTTTTTTTTTGTTTAAAGCATCTTTTAAGAAGTTCAGGCTTCTCCACAGTTAAGGCAGGGCCTTTCTCTGATCCTTTTCCCTCATTCATTTAAAAACGTCAGAAAGCTTGAGCGAGAGCACTAAGTCAAAACCTTGCTCAAAAACCAGACAGCAGCATTTAAAATGTAAAAGTAAATTAGAATATAGAAAACGGACAGGCTATAGTTTTAAGTTACTCACTGGTACTTAAGGTAATAAAAAAAATCACGGAACCGTAATTCTTTACAGCCGTCCTCTCTGAGCAGTTATTTCCATATTCAATGTTAAAATAATTGAAATGAGTTTAAGGGAAATTGAATCCATTAAATAAATTTCACTTGTCTTTGAAATGACTACAAAGCACAGGGCCAATTGCTTTTGAAATAGTGGAATTATGTGTTTTATTTTTAAATATTTTAGAAATGTAGTTAATGAAATGTATATGTACACATTTTAATGGAGATATAATGCTCTATAAGTTTATGACTATATCATTGCAAATAGGTCAAGTCTAAGGACCAGTGGGTGGCAGAGAAAGTATGTATAAGAGACATGCCTTACGTCAACACTGAAGAGCTTTAAACTGGATCTAATCACGAGGAAGCATCAGACAAACCCTAGGAGAGGAAATGCTATGAAATGGGATGTATTGTTAAAACATTGTCAATATCATAGAAGAGAAAAAAACCCTGCAGATTAGATACCAAAGAGACAAGACAACAGAAGCAATAGGTGACCCCCTGAATTTGGTCCATTCCCAGAGGAGACAAATGCTATAAAGGATATTATTGAGATAATTGATGCAGTTGGAAGATGGACTGTAGATTAAAATACTATATAGATGTTAAAATTCCCTGAATATGTTGTGTACAGGAATATCCTTGTTTATAAGAAAACACACTGAAATAAATATTAGAGAGTAAAGTACATGATTTTCTCCAACATGGGTCAGAAAAAAATTACACATGCCACAGACATCTGTCACAAACATATCCAGAGAGATTGATAAAATTTAGAAGTCAGTGAATCTAGGCTATTTTTATTGAAGAATCAGCTGTTTCTTTTGAGGCTGAATATGATAAAAAGTGATTATTTTTAAAGAATTTTAAATGAGCCTTTGAGTAAGGACTTTTTCTAAAAAAGGAGGTTTCCAAAATGCACAAACACATGGATTCTTAAAGAATAATTCACAGGACAAAAGGGAAGACATTTTCTTTAAAAAAAATTTATTGAAGTAACTGATTTATAACATTGGTTTCCAGGGTACAGCATTATAATTCAACATGTTATGTTCCCCACCCAAAATCTAGTTTCTATCCACCACCATTTAATTGACTCTCTTTATGGGATTTTCCCCCAGCCATTATACCATCTGGTGACCTTGTTTTTTCCCTCATAATGTAGTAGTTTGATGTGTCTTCTCCCCCCCTTTTATTTTAAAGTTTTAGATATGCAACTTTGTATTCATATTTTCCCTTTTCAGGGAGTCTTAACCATTCTAGTTTGTTTTTCAAAAGGTGGCTTAACTACTCATGCGCCAAGGTAATTGTATGCTTTTTTAAAAGATTGTGGCAAGCATATAACAATTTACCATCTTAACCGTTTTTTTTGATGTACATACAGTTCAGAATTACTAAGTATATTCAAATCATCATGCAACACATCTCTGAAACTTTTTCATGTTCTACCACCGAAGTTCTGTATTTACTAAACACTAATTCCACCCCCCCACCCCAGTACCCAGTCCTTGGCAATTACAGGGTTACTTTTTAAATTCCAAAAAAAGTTCAAATATCTTTAAAATTGGTGAATATGGAAATTTCTGTACTATGTGATTTTCCACTAAGTTTGAAATTAGTGACAATGGAACTAACCACCTTTATCTCAGCCCTAGGTTGAAGTTTTGGTTGTTCAGCTTTTCCTTCTCAATCTATTTGAATCTGGATCAGAAACAGAAAGCTTTATTTACATAATTGATAAATGTGAATTCCAGGGTTATTGATTTAATAAATATTCAGTGTATTATCCACTAGTGTTGAGAAAATAAAAGGGAATAAAACAAACTGCATTTTAGGTGCTCTTTGTAGTGACTACAGAGATAAGAGATAATCCCTGTACTACATTAAGAACCTGTTAGTCTAGTATTGTGCTGTCTGATACGGTGGCCACAAGCTGCCTGCAGTTATTTATATTTAATTTAGTTAAACAAACTAGTGAAAAATTCAGGCTCTCAGTTGCACTAGTCACATTTCACATTCTATAGCCATCCTCACAAAGTTCTATTGAAAAGTGTGGGTAGTAGAAGTGATTATACTGTATAAATAAGATCAATACAAAGTAACTATATAACATCAATACATTATATAAATAACATCAATACAATAACATCAATGCAGGCAGAACCTAAAATATTTGTGTGTATATGCAAATTGAGAGGTAACTCAAATTTATATGGAAATGTAAGAAACACCATAGAAGCTTAGGGGGAGGAGAAATTACTTTGCTGGGGATGAATGCAGGGGAAATGGCAGGGCAGTTTCGTGCAGAAGATTGCATGTAGACAGGAGGAGGTGGAGCAAGAGTACTCCAGAGAGTACTCTTGGGTTTTTTCTCCAGGCAGAGAGTGGCATATCCAAAGGTAGCACTTAGTTCTGTAGATTTGTAACACAAGGTATGTAAAGGAGGGTAGGGCTGTATAAAACCAATAATGCTGAGCTGCTGAACATGGACTATTCTCTAGGCAATAGGAAGTTACTGAAGGTATTTAGTCAAGACAAAGGACATGATCAAATAGTTCTTTCATAAAAATCATCTAGCAGCACCTCTGTGAAATGGATTAGGTTTGTGAGTATAAAAATCACAATGTTACAGTGGCCCAAATGAGAGGTAATGAGTTGAAATAGAGTGGTGTATGAGTAAGGAAGGCTTCAAAGGCACTTAACAAGTTTAAAATGGCTTATGCAAAAAGGAAAATTATATCTCACAAATGTGGACATTACAAGGGAGAATGGTTTTCAGGTTTGAAAAATTCAGAAGCTTGATAATATCAAAGAACAATTTCTTTCCATCTCTGCAATGATACCTTGGATGTTGGTGTCATTGGACAGCTAATAGCAATATGGTAAAAGGCAGTTCCCGGCATCCTATTTTGAAGTCATAACATCCAGAGGAAGAAGCAAGATCATAAAGGGGCAAAAATGTTTCCAAGAACAAGTGCCCCAACCCACTTCCCTCCCATCTCCTAGGCTATAGTTGAATCACATATCCATTTAAGAAACAGTCCCTGGTTTACATATTAGAATAAGGCTGAGAAATCAAGACAGAGAAACGACTGTGAAAGACAACTCTTGATGTTAAGCCTAAGCCTTAACTGCCTATAAGAAGGGGCATTTTCTGAGACAAAAATCAATAAGGGAGAAAAAACCCAAAATATTTGTGTGTGTATAAATTGAAAGACACCTCTAAAATTTATATGGAAATATAAAGATCTAGAATAACCAAGACAATTTGAAGAATAACAGAGTTGAAAGGCTTTTACTATCAAACATTTAAAGTTTTAGTAATTACAATCTGGTATTGGCATAAGGATAGATGAATATGCCTCAAGAATACAGTAGAGAATCCAGAAATAGAACTTGAGTTATGACAAAGACACACTGCCACAATTCAGCACGGAATAAGTGACTACTCATTTGGAAAAAAAGATACTTGACTCCTACTTCATACCATGTTAAGGTTGATCATAGATCTCAATGGGAAGTTTAAAAATATTTTTATTATCAAAAGACTTTACCACCAGCCTGAGTAAGGAAAAAAAAAAATTTCTACTATATCTGAGAGTAGACCGATACAATATGTAAAAAAAAACCCTATAAATCAACAAGAAAATCCACCTTTTAAAATGGTGAGACGCTTAAGGAAGTACTCCACAAAAATTATTTCTAAATGGCCACTGAGTTCATGGAAAAGTGTTCAGTAAAATTTCTTATCAAGGAATTGCAAATTATGAACAAAATGATATATCACCCTCTACCCACCAGACTGGCTAAAATTAAAATGAGAAAGATTGATAGTGCCAAGTGATAACAAAGAAAGGTACAGAGCAACCTGAACTCTCACACATTGCAGATGTGTGTGTATGAACTGGTTCAATCAAGGAATACTCTTTGTGACTATTAAAGCTAAACACATGTCGACACATGACCCAACGGGGTTGATTTATTTAATGTGTCAACTTGGCTGGGTCAAACATTTTTCTGGGTGTTTTTATGAGGGTGTTTTTATATCAGATACCCATTTAAATTGATGGGCTTTGAGTAAAGCAGATTGCTCTCCATAATGTGGATAGGCTCAATCACTCTATTCAATTGAAGGCCTGACTAGCATAAAAGACCAACTCTTTCCAAAGTAGAAGAAATTCTCTAGCAGATGGTTTTCTGACTTGATCTGGGACATAGACTCTTTCTGCTTCTTTGGCATGATGGCCTTTGAACTAGAACAGCACATCTTCCTAGTGCTTCAGCCCAGTGACTTTTGAACTGAAACTAAATTATTGACTTTCCCTGGGTTTCCAGTCTGCCAGTTCACCCTGTAGATTCTGGACTTGCCAGTCTTCATAATCACTTGAGCCAGTTCCTTCCCAATAGTCTCTCTCTGGCTCTGTCTTAGTCTCTCTTTCTCTCCCTCAGATATACATGCAAATTGAATATACATATGCAAAAATATGAAATTGAAGCCATACCTCATACCATATATAAAATTAACTCAAAATAGACCATAGGTCTCAATGTATGAGCCAAAATTTAACAGTCTTAAATATAGAAGTAAATCCTCATGATCTCGGGTTTGATAACAATTAGATATGACATCAAAAACATAGAAAAACAAAAGAAAAATAGATAAACTAGACATTATCAAAATTAAAAGCTGGTATGTATCAAGACAAATGAGAACATATATCCACACATAAACTTGTTCATAAATATTTACACTGACCTTATTCAAAATAGTAAAAAAGTGGAAACTACCTAAAAGATCCATCAACTGATAAATGAATAAACAAAATGTGGTATACTCTTTAATGGAATATTATTGGGCACTACAAAGGAATGAAAGACTGATAAATATAACAACATGGATGAACCTTGAACATATCGTGCTTACTGAAAGGAGTTAGTCATAAGACATTATGTGTTGTGTGATTCCATTGATATGAAAAGTCCAAAACAGGCAAATTTATAGAGCAAAAAGGAGACTAGTGTTTGCCAGGGCCAGAGAAAGGGGACTCTGGAGTGATTTTTAATTGGTATGGGGATCGTTTTAGGGATGATGAAAATGTTCTAAAATTATGTGTTGGTGATCATTACGTATTAAAATTAGTGAAAGCATTTGAAAGCAATCGCTAGAATAGTTTTTAAAAGGAGCAATAATTAGGCATGTGGTGGGATGGGGTTGAGACATCTTACTCTATCAGACAAAAGGCTTGTTACAAGGTTTTTGTAACATAAGTGAATGTTTGTGACAGTTCTTGGCAGGTATGGTCTCTATACAAGTTTTTGAAGTTATTATCTTTATAATCTTGATATGGGAGTTACATGACTCAAATGTCATCTATCATAAAGGAACATATTGATAGACTAGTACTACTTGATGTTTAAAAACGTGAAAAAATGTTTAAGAGAAATATCAGCTGGGAAGACATACTGAGAACATATACGATGGACGAGGTCAGTCGTCCCACAAGTATCTTCTGAGTCTCCGCCCTAGGTCAGGAGCTACCTTAGAGACTGGCTAAATGGTGACCAAGAAGATGGTCACAGCCTTTGTAGTTTGTAGTCTATTTAGATTAATATTACTATCAATAAAGTATAAAGGGTCATTAAAAAAACCCACAGGCCAGCAGCAGGTGGACAAGGACATAAACAGAAAATTTTAAGAAGTATTGCTTAAAGTAGTCAATAAGCATAGGAAAATAAATTCATTCTCTCGTCAATTTCACTAAAAGACCATGAGATTTAATTTTTTGCTAATTAATGCTAAAGATTAAAAAAAAAAGGAAACACTTCAATGCTGGCATAGTGGATAGAGAGCCTTCTTCTATCTCAGAAATAGAAGTTAACGGGTATAAGCTTCTCACAAGGCTGTTGAACAACATATATTGGGATTTTAAATACCCACACTGTTTGACCCTGCACACTCTAACCCCAGCAAGAAATGACTGGATATATATTTGAAGATATATGTTCAAGGATGTTGATTTTAATCTTCCTTATAATAGTAAAGCAGAAAACAGTCAAAATATATCTAAATAGGCCATGAGTGACACTATGGTGCATTGATAAAACAAAATGTGATGCAATAATTAAAAAGGATCATAGATCTCTAGGTATTGACATGCAGATGCCACAATATTGTATATTATATGTTATATTAAAACTGTGGGTGTATGTCTGAATGTGGGTATGTATGAAAGAAAAGTCTAGAAAGATAAGACTCCAAAACATAATATTGGATTACAACATTAGGGAAATATTTTGTTCTTTACACTTAAAAATGGTATTTTTTAAATTCTTACAATGAATATGTCACTTACAAATCAATAAACAAAATAAAACTAGTCAATAAAAATAAAATAAAATTATGTTTTAAAAAATTTTCTTTCAAAAGTCCTTTAGGAATAACCTTTGTTTAACTGGAGTTATGATAGTTGTGATTTTTATTATTAGGATTCTTAGATTTTGTACATTCATATTTTTTCCTGTCCTAAGTCAGTAGGAAAATCTTTTGTAAATAATAAACTATTTCAAGAATTTGGTATGAAATGACAATCACAGAGAACTGACCTCATTTCCACAATGGTTAAAAGAATTAAAGAAAAAGAAACTTTGACAGCAGCAGATAAAAGCCTGAGTGGCACTCTTTTCAGGGTGCTCTTTGGCCAGGGCAGGGCTTGGGGCTAGGGATCTGGTGGAGTGAGGACAGTTGGGGGGGTTCCCCTTCCTTGGTTTGCCATCCTGCCTTACTCCCCGAAGCTGTGTAAATTTTTATGTCTACAGCACTTCAGAGTGCAAAAGAACTACTCCCTTTGTGCCGTCCCTCTTCTCCCATCCTTCTGGAACTTGATCTTATTTGTACTGTTATGGGGACATTAAGTGCTCTGGGCTCTGCAGCTGTAAGGTGGCTGAGAGTCTCCCAATTCAACCCAGTCTTTTGCGGGACGCAGGGGCCTAGAGCTGATCATATGTGCAACAGAATCACCCTGTGACTCACCATCCTGCTCAGCTACAAGCAGAAACTGACTCTCAGCCTTCGATCTTAGGACGGGAGGAAGGGCCCCACTCAGGGATGATGGGCTTATGGTAAGGCATTCCCGAGCACCCATGAAAACAAAATAGATGAGTAAAATATCTGTTGTGGAGAGAGCCATATTTTGAGACAGCTGGATATGGAAGTTCTTATTCTTCGAGTAAGTTTACAAGCTGCAAAATTAAGATGCTGAACTTCCTGACCTGGTACCTCCCCTCACCTCTCTTCCTTGGCCTGGGAATCCAGCAGAAGTATGGAGCACACACTAAGCTTCAGTAAGACCGCATAGTTTCAGGAAAAAAAGAAAGACAAAACCGGCAGGCAAACTATAAATTACATACATTCATCAAGGGAGGAGGAGGGAGAGGGATCAAAATGGCAGGGAAGCGCACAAGAGTCTATGGTGACAGCTCATGGGTGTCATGGTGGTGGTCATTTTATGGGGGACAACACCTGAGAGGAAAAATCAAGCATTGTACAAAAATGAACGATGATATAAAAATATATACATCATAATAAAAAAAGACCACATGGTGTAAATTTTATGGACCTGTAGAATTATGTTCCTCCCCCTTCCTTTTAATTTTATCTTAGGACAAAATTCATAGATATGTATGAAAACCAAGTTTGCTTTGTGCTTGGAGGCTGTGGGGAAGAGAGACACTGGGTACGTTTCATGTTCCTAGACCTAATTATTGGTTTACTTACTTGAAAAATTCACAAAATTTTCTAAACATTTTTTTTCAAAATGTTGAAATCCTTGCTATTATAAAATGGAAAACCTTATGAATTCTGAAGAACTATATAATAATAAGTCTACGTATCTGAGTTGGAGGAAAAAATGACATGTTAAGGAAACACTTGTAGACTCCAGTTTCAGCTGTTATAGCATTTCTTTAAATAAAATTTAAAAGAATGTTGCCTCAGATTTATGAATAACTGCCTTGTCTATGTTACACTCAAAGTCAGCATTTCACCAAAGAACTTTGTGTTCTATTGTTTTTTCTTCAAACTACTTTTCTTTCCAAATGATAATGTCAGGATTTTCAGGTTCTAACAGCCCATCCATAACAGCAAAGAACGGACAGGACATTTGAGATAAGGAAATGATGAGGAGGTACTTTTATATGCTCAATGGTTCCTGTGTCTAAGCAGTCTTGTAAAATTTGGATAGGGCCTGTAGAAAGAGGAAATGTATTCAAAGTGACATGCTATTGCAGTATTTGAATTTTAAGCTTGTGGTGAGCCACGTAACTTTATGGCTCATGTAGCAGAATTTGACATTAGATTATGTTAATAAAGCACACCCCCAGGGCTCAAGTCTACCCCCTTATACTAATAAACAACATTTCACACAGGTATTTGAGCAGCAGGAAAAATATTCTATTCTGACAAAAATATTCAATATTTTCCAAGTTATATTTCTGAATTTGGGAAGACAACAGTACTACAGCCCTTTTTAAGAAAGGCATCTAGGGCCTCCCCGGTGGCGCAGCGGTTGAGCACTGGGTTGCGAAGCTGCCCGCGGCCTCTGCGGCACCGGTTCTATCCTCAGCTGCTCCCCGGCCACCGGAGGAGGGTCCCACATGGCGCGCAGACCTCTCCTGCCGCCCGCTGCTCCCCTCAGCAGTGTGCTTCGGTCCTTCTGCCTGCTCTGCTACCCGCTCTGGCTCTGGTGAATTCTCTCACCCTCCCGTGCTTCTGACTGTACCCAGTACATGTATAAACAAAACAAACAAACAAACTAATAAATAAATAAAACATGCCTCTATTAAAAAAAAGAAAAAAAAAGAAAAAAAAGAAAGGCATCTAGCTCTTAGCTGAAATGATGGACCCGATCATGGTATATGGGTGCTGTTTTCATAGATGAGTCAAGTGCATGTAATTAATTTGTAAAGTCAACTGTGAACTGAGCAGAGCATTGAGATGAAGCCAACTGTACCGGCCATTTCTCTGATCCTAAGCAATCAAAATGTGATCTGTTCTAGAATGTCTCTCTGGTGAGCCTGAACATGCCCAAATTCTGAAGCTCCAAAAAGAGAACTGATCTGCCTGAAACAGACTTGAAGATTAGATCTCTAAAATTCTGTTACTGAAGGAATAGCGGGAGGCAATAGGTGCCCACACGATTCAACAAAATGCTCTGCCCATCAGCACAGAGGGAGATGGTGAGATATCATCACTATAAAAATGAAAAGCATCTTTAAAATTAATGAGATCATCTTTAAACTGAGAAAAGAAAGTGAGGAAACTATACCAGGGAGTCAGAGAACCAGGATTTAGCAACCTCAGTTTACGGAGTGTCCTGCTGAAAAGCCGTCTCAGCTCTGCTCCTGCAGACAAGTGTCCTCTTTCCAACTTTGGACCTTCACAGCACTTGCTTTGTGCCTCTCACTGGCCACCTCACACAGTCCCTTCACCTCCATTTAGATTCCTGTTTCACTTCACTGATTCATCTCTACTTTTACATCTGCACTGGCCCCTAGTTCAGTGCTTGACCATAAAAGCAGTAGCAAATGTTTCCATGAAGAAATGAATGAGTGCCGTGTTCTTTAACACTCCTGACAAGTGACTGAGGTAGCCCTGGGGAACATGGGGCTCCACTGATGGCTGGGGTCCTGCCTTAGTTACTCTGACAGGTTGTCACTGGCTGGGAGTAGTGATAGGAAGAGCGGTCTTGGCACAAATGCTGGGAAGGATTTTAGGCCTTAGAGCAATTATACTCTCTGAAGTCAGAAGTCTGTTGCCAAATAGTCACCTTTTTATTATGGACATCTTTCCAAGCCATAAAATATTCACTTAGAGTGTTTTGATCAAAATTTCTATTTCACAAGTAAGACATGACCTGTCACCTCATGGGACAGCAGTGTTGAGAGTGGTGTGGGACAGAGGAAAGACAACTCAAAGCCCAAGGAGAGAGAGAGAGTGAGAGAGAGAGACCTTGGGGGACTTACACCTCTGGAGATGCACATCTATTTTCCCGGCCAGGCTCACATTTATTGGTTATCAGATTCAGGTAAGGTGGGAAAATATGGGAGGAATGTGTGGGGAGGAATGTGAGTGGTGGGATATGGATTGGGGATGCATAATTGTCTTGCATAAGCTAGGGGGCAGTGAATAGGAGCTGCTGCTTGAGGGCCTCCATTGTTGCTGCTGATCAAAACATCCTACCTCTAGTCCCTGTTTACACTTAACTTCCTGTCCAGGTTAACTTCCTATCTAGCTGGTTATGCTAATCTGGCCATAATGTCTGCCTGCTGTTTTCAGCAGATATCCTCATACCAAGACTTTTGTCCAGGTGAGAGGCTCCCTGCCTGCCTCTACGTTTTAGCTTGATCAGAAGTAACTCTGGGTGCCAAGACAACAAGGGAGGCTGGGGAATCCACAAAGGGTATTCAAGGAAAATTGGAAGATAAATGCATAGAAGATGAAACCAATAATTCCAAGCCTATAATTACCCACTATTAACACTTGGACATATATCTTTTAAGATGTAAAAGATATAAAAGTGTGTATGTATGTGTGCATATACATACAAAATGTGTGTGTATAAAATAAGCTTTTGTATTTGGTGTATGTATATCAGTATTCATATACAAGTTATCTATACATATACAACATACACACATATATATGGGCATACTTTTTGGCATTTGTGGGAATGATGGTGTCTGCTCCTGAGCCTGTTTTGGGCATATATATATATATTTATTTATATTTTATTGCTTATTTATTTCCTTACATCATTGTATTTGATTTCTCCCTCAGGTGTAGTCCCCTTAGTTATCCTACCCCCATATTGGGCCTATTTTTGAGAGACTTTAAAACAGAATAGGCTATGAGTTCATAAGCTCATAGAAATTGAAAAACTTTCAAAATGTACAACTTTAAGTTTTTCTACATGCAGAAATTATTTCCTTATTGCATTTGAAAATATTTTTAATTTTATACCTCCTACTCAAAACTATTTTACAAATGGCATGTGTAGCTTTGAAGTAAATAATATAAAAATGTAAGGAGAAAATGTATCTTTATCCTTCAGTTTTCTTCTGTTTTCCAAAATGGTAACGTCAATAGCTTTTTAAAAGAGATTTATTTTAAAATCATAAAAAAGATTTTAGAGGCTGTTAACATGACCAGTAAATAGTGCTTGTAAAGGAGAGCTTCTTGAATAGTAGCACTCTTCTTGGTAACAATGTACATGACTAAAATGGAATATTGAATGGAAACATTCCAAAGACAATATGCTTCTTAGGTCACAAAACAACTTTCATGTGGATAAAATAAACACATAAACAATAAGATTTTAAAATGTGGACTGGCATTTATTGGGTTAGGATTTATAAACATGGTTTCTTATTTCTCCTGCTGGCTTTCATTTAAAAAAATTCTGATAGTTGAAAATATAATCTACATAGTGCAGGCTTCAGCAACTCCAAGGTTTAAATAAGATTACAATTACCTTAATATTCCAAATTTTAATGGCCCCAAGAGCCAATAACTTGACTAGTATGCTTTCCAGTTTTTTTCCAGGATTATCATAGTTCCCGTTATTGTCTGCTAGAGGAGAGAGAACTCAAATGTTCCTTGAGGTTAAACTCTGTAACTGTTGGCTCCTGGCCATACCTTCTGGTTTTGGTTGCCTCAAGTGCCACAGTGGCAAATCCCTGTGACTGGTGGAGTTCCATGGTTGTTGATAGCCATGTTAAGACCACCCTACTCTCACAGAGATATGCCTCCAGCCAACCCTACTGTGCATCTCTGCCAGTTAGCTCAGCTCATGATGCTTCCCAGGGTGAGAAGGAAGGTGACCTTTAATCATTACACAGTCTCTATCCAGGTTATCTCATTGCAAAACTCCCAGTCCTGAATGGTGTAGCACCTGATATAACTTTTCAGTTTACAGGTAGGTTCATTTTTGTCAAGGTGCAGACAATGCACTTGGGTACATGAACCAGGATCTTCCCTTTCTATGCAGCAGAATGTAGAGTCTAGAACATTCTATTCCAATGACATAGGCCTTGAAGCTAAGGATCATTGGTATTGACTCTTCCCACCCACCTTCTCCCAGCCTTCAGGCCACTTCTTCCTGCCATTGCCTCCTTAACTCTTGTTGGAGACCATGTTCCTTTCCTTAATCTGACATTGTCTGTCTTTAAATAGGTGTGTGTGTGTGTGTGTGTGTGTGCATGTGTGTGTGTGTGTGTGTGTGTAGGGGTGGGAGATAGCAGGTAGGAATGTAGATGTTGGTCAGGGGAGAGATGGCTCCAGACCCATGACTGATAAGAAGTTCTGTTGCATAATATCAAACTCTTCTCAAGGACTCAAAAAGGTTAAAGGAAAGAGAATGACCCTAAGCAATCACTTTCAGTCCTATGTTGAATTTTAAAATAACCCACAGAACTGTAGGATTTTATGACTGGAAGGACATTAAAGGCCATTGCATCCAACTTCTTTACCTATAGGGAAACTAAGTGATTTGCTCCAAGTCAGAGCTATTGGCAGAACCAGTTCTAGAATCAAGAATATCTGAGTCCAATCTATCTTGCACCCACTATGCAGCAAATACACTATATCAATCAAAACCATTCTGCCTGATTATTCTTTTTGTGTGTAGGAAGCAACATTTTATGTCTCTTTAGTCAAACACATAAGTCAAGTCTTAAAAATTAAATCAGAGTAACTATTTGTATTCACTCACAAATTATCAGGATTACAAGGTCTAATCCTATTGTAGTTACTGTTCCTACATTGTTAATACTTAGAGACCAACATTCTTCTGTAACAGTAAGAAAAAAACTCTGTATTGAGAAGCTTCATTTTTTATCCAGCAAAAATTTGGATTTTGCAGGAGAGAATGGATTTGCCCTAACTTATATCACACTATCACGTTTATTAACATGCTTCATGATATGAATTATAATGGCAGCTGATAAGACCAGCTGGCCAGCAGATACTAATGTAATTACTATAATTTCTTGACCAGAATTGAGTATTCCAAGCCAATGCTATACCCACAGGTGAAAATTTGCACTAAAATCAGGCAGATTCTTAACATAACTTCCCTTTTGTACTGTAATATTTTTAATTATCTGTTATATATGGAATACATAAAAATGCTTAGTTAGGTGTCCAGTCAAGGGGTAAAGCCCCGGTATTCAGCTGCTCTGAAAAAGATAATGTAAGCAAATCCCCAGTGAAAGGTTATGATTGATAGTAATAGTGGAGCTGGCATTTTTTGTTCTCCAAAAGCAACATAAGTAGAAGGAATGTACTTAGCCTGTTATGGAACTAATCCCTCTAGCTGAGATTATTTTCAAAATCCTCAAACATGTTCTGTCAGGTGGAAGAATATAAAGAATATAATTTTATGCGATTTACTCCTGAAATAAGAAAAATAATGTTTCCTTGTGTGTTTTTGTCCTAGATGTGGAAAATGTCTTCCATGTTTTAAATTCTTCCTTAGAATAATCTTGAAGAATAAATACT
Organism: Talpa occidentalis; assembly: GCF_014898055.3. Lineage (NCBI taxonomy): Eukaryota > Metazoa > Chordata > Mammalia > Eulipotyphla > Talpidae > Talpa > Talpa occidentalis. The sequence goes on along the minus strand of NW_023602073.1, from coordinate 141,126,459 downwards.
ATAATATCAATTTATAAATGAGAAAACTGAAGTTCAGAGTTTAAATTACTCAGATGTAGTATGTAGTAGAATCTTGAGTCAAGTGATGGCTATTGATGTTGATTTCTCCAAAGAAAATGGAAGGAATTTCCAAGGAATACCATGCATAGTTCCAGAGATATCTAGAACAGTAGGTACTGTTCTGTACTTATTACAAAATATTAGAGTAGCTATAAAGTTAATCTCTAAAATTCTCTAAATTGATTTAATTTTGTCTTTCAACTAAATTGTGATTTAGTACCAAGAGCTCCTTTGAATGTTTTAAGTTGGTGGCCCTCCTTTTTAGGCAAAGCATAGTTAATTGACAATCATATTATGAAATGTAAAATACCTATTTTCAGAATTTTCATAATTCAATATACTATCACATAGAATCACTTTTTAAAAAACAAATAGGGAAACTGCAGTATAAATAATTACAATTCTGTGAGGAGATTAAAGTTCAGAGGGATTGGGTCATAAAGCTGGTTGGTGGCAGAATCTACACTAGAATGTAGGCCTACTCCTTAAGAGCTTTTTCAATTCATAGGTGATTTATCTTAGCATATGTTTTAATATCAAATTTCCATAAAACAATCCAGTTTCTTTGGGACATCAGATATGCATTATGTGGGTCACTACTGGTTATAAAGTGATACCAAGCTATACATGACCTTGGAGTTAGGTAGAAGGAAGAAGCTATAACTTAGCTAATTAGCTTTTTTACTTGAGTGTCTTTGCTTGTCAAAAGAGCAGGCACTGAATACTACTCAGCAATCAAAAAAGAAACTCATGACATTGGCAGCAACGTGGGTAGAGCTGAAAGGGATGATGCTAAGCATAATAAGTCAGAAGGAAAAAGGTAAATATTAGATGGTTTCTCTTTTACGTGGACCTTAGAGAAATCGAACAAGGTCAGGAAAATGACAAAACTTGCAAACTGATCATAGATCTGAGGCATACAGCAGGGAGGGGGGAGGGAAATGCGTCAAAACGGGTGAGGGAAGAGTACAAGGGACTATGGTGATGCTATGCTGGTGGGAGAGCTTTGGGGACTACACCTCAGGGGAGAAATCAAAATTTGTACAAAAATAAACAATGATATAAGAAAATAAATAAAATTTTAAAAGAAGCAGTTGCTAAAAATATGTTAAAAATCATTGATACTAATCTTATAAGTTGAATTGTGTCCCCTCCTGAATTCATCTGTGTAGTTTGAACCCATTGGTTGTGAGAATGTGACTGTATTTGGAGATAGGGTTGTTTAAAAAGAGTCATTTGGGTGGACCCTGATCCAATGTGACTGGTGTCCTTATAAAAGAGGAATGTGGCCACAAGTGGATATAGAGGGAAGAGTATGTAAAGACATAGGGTGAAGACAACCATCTATAAGCCCAGAGACAGGCCAGGAACAGACCCTTTTCTTATGGCTCTCAGAAAGAATCAATCCTACAGAGAACATCCAGATGTATGTGAAAATAAATTTCTACTGATTAATGCATCACAGCCTGAGAAAACTTATATAGCTAATGACTTCAAAATAAATAAGGGCCACTACTCTTCAGCAGAAGCCCAGTATAATCAGATGTTGGGTTTGAACAGTGATGCTTAATCTTACAGTTTTAAAAATTTTCTCTTAAGCCTTTTCAGGGAAAGGCTTTTGCTATTGTGTATTTGAGCATTAGTGTCTGTGTATTTTTAGCCATTGAATATTTGAATATTTAGTCATTATATATTTGTTTACATAACACTGTACTGCACTAATTGAGGTTTTATAGTAATTAAAGCATCATATTTTAGCAGAATCCCTTTATGATAACTCCATATTATCAGAAGATGAATAAAGCCATTGTCTCTGAAGTTATCTAATAGCAGTTTGAAATAATAAAATTCTCTCTCTCTTTTTTTTAAAAGATTTATTTATTCATACAAGAACTGGGGTACAGGCCAGAGGTGTGGGGGCGAGGGTGAGAGGATTCACCAGAGACAGAGTGGGGAACAGAAAAGGCAGATTGACTGAAATACACTGCTGAGGGGAGCAGTGGGCAAGTCAGGAGAGGTCTGTTGCGCTATGTGGGTAGCTCCCTGGTGGGGGATCGAACTCAGGCTGCAGTGGCTGCAGATAGGTTCATAGGCTGTGTCTTAAACTCTTACGCCTCCAGGGAGGCCCGATAAATTTCTCTTTAATAGGCCACATGAAGCTTATATTTTAGAGGATGATAACTTTGAAGAATGGACATGAAAGCTAATATATTTACTGTCAGGAAAGGCATTGGGGCCCTGTCATAGATGCCCTTCTCAACCCAGCTGAATGTACCTGGAACATCTGGTCTTTCATTCATTAAATTCAGCATTCCAGTGGAAAATGCTATTGGAATGTGCAAAGACTCAAGCAGTAAGCCAGGACAGCTGCATCTGAGACCAGTTTTATTTTGAAACCAGAAAACCCATGCAAACAAATAACAGCAAGACACATAAGAAGTGAATTAATGACAGCTCGCAGGAGATGACTCAGAAAGAAACAAATTTCAATGGTAGTTTCATACCTCCTCTTTTGAATTGAAAGAGGTGGGTTACTAATCATCCTGGGTGAGATGAGATGGTAGATTTATATGAAAGTGTTTATACTGTATTACATGTAAGAAATTATTTTAGGACATTTGCTATGCAGTGATTTTTCTAAATAAATGAATTCCATTTACATGTCACTGCAAATTTCTCCTTCCCTCATCCTCTCTGTCTCCAATTCTCAATTCAGAGGGAAAAAGACAACTGGAAAGTTTTCTAAATGCTGTCTTGTCATTATTAAGCCTGCTCACTGGAGGCCTGAGTGATGAAGCCTGGCCTGACAGGCTGTTTCTGGAGTTGACATGACTGTTTTCTTTGAGAAGCACAACTTGATTGGAAACTCTCCACTTGCCAACATTTCAATCAGGGAAACTAATGAAGATATATGCCTGGAAAAATTAATTTATTCATCTGGTCAAAAAATTTTCATTCAATCCTCATAGATTGAGTAACAATGAAAACTTTTATAATTAGCTTGGATTAATGTTTTTATTAAAGAGAAACAAAGAATTTAAGAATGTTAAGGAAATGGGCCATATGATTAACTATGAAATAACATTAACTTTTGAATAAGCTTATTGTCGTTTAATTAAGGCATATTGATTTGTAGAAACTTCAGGAGTGTTTTTGTTCTAAATCGGAAATATGCTGGATTTCTTGATATATAAACTTTTATGATTCTAAATTGACCTATTGGAACACTGTCAATAACATGGTTTAGTGTTTCATTCAAAAATAAATTTAGCGATTGGCCCTTCCTCTATTAAAAAAATCTATTTAGTTTATTTTATGGTCTACCTTAAAATGAATGAAAATTCTAGAAATGCTACCTGGCATAGTTTCATTTGTTTCAACTTGCTACTTTATAGCTAAGACTTTACTTACTAATAACTTTAATTGCATCAATCATTCACTCTAAATTTATTTTTAAACTTGATTTTTTCAGTTCTCGTGGACTCCTGGTTATGAAACAGCTTTCTGATGCCAACAGTGAGAGAATTCAATCTGTGTGCCAAGGCACCAGGAAATGAGGTTAATCAGTCTTTATTATCAAAAGTTTATTAAAATGCTCACTATTTTCAGAGCATTATACTAATCAGAAACACCAGCCTTCTGTTAGTGAATCAATCTCCTTGCCATTACCACTCTAAATTCTGCAAAATCCTTTTGACAGTATCTCCTGGAAGTTTGCTAAAATTACTCATTAATGTTAATTTGTATGGTTATGTTAATGTGTATAATCTATATTTGGAAACTTAGTAAATATCCTTTGGTGTACTGCTTGATAATTTGTTTTTAACGATTAATATTTTATGGCATATCTTAATAGTTAGACTGTTGCACCTACATGGGCACTGTCTTATGTTCATATGACTAGCTCTGTGACTTATTTATCTTCTGTCAGGACGTTTGTACCTCAGACCACCTTCAACTATATCCTGCCTTGCTTCTGGCATCCAACAATCTGTTCTTTGTTTCTAGATTTCACCTCTAAGTGAGATCATTCAGTATTTGGTTTCCTGCCTGACTAATTTCACTCAGCATAATCCCCTCCACATCTACCCATGTTGTCCCAAAGGGTAGGATTTCCCTTTTTTATGGCTGAATAATATTCCACTGCATATTTACCACATTCATCAAAGACACTTAGGTTGTTTCCATCTTTGTTTTTTATTTTGAACAAGATGGGGTCACTGGATGGTTTTAAGAACAGAAGAAAGACATGACCTCTCAATTAAAAAGAATGGCCTTGTTTCTTGTGTGGACATACAGAGCAGAAGGAGGGAAAACACTTAAGAAAAGTTATTTGTACAGAGTCTTACAAATAACAAATATGAGTTCAAGAAACTCTTTTTTTTTTTTAATTTATTTATACAAGCACTGGGTACAGTCAGAAGCGCGGGAGGGTGAGAGAATTCACCAGAGCCAGAGCAGGGAACAGAACAGGCAGACTGACAAAATACACTGCTGAGGGGAGCAGCGGGCAAGGCAGGAGAGGTCTGCACGCCATGTGGGACCCGGCAGCTGGGGATTGAACCAGCGCTGCAGAAGCTGCGAGCAGCACTCAACCGCTGCGCCACAAGGGGAGGCCCAAAGAAACTCTTTTCAGAACATTTTTATCAGTTCCACTAATCATCTAAGTTCCACTAATCAAATATTGCTTAGTACTAATAACTAAAATGTAAGTTCTTTCATGTCTATTGATAATACATTACATGTATTGCTTCTTTCTAAACATATTCTAAAAGTCAATCTTTTCATTTTATTCAAAGGTGTGGGTTGGAGAGATAATGTTAGGAAAAAAAAGAGCCCCCCCATTTTTGTCAGCCGGCAGTGACACATCCCTTTCTCTTGTCACTCATGTCTCAGAGGAGAGAAGCAGAACCAGAGGAAAAGGAGTTGGTAGGTGGGTGATAGGGCCATGGAAACAGTTTGCATTTGTTTGAGGTGTGCAGACCTGGCAGAGGAGCCTGTAGCACTCTTTGCAAGTTTGTAGCTGTATATTTTCTGCTATTTTGCAGAAAGCTGAGAGAAAAGGAGAGGGGACCAGAAAAAGTCGTTCTATTGAGTAGACAATGGTGTGAGATGGAAAGAACACAGGGATTACCTGAGTAGGATCTTTGTGCTGCAGATTCCTTATCTGGTGATGTTAGCACCCATCTGATAAAGTGATTTGTGATGAATGGGATACCCACACAAGGCATTTTGCACAGTACCAGGTATGTAAGAAAGACTTAAAGATGTTTACTGTTCTTATGCTCTTTGTTTATTGCTTATGTGTTTGAAACTTCGACTGCATCTCATCACCACCGTAATTTTATTATTTGACTTCACTATAAATCAATGACTGATTTAAACATGGCCTAGTTCTTTCACTATCCACTCAATCTCAAGCTCTGATTGGGGGTCAAACATGTGCATTCTGGAAGCCATCATTGTCCTGTGGCTCCTCGGGGCTCCTCTGGGCCTCTCACCCTACCACATATTCTGCCTTTAGAAGCCACCATCACGGTGATGCTTGCAAAGGCTGGTAAAAATCTAGGTGACCCCAAGAAAATGCTCCTGCTGAAAGAAATAGAAGAAGACAATGAAGAGGAAATGTCATAAGATGAAGAAGATGATGGCAGTGGAGAAGAGATTGTCATCCCTCAGTAAAAAGGCAAGAAGGCTACCACAACTCCAACAAAGAAGGTGTTGGTTTCCCTAACAAAAAAGTGTGTGTTTGCCACATCTAACAAAGCAGTGGTGACCCCTGGCAAAAAGGCAGCAGGAAGCTAGTTACACCAGCCAAAACAGTAACACACCTGGGGAGGAAGCAGCCACACCAGGCAAGACAGTGGCAGCGACACTTGGTATGAAGGAAGCAGTACCCCAGCCAAGGAAGGAAACAATGGCATGAATCCAAAGAAGGAAGGCAGTGACAGGATGGTAATGATGACTGTGAGGAGGATGAGAATGAGGATGAAGATATTTGAGCCAGTAGTGATGAAAGTCACAGGAGCTCCAGCCTCAGATGATGAGTAGGATGAGGATAAGGAGGATGATGATGAAGATGATGCTGACTCTGGAGAAGAAGTTATGGGGTCTTGCACCAGTCAAAGGGAAGAAAGTGCCTGCAAAAGCCGTTCCTGTGAAGTCCAAGAGCAGGGCTGAAGAGGACAAAAAGGAAGATGCGGATGAGACTGTCAAAGAAGCACCTGGAAAATGAAAGAAGGAAAGGCCAAACAGAAAGCTCCTGAAGCCAAGAAGCAAGAGTAGCAGCCACAGAACCAACCACATCTTTCAATCTAAATTGGCTGAATTTAAAACAGGTATTAGTTACTTTTTTTAATTGGTAAAAATGATCTTGCTGTTGTGGATGTCAGAGTTGATGTAGGAAGGAAGTTTGGTTATGTAGATTTTGAATCTGTTGAAGATCTGGAAAAATCCTTGGAACTTACAGGTTTAACAGTCTTTGGCAATGAAATCAAGTTAGAAAAACCAAAGGGGAAGCGTCAGTAAGAAAGATTGAGATGCTGGAACACATTTCTAAAAATCTGCCTTACAGTTATTCAGGATGCATTAAAAGAAGTGTTTGAGGATGCTGTGGAGATCAGATTAGTCGGCAAAGATGTGAAAAGTAAAGGGATTGCTTCTGTTCAATTTAAGATGGAAACTGATGTAGAGAAAACCTTGGGAAAAAAGCAGGAAGCAGAAATTGATGGGTGATCCTTTCCCCTCTATTATACTGGAGAGAAAGGTCAAAGAACACCATAGATGTGGACAGAATAGCACTTGGAGTGGTGAATCCCAATCCTTCTTTCAAGTAACCTTTCCTATGGTGCAACAGAACTCTTCAGAAGTATTTAGGAAGGCAAATATTTTGATCCTAGGGCTTCAGAACCAAAATAGCAAATCTAAAAGGTATGTGGCTATAGAATTTGCTTTATTTGCGATGCAAAGGAAGCTTTACATTTCTTTAATAAAAGGGAAACTGAGGACAGTGATCAGGCCGCAGTTGCTAGGGCCCAGAAATCACCCACGGCAAGAAGATAACCATCCAACACTCTGCCAAGGGTCTATCTGAGGAGACCACAGAGGGGTGGTCTTTTGACAGCTCCATTTGGGGGAGCAGAGTCACTGACCAGGAGACTGGATCCTCAAAGGGTTTGGTTTTATAGTTTCAACAGTGAAGAAGGTACCAAAGCTGCCCAGGTGGCCATGGGAGATAGTGACATTGATGAAGCAAAGTCACTTTGAACTGGGCTAAACTAAGGGTGAAGGTAGCTTTTGGGGTTGCCATGGAAGTGGATTTGGTGGCAAAGGTCAGGAGGCTTTACAGGTGGGTGAGGCTTCCGAGGAGGTGGAGACCACAGCCACAAGGAGAGAAAGCGGGGTTTAGTTTCTTCTATCTGTCTTTCCTTTTTCTGTTTGAAAGGAAGGATGCTGGGGTTTTTACTGCTACCTGATCAACAACTGCCTTCTGAGGACATTCCAAGATAGTATTCAGTCCTTGGAAATCCTTATAGGTAACATTTCAGGGAGAATACACTGTTGGTTTTGAATGGATATCTGAATACACATTTTAAAGATATGTGTGATGAGAGGTAATCTTTTTCTGTAAGCTTTGAATGTATTGTTCCCATCTACAAAGCCATTTTTTCCCCCTACAAACAGGTGCTCTTTCTTTTGCATGGGGCAGGGGTGGAGGTAGAGGGGCTGGGGTGTGTAAAGAAAAGCAGAATGTTTTATGACTTTTGCTTCGGCTACTTTGGGGCAAATTAAAAGTCCTAAATTCTGAAAACAAATAAAAAAAAATGTTACCTTTTATTTTATGTGATTATCAATGCTCCAGATATTATCTAATGAGAAACTAATTTGTGGAGCTTTGTTAAATGGAGGTTAATGCTTAAGACTCCCTTATAAATAATATACCCAATGCCTAGGTTCTCAGCTCTTTTATTGACTTTTATTTAATCTACTTTAGAAGGCTAACCTGCCTTTTCCTGAGGTTCTCTCCACAGGGCATAGTGCTACATGATAGTTCATGCTAGCACAATATTTTTATTTTTATTTATTTTTTAAAAAATTTTTTTTTTTTAAGATTTTTTTTTTAAAGAGGCACGTATTTTATTCATTCATTCATTTGTTTGTTTGTTTGTTTTTGTTCATACATGCACTGGGTACAGGCAGAAGCGCAGGAGGGTGAGAGAATTCACCAGAGCCAGAGCAGAGAGCAGAGCAGGGAGAAGGACCGAAGTACACTGCTAAGGGGAGCAGCGGGCGGCAGGAGAGGTCTGCGTGCCATGTGGGACCCTCCTCCCATGGCAGGATAGCAGTCGGGGATCGAACCGGTGCCGCAGAGGCTGCGGGCAGCTTCGCAACCCAGCGCTCAACTGCTGCACCACCAGGGAGGCCCTATTTTTATTTTTTAAATTAATTTTTTTGGGGGGAAAGATTTATTTTATTTATTTATGCATACAAGAACTGGGGTGTAGGCCCGAGGTGTGGGGGGTGAGAGGATTCACCAGAGACGGCGTGGGGCAGAACAGGAGGATCTGCTGAAATATACTGCTGAGGGAAAAAGTGGGCAAGACAGGAGAGGTCTGCTGTGCCATGTGGGTCAGCTCCCTGGGGGGACTCAACTCATGCTGCAGTGGCTGGAGAGAGCTTGACAGCACTGAGATTTAACCCCTGCACCACCAGGGAGGCCCCCCACAATGTTTTATTTTAAGAAACACAAAAGACTAAAACCAGGCCCAGTACCACATTGAGAGGAAATTCAGCAAGAGGAAGGCGGAGAGTGGCCCTGAGCTCTGCGGGCTGGCTAGGAAGTTAACATTCTCTATCAGCGGTTTGCATCAAAAGAAATACATTCATGTTGACTTTTGAAAAGCAGATTTCATTTTCCATTAGAAAAAGTCACAATTTCCTATTACTTAACAAAAAAAAAAAGTCTAGCAAACCTAGAAAACAAAGTTTGCTTGTTATATTCTCTCATCCCTTAGTGTGTAGTGGAAATACACTAATTTCTATCCATTTAATATTTTGGGGACCCTTCCAGTTTGGGTATAAAATTATACATAGCGGGCCTCCCCGGTGGTGCAGCAGTTGAGCGCTGGGTTGTGAAGCTGCCCACAGTCTCTCCAGAGTTGGTTCAATCCCCAGCTGCACCCCGGCCACCGGAGGAGGGTCCCACATGGCGCGCAGACCTCTCCTGCCGCCCGCTGCTCCCCTCAGCAGTGTGCTTCGGTCCTTCTGCCTGCTCTGCTCCCCGCTCTGGCTCTGGTGAATTCTCTCACCCTCCTGCGCTTCTGACTGTACCCAATGCTTGTATAAATAAATAAAAATAAATCTTTAAAAAAAATTCTCTTGAAGAAAGTGCTTTAAAAAAAATTATACATAGCAAGAACTTTCCAGTATTGTTCATTTTGGGCAATGTTTATTGTTCTCCATTTATAAAACTAAGGCACGATCAATGTAGGAAAATATAAATAAGAAAAGAAGAATCACCTATAATCTTTTTCATCTAGAGATAACTCATGTCAACATCTTGGCTTTGCTTTTGGTGGTTTTTAAGACACATTCCTTTATGGTTACATCAATGAAGTTAGACAATATAGATAACTTTTTACATGATTTGTTCTCTTATCGTAATATCTAAAGAATTTTTTATGCTATTAAAAATTCTTCACTTGTAAGGTCTGCCCAATTCACCAATCTATGTACGTGTCATGGTTTATTCATCTAGTCTCCCATTGCCATAGTTGTCTCTTTTTTTTTGGCCAAAAATGGTGAACATTTTTGTGCACAACCCTTTTGTCAGTTTATTTCCTCAAGATCGGTTTCTGAAAGAGGAATTATGGGCCAAGATGTGTGAAAACTTCTAGAGGTCATGGTGTCTATTGGCAAAGTTCTTTCCAGAAAGATTTAGTATTTGTCCTTAATGGGACTTCACAGCATGATGGGTTTCCTGGCATTTGTTTTTTTTAAAAATATTATTATTTTAGAGGAATTTAAAACATGTTATTCACATTCTGTTTTGAAAAAACAGAGCAACATCAAATATTAGTTATAATTTAGAAAAACTGAAAATAGCCATAAAAAGCAAATTGTTGCCTGGGGTATACAGAAGTAATGTTTAAGAAATGTACATCATACAGTAACATTTTGAAAATCTTTTTTATGTTCTATATATGTCAGATAAGGAAGTCCATTGATAGCCACTGGATTTTTTTCAAACTTTAAGATTAAAAACCATGGCATAAGGAAAAATTAAATAGCAGTGTAGATAATTAAGTTGAAGAAACTTGATTAGAATTGCTTGATTATTATAGGATTCATTATGATTAGAATTACTTGATTATTATAAAAATAATTTTTAAATAATGTATACCTCATTTGAAAATGAATAAATTTTAAAAGACTACTAAAAGAGTTTACGTATTTTTTGTGACTTCCTTTTTCTGAAGGAAAAACTAAGAAGTGGTTGTTTTAAATGGTATTCTGTATTATTTAGAACTGTAGTTCTCAAAGTGGGGTTCCCCAGGCCAGCAGCAGGAGCATGAGCTGCGGGTTTTCTAGAAATGCAAATTCTCAGGCTTTACCAACTAATGAATCAGAAAAATCTGGGAGTGGTGCCTGGCAACCCACTTATCCAACTCTCCTTTAAAACAATCTGATTCTGATATATCCTTAAGTTTGAGCCCCACTGAGAGTTAAAAAGCCCATCAGCTTGCCCACCTTCTCACCACCTCCTGAGTCTACACAGCAACCAGCCATATATTACACAGAATAAGGGATGTTTCTGCGTCACAAGCTTTTCTTATTCACAGTGTCTGGAGATGTCACTCAGTGTGCTACTACATGACTGTACGTGATTAAAGAGGGTATGCAAATATATTAAAATATACATTTTAGAATCTTTTCCCTATTTCTCACTTTATAAGAAGGAGAGATTCTTTATTGCTCCCAGACTTCACAGTGTTAACAGGATACTAGTTGGAGATGCAGAAAAAGGTATGAGAACGAAAGATCACTTTGTTTAAGATAGCCTAGCACTTACCCTGGGAGGTGCGGGAAGCTAGTCTCCTGTAAAGAGATTCTGGGAAATGTACAGGACCCCAGGCTCCCCGCACAGTTGTGAAATAGCTGAGTGAGTGTCGTCTTCAGTCTCTCCAGCTGCCTCCAAGGAGTCCCTCTTTCCAGGCTGCTGATCCTGGTGGTGTGGGCGGTAGCTCCCCTTTGCTGAGAACCTCAAAAGGCATTGCATCACTGAACTCCCCAAGTGCATGCACCAGGTGAAGGTGCCTCTTAAAAACAACTAAGACTCAGAGAGGTAAAATAACCTGCCCAACACCACGGAGATGGGAGTCAAGAGCAAGTCAGACCAGACCTGCTTGATTCCGCTGGTTACGATCTCTCGATCTCTCGGTCAGTGTGCGACAGCGCCCAGACAGGGAGTCAGCGCCCCAGGTTCCCAGACACCGCCTACCTGCTCCGTCCAGCCAAGCCTGCTGTGGCAGGTTACGATGTTAGATACTCCTGGCTCTGTGGGGGTGGTGGGGTGGGGAAATCGTTCCAAGAAGACATTGAGCATAATTCAAGATTAACCCCGTTCTGGATTGTTTGTCTAAAACAGAAAGCTGGAAGAGGTAGCTCTTCAGATGTTGACAATTTGGGATGATCTTTCTTACTGTATAGCAGCTAGATGGATGTGAGGTATTTTGGAGTGGACTGAGGGGAACTTTTCCAAAACACACCCTTGAGGCAAATGCCCACCCTGCCCACGCATAAGGGCAGATTTTTTTTTTTCCAGAACACATTTTTTAAATTATTTTATATATTTTTACATCATTTTTCATTTTTGCACAATGTATGCATTTTCTTTTTTTTTTAAATAATAAATTTTATTTTTATATTCCCCCATACAATTGCAAACGCCCCATTCTGACCCCAATCCTTCCCCTCCCGCCCCCCACCCCCCAAAAAGTGTCTCTGGTTCATAGTTTTTTGTTGATTTTGATTTTCACTTTCTTATATTCATTTTCCTGGTCCCTTATTTAAGTTTTCTAGATTCCTGCTATGAGTGAGACCATCCGGTATTTTTCTTTTTCTTTTTGGCTTATTTCGCTGAGCATGATCCCTTCCAGCGCCATCCATGTTGCTGCAAATTGCATGTGTTTATCTTTTTTGATTCCTGAGTAATATTCCATGGGGTATATGTACCACATCTGCTTGATCCAGTCATCTATTTTTGGGCATTTGGGTTGTTTCCAAAGCTTAGCTATTGTAAACAGTGCTGCTATAAACATAGGGGTGCAGGTGCTCTTTGGAATTGATGTTTCTGTGTCCTTTGGGTAAATACCTAGGAGTGGAATTGCTGGATCCTATGGAAGCTCTATGTTTAGTAGGTCCAGAAATCTCCACACAGCTCTCCATAGTGGTTGGACCAGTTTGCACTCCCACCAACAGTGCAGAAGAGTTCCTTTTTCTCCACACCCTCGCCAACATTTGTTGTTGCTAGTTTTTTTAATATGTGCCATTCTCACTGGTGAAAGATGGTATCTCATGGTAGTTTTGATTTGCATTTCCCTGATTACAAGTGATGTTGAACATTTTTTCATATGTCTGTTGGCCATTTGCATTTCCTCTTCAGAGAAGTTTCTTTTTAGCTCTTCAAGGGCAGATTTTTTAATATGCTTTGGTGTGTGTGTGTGTGTGTGTGTGTGTGTGTGTGTGTAAAGGGATCATTCTGTGGAGGTGGTGATTAACCCATATAGGTTAGAGTTTCCCTCCTCTTCATCCTAGTGAAATCAGCATTTTCAGAACAAACGATTGAGCATTTACTACACACCCAGTGACTTACTTCAAGAAACTCACAAGAGTGGGGGAACTATAGATATAATAACAGTATAAACATTGCTGAAAGCACAGTGGAAACAAAGAGGTATGGAAAACAGAGAGGCTCCAGCCCCACTTGGGGGATTTTGGGGAAGGTTCCCTATAATGAAAGTAATTTTGCTTATTCTTGAAGGATGGCCGCCAGTCAGGGTGAAGAGCGTGGCTGGAGGCACTGGGCTGGGCTTGTGGGGTGATAGCTGCTTTGGGATTGCTTTAGCATGAGGCTAGTGTGGATGCAGTGCTTGGTGAGACATTTCACTGGAGGGGCATCAAGTTCTTAGATATTGTGTTTAAGCTGCTGTGGGCTACAGGAGGCTAATAAATGCTCTCAGAATAGAAATTACGGCCATCAATTTGCATTTTAAGTGTGTGATCTGTCCAGTGGATGTTCAATTTGAGGAAACCAGATAGGAAGGAGAGATGCTGATGAGAATCATTAACGGTTGATCCTAGTGACCAGATTATCATTATTTGTCTCTGAAATCTTGAACTATTTTCTTTTTCTTTTAATTCTGGGCTTGCATTTTTATTCCTCCATATGTGTACACGTTCCGCTCAGCCTCCAAAACACCTGTGCTCACACTCCATCCACCTCCCTCTCTGTCCCTCCCTCCCCCTGTTTCCTCTGGTAACTAATAAGTTCTTTGACTAAGCCCAAGATTTGCTACTGCTGTATTTTGCTAGTTACTTGTATTTTGCTTGTTATTTATAGTCCACACATGAGTGAAACCATGTGATATCTGTCTTTCACTTTCTGACTTGTTTCCCTTAACATGATCACCTTGAGGTCCATCCATTTTGTCCCAAAAGGTACTATTTCACCTTTTCAAATAGCTGTTTCTACTTCTCACCTTCATTTTTCATCTCTCAACTAGGTAATCACTGTCTGATTTCATTCATACCTGGTATATAGAGAAAACAAACAGATAAACTAAATAAAACAAAAATATATTTTGGACTATAAATAAGACCAATTAGGGGTTCCCACAAGGGAAGGGGAAAGAGGAGTGGGCAAATTGGGAAAAAAAGGGGCCAATGGTATGGTGAAAGATGAAATTGGATTTAGTGGCGAACTTAATGTAGTTTATACACATTCTGATTCTCAATCGCGCACACCTAAAACTTACATACAAAATTACTTCAATTAAAAATTTTTTAATTAAAAAAATTTAATCCTGTATCTCATTTAAAACCTCCCTTCTCTCGGGCCTCCGTGGTGGCGCAGCGGTTGAGCGTTGGGTTGCGAAGCTGCCCGCAGCCTCTGAAACGCCGGTTCGATCCCCCTCCCCTGGTCGAGGGTCCCACATGTTGCGCAGTCCTCTCCTGCCGCCCGCTGCTCCCCTCAGCAGTGTACTTTGTCAGTCTGCCTGTTCTGCTCTCCGCTCTGGGTCTGGTGAATTCTCTCACCCTCTCACGCTTCTGACTGTACCCAGTGCTTGTATAAATAAAATTAATAAATATTAAAAAAAATCTATTAATAAAACCTCCCCCTCTCCCATAAGAGCTTAACAGGAATTTGAGCCCAGAAACTGTGGTCTTCTATTCTCTTTCTCTGGTTACATTATGAGGGAGTAGGGTTAGAGGGGAGGGCTGAGGGCACAATTACCATCTCCTCAGGTAGATCGTTGCTTCTTTAGTCAAAACCGATGGGTAATTGGTCCTCTCTTTGTGTATCTAAAGTCTGACTTTCTCATGGGATATGTAACAAAGTCTTCGGAGGTTCTATAAAGCTTGCTCACTGCTCCATTCCCTTTCTGGAAGGTCTGAATCTGGTATAAACTTTTCCTTTGGTGGCCCCGCCTCGGTGGTGCCCTTGCTGGTAAAGCTTGCTCACCTGGAAGGCAGGTTTTCAGAGGGCAGCATTAGAGGGCAGCTTCCTCTCAGCACCTGCCACGAGAGCCACTCAGTCCGCAAGAAACCCACCCATGGTGAGCGCAGGAATGCATGCTTGTCTTGCCGCCTCACCTCATTGTTTCCCCTCCCCATGCTCAGGTTGATGGTGAAAAAAATCAGCAATTTACTACCTAAGGATGCTCTTTTTGACTTTTGTGCCAACCTTGGCACTATTGACACTTTGGACTGCATAATTCTTTGTTGTGAGGGATGTCATGTGCATTGGAGAGTGTTTAGCAGCATCTCTGGCCTCTACCCAGTAGAAGACAGTTGTTTAGAAAATATCCCCAGAAATTACCAAATGTCTCCTGGTGATCAGGTGGCTAAATTTCCTGGTAGTAGGCCCAAAAGTCCATACCCCAGTATGGTACACAGTATAATGGACCTCTAAAACTGTCTACGTGCAAATATCCCAAACTTGTGAATATATTACCTTACATGGCAAAAGGAACTTTGCAGATGTGATTATTTAAGTATCTTGAGATGGGAAGTTATCCTGGATGACTTGGGTGGGCCCATTAAAATCATGGGGTACTTATAAGAGGAGGCAGAAATGCCAGTCAGAGGAGGAGATGTGACAAGAACAGAGATCAGAGTGATGCAGTTGTTGGCTTGAAAGATGGAAGGAGCTATGTGCCAAGGAATGCAGTCAGCCTTAGAAGTTGAAAATGCAAGGAATGGATTTTCCCCAAGCACATCTAGAAAGAACATTCCAGGTGTGTAAACCTCTGGATGTTTCCTCTAGTGAGATTTCTAACTTCTAGAACTATAAGGTAGTAAGTTCATGTAGTTCAAGCCACTAATTTATGCTTTTTATAGCAGTAACGGGAAGCCAGGGCACCCAGGATGTCCCTCAGTCCCACGCCAAACCAGGATTGTTGATCTTAGCTGGGAGGTAAAAATTGCCCCTTGATAAGAAACTAATTTTATGGAGTGATTTTCTTGAGCCTTGCTCTTTTAACTTGGAGAAGAGATATATCCTTTTCTCTTCTCTTAGGACGGGAAGGGACTTATCTCTTTCCAGAGAAAATTATATTCCTTACAGGGTAATTACTCAACAACTTCCTTTTACCTCTCTAGCAACTCACTGTTTGGGAAGTTGGGGCAGGGCTGGAGGTATGTGATGTTGGTTTTGTGGGGGTGTCTGACACAATTCTTGGTTCTCCTTTTGTCCTCAGCTTTTGCCAACTCTTTTTGCTAATTCCAAGGTAAAATGAAAATCACATCCAACTTTCTGTTAATTTCAGAAATAACTTTGGGTGAAACCTGCTTTCTGGTTGTCTGTGACTGTAGGTTAAGATGTGATTTTAGGTAAAAAACTCCATTTCTTGCTTCTGGTAGAACGACTACATGCCCCATTGCAATGGAGTTTTAAGCAGAGCACATGACTAATGAGTACATTTTCAAATCCTTTCTAATGGTGAGTTGTGGATAAGTGACTAAGTTCTGGCCAAAAGGATGTTAGTAAGTTCGGGGTCATGTCCCGAAAAGGAAGTGGCTTGTCCTCTACTTCCTCTTCTCCTTAGGGTAGAAGTGCAAATAAAATAATGGTGAATCACCTTCAACAAAGCAGATAGATAAGAAGAATATGTTAGAAGATGATGGAACCACAAAATAGAAAGATGCTGATCTCTGGATGACCCATGCTGTAGAGCTGTCTGCCGCTCTTAAGTAGGATTAAGTTACGTACGTACTACTTCACCAAGAAAATCTCTCACATTTATAGGGCAGGGATCTTCCATTATTTTCTGTGTTCCACAGAGTAGGTGTTCCAGAGCATGCATAAGATGTTCTTGATAGTGTTTTCAACATCCAATTTGAAATGAAAAAATAAGAATAATGTAGTGGTTAAAGTACTGAAAAGAAAAATTACAGATAGATGACATTTGCAAAAGGACTTGTATTTGATAATGGACTTGTTTCCATAATGTGTAAAGAACTCTAGATCTCAATAATAGGAAAATTATAGAAGTCCATGAGCATATGGGCAACATAATTAAACTGACATTTCATCAAAGAAGATATGTAGATGGCAAGTACACAAAAAGATGTTTAACATTGCTAATCATTAGAGAAATGCAAATCAAAAATGGCAAATAACATCAAACACCTTACAGAATAACTAAAATTTAAAAAAAATTAAATTTTCTTGTATCATTGTTCATTTTTGTACAACATTTGATTTCTCCCCTCAGGTCTCCGCCTCAGTTTTCCCACCATCACAGCACCCGCCACCATCTCCACATCCCTTGTGCTCTTCCCTCTCCTGTTTAAACCCCTCTCACTCCCCTGCCCTGCTGTATGCCTCAGATTCTATGCTCCTACCGCAAATTTGCCTTTTTCCTGAACTTTCGTTTGATTTTGCTATATTCTACCTATAAATGAAACTGTCTGATATTTTTCTTTTTCTTTCTAACTTATTTCACTTAGCATCATCCCTTCTGGCCCCATCCATGTTGCTGCAAATGGCATGAGTTTAACTTTTTTGATTGCTGAGTAGTATTCCATTGTGTGTATGTGTGTGTATTTACGTATATATATATATATATATATATATATATCTTACAACTTCTTGATCCATTCATCTATTTTTGGGTATTTGGATTGTTTCCATATCTTAACTATTGTAAATGGTGCTGCAATAATCATAGGAGTGCAGGTTTCCTGTCGATTAATGTTTTTGTGTCCTTTGAGTAGATTCCGAGGAGTGGAATCACTGGGTCCATATGGTAGCTCCATTTTTAATTTTTTTGAAGGTCCTGTACTCAGCTTAGAATAGCTAAAATTAAAATGGACATTATCAAACACTGGCTAGAGTGGGAGCAACTGGAGTTCATCTATTGCTGGTGTGGTGCAAAACGGCATAGCCATTTTAGAAAACAGTTTGGCTATTTCTTACAAAGTTAAAAATACATTTACTTCATGACCCAGCAATACCTCTTTGAGGAATTTAACCAAATGAAGTGAAAGCCTATGTTAACACAAAAACCTGTCTGAGTGTTTATATTGGTTTTATTTATAATCACCCCAAAGTAGAAACTAACCAATATTTCTCAACTGGTTGATGGAGAAAGTGTGATAATGTTCATGTAATGGAATACTACTCAGCTTTTGCCAACTCTTTTTGCTAATTCCAAGGTAAAATGAAAATCACATCCAACTTTCTGTTAATTTCAGAAATAACTTTGGGTGAAACCTGCTTTCTGGTTGTCTGTGACTTTCTGGTTGTCTGGTTGTCTAAAAAACTAGGTAAAAACTCCTAGGTAAAAAACTCCATTTTTTGCTTCTGGTAGACGACTACATGCCCCATTGCAATAATTTATTTATAGATACAGGCAATCAAAAATTTCAAGCACATTATTCTAAGTCTGCATGCCATGTGATTTCTCTTACACGATAATCTTGCAAGGGAAATATTACAGTGATAGAAAATAGATCAATAGTTGCCAGGAGATGGTGACAGGGTGGATTGCAAAGTGGTACAAAGGAATTTTTTAGGTAGTGAAACTATGCTGCTTAGCTGTTCCATTGTAGTGGTGGTTCTACCACCATTGTAGTGGTGTTTAGCTGTTCCATTGTAGTGGTGGTTCTACTGCCATTCATTGCCAAAAGTAGAGGACGTGCACACCAAAAATTTACTATATGTAGCCTGTATTTTAATAAAAAAAGAGAAAAAAGTAGTTTTATAATGCTTCAAGTTTTTCAATTATATGTATTATACATTTGTAGCTCTATATGGAAGATAGTACATTGTAGTATGTTGATGTAGTATGTAGTATCTTGATGTAGTACTATGTTGATGATAGTAACATTGTTTCTTACTCAACAGAGTAACAAGCTGGCCACTTGATGCTGGAACCCCAGACTTTTGGTGGACATCCTGGTGTATGTAATCTCAACCTGGGAGTCACTTTCTTAGAAGGCCAGTCTCCATAGATTTAATCATGGATTCTTGGTGTAATTAAAAAAGAAAACCACTCAAATAATACTGAGAAAGAATTTTGCTGGGGAGATCTAGAAGGCTCCCTTAAGCTCAAATGTCAAAGCTCTTCCTGAGCTGTGGAAACCAGCAAGCTTCAGCAGCTTTCTTCTCTCCCACCCCCTCATATTATCCATCTTTAGTTACAAGGTCTGTCTTCTGCTGCTCTCTCTATTGCTCCTCTGCCCTGGCTACATCCCAGGTTCTTTTTGTTGTATATGGTCCAACATGGCGGCCACCCCCCTGTTTTAAGTGATCTGTTTCAATGCCAGTTCATATGAGACAGAATCTCACCAGCTCAGCTTCTTATGGGTCAGTTCTTCAACACAAAAGGAACAGCTGTGACCAAAGAGAAGTCCAATCACGAAGAACAGAGATGCTGGGTTGTGGACATATATCAGGTTACTTAAGAAGGTGTGTAAGAGAGGCAATGGCTGGTACCTTTACAACAAATGAGTCATTTTCACAGTCTGCTTTTCTCCATGTTAACTAAGGCAGGTCCTGAATTGTGAGATTTGGCTTAAAAACCCTGACGTTTACAATATACTCAAAGGGTCCATTTTTTTCACAGCAAGAAATGAATGAAAACAGCTTTTGTTTAAGTGTGATGCTTCTCCCTCAATTCTTGACTTATCTTCAATGAAAACACTGTATTTAGTCTGTGCAGACCTTGTGAACACTAACCAATTAAACTCTCCAATGTCCCTGAGTATCCTTGTTTATTGCGTAAGGAACTAAGATTCAGAGAGGTAAGCAATTGTAAAGGGTATACAGCAAGGAAATCTCAGTATTTTGATAAAGACTTGGAAGTTTCTAGCTCCCAGACTCATGTTCCGTCTACTAGGTCACACTCTGAAAAAAATTTTGACATTAAAAAGATTGACTCATTCTGTAACCATGAGAATTGGAAACAACTACTCTACTGTGCTTTTCTTTTTGAGTGTCTATTATTGCACAGCAATAACATGTTCACTATAGAAATTAGAAAATATGGATACCCAGATAGAAGAAATTACAGACAATATATTTTATTTTAAATGCAGAAGGGGAGATACGTTTTTAATCACAGTGGTAGATTATTATGTCTACATTCACAGTAGCATCAGCAAACTCTTATTTTAGAGAAGAAGAAGTGACTATCTTCCTCTTCCCACACTACAGCCTCCCTTTTGGCCTTCAGAGAGGGAGAAACTCTTCTCAGCTAGTGGCAGCCAACATGCTTCCGGTCTAGGAGCTTTCCAATGTCTTCATGGAGATACAGCAAAACCACGGCTGAATTCCAGAGGAGGCTTGGGATAAGTAATATGAAAAATGAGCTCTGTCCTTGACAAAAAATTTTAAAAAACCAAAATGAGCCCAGCTCAGCTCAACGCATGTATTCAAGCATCAATGTATCATATGCTAGTGAATAACAATAACATCTCCCGATGCCAAATACTTAACCATAACAATACTATGTGGAAGGACAAATCTGTTTTATTTATGAGGACTCAGAGGATTTTGAGAGGTTAGGTAACTTGCCTAAGGAACCACAGCTAGTGATTTATGTAGACAGAATTAGAACCCAGACAGTCAGACTCCAGAGCTTGCTACCTTAACCAGTACTATCTGAAGAGCCACAATTCTTGGATTTGTTAAAAAAGAAAATTAGGGCATGGATGGGACCAAGAATTTTAAAATCACAAGAAGTACAAAGGAGACTTTAAGAATCATGGATCTTTCCGCTATTCAGAAATAATCATGTACCACATTTGTTTCCAGAATTATTTAGAAAAGAAAAAATCATAGGCTTACAATAAATAATTCAAACAATGTGGAGATATCTATATCTATCTATCTATATCTATCTATCTATCTATCTATCTATCTATCTATCTATCTATCTATCTATCTACACAAATAGAAAGTAAAAAAAAAATCACCCAAAATCCCCATTGTGTTAGAGAAGCCTCACTACAGATAGCTTTCTATTTATTCAATAGGACAGTGGGCACATTTATTCAATAGTGACTTGAAACTCTTCTGAATCCCTGTTCAGTGATAGAAAATCATGAGGGATGGTTTTCTACTTCTTTTCCTATCCCTCTTCTTAAATTCATGTTGAGCCCATTTCAGGTAGATTCATCTTCTATCCATTCACCCACCCACTCACCTACCTACCTGCCCACATTCCGTGCATTCTGTGTTTTTTTTTGTACCAGTCATTGTACCAGGTGCTTAGGCCAAAAAGTTTCTGGTATGGTAGAAGAAAGTCTGGTAGGAAAAACACACATCAGAGAACAGTTACAGGAATTAAATGGTATTTCAATAAAATGCAAGGTTCTCTGCAAACACAGAAGTAAAATGACAGAATTAAGGATCTATACTTATTGAGAAGTTACTCTGTCAGGCACAATTATAAACTCATTACATATCTTAATTTATTTGTACCTGCAAAAGTCAAAGAAGGCTTCCTGGAGGAAGTGGCATTTAATTTGAATCATGAAAAGTAGGGAATCACTAAATAGAGATTCAGGTGAGAAAATATACCTCAGACAGAGGGAACAACCTGTTCATAGGTTGAGTGCTCTTTTGGAACTGTTTCAAGCATTGTCAGGGTGGAAGTAGCAATATATAAGACCAAGTATCAGTTCTCAAGGTGCACTGTAAAGAATTTTAAGGAACTGCATTGCATAAGCAGATATGTATATCATAAAGATCTGGTTATAAGCGATGGTAGATTGTATGGGATATAGTTGAAGGCAAATGGACCAATAAGAAGGATCTGTGAGTACTGTTTCAGCTGAAGGAAAGTTGTGCCTATGTGATGAAGACTAGAGATGAGGTTAATTATGATGTACTTTGGAGAGCATATTTACTATAGTCTTTGATCTTTGCCTTTTGTTTTGGGTCATGATACTAATTCACATAATCATTTGACATGTATCATGTATTTTTTGTTCTTTCTATTTATCCGAGATTATTCTAGACATTGGTGATAGCGAACAAAACAAAATCCCTAATCTGTTTGAGCTCTCAAATGGAGGAAGGTAACAATGGATGAATATCTCTAAATACAATATGACATCAGTTATTAAGCTATTCCTGACGACGAAACCGTTCCTAACCATCCTTCCTCAGCTTTACACTAAAGAGCTGGGACTCTGTAAACCATTTTTTGATCTGTCCACCAGATCCTTGTTAGGTCCTACCACTTGGGGGTAAGGGAGAGATCGGGTGCAGTAAAAGGGATATGCATGCTCTTACCTGTCTGCCTTGCAGACAGATCCTATTCCTTCAGAAACACCAGCACTGCTGTAGGTAGCCCCCTTGGTTGTCTGAGTCCTAGCTTTGCAGGCACCCCCTCCTCCTACTTGTGTTCGTTGACCAGGTCAGGCATAAAAAAGTACTACATATGGACGGATGACTGAAACAACAGAAAATTTATTTCCTTACAGTTCTGAAGGCTAGACATCCAAGAGCAAGGTGATGGCAGATTGGTTTCCTCGGGGGCCTCCCTCTTTGGCTTGTGGATGGCTGTCTTCTTCAGAGTTGTCACATGGTATTTCCTTTGAATCCCTCTGTCCAGATTCCTCCTCTTCTAAGGACACCATCACAATGGATTAGGGGCACCTTAATGGCCTCAGCTTAACTTTACCTATTTCAAGGTCCTGTCTCCAAAGACATTCTGAGGTCCTGGGAGTTAGGACTTCAATATATGCATGGGTTGTGTATGTGTCACAATTTAGCCCATAAAACTACCCCGACCTTCTAAATTTTTATAATTTCCACCTCTTCCCTTTGTTCCCTCAGCCCTAGAGGTGAAAGCTATTTCCTGCAGTTGTTTCTATCCATGAAAACTTGGTGTTTCTTTTTTACATTTTGGTTCTTTGATACCTAATTCTGTATATTAAGTTCTCCCCATTGAGATAACTGGTGTGGATTCTCATGTTTAACTAGAGCTTGACTGGCACAGGAGGACGTGTGGCAGTTACAGGGACAGCAGTGTGGTTTCCCCAGGGATCAGGCTGGCCTCCCTCCTCAGAGGGGTTGCCTCTGAGAATGACCAACTTTCCTCTCTGGCTCTTCTATTGTGAGTTCACAGACTCCATTTGGCTGGTGTGCCTGGCATTGACCATGTTCTCAGCCACAGGTTCTTGCAAAGCAATGCACTGGGGATAATGCTACAGAGCAGGGTCCTGAGGACCACTTTGTTAGATGAGTTGGATTATCCATGCTGTCCAGTTAGGCCTTCCCTTCCTTAAGGGCTTCTAGTTAACAGTTCAAATGGGAGCAGGGCATCCTCAGTGAGCATGGAATCTGAGCACAGAGGCTCAGAGTGGGGCAGCCTCAATAGTGAGGCTGTGTGGTAACGTGGAGTATTCACTTCATCTAAGGCCGAGCCTGCCGTGGGGATGAGAATGTGTGTGTTCTCCAGTGAGGGTGCTCTCTTTGGAGACACTTGGATAGATACAGATAGACAATCTGCGACTCCTTGGGCTACCTTTTTCAGACTTTCACAGAGTCCATCCTTTTTTGGTGGTTGTTCACAAATCCTTTCTATGTGTGGATTTGACTGCTTCTTTTTTACATTCCATTAGCAGATGAAAATTTCCGTTCCTTTTATCCTTTTGACTTAAAGTTCTCTTTAAGTGACTTATTGAAACTGATGTGCTCAATTCACTTCACTTTTCATGGAGGGTGAAGCCTTACTTCCAAGTTTGAGGGTAGAAACCCATTGGAAGATCCATGAAAAGGCTTCAGAGCAGTAGAACTCCAGTGCAAGGATGTGGCCACTCAAATGCAGTGCTGAGTCAGTGCACAGAGCGGGGGTGAATGTGCCTTGTTCAGGAGCAATTCCCCAGTTGGTTGGATAAGACAGTTTATGTGGGTCCTGTGGTGGAGACTAATGGGGGTTTGTGTCAAATTGGGGAAACTATAAATTCCAGCTTAAGGAGTTTGAACCTTTCGTAGATATTTGGGACAATTGAAACTCTGTTTTGACAACTCCAAGGTCAGTGCTCGGTAGATGACCCTTCTCTAGGCACAAACCCTGATCATCTTTTCTTCATCTTCTTCTTCATATGCTTTACTTTCAGTAGGCTGGGTGGAGCTCTACTTGAAGGGGTAAGTGGTTGGGGAGGAGGGGCACTGAGGAAGCTCAAGGAAGCAGGAGCAAATACACAAACATAAACCACAGAAGAGGAAAGTGAGCTATTGGTTATTATTTCCATTCCTGTGGATACGAAATACTACCCCAATTGTGGGAAGCTGAGAAAGGCCACAGCGAAATAAAAGGGAAGCAGTCGCATTAACAGTGATGTTCAGATGTTGGAAAACAGCTAAGGTGTAGACTTACGTTATGGAAATAGTCTTAACCTCAACCAAATTCCAAGAACATTCTAAAAGAGCACGCTGGCAGAGCGGGATTTGCTCTGTAGGGTCTTAGCCATTAGAGGCCCACAAAATTGTAAACCTTGGATATGGTTGTGTTTTTTTAAAAAGGGCCCTGAACTCATGTCATTTAAAATGCATTTTTCCAGCATAATTTCAAATGAGTCAAGTCTCCCTCCCTCTATTTTTTTTTTTTTTAGAAATTCCAGCTTATTAAATTAGTCTAATTCAGACTTAGATATGATACAGTTCTACAGATAAGTCTGTTCTAAATCCCCAAGTCTCTCCCGTGTGTACTGCAGATCTTTGGGTAAAAACAACAAGACTTACTTTTCCTCTCTGCCATAGCCCTCCCTGAACCTATGGCCACAAACTGCTTTCCTGCAATGGCTCACGCTTTCCCTTTAGGTCACTAAGTTAGTCTTTGAGGTCAGTGCCACTCATACCTGACCCACTCCTCTGGACCCCTACAGTTTTCTGCTGTGGCTTACCTCTGTGGCTGTCCTGAGATGTGGTTGTCAAGTAGACATCATTCAGGTCACTGTGCTTTGGGGTCGCTGATGATTCCTTCCTTTCTAGCTCTGCTTCCTGGCCTTCAGCTGCTGCTGCTCTGGGGTAGAACAAGAGTGCCAAGGTTACGGTTTTTTATTAGGCCTTGATGAAGAAGATCTTGCTCCTTCTATTAGTCAGAAATATTATTCACTAATTACTAGTCTTTAATGTCAGAACTCTCCCTTGACTTGGTCATTGAGATTTTCATAAAATCCCTGTCGGGGACCCTGATGTGAGTTCCAGAAGGCAGACATTGCCTAGGCGAGACAGAGGCTGTCCTTCAAGATAATCCCAGAGTCTCTGCTGCGAGCATGGGCACTTCGAAGCCGCCTCACTGTGAGCCAGGGGAATACTGAGACCTCCAGGCTCTGCCATGTAGCTTAAGGGGTGGCCTTTGTCCCTCTTCCTTTCTCAAGAGACTCAGACCAGGTACTACCTGCCTGGCTGCTGGGCCCTCGGGCCAACCCGCAGTGGCCTGCCTTAGCATTTCTGAATTCCCATGATAGGCATTCAGCATAGGTATCGCCTTCAGCATAAACCAAAAAACATTAACTTGATCCTCCCTTGAAGCTGGCAAGAAGCAGGCTGGGAATGTACCATGGAAAGAAGAAAATGACCCTGCCAGATTCTCCAGTTTCCAAAGTTAAGAAGAGATCTGGTTGGTGCCTACCCAACAGCCTGCAGAGATGACTCTGGATGAGAGGCGTGTCCACTGGGGACTGCCTGGGAGAACCCCTGGGTCCTTCCCATTATAGCCTCGAGCAATTCCTTTTAGGGAAATGGGATGGCCAGGGTTGTAGATGGAGAAACCTATAAAGTGACACTGCATTTTCAGGGCAGAGGAGGAACTATTTTTGACCATTTAGGGGAAACTTTATTCTTGCCATTCATTTGATAATGCCTGTTAATCTCCATAAGTTGATAGTTTACCAATCCTTTGGTTTGGCTACAATGGCATTTCTTTCTTAAACCAGATCCCTGCTGAAATTAACTCCTGCACACAGCTTTCCTGCTCTAAATTCCTGCAGGGTGGTGGCTTCTGCATGGCATCAACATAATGCTTTGTGCATAGTAGGTGGCCAAATTAAATTGAGGTTTATGGGTCTGGATAGGAATAGGAATTTGTTAAATTTAGATAAAAAAATCTGTTTTGATATAGATAACTACCAATTTATTTCTAATGAAAAACATCTGTTTTTTTTTTAATTGTAACAACATAATATCACTCCCTTTCCATAATACTAGCAGTATTTTAACAGCTCTGAAAATCAGATGTCATTATCAGAACTTCTCTGATTGTGTTCTGTCTAAATCCTAAAGAAGTGTACCTGATAAAAATTTGAATTAGTTGAATATTTCTTTCACAAAGGAATATTTCACTCTGAAAAAGAGTGGAGGATATAAAGCCAAATATTCAATTTTTTTTCTTCTTGGATTTGAGTTTCATATGTAGGACCCACTCATGGTGGGAGCCTCTTGCTGATGTTGAAAGTGACGGCCGGTGACGTGGCTCTGCTGCTTGATGTCCTGCTGCTTTCCCTAAATGGCAGGGATTTTTATTCTGCCAAGGAACACAGTCCTCTCGAGTTTCCTCCACTAGCTCCAGATTTGATAATGCCAAATGACAAACTTGAGCATTTGAGATTTTCACCTAGAAAAACTGACCTTAAAAGGCTGACATTGATGTGTGGTATATTAATGGATTGTCAGCTAGAGCCAAATATTCTGTTTATGCATTTGTTAAAATTCTGTCAAAAGTTTAAACACCCTTAATTATCCACAGATCTAGTGTCCTTAGTTCACAATTTCTTGGTAAATACTACATTTTTTTCAAGGAACAGGAATTTTGCTGAGCCTCAGCTGAGACTCAATACCATTGAAATTGCCTTTGATAAGCAAAGTTCCACCTGCTTAGAGACACGAGTTCTGATATGAACTGGTGTCTCTGGAATTTGGATCCAGAGCTACTAAATGTATTCCCCACAAGCTGACAAAGTGGCCTGTGCTGTGCATGCAAAGGAGGCCCAAACTCATCCAGGTAGTGGACCTGGTCTGTTAGCTGTTCTAGGGAAGGGACGTGATCTCTCATTTCTCTTTCCTGTGTTTCCTCAACACACAGTCATCCATGGGTTCTGGAACCCTCAGACGTCAGTCAGCTATCATTAAATGTAATTTGGAGCCGTAACGATGCTGTTAATATGCCGTGGCATTTGGTTACCACTTTGCTATTGGTTACGATCCCTTCACTTATGGAGACCTCACCCTCTTTCATCTTTGTGGTTGCCAGGCTTGTAATTTGTTTTTCTGTTTAATAGAAACCTTAGAATCATTGGTATAAAGTATGCTATGAAAAACACAGGCTTTTTAAAATAGCTCTTTGGGCTTTAAAAATTAAAATATTATGTTTTCATTTCTACCAATACCAGTCAATGCATGTTTTACTATATCTCCTCTAAACTCTTTAACAAGATAATTTAAACAATTTCATAGCCACTCTTACCTCTGAGACCACTTTAAAAAAATTTTTTTAAAGATTTATTTATTTATGCATACAAGAGCTGGCATACAGTTCAGAGATGCGGGGGATGAGAGGACTCACCAGAGACAGAGTGGGGAACAGAACAGGCAGACTGACTGAAATACACTGCTGAGGGGAGCAGCAGGCGAGTCAGGAGAGGTTTGCTGTGCCATGTGGGTTGCTTCCTGGCCAGCTAGGGATTGAACTCGTGCTGCAGAGGCTGAGGATTGCTTCATAGTGCGGTGCTTAACCCCTTGTGCCACCAGGGAGGCCCCTGAGACCACTTTTATATGCCTCTTTATATTCTTTTATATAGAAGCAATGCAGGACAGAAAATGTATACAGCAAAGAGGACACTGAAAAATCTCAAATGCTGGCAGAGGTTTTGGCTCTGGATAGATAAAAATGTGGAAGAACGAAAATGTGGTAACTCCTAAGGTATCTAATTGTTGCCTTTCATTAAACACAAAAAGGCCCTTTTGCAGAAAGTGGATGTCATGGTGGCCATTCCTTTGATCTTTCTCATTAATGAGAAAATTTAAGTTGAAAATGATGCGATTAAACATGGCTTAAATAAAACACTTTTTAACCTAGTCAAGGATAAATACAGCTTCTAAATGTCTAATTTTAAGCATTTCAAAGCTCTAAAAATAGAAATATACCTTTAGTTAAGAAACGATTTGGTAATTATAAATTTCATCTGGAAAACAGGCTTCTTTTGTTTGAAATGAGGAATGATATACATGTAGTCAAGGTCACAACCCCCCCCTTTTTTTTTAAGAGCTGGGGTGTAGGCCAGAGTTGCAGGGGGTGAGAGGATTCACCAGAGACAGTAGGGAGCAGAACAGGCAGATCTACTGAAATACACTGCTGAGGGCAGCAGTGGGCGAGGCAGGAGAGGTTTGCTGTGCCATGTGGGTCAGCTCCCTGGACAGGGATCGAACTTGTGCTACAGTGGCTGTGGATAACTTCATAGTGCTGTGTCTTAACCCCTTGGGCCATGAGGGAGGCCCAAGGTCACAACTCTTAATTACAGGTCAATATACATCTTTCATGTACCCTCCTTTTTTTTTTAAAAAAAAAAGACTTATTTATTTATTTATACAAGCACTGGGTACAGTCAGAAGCGCAGGAGGGTGGGAGCAGGCAGACTGACGAAATACACTGCTGAGGGGAGCAGTGGGCGGCAGGAGAGGTCTGCGTGCCTTGTGGGACCCTCTCCTGGTGACTGGGGATTGAACCGGTGTAGCAACCGCTGCGCCACCGGGGAGGCCCTCCTTCTCCTTTTTAAGTTTCTAGAGGGGATCCACGGTCCTTGGCTCATGGCTTCTTCCTCCATCTGCAAAACCACCAACAGCCTTCTGAATCTTTCTTACATCACATCACCCTGACACTGCCTCCTGCTTCCACATTAAGGACCTCTGTGACACTGGGAGCTCATCTAGATAATCTAGGATAATCTGTCTTAAAGTCAGATACATAGCAGGTTTAATTCTATCTTCCACCTTAAGTCCCTTTAACAAGTAACTTAATATAGTCACAGCTTCTAGGGATTAGGACTAGGACATCTTTGGGAACAGGGAACATTCTTTGCTACCACTTGATAACTTCTTTATCTGAATACAAAGAGATATGTTAACTGAACTTTTCTAGATTCAAACTTTTTATTTAGTTGGGAAAAAAATAATCCTTTGCTAAAAAACGAGCACCTTCAACCAAAACAAATCCTAGCAATAGGATTACAGACTTGAGGCTACTAGAGGGGGAGAGGCCAATGGTCTAGAGTAAAGGACTATGGGTCTTTGATGGTGGGGGTGGTGTGGTGACATACATTCCCCTAAATCATGTACAATGTTGTAAACCCATGTTACCTCAAGAAATAAAAATAATAAAGAAATATAGGTAGCCAAATGTTTTTAAATGCTAGGTCTTACCAATCATTGTTAATTATAAATTTCATAATTTAGAAAATTAATTATATAATTAATTATATATAATTGTATAAATTATAAAATTAATTAAGTACCCAATAAATGGATGCCTTCATAACAATTGTATTATTAGCACAAAAAATCCTATGCTCAATGATAGGTCAGGAAGGACATTCTTCTTTCCTTAGATACAGTGTGTGAGGACAAGTTTTTACAAAGGTGGGTGACAGACACTTTGTGTAAGAAAAATGTGTGTTTGTAGACATTGTGTGCTGGAACTGGCTCTCGTTGGCTTGTGTGCACCGTTGTGCATTTATTTCCTAAGTCCATATTCAGTGATATCACATTGAATGGCTTATAATTAGCCAGGGTGGAAGAATTTACACCATGGAAATGGGGAAACACTACAAGTAGGAGAGCTTGATGACACACGTTAACCAACACACACTGGGGTGGAGACTCACTGCCTTTGGTTTCTGTGCACAGCCACACTGAGTGGCAATGCTGCATGGTGGGTTCCCCAGTCTGTCGGTGGAGAAGAGCAGGCACCAGGATGGGCCTGGACCACCTGGCCCAGCCACAATCTCAGCGGATGCAGTTCTCCCAGTACTGTCTGGGATTAGTCTTTAAGAGCTTGAATAATCTGAATATTTGAAACCATCTGAATGGTTTATTGAATTGCTCTTTCTGGGGATGTGTTTACTGCTTGTGCAGATGTAAACAGCCACAGAAAATGTTGCGAGGAGGATTCGGCCTTCACCCAACCCAATTCAACATGTGTTTTAGCAGCAAACCAATCTGATGGTGGCAATTTTCCTAGCAGGGAAATTTTGGATGGTTGTGTGGTTTCTAACTTTATTCTTTTTCATTATACACGTGAACTATTTGGATCAGATTGGTTTTCCTTAAAAATATGATCCTAATTAATTTCTACTGAGTTGATTAAAAAAGAGAGAGGGAGGGAAATTACTACCTTCAGAGACTTTGGCCTCAAGTCCTTTGATATTTGAGATAAATTTTTTTATCCCCCAGGATGCAATCTTTCAGTAGCATGTAGGCGAGTTTCCAGTAAAGGAAAGAATAATGAAAAATCTAATATGAAGGCTATAATTTTCTAAGGAAGTCTGTTCCTTATTAAGATCAAGTGCATATCAGTCATGTTTTTGGAACATCTGTTGAGTTCTGGGCGGCCATGGGTGCTCCATGAGTGGAAAAGTTTATCCAGTGCAATAAAGTTTTCTAGTTCAATAGACATATGAAAAAGAGACAAGGAGATATCTTTTGTATCTCATCTGCAGAGTGAGTACATCTGCATTATCTGGTAGAAAAGAGCTTGGCCATATAAGAAGTGGGTTTGAATCCTAACCCTGACTGTGTGGGTCTCATTTTCTTTCTGCAAATAATGAGGAGGAGAATATTTGTCTTAAGATTCACAGAGGGAGGTCATGAGAACCAAATGCAATAACATATGTGAATGAGACTTTTATAAAAGAGTAAGAACACAATTAACAGAGTGTATAGCAATAATATAATAGAGGTTTTGAGTATGGTTAAGTATTAAATTTGCATTGCAAGTTTCCAGCCTTTGACAATTCTAATTTCTTTCCCTTTATCTAATTTGCTATAGCAGTACAATATGGTTATATTATTTTGAGATGAATTTCCCATATTATAAGATGAATTATCATTTTATCATTTGGGGATGAAAATAGTAAAAATGTTTCATCTTTTTTCCACTTCACTGTCTTTTTAAAAATTTCTTTCACTTTAATAGAAGTGCCCCTGAAAGTATCTCAGCATAACGTGGATTTCCCCAGGCCAGTGTGCCTGAGAGTGTAGGTGTGCCAGTGGCTCTGGGGGGGTTGGTGGCACTCTTTCTGTGGCCCCCGTGCAGCTGGGTCTCTTGGCCCCCTCTCTCTATTTCTCCTTTTCTTCTGTGCCCCCCCTCCCCTCTTGGAAGTGCATTCAAGCTTTTGTGGGAACCTGAGCAATATCTGTGGTCAACAGTGGGTGTCTTGTTCTTCTTCCCCTTTCCAAATTTCAAATCTGACGTGAAAAGAGAGGCAACTATATTTAAATGTGATTTTTTTGATTTCTTAAAAATACTCCTATCCTTTGTTCTCTGTCTTTAGTTCATACCCATGGCAACCTTGTGGAAGTATCTATTCAACATAAAGCTGATTGAAAAAGGGAGAAAATGTTAATGAATCTAGAAAATAAACATTTTAAGATTTACTTAATGTATCAAGGAGACCAGCATAACTTCCTTTCTTGGGTATTTTTTCTGTTTACAGAAATAATAGGAATTAATCATAGAAAAAGTGATAAATATGGAAAATTTCAAGGAAGAAACATGTTGCCTGTTATTCCACTATTCAGAGATAATCTTTATTAACATTTTTAGAATATCTCTCCCATGTTATTCTCTTTACAGTAATATATAAATCTCCTTTTTCATATATTTAAGAGCATATAATAATTATGTTTTATAGCCTGATTTTTAAATTATCTATATTTAACATTTCCTCATATTTTCAAGTATTCTTCTACAATATAGCCCTGGACCAGAGTAGGAATTGAGTAAATGTTTGCTGAATAAATGAATAAATAATGTTGAATGGACTGAGGGGGGGATTGTGAAACTTGTTATGGTGACTATGAACTTTAAGAGTCTTATTTTGGGTCATTCAGAGACTTCTCAGAGCAGTCAGAACATTTGCACCAGCTGCAACAAACAGAAACCCAACTGAAACTGACTTAAAATAAGGACATGTGCTGAATTACATGAGTGAAAAATCCATTGGTTTTCAGACTTCAGGTAAGGCTTGATCAAGCCTCTTGCTTTATTTTTTTTCCTGTGTTCAACATGGTTTTGCATTCCTCTATTGGCTTTTTTAAGCCAAGTTAGTTCCCCTGGAAATTTTTGGATAGCTGATTTTGGCCATCAGAGCTACATGCTCTCTTGTTCACAAAGAAGTAAGGAAGAAACAAGAGAGAGGACTTGATGTAGCTCAAAAAATAAAGGTTTCATTTCCCCTGAAGGCTCTGGAAGATCTCTCCAATGTTTTATTGGCCACAGTGAGTAAGGATATCTCCATTCTGAAGTCAGTCACCAACCACCAATTATGGGACTACCGTGATTAACTCACACAAGACAGCCAGAGTGAAATAATTATTAGTATTGTAATAAAGTTCTTCAGAAGAAAACAACCACGAAATATCAATATTTAGGTATTTTCTTGGCTTGCTTAAATATCTATTTATTGGCTGGAGGTTGTCTTATCTAGGCTGCAGCCAGCTGATGTTGCTTCTGCTTTACATCTCTCCATCTCTGTCCCACATAGCTTCTTTTTCTGGAATCACAGGCAAGTTCTTCTCATGGTAATAGCAGAAGTGAAAAACATGGAAGGAAGCATGTGAGACCTCTTAAGGCTAAAGGTTGGAAGTGACACATAATTACTTCTGTCTCATTTTATTGACCAAAACAAGTCACCTGGTTAAATTTAAAGAGGAGGAGACTCCTCTGTCTGGTGAGTGAGGAGACTTCAAAACCATATGCCAGTGATGCTAACGGTCAGGTGAGCAAGTAAGCCCTTGGTTTTGATGAAAGGTTAAGGGAGCACCAAGATAAAGAATCAGGATAGGGCCTCCCCCGTGGCGCAGCGGTTGAGCGCTGGGTTGCGAAGTTGGCCGCGGCCTCTACAGCGCCGGTTCAATCCCCGGCTGCTCCCCGGCCACCGGAGGAGGGTCCCACATGGCGCGCAGACCTCTCTTGCCACCCGCTGCTCCCCTCAGCAGTGTACTTGGGTCCTTCTGCCTGCTCTGCTCCCCGCTCTGGCTCTGGTGAATTCTCTCACCCTCCCGCGCTTCTGACTGTACTCAGTGCTTGTATAAATAAATAAGTAAATGAATAAATAAATCTTTTTAAAAAAAAAAGAATCAGGATAATGGAAGTTTAATGAAATATTTTTGAAAATGAAACTTAATGTCAAAAAATGCATCATGAGCAAAATATCAGAACTTTAGATAGAGACAGGGTTCATATGGGGGAGAGAGCAGAGTCAGGGTCAATAACTCAATCTACCATAAACCATACCTCGCATGCCTCAGTTTAGGAGGCTTAACAATAACTGTCCTCTTGAGGCTTACTGTTTGTTTCTTTCTAGATCTGTAGATCAAATATCTGGTTATCTTGGAAGTATTTAAGAAATTTAACAGGAATAATCTCCAGGGGATAGCCTTAAGAATAAAACATTTCTTTGGTAAGAAAAGAAAAGAAAACGTGAAAATAAAATTGAGTCCCATTTAATGGTTCCCGTACATTAATATGTTTTTTTGTTTGTTAGTTTAAGAATTAGTGCAATTTCCATGAAAATTAAAATTAGAAGTATAGTACAATGATTCCCTAGGGTACAGTTTCATATTTTTGGATTTTTAAATACCTGTCTTGACAACCTAAAAGTCTTTTTTGGATCAATCACAAGTTATGCCATGGTTAACTTTTCATGATTGGGAATTGGCTCAGGAGCTCAAAAGCACACATCTGTGTGAGGATACCTTTCTCTTGTGTTGTCAGGTGAGTGATGTACCCCTGGGATGTTGCTGGGAAGAAAGGCTTCCCAACTTCACAGGATGTATTTATGTAAAATGGCTATGGGTCTGCAGGCTGCCACAGAATTATGTGAGAAATTATTTTCAGGGAAACCAGAAAGAAAAAAAATCAAATCTAAAATTTTATCATGACTTTATATAAAAAGCAAATTTCTTCTCTAGCTTGCAAGGCTAGAGCTACAACTTACTCCTTCCTAAATTTGTTCTCATGGGACTCATCTTCTGGGCCTTACGCGATGATGGCTGTCATCCCAACGTCACCTCATTTGACAAGCTCCTCCCAATCCAGCTGTACCCAGAGATTTATGGAAAGAGGGTGAGGGTGAGGACTGGCACCAAACCAAGGAGATTAGGGATCTTATTTGCTGAGAACTGACTGATGCTCAGTGAGCTGTTAGCCTTAAAATATTTCCCACAATGGCTTGATATATTTGCCCTTATTGTCATTTATATGATAAATAAAGGCACTACATCTCCCAGAGGTGTGTTAGAAAGTCAACGTGTGAACCTACAGTTAACTCAGGTAGTGACTGATAGTGTTCAGGGTTACACGTCCAGTGGATTTAAGATGCAGGCAGAGAAAAGAGTATAAATCCTTGAGAAGCTGGTGACAGCTGGGTAGTAAGGAGGACAGCAAATACAATTTGGAAATAAGTGTGAAAGTGAGTGAGATCTAGGGGGAGATTATTAGGGGAGGCAGGAAGAAAGTTCATGATTTCAGGGGTTTCTGTGGTGACTTAACTTAAGATGGGAATATGATTTCCCACAAAGAACAAGATTTGGAGCAAATGCTGCAAAGGAAGGGATAAACTTAGTCAAAATCAATATACCCATTAAAAAATAGTCAGTTAGCTTGATGCTATGTTTATCCAAAAACTTCCCCTTTGAAATTTTATGCACAGTCTTTTTTTCCAAATTGAAATAACATTGCATTTTAGCATAACATAAGTTTCAGGCGTATGCACAGTCTTAGGAGATTTTCCCTTTTATAAACCCAGATGTAATTGTACCAGATTAGAAAAAGCTTAGTGAGTTCTTACTGTCTACAAAACTGAAATTTAAACCATTCAGCATGGCATAACTTGGTCTTTAAAATCAGACTTTGTCCTATTTTATTCAAAACCCAAAATAAATATTTACTGAGAGCCTACTGTGTGCTGTTTCAGGATCTGTACACACGAGTGAACAAAAGCCACTTCATCCACACCTCCCACACCATAGTCACACTAACCCTGCTTATGTTCATGCTGAGTCCTTCCCACGCCTTTCCTGGGTTTTGCCTTGGAACTCCTACGCATCCTTGAAGACCCAACTCACCACAGCCTTTGACCTTCTAAGGGAAGGTCAAGCAGAAATAATTGTCCCCATTTCCGTTTTCAGATAGTTGCTAGTTTATATTTAAGCACAGGCGTTAGAAAGATGTTAAGATTAATAGTTATCTATTTCTAGATTTGTAAAGCCAGTGACAAATGAGGGCCTGAAACAGAGCAAGCAATGATTGTGACTAATCAAGGAAAGACAAATCATGGGGGGAGAGCAAAGGAGAGAGAGAGAGGGAGGGTGAGAGAAAGAAGCCTACCTTTAAATTTGTCGCCAGGGCAGGTCCTAGGTGTATAAGTGCTGGTGCGATGCTGTGGAGGGCCCAGTGCTGAAGAGCAGGCTATGTGAAACAAGCTGGAAGGTGAAGTTTCGGTGTCAGGAACATAGCTCTACAATTATGCCCTAGCACTCTGCTGTGTTCTGGGATTGGTTCCAGTACAGTGAATGTGTGCGTGTGTATGTGAGAATGAGTGTGTGTGTGCAGGGTACAGCGAGGAGAGACTGTAACTATAAAGGCTGAAACTAGTTGAGGAGAGAGAAAGTTAAAGAAAATATAGGACAGTATCTTGCAAATATGGCTGTGTCCTGGGATTCCTCTTCCATGTAACTTAGCCTGTGTGTGTGTGTGTGTGTGTGTGTGTGTGTATGAGGTGAAGATCACGAAGAGGGCACGAAGAGGGTTACTAAATGTGGATGAATGCAAGTGATAGTGGGGGCAGGGACAAGACAGAAAATTACAGATTTTCTAGATCAAGGTCAGGACACAATGATGGGCCCCTCTCCTAGATGTCTCGTTCCTTTTATAGCAACTTTCAGAAAAATTCCTTACTTAGCTTGTTGACAGTTTCATTTCTCAGAGGGTACGGGGGACTGAGGGAAACTGCTCCTTTTGATAAATTTTAATGAACAAGGCAGAAGTTGAGTTCATGGCATGCTACTTATGGGCACCTTGGGAGAACATTTGTGATAGCTGGCCAGCCAAACTCAGATGTGGACAGATTTTATGAACTCCAAATTTATAGAATGCTGATTTCTTTTTTTTTAAAAAGATTTCTTTTTATTTATTTATGCATACAAGAGCTGGGGTACAGGCCAGAGGGATGGGGTGGGGGTAAGAGGATTCACCAGAGACAGAGTGGGGAGCAGACCAGGCGGATCTTCTGAAATACACTGCTGAGGGGAGCAGCGGGTGAGACAGGAGAGGTCTGCTGCGCCATGTGGGTCAGCTCCCTGATCCGGAATCGAAATCAGGCCGTAGTGGTTGGGGATAGTTTGATAGCACTGAGACTTTAACCCCTGTGCCACCAGAATGCTGATTTCTTAAAATTTAGGGGAAAGATGAATATGCTTTCACAGCTGAGGATTTTGGAAGAGATGAAGGCTCTGGATGTCCTGACGCGTTTGCAAGCCAGATTGAGTGATTTCTGCTGATCTTCATGAGAATACAAGGGAGCTCCCTGCCCTCC
The DNA here is from genome assembly GCF_014898055.3 of Talpa occidentalis. Lineage (NCBI taxonomy): Eukaryota > Metazoa > Chordata > Mammalia > Eulipotyphla > Talpidae > Talpa > Talpa occidentalis. The sequence goes on along the minus strand of NW_023602073.1, from coordinate 141,089,847 downwards.
TTTCCTTCCCTCTATCACCTCAAACTGTGGCTGCACTAATAGGAGCTCTTTAAATCTAAAGGGACAAGTACAAAAGCTGGCATGAAAGCATAAAACCTAGATAAAAACAAGATGGTAAGCATATCAAGAATAGTTTCAGAGTTTACCAAAATCCCAGGAGAACAGAGGTTTGTAAAAGGGACTTAAGAGTTTGTAGCCCTATTAGGTCTGAAGATCAAGGGAGCAATTTGGGAGACAAGAAAGCCCAGTTGTTAACAGCTGGGGTGTCACCTCTCAGCTTTCATATCAAGCTATGAGATACCATAGTATCTATCCCATAGGGTTGTTTTGAGAAATAAACAAAATGATGAGCGTGGAACACTTGGAACAGCATCTGGCCCCCAGCAGGAGGAGAATATAATCTGCGTGAGCCCAGCGTGTCCTGACAGAGACATTAGGCAGGCGCTGTGCAAGGAACCCTGGCATGTGGTGGTCCGCCATCTTGAAATCCCCACCCACATGGAACTTCTATGAGGGAGAAATCAAGAATGAATAGCCGTGTGGGTAGTGGAGGAGAGCTGTGGGAGGAAGACATACTTATACTGAGACTGGAAAGAGGTGGTGGAGAGGGCAGAAGCAATAACAGAATGGGAGAGTATGCAGAGTTAGGGAGCTGGAAGTTGGCCATGATTTGAGGGCATGGAGAGCTGACTTAGAGAAAGCAGAACTTTTGTACTTTCTGTTTTGTTTTACTCTTTTTGGCAAGTAATAATAAATTTGAGACTTACAGGTATAAATATTGGAGAGGGAAAATCAATGAGCACCTAGCTTTTTCAAATGCCCTTTAGGCTGTTGGCTCCTAACTTCCTCACCTAAATAGCTTCCTGTCAGATGGTCCATGCTGAATGGCCCCACCTGTGAACTTCTGCTGTGAGCTTGGGATTTCTTTAACATTTTAATTTTAAAAGCTATAGTTGAACAAAAGACATGAGAACTTCCATTGGTGGTTTTATAAAAAGTTTTATTTTAGTGGTGCAAATTAAGTCAACGGAGGAAATGATCCAGGAAGCTTTGAGTTTACTTTTTCTGGAAGTTGTTTCATACAATCTGCAAGGGCAACAGTGTCCTATAAGAAAGAGATTATTGGAATAGTACTGAACTTTTAGCCCAGGGCAGACCATTTGTTTTTAAGTCGAATCCTAAGCAGCCATTTCCCTATGAGTTAGGAGAACATCTTTGATAAAAAGTCCAGTGACCATTGTATAATTAGTAAAGCCTCCAGGAACAGGAAGGAGGCTGGCTCTAAGGACATGCTGTTTCAGTATTGTTTGGGGAATACACAGCCTGGAGCACTGAGGATGTGGGAAGTGTCTGACTGTCAGAGAAGGAGCTAGAGGGTTGTTGTCAAGGTGTACACTTTTGTGAACAAAGTAAGGTGTGGAGTCAACCACATGCCATCTTCAAATTCATAAACAGAACCAACAAAATACACTGATTTTGTGCACATATATTTTTATCTAATTGTGTAAGCACAGCTAGAGATATTACCTCAGGAAAGAAAGAGAATGTTAGGAGGAGAAATACCGTCTAACTTATATACGAGTTGTTTTATTCACTTTAATGAGTACTACTTACTTCAGTAGCTGGAAATTTGATTTTTTTTAAAGATTTATTTATTTATGCATACATGAGCTGGGGTACAGGTCAGAGATGCAGGGGGTGGGGGGAGGGTCAGAGGATTCATCAGAGTCAGAGTGGGGAACAGAACAGGCAGACTGACTGAAATACACTGCTGAGGGGAGCAGCGGGTGAGACAGGAGAGGTCTGCTGCCCATGTGGGTTGCTCCCTGGTAGGCTGGGGATTGAACTTGTGCTGCAGAGGCTGCGTCCTGGTTCATAGTGCTGTGCTTAACCCTTGTGCCACCGGGGAGACCCCGGAAATTTGATTTTTAAATAGTTAAAGATAATTGCATTAACAAGGGGTAGTGGAGATGGATCAAGGGTGCAGTGGTGGTAGGAGAAATACAGGGACTAAACCTGAAGGGAGAAATCAACTGCTGCCCCCAAATTAACAATTTAATTGTTAAATAAATAAATTAAAATTAATTAAGAAAATAAATAAATTAAAATTTTCAAAAAGATATTTGCATCAGATATCAAATGTAAGAGAAACAAGGAAAAATGCCATGATGATTTCACATCCTATTCCATAAATGTAACCTTTTATTTTATAATATATTTATATTTTACAATGTAATATTTTATAAATTATAAATTGATAAGTGATATTAAAGTTAGAACTCAAGGTGATGTTAAAATATATTATTTTTTTGTAAACTTATGATATTTTACAACTAGATTTTAAAGGGATCTGCTGTGAGATAAAGGATCCATTGCTCTCCTTGCTCGAATCTTTGGGAGAACCAGGGACCACACCAGGCTGATCTGTGGCCAGTGCTCTTGCCACCGCTGCCGGTGCCCAGGGGGCTCCTGGCCCAGTTTGAGAAGCCAAGGGCTTCTCCATCCAGATCATTCTCCACTGTCCTATTGTTGGATCTTTAAGCTCCACTGACAACTAATGTTATGCTCTCCGTCTGCCACTTCATCATAACTGTGACCTTGACTCTTAGAAAATGTCACTTCATGTCTGTCTGGCTAACTCTGAGCCTGGGGGTTAGGGTGTGGGACTTGTAGCTGCAATGTCTGGGTTCAGACCCTAGCTCTACCATGCAGGAGCTGCTGGACTTGGCAAGTTCCTTCATCTCCCTTGCCTCATGAATAAGGATAATGCTGGCATTTCCACACAGGCCAATAGGAGCAGGAAACGAGTTACTACATTACAAGATTGCTCAGCACAGTGTCTGCCATATATTGTTATGCACATCGCTTGCTACCTTGTCCAGTGTTGGTAGCACCTCTAGTGTGGGGCTTTTTGACTACTCCCTCCTTTGTGCGTCCTCAGCAGCCTGCACGGGGTTCTGGGTACATTTAATCATCCAATTCTTTTATTACATTGTCTCCCTGCCTTTCACTCTTGAACTTTGAGCAACTTGAGGACAAGACTCAAATCTTCCACTTCTTGGAGTTGCCAGCATTTGGCACGGTGCTTAGCACTGAGCAGAGGATAAATTGATGTTGAAGGGATGGAAGGAATGATGGAGGGATAAATCCATCCCCGAGATCCTTCCTTATTTAGGCTGTTTCCAAATGCTCCAGAAAGACTCAGCGTTTGTGCGTGCATTTTGGTATGCCTGTTAGCACTTCAGTCTTATTGGTGTGTGTTATCTGATTTATCTTTCTTTAGATCAATTCCATTAAAACTAAAATTTGTGCGCCTTTCTTTGGTTTCTTTTTCGTTGCCTTCTAGAAGATTCTGAAACGGACTTATTTTTTCTTTTTTTCAAGTCAAATGGGATGGAAGTAGTAGGGGGGACAAAGTGCGGAGGTGGCTTCTCTTGGGGCGCCCTAAAGATAGTAACCTGAATTTCAAGGCATGTTTTAGATTCCACAGTATAATATGAGAAAAGGAACCAATCCCTTAAATGAAGAACTTTCAGTCACGTCTACCCAGGTTCATGTTTCAGTTTCATTTCTTTTCACCAGCTCCTCGCCTTTGGTGGAGTTTGAAGTAGAAACAATTAGGAAAGGGAGTACACTTAGAGGGAGAGAAATAGGAACCACCCCTTTCAAAGAATAACCAACAGGGCTGTCCTTTCAGGCAGGGGTAAGCTAGTCAGGTGAAAATTCAGACCACCCACATCCTGTTTAAAGAGAAATGTTACATTATATAGCAAAAGGGCTCAGATGAAGCATCTACTACTTTTTAAGTTATGGGGGCAGGGAAGGTTTTGCAGTAACCTATTTCCATTTCCTAGTGCACAGAAACTAGATATAATAGCGATCTGTTATAAATAAACACAATGTCTCCTCCCAACATTCTTTATGACTTCTCTCTGGTCTACTTGATCTGTAAAAATGAGATGACTTGAAAACTTGTCCTTGATTTTAAAGCTGAACAAGATATATTGATTATACAAATATTTTTATGTCGCTATATATCTTAATAAAATAACATTCCTGTCTGCAGTGCATGTCAGGCTGGGAAACCTGCTCAATGCCAGACCTATTTATTTAAACCGGGAAAGGCAATTATGTTGGCAGCCACTCAACTTGTCACACTCTCAGTGGTTGAAAACAGATAATAATAATTTGGGGTGCACACAAGCAGATTTCTGAAAGAAGGGCATTAACCCTGTGTATTATGAATCACCAGGGACTACTGCCCTGTGCTGAGACCAACAGGGGCGTAGCTAATTTCCTCTTTCTTTGTAGAGTGTGAACCCACGCGGAGATCCTAATGGAATTTCAGATTCAGATTCTAATTTCTGGGAATTCCAGTTTATAATGAAGTGATGAAAGGACTGGGTTCCAGGTCAGCCTTTAGTAGGCTTTCTGGTGTGATACAGTTGTTACTTCCCCATGAGGAAAGGCTTGCTCAGCCTGCCATCCTTCCATGGTTTGTCCTGGGGTCGAGCACAAGGGGGGATCTGCTGGCCACCTTTGGGGATCAGTCTAACAGCCCCACATAGAGGAGACCCCACATAGAGGAGATGGACACATCAAGAAGTGTCCTTGGGAGGACACTTACTGTCTGCAAGCCAGAAAGCAAGGCCTCACCAGACACCAAATCTCCTGGCAACTTGACCTTGGACTTTCCAACGTTCACAACTGTGGGAAATGATGTTGCTGTTTAAGCCACAGAGTCTGTGGTATTCTGAGAGAGCAGCTGAAACTAAGACACTAACATTAAACAGAAAAACAGTATATTCAGCTAGACTGCAGAGCGCTAAGAGATTCTGATTTATATTTAAAAATTATTTTTATTGACATTAAATTAATATTCATGTGATCAAGAGAGTAATTTGAGTTATCTCAAATCTTAACTATTGTGGTATTATATTTCTGAACAAATTAATTGAATTTGATAAAGATGGATATTGCATCCTCAAAACCAATACAACAATAGACCCAAGACTAGGTTGACATTGTTTAAATGATTGTGTATGTTTAACATGATCTCTAACAGGGCACTGTTTAAATATGTGTGTTTGATTGGCAGAAAGGAGTGACATATTGAGCAGCATGTGGAGCCTTCTTTATCCATTTTCTAATAGAAAGCAGAGTCTGATGGCACAGGGAAGATAAAATTGAACATGAGAGTAAGGGAGGAAAGGTTGGAAGTCTGGAGTGAAAGGGGAGGGGGGCATCTAATGAGGTGCCTGAGGAACATCTTAGGCCTCCAGGAGCAGTCTTTGCTGGTCAGTGGAGTGGGTAGCAGAGAGGCTAAGTTTGCCTTCTCTCCAGTTCTTCCTGCTTCTCATTCATACGCCTGCTCAGGGAAGACACCCTGAAGTCTGATTCAGTGGCTTGTACAGATGTGATGAGAGTCCAGTCCTTTGGCTTGAGTTATAATAGCAATCACAGTTTGGCTTGTAAATCACTCCAGATGCATAGTGTGGATTAGTTTCTGACAATATTTGCTTGGGAGTCTCATATGTTCTCTTGAAGATTGCAGTCAGTCTGACCCTCCTTTTTGACCTTGTATCATTTGCACTCTACTTCCTCATCCTCAGTGTTGAAACAGTGGCTTGCAAACAGCATACACTGTGAACAGGTTTTAAAGGAGAAAGCTCTTCCTTTTCTTATAAGGACACCAGCCCTATGGGATGAAGACCCTACTTTTCTGACCTTATTTCTCCTTTATCACATTTCATAAGCCATATCTCCAAATATAGCCACAGTGGGAATTAAGGCTTTACATTAAAAATTTGTTTTGGCAGGGAGGACACAAACATTTAGCTTATACCTCGTATTAAAGTTAAGTATGTAGCTCTAAATATTTATATTAGTTAAACTATAATAAGTTAACTTTGTTATTCTTTAAATAACTTTATATTGGTCAAAAAAGTAATGAATAAATGCAACAGATATTACAACTTAAAATCTGTTCATTATATTATATATAAATTGAACCACAACAAAGAATAAAAGGACAATAGGAAGAGTAGAAAAATAAAGGCAGTGGTTCTTGATTTATTTATTTATCTTTCAAGTTAACAAGCCTAATAGAGACATTACCATTATATAATAATAATAATAATTAATACTAATAATAATAAAATTCTTTAGCTTTTTGGTACTTCATAGCTTACAAAACATTTTGACCCATATGACCTCATTTCCACTGGGATTCCAGAAGCTCGGGGGTGCATGTATTTATTAAGTGGTGCTAGGGTTCTTAGCAGAGTGGGGCTAATAGGACAGCCCCCTTGTGGATGTAGGCGTGTTCCCACTGTTTCAGGGCCTACAAGAATCCTGCTACTTCCCCAGGGTAACAAGTCAGATACCTGCTCTGGCAAAAGAGACAGTTAGACTAACCTTTCAGATTCCTCTCCCCTACCCTACCTTCCAGGCTAAATAGGAAGACCCTAGCAATACAGATAAGGAAGATCCCTGCTACTATCTGATCACCTAGATAAGGCCCTTAGCTGAGGGCCTCGTCCTTAGAGAATCTTCAATAAAATGTAATTAGAGATGATGATGATAATAATAATAATAATAATAATAATAATAATAATAATAATAATGGCACAGTCAAATACCTTGACCACCAGGGTCAACCTCAGGTTGTCCACAGCTGGGCTGTCAGCTGTGGTCACAGGGGAGCTACTCCATTTGGGGGCTGCTTTTAGCAGTGTGATTGAGGATTCATATTCTTCGGCTCTATGCAGAAAAGTCTGAGACCCGTCTGAGTTTACTTCTAGAACACACTGTCCACTAGATTGGCAGCCCTATGGGGACAGGAGATACCTCTGCTGTGTTTAGGGCTGTATCCCCAGTGACAAACTCAGAGCCTGGCTCATAATAGGTGATCAGCAGATATTAGCTGAACAAAGGCTCATACTTGGCAATTGGGGGCCTTGAGGAGGTAACCAAATACCAAGTTCAGGAGAAAACCTGCCCCTTGTTAACGTTATTGCAGACAAAATAAAAGAACAAAATAAAGAAGTCCATAGAAACAGCTTGAATGAAACGCAGTCCAATTCTCCTGGCCAATTCCTCAGTTCACTAGATCTAAGTAAAGTGTCCCAACCCTCTGTCAAAGCATTTACATATGCCTTACTAATCAAAAGCTTAGGATTGTGGCAAGGCCTTAGCTTGCTTGCAGCACCTTTTGATCACCACAAATTCTAGACTTGTCCATGACATTGTTTTGATGGTGATGTTGTAGCTGGAGCCATGGCCTGTCTATCAGACGGCTTAGCCTCTGCTTCCTGGCTCAGCAGCTGGTCCAGGTGACCTCACCACATAATCCCAGTAAGCTCTGACCATAGCAACTCTGGGCCATGGGGTTTAACTTAATGGCGACCCAGAGGCTAGTCCCAGCCTTAGTTTGGGCTTGTCTCTTGAGCGATCATATGACATTTGTGTTGATAGCAGTCAGACATGCCAGGCTCACTGGAAACACAAATGCCCTGCGTGTGTGTCTACAGTGAACCCTTTCTAAGAGTCACTTGAGTTTTAGACAGAGAAACGCGTTCCTAGCTGGATATCAGTCGGCAAGGCACTGACATTCCACACTCAGTTGAGTTAATCCCTTGTAGAGGTCCCAGAGATATTTCCACTGCTGCTGTCTTCCCTTCTAAACTGGTCATCTGAAAATGATAAATGTGAGTTTTACTGCTAAGATTAGATATTCCCTCAGCCCCAGCTCTCTGAAAAGTGGGGGTGGTTTTGAACATGAACATTAAAGGAGTAAGAGGACGGTATATCTAATGTCGTCTAGGATGTGATATTCTCCGTGGGTAAGCAAAGATGTTTTCTTTGAACAGGAAACCCAACAGTGTTCTCCAAGTCTACTATGTAAGTGAACCTGTGTTTTAAGAAGAAATGAATTTGTGGCCTTGGAAGCCTCACCCAACTTCCAGGCTGTGCAGGCTGCTGCCTCTTCTCCCTGTGAGAATCTCCCTGCCCTGGTCAGGGGTGGGTGGGGCTGTTGAGTAGCATAATGGAGAAGCATTGCCCTTGGAGGGGCTACCGCCCTGGGAGGGCAGGGTCCAGAGTGAGAGCATTTATTCAGTCAGTGACCTCAATCAGCACTGGGTCACTGGGCTGGGCTATGCAGGGTCAGTGTTGATTGTGATGAGTTTGAACCTGTGCACATGCTCCCAGGTTTGGAGGCTGGAGGAGCACATGGTAGAAACAAATGACACCTCTCTTGGGTGGAGAGAAGGCCAGGCACCCTCTAGAATAGGTCAAAAGAAATATGGACTCTCGGGGATGTGTTCAGGGTATTGGAAATTCCCAAGTTCCTAGATGCAGCTTCATGGTTGTGCAGTTACATTCTCTTTCTCTCCCCCACCCCCATCCTTGCTCTCTCTTGTTGACATAACATTGCATTATAGCATTATATACATTTCTGCTGTAAATCATTAAAAATCAACATCTGGATATACTACATTAAGTTCCCACTGAAAGTCCAGTTTTATCCTTTACTATTACAATTGTCCCTTTTACAGGATTTACCCACTCTCCTTCCCTCTACTCTTCCAGTAACCACTAATTGGCCTCAAAGCCTGAAGGTTTATTTTTGTTTTATTTAATTCATCTGCTTCTTTGTTTTGTCAGTTACATTCCTGTTAGGGCATTGGCTGCCTGGTCTGTGCCAGGCCCCAGGCTGGGTGTTGGGAATACCAAAGTGACAGGAGCTCACCAGTGGGTGAAGAAGGAAGAAAATAAACAAAAAACATGTGCTGGTAAGTTTGGGTGAAGTAGGACAGAAATAAAGAGAGGAAATAGAGCAAAGGGCCATGGGAACACTGAGTATGGGTGTTTTGGGTGGGGAATGGTCAGGAAAATTTCATGGGAAAAATAATGTCTAAACAAGTTAGAAGAGGTGGACAGTTGTCAATTGTTTAATAAATGCATTTAGTGAGGGGGGAGATTTGAGGCAGCACAATCCCCGGAGAAAGGGGCCCATCACATCTTGAACTTACTAGCAGTAGGGTGCTTGCAGTGTTGGGGGACTAGCTGTTACATGGGAAGCCTTTACTTGTTCCTGGGAATTAGCCCCTGCCACAAGTGTCACATAGAGGATGCAAAGGGATTTGGCTTTATAGAATAGGTCTTAGGAAGCCATTGAAAACTTTGTAAGCTGGAGAGACCTGGGTTCCAGTGAGCATAGATGCAGTAATCCTCAATAAAATATTGGCAAGTTGAATTCAGTGATATTTAAAAAAAAAACACACCCTGACCAAGGTTTATTCCAGGGATGCAAGGATGGGTCAACATTTATAAGTTGATCAATGTAATTCACATTAACAAAAGGAAAGGTAAACATCATACCATCATATCAATAGATGCAAAGAAAGAATATGACAAGATTGAACATCCATTTATGATAAAAACAAATTCTTTTTTTTTAACATTTATTTATTTATAAGTCAGAAAGAAAAAGAAAAATACCGGATGGTCTTACTCATAGCAGGAATTTAGAAAACCTAAATAAGGGACCAGGAAAAAGACTCACTATAATAAAGTAAAAATCAAAATCAACAAGCAACTATAAGCCAGAGACACACTATGGGGGAAGAGGGGCTGGGGGAGGAAGGACTAGGGTCAAAATAAGGGGGGTGCAATTGTATGGGGGAATATAACCAAAATGAAAATGCATACATTGTGAAAAAATGAAAAATGATGTAAGAATTATATAAAATAAAATATTTAAAAAAAAGATTTATTTATGCATGCAAGAACTGGGGTACAGGCCAGAGGTGCAGGAGAGGGAGTGAGAGGATTCACCAGAGACAGAGTGGGGAGCAGAACAGGCAGACTGACGAAATACACTGCTGAGGGGAGCAGGGGACAAGTCAGGAGAGGTCTGCTGTGACATGTGTGTTGTTCCATGGCCAGCCAGGGATCAAACTCCTGCTGCAGTGACTGCGGATATCTTCATAGTGCTGTGCTTAACCCCTTGTGCCACCAGGGAAGCCCGATAAAGACAAATTCTTAAGAAAATGGTGATAGAAGGAACATATATCCAGTGTGAATTATTAAAAAGTCATTGTAGAGAGTTGTGTAGAATGGGTGGGAGAAGGTTACAGGGCATAGCCTTAAGAAAGACCTGACTGCTCCTCCACTCTACATCAGAATTTGGCCCAGAATTGACAAGTTGGAAGCTCCATTGCATCGAGGGTGTGCCTGGTGACTGGGGAGCCTGTGTTCCTGGAGAAGTAGCAGCCTGGGAAAATGCAGTGCCTCTCAATGGGAGGAGGTGGAGCTGAAGGGAGATGACTTGGCAACTTTGGGTAATAACTCCTGAGCATCTGTGAGAGTCTCCTGAGGACTCCAGAAATATATCACACAGTAAGACATAGCAGAGTGCAGTTATGTAATAACAAGCAGGGGGGAGTAAAATAGTATAAGAAAAAAATGAACTTTTATATAAATTTACTTTTAGAGAAAAAAGGAAGGTTATATGTGGTTTTGTATCTTTCTCTGGTCTTAGCATTATTTCCAGAGTATTTGCTTATGTCCTTAAATATATTGTTCTTTCTTGCTAAATTCCAAGAATTTCATTATGCTCAGGAATAATGCTTCATAGCACCTAATCCACAAAAGGGACCACCACGCAAATAAATTAAATGGTTCACTTAGGCCAATTTAAAAAATAAAGAGAGTTGGAATGATAAATTATTTGGCTCAGCAATGGCAGTCAGACCAAGTATAATATAGCAAGATATCAGTCTTGCAAAAAAAAAAAAAAGTCAAAGGAAATGATTATGCTCAAAATTGCTCCTGGCTGACTGGCCTCCTGGTTATTAATTCAAATGTCCCTCCTATTGGTGCTGTTAATGGCTTCAAACAGATCTTGTCTCCTTTTATGCAAGGGGAAAATTGGACCCCTTCCAAACAAAATAGCAGTAGCCGAAGGAAGCCAACATTTGCTGCATTGTTAGATAACGCCAACTATTAATTTTCTTCCACCAAGTTCCTTTTCATTTTTCACAGATATTTCTTACACGGCTTAAATCTAGAGGTTAGACATTCCTAATGCTTAAAAACATTTTTAAATTAAAAAAAAAATCCCGTTTGATTAGCTCCCTGTCTCTTTGCCTGGGTTATTACACCATCATAAGGTAACTGACAGGGCAGTGGAAACCTCAGATGTAGAGTTGTTTTTGGGTCTCAATTAGAGATGGGGGAGGAGGCATGAGAAGGGGGGCGGTTAGTCTCTTTCAGGAGAGGGAGGAAAGCTGGGCAGAAATAATGAGAAAAAGTCCCTCACTGATTCTGACACTGTCTACCTTTAAAATGAGTTAGAGTCCCTGGATCTTAGAATTGTAGCATCTCTGCGTTCAGTCAACAATACTGACAACCTCGGGTGGGAACTTCTATTCCCTCCATGATCTTGCTTGTATACCTTGAATAAGGGTGACCTCACTGGATGTTACATTCAGGAGCACTTTATATTTAGAAAGTATTTCTTCATTGTCAGCTCTTTGTTGTAGTCATTTTACATTTTGGAGGGTTATCTTAGATCCATCTCCCCTATCTAAGAGCATGGGGATTTTGGGGGGAGGCCAGAACCTACCTTCCAGTGGAGCACCTGGGTTAGACAAGTCAATCTAGATGTTCTGCAGCCATGGAGGTCAAAGTGACATCTAAAAGTTCCCTGTGCCAGACTTCCTGTCAATTGCCTGAGACAGTCAAGTGGCAGCACGTGAGCAAAGCATGTCTAGTAAAACTCATGCTCCTGGGACTTGAACAGAGGGACACAAGATCAAGGAAATGCTTGGAAATCTATTATTCTAGAAGTCGTATTAGTCAGTATGGTCAAGAAATTCCTGATATCAAAATCTTCTTGCACCACCTCTTTCTTGTCTACCTGAAGTCTTGTTTTCCAGACTTTTCAGTAACTGGAAAGCTCCTCAGTCCAGGCAGGTGATTTGTAGCTCATAACCAAAGAATGCTGATGGACATTATCTGCCACTGACTATCCTTATGTTCTTGAACACTTTCTCATCTATCATGGTTCATAGAGTCTTTGCCAACTTTATTTTTTTTTTTGTCTTTAACCCAATTTTTTGAGGTCCCTCTTAGAGTGTGTCATCAGGATTGAAACCATATTATCTATTTGGTAATTTGACCAGTTCAGATTGTGGTCAGATTTTTCCTTTCCTTACCTCGAATGCTATAGTTTTCTGACTGCAAATAGAATCTGCATTACATTTTATTAATTTCATGTTATACCCTTAACCCAGACTGAGTGAGCATTTTGTTATTTTTTTTATTTTAAAGATTAATTTTTTTATATACAGGCCAGAGGCGCGGGAATGAGAGAATTCATCAGAGACAGAGTAGTGAGAAAAACAGGTGGTTGGACTGAAATACACTGCTGAGGGGAGCAGTGGAAGAGACAGGAGAGGTCTGCTGCGCCATGTGGGTATCTCCCTGGCCTGCTGGGAATCCAACCGGCACTGCAGAGGCTGTGGACAGCTTCACAGTGCGGTGCTCAACCTGGTGCGCTACCAGGGAGGCCCTGAGTGAGCATTTTAAAAGCTAGGTTTTTTTTTTTTTAATAAGAAATGCTGAAGGCTGGTTTTCCATTGAATTTTTGTAACTGACAATGAAAATCTAAAATTGGGGTAGAACATGCACATTGTACATTTTGTTCTTAGGCTGATGCCATTACATTTTTAAAAATATTTTTAATCTTAATAGTTAATTTTTTAAATCATCTGCTTGTTTGGTAAACATGTCTTTGATATTTTCTGTAAGTCACTGGAAAGTACTTCACAGATCAATGGCACCAGACACTTCCCTCCAGACAGAAATCAATTCATTATCATCTCAGCACAGTGCACTGCCTGAGAATCTAACCTGACTGCACAATATTTTTCTTTTTTTATTATTATTTTTTTAATTATATATATATTTTTACATCATATTTCATTTTTGCACAATGTATGGGTCCCTATACAATTCCCACCCTTTCTTGTTTTGATCCTACACCCTCCTTCCCTCCTCCCCCCATAGTGTGTCTTTAGTTTATAGTTGTTTGTTGATTTTGATTTTTACTTTATTATAATTAGTCTTTTTCCTGGTCCCTTATTTAGGTTTTCTAAATTCCTGCTATGAGTGAGACCATCTGGTATTTTTCTTTTTCTTTCTGGCTTATTTCGCTGAGCATGATCCCTTCCAGCACCAACCATGTTGCTGCAAATGGCATGAGTTTATCTTTTTTGATTGCTGCACAATATTTTTCTAACTTGTCCAAAGAAAATGATGCGTGGCACTGTGGGATGTCTGGCTGAAAGCACTGTGGGGTGGGCACCTGTGAAAGGGAGACATTGCCTGTCCATCGCCTTCATAGTGGCACCAGTTTCCCCCATACAAAGTCTTGACTTAGCTCAGGGTTAAGTAGGAATGGGGGTTGGCAGTGGTTGGCCAGGGGCCTGTTGGCCTCAGTACCCTTTGACCACCCACTCCTCCCCTTCCTCTCTTCCTTGCACTTTGCCAGAAAGGAATGACTCTAAGGGCTTATGGGTATTTTTAATTTTTTTAATATATTTTTTACATCATTTTTCATTTTTGCACAATGTATGCATTTTCATCTTGGTTATAGTCCCCATACAATTCCCACCCCCCTTGTTTTGATCCTACTCCCTCTTCAGTGATAGTGAAGGCAAAGATAAACAGCTGGGACTACATCAAATTAAAGAGCTTCTGCACAGCAAAAGAGACAATAACCAAAACAAAGAGAAACCCCACCGATTGGGAGAAAATTTTTGCACACAACACTAATGATAAAGGACTGATCACAAAAGTCTGCAAAGAGCTGATGAGACTCAACAAAAACAAAGTAAATAATCCAGTCAAGAAATGGGCAGAAGAGCTAAAAAGAAACTTCTCTAAAGAAGAAATGCAAATGGCCAACAGGCATATGAAAAAATAATGGCTTATTGTTTAAACATTCTCATTTAAAACATCATGAGTGGGGGGCCTCCCTCGTGGCACAAGGGGTTAAGCACTACACTGTGAAGCAATTCGCAGCCTCTGCAGCACCAGTTCGACCCCCGACCAGGGATCAACCCACATGGCCAGGCAGACCTCTCCTGCCTCGCCCGCTGCTCCCTTCAGCAGTGTATTCCAGTCAATCTGCCTGTTCTGTTCCCCACTCTCTCTGGTGAATCCTCTCACTCCCTGCATCTCTGGCCTGTATCCCAGCTTTTGTATGGATAAATAAATAAATCTTTAAAAAAATAAAAAAAAAACATCATGAGTGGCAATGGTTACCTTTATTATTTCCTCCTTCAAGTCTACAATGTCAGCAGGAAAAGCCAGATAGCCTGCTTTTAGTAGGTTTCTGTTTCATCTTTAAAATCTTATTGAAAACCTCCTAAGTGAAATGCTTTGGGCTAGAGTCTATTGGTGAGTTTTGGGTGTTCTCTTCAAGACATTTATGAAGTACGTAGAGGAAAACATAAATGACAGAAGTGTGAGAGATTATTACTGTTGAAAAGAATAAAAAATAATCTCATAAACCGATGTGAAGGAATTGTTGGAATTTCATCGGGATAAATGTAAAAATGTCATATTTAGTTTTTAAATGTTCAAAAATGAATTATGAAAATAGCTGACTGAGAAATCTAACTAAATGGCATTTAGCCTTGTGGGGGGAGTTGCAGAACTGGGGTGGGGAAAAATTAGCTATTTTATGGTGAGTGTGTTACGGATCTGGAATTTAATACAGATCAAGTTTAATTTCTGAACTTGAGAAATTTATAATTGAATAAACAACTATGCTGTGGTCATCCAAAGGAAAGCAGGACTAATGCATCTTAAAGAGCCTTCCTGAGGGGATCTTCAGTAGGAGAAGAAGTAAGTTTCATAGGTCATCTGGTAAATAGTTACCTTGTGCTTTCCTGTGTTATGTCCATCCTGTGTCAGTGATGCAGGGATGAAAAACCAGTTCTGGCTTTTAAGAGGCTCATGGTATAATGGAGGAGACAGACAAGTGACTTGGCCATGACATTTATGTGTCACAAATCCGACGCAGAGATAAGAGCAGTTGCTGAGCACTGGGCAGCTCTAGACTAAGGCAAGAAGGAGGGCTACGTTTCTTCTCTCTGGGGTGGGCCCCTAGGACAGCTTTCTTGGCCTCGAGTGGGGGTCTCGTGATGGAGCAGGGCAGGGACCTTAACAGGAACTAGACTTGCCATGGACTCCCAGATGGCTGACATCTGTCATTGCACTAAGTGGTCCCAATTATAACTGTGCCAGAGAAGCCTTGTTGCCCTCTTGCTGGGGAGTCACCCTAGCCTTTGTTACTTTATAGATTATTTTCTCGATCACTTATTCTCCTCCCTAAGCTTTCCCTGCCACCTCCGTTTTCAGGTTAGTGACTCTCCCTCCATACAAGTTACCCGTCTCCCAGGAGCAAGTATGGGGACCAGTGGTGTAATCTCAGGAAAAATAGACTTACTGTAAAGCTCTTATTGTGGACAGGCTCAGGAGTGGGTCCTCCCTGTTGGATTTTGGCTCCAGTACAGCTAACCTTGGGAGAAGCACAGCCCCCTCACAAGGGGCTGGTGGGCATGACAGGCTTGTTCTGTTCTGGGATGCGCTCCCAGAAGGCAGTCCAGTATAGTGGGCTCAAAGCAAGGGCTTTGTTTCCAACCCTTATCAACTGAGTGATCCTGAGAAATACTTTTCTAAGCCTCAATCGTCGCCGTAAAAAGAAAATCTACTTTTCACTGCATTAGAGGGTGTAATTAATAGAAGGTAATGAGCCCAGAGCTTAGTACAGTGAGAACTAAATAAATTTAATGCTTTTTATTTTTCAACGATATGATATCCTATCACCACTTCTACTCTTTGAACAAGGCCCCCCTCAACTCTATGCTGGTCTCGGACCCAGGTCCACATCTCTGTGGCCCTGAGAGGTCATAATTCCACCTTGCGTTCAAATGCCAAACTCCCTTATGGAGGTCAGCCCTGTCCTCCACCTTCTCTTTAGTTCTTTCCTGAATATTAACAGGCCCCTCCACAACCTTGTTCTTCTCTCTCTAGCACCATTCTTATTCCCTGTCCTATAACGTTCACAGTTGTATTTGGGTAGTTTTTTCCCTTTTCCCCAATTTCCACTTCCGGTTTTCTGAATCAGGTCTGTGAGTTTCCTGCCAAAATTGTTCTCCCTAGACTTTGTAGATGAACTCCCGCCCTCTGCTAGTACCTCCTGGTTCTTTGTGGGGAGCTCTGGTCCAGAAAGACAAAGACAAGAGACAAAGACAAGAGACATGGTGCTCTTTGCCACCATGTCAAAGCCAGCTGTTCACTCATCATTTCTTCTTTTCCAAAGTTGTGAAACCTCAGCTGCAAGAAGAGATGTAAACACCTCTTACGTCCCCAGATGCTGGAGTTTCCTAGATGTCTTCCCAACTGCCCACTTTCCAAAAGAGAATTTTACACTTATTTAAAAAATAATTTGATTAATTTTAATGTTTTCACACTAGAAGCTCTAACTTAGTCTCATTAATTTTTCTTGCAAGGGGCATTAACTCCTTATGTAGTGATTAAGTGTTTTTTTCAGGTTATCAATATTATATAAGAAAGATTATTTAAAGGTATTAGAATTTAGAGATATTATACTCACTTTGAGGATCATCCCAAAACCAAATTTGAAATTCAATTTGAAGGAATATTAGAAGAGAAGAAACCACAAAATGTTGTTAAGCAAGCCACAAAGATGTTAAGCCAATACCTGCTTACACACCTGGAATTCACAGAATGCAGCTGATTGTGTAAGCATATAAACACAGAAGAATGCCTGCTTTCTGACTACTTTTTTTAGTGGAACAGAAAATCATGTCTTTGGGATTAGATAGGATGGTTGAAGTTCACAGAGCTCTCAATAGTTAACCATCTGTTACACTGTGCTTTTCACATATGTGATAAAAGGGAATCATTGTCCCCATTTCTTCTCCCCTTCCTGATGGTCCCCAAATGCTGACGCAAAAGTTCAGAGGTACAAGAACTAAACTGTAACATTAAGATTCTGAATGCAGTTGGCAGACTAGGGTTCAAATAGAAGTTTCCTGAACTAGAGGAACCCAGCTCTTATTTTCTGCAAACTCTCTGTCCTGGCACCACCAGGGGCCAGGTTGGAATAGAAACAGGAGGCTGCATCCGTGAACTTGCCTGATTTCTAGTCCATGGCACTTCTCTCTCTTGCAGCAAAACCACCAGCTGTGAGTATTCAAAAATTCCAGGGAACAAAGGGCTCTGTTTTCAGTTCCCCAAAGATGCGAGAATATTGATCTAATGATAGCAAAACACTTAATCAAGTTGCCTAGCCTTTATTGTGAATTCCAGTGTGTCAGGAGTGGCGTAAGATTTTAGAATGAAAATAGACTGTCCAGTTCACTGCAGCTCTTTTTTATGGCCTTGCCAGGCAAAGGACTTCCATCGAGCCCATGTTGCTTGGGTCTTGATGAGAAGGCTTAGCCACCTCATTTCCAGATCTCCTATGGATTATGGGTGATTAGCTTATCACCCAGGAAATGGAGTCGACCAGCTGATGAATCAGTGAGATTTGCTCTGATGCTTCACTAGAGAACTTGATCCATTTACCTTTAAACTCTATTCTTTGCCCCAGGCACTTGACCTAGGAAATAACTATTTACTAGATACTGAGATATCTAGTAAATATCTTACTATTATTGATGTAAGTGGGACCAGTGGTCAATTTGTGAATCTCTCTGGCAGACCAAATCAAGCCCACCCGGCAGTTGGGGGGGTAGAAACAGAAGAAACTGTGTTCACTGTTTGGGCAGAACAGAACAACTTCTTAGACTTGGAATCCTCTAAGAGTATCCACCTCAGCAAGTACTAAGATGAGGGTAGAGGGAAGTTCTTCGTCAGTAAAGGGCTTCATAACTCTGTGTCGTGACCAGCTCATAGAAGAAGCTCAACCTACTGAGTATATGAGCAGATGAACTGGTGAAAGATTGTGAATGTTGGTGCAGGATGAAACCCAAGAGGTCATTTGCTTATCAATAGCGTATTAAAATAAATGCTCCTCATCAATAAGATATTGTAATCAGTACTACCAAGCTTCTTGCTTAATTTAATTCATTTCACCCAGTATATATTTGGCCTGGGAAACCAGAGAGGGGAGCTGAGGTTTCATTACACAAAGTCCACTCAGCCAAACATGGACTTTTTGATGTTCAACCGAACTCAGAGCCAATCTTTCCATTATTCTAACTTTGTACCCACTTCTGGGAGAGGTGTTCAAATATATTTCCAGAACTTGAAAGTAGCCCATGTCCTTAGGAGTTGCAATTAGAATTGGGAAAACTTAAAACTTGGGTCCAGACAATAACACAACCACTAAAATAACAAATAAATCAGCCCAAACAGCATTCTGTTTATAGGCTTCTAACCACATTTAACAAATATATTTGAAAAATTAACCTACAAGGGCACTGCTGGAGTCAGGGATGATATTTTAGTCTTCCAGTGGT
Organism: Talpa occidentalis; assembly: GCF_014898055.3. Lineage (NCBI taxonomy): Eukaryota > Metazoa > Chordata > Mammalia > Eulipotyphla > Talpidae > Talpa > Talpa occidentalis. The sequence goes on along the minus strand of NW_023602073.1, from coordinate 141,071,278 downwards.
GGAAACAAGAAGCTGAAGATCAGAAGAACTTGCCAGCGATCAGACCTGAGTCTCTCTGAGCCAACCACACAGGAGAGGGTGAATCCGAATATCCACAGCACCCGTGAAGTCCCCAAATCCCTGCTCCTCTGCAGAGTCACTGGTTGCCAGGCCCCGGCTCCGTGTCCTGCTGACTCAATGCAGGCTCCAGTTTCCCTGGTGGAACAAAGCCCATGCAGACTTGATGTGGCTCCCGGCGTCCCCGGCAACCAAACAACACCTCTGTGTACCCTCAGCCTGCCTTCTGCTGTAGGGTGGGTCTGCAGTTCTCAGGAGGAAACATGGTGTCCAGGGTGGTGGCAAGGTCTGCCCACTGCTGCCATCCCCCATTAGAAATATTATATACTTCTACAGATTTTTCTTTAGGTTTATGGGCTGTCTACATAAAACACACATTTTCTGTGTTAGCAAAAGCCCACGGCCAGCTCAGGGTTTTACTTTGCACAGTTGACGATTTCATCCTGGCTTTTGTGTGTGGTTTCTGACACCACGTAATTTTTCTTCCCTCTTGGTTTTGGCATCTCTTGTGTTTGCTTCTTTTATCTGTCTCTCCCCACTCCTCTGCTTCATCCTCCTCCGTGTGTGCACTGCAGCCTTCGAGATGGCTGGCTGCTTGCTTTGTGGATTATGTTAAAAGACTCATGTCAGTTGCACTCATTTAAAGCTCTCCTCTGTCTTCACCTTTCCCCTCTCTACTTTATCAGTGTCAGCTTTTACTATCATCTTCTAATTGTCCTCTCCCCTTTCTGTCTATCTCCCAAACAAGATAAGGACAGTTCAGGTTGGGAGTCACCCTGTCTTCTCTCCAGGGGGTTCTTTCAGCCTCTGCATTGACTCTCTGAACTCATCCATGCTCACACATGCACGCACATGCACACACGTGCACACACGTGCTCATGCTCGGACACACACTGATGCAGGCACACATTCTCCCCTCCTGTTTGACTAATTGGCCTTGCCTGTCCTGGGGTTTCCATGGTTCTTAGAGGCCAGTGTGATTGAATTGGCACTTTGGGACTTATAAACCGAGCACTTTAAAAGCTTGATTTAGAGGGAGCTTTGACAAAGGCTCTTTTAATTATTTTTTTTTCCCCTGCTTTGCTAGTGCATGCTGCTGTAGTCTGTTAGAGGCCAGCCTCAGAATCGTTAGGGGGCCAAGCCATTAGGTGTTCCTGCTTACTCTGCAAATATAACAGGCTTATCACGTAGAACTCTGTCTCCAGCTGGTTTAAAATGTAGGTGGTGCCAGTGGGTAGCAGCTGTTACAGGCAGGGGAGCCAGGAGACAGTGAGGACGTTTTATGGTGGGAGGAGGTCAGGGCTGACAACGCCTGTACAGTATAATGTACCCTTCCGTTCTTCCACCCCAGTGGGGGAAGGTTCTGAAGGGCAATCTGCCTCCCAGGGTCCCCAGGTGCCCCAGATCCCAGGCCAGCTTAGCACTGGCTTTCAACACGTGTGACTGAAGCACCCGGTCACATTGCAGATAATGAATAATTCATACATTTGTAATTCAAATAGTCACAGTGATGCATAATTCAAAGGAAGAGTTGTTATGTTACATGTGAGAGAAATGGAATCATTTCAGAGCTTTTTTTTTAATTTTAAATTATTATTTTCCTTAGATTTTAAAGTTGGAGCCGTTTCTGTTTTTGCAGCTGTTTTAATCTGAATCGGTGGCTGGGCTTAATGGCTTTGCCACAGCGGACATCAGATAGGGCAATGCAGACCGTTGGGATGTTTCACGCAGTAACAGGTAGGATTTGCTTTTTCCAATCTGAGAAAGGAGGTTATTGTAGGAATTCTATTTGTTCGCCCATCTCCATGATGTTAGAGATGAAAAAAGAGAAGCGTTTTATTATGAAGTTTCAACCATACCCAGAAAGAGAATAATACAACGGATCCCCATGGGCCCATCACCCTGTGATAAAAAACATCAAGCTGTTTCCTCTCATCCCCTAGATGCTTTAAAGCAAACGGTACATTAAAAAAAAAAAATCATTGCCCTGGTTTCATTCTGGACACTTCGGTGTGGTTAGCAGCTCTCTGGACTCTTAGGAAGGACAGTCCACGGGGCTCTGAACATACCCCAGTTCTAGAGAAGACTCCTGGGGTGACGTGCTCCTCCTGCAGTTGTGGTTTCAAAGAAGTGGAGGGCAAGGAGCAGCCTGGCCTCACCCCCAGTGACATCACACGGGAAGCCAATGCCTTGAAGGAATGCCCTGAAGTGCCTCCTCCCCGCACCCTCAGGCGGCGCCTGGCATCAGGGGAATTTGCCTTGTCTGCTGGTTGGTGGTAACCCGATGCCCCCTCTCTTTGAGCCCGTATCAAGTGTTCAGGTCTCTCCTCCTGCCTCGGGCTGGGACAGCGAGGAGCCTGGGTCCTCACAAGCAAGTTTTGCTTATTTTTCCTGTTTTTATTACAAGGTAGATTTGTGTTCAGGACCAACAAAGTTTTCGGGAGCAAAGAAAAGAGTGTCCTTTAAAAGAAAATGACCCTGGATATAATACTTAGTTGTGTAAGGACAAGACGGAAGAACTTGCTTACCATTTCCAATATCTGCCATTCAGATAACATGAGAAGGAAAAAAAACACCACCTCTCAAGTTCGAACTTTGAACCTGGCTTTTTCTATGTTCCTGAAAAAACTATGTATGGGGCTCTTGCGGGAGGGGAGCAGAGTGCTAAATAATTTCTGTTGAAGTGGGAGTTTTCCACAGAATTTTGAAATAAATCTTTTTGAGAAACAAAGACGTCTTAAAAATTGAATAAGACCCTCCCTCCTGCCTCTCACCCTCCATTCATTCATTCATTCATTCAGTCAGTCAGCAAATATCTTTGAGCTCTAAACAGTTTGTTATCTTGGATAGTTTATAAATATAGGCCTGAATGCATGCAGCTTACCTAGTTGGCATTTTGTTTTTCTAAAAGGTGGCCTTGTTGAATGTGGTCGCTGAAACCATTCACACAGGGAGGAAGGCACTCAAGTATCAGGAAAACACGAGTGTGTTTGTTTTCATACTTGCTGTCTTACAAAAGCAGAGCTAATGGTGGGATTTGAAAGGTCAAAATCTCCCTCTTTTCTCATCTCTCTGCTTTCTGACATGTTCTAGAGGCACTCAATTAAGAAAACATTGGCTAAAACAGGTTTTACCTGGGAAAATAAGCAAATGTGTTTGCATACTTCTAAAAGGTTTCTAGAAATTACCGTAAATAGTGCACCAGGCTGTGCGCGCAGGACCAAGCAGAGGTCTGAGGACGTAGGGACTGCACGTGGTCACGGGATGGAAGACTTGTGGGTGTCAGAGATGGGGCTTATGCAGGCACACGCTCACACACACACATACACACTCACATACACACACACGCTCATGTCCAAGGACTAATGGGACTATGTTCTTTGGAGCCTCTGGGAAATGGAAGCAGATGGGTTCTTGAGTTCCCTTCACACCCACAGCCGTGCCTTGGCTGGAAGTACTTCAGTGTCCTCAGGCCTGTGAGCGGGTCCAGAGCCAGGTCCCCATGCTGTTCTGAACAACAGGCTCAACCTCAGGAGGTCAGAACTAGGGACCTTATTGTCTTGAATCTAAGAAAGACACAAGATTTCACTGGGACCCTGTCCTCTCCTGCTGCTTTGCTCTTTTGGGCTTTCATCAGTGGCTCCTGTCCTTTGTCAGCTTGGTTCCCTGCTGACATTGGAGCCTCTGAGAGGAATGGTCTCAACAGGCCGCAAGCCCTTTTCACCTCAGTGGCCACCCTGGGCCAAGTGCCTGCTTGTTTCCCTGCTTATTCTCCCTTAACATTTACTGCTCTGATCTTGGGTTTTTAACTGTTAATATTTGGCTTCTCAAATTCTGCTTGTTTTTGGAATACTTGAAATGCTCTGCTGTTTTCTCCCAATTCTTGAAGCCATGCCTTTCCCTAATAGCGAAACGAACTTCTTTATTCACAGGCTCCAGCAGGGAGAATGTCTTGCTTTTTGCTGGCTGCCTGATGATTTTTATAGTAAGTAAAGTTTATTTGGGGTAAAAGGCCCTTTCAATTTATAAATATGTTCTCTGTCCTCAGTGAGGGGACAAATAAAATTCCCACGACTCTTCTAATGGGGCGATTGAGCCACAAGAAGTGAAAAGCCTCAGGGCATCACCCCAAGCCTCATACTGGACCCCTGCTCTTAGCTGCCCACCAACTTCTGAAGGCATTTGCCTTATTCCTCACTCAGCTTCGTGTCCCTTGGGTCACGTCAAAACACCCTGAAGTACATTTGGAATCTGGCAAATTTCGAGAAGTTTCCCCTGGACATTGAGTCTCACTTTTCCTTTTCATTTTCATTAATAGGCCCTTATTCTTTTCCCTTCCAATTATGTGGTATACACACTGGATTTCAGTATGGTAAAGCTTTAAAACACAGATAGATTTTGAAGACCTAGAAGCAACCTCTCAAGTTGTTAGTACTGATTTTTCAAGTGATTTGTGACCCTGTGTCCAACTTGTACAGAGTTTTACAAACACCGTTTCCATTGGTCATCACACACACTCATGAAGGCAGGGGCAGTGCTTTTGCTCCTGTTGTTCTGGTGGGCTGTCACACAGCACATTGAGGCTATAAATGTATTTTAGCCTAAGATGCCAGGTTTAAAAAAGTTTTCGTAGAAATTATAAGCACTTGATGAAGAACAAATTCCAGAAAAAGACCAATTCATCCCAACTTCTTTTGTCTACATAGAACTGAAAAATGGCCAAAGAGCATTGCAAGCTATCAATTACACAGACACTTTCTTTAAAAAATTATGTATGTAGTAGAAAATACCTTAACTCCTTTTCAAGAGTCTGCTTAACTCCCACATAGAGGCTTGTAGGACAGCCTTAATCTATGTATCAACCTGTCTGTGGTTTAAAAAGGCAAAGCCCAGCACACTCTTACCCTGCTGTTCTTTTGTTCTTTGAGACATTTGTGTTCTCCCCCCACCTCTTGTGGCACTGTGGGCTGGCCCCGTGCTCTAGCAGGATGAATGTTTTCTTCTTGTAATCTGAGCGAGACCCACAGTAAGTGGTGCTGCAAGTTGCCCTAACCCAATGACTGCCAGGGGCAAAGGAAAACAGGATCCATCATTTCAGAGTTCAGCCCAGGAACCAGTGATGTGCATGTCAGCCTTTGACAGAACAGAAAGGAAGATTTGTAGACAAAGTGCCTGCAACTTGACTTGATCCAGGAGGGATTTTTTGGGAGTTTCAGACAACAGCGGGAAAGAATTTTTGCAACAAATCAAGTGTCTCTTTGAAAAAGTGAAACTTTGGTTATCACCCAAAATAATTGGGTCATCATATTGTAAGGTAATACTTAAATGCAATTAGCTCCTTGTACTATCCAAAGTGTGTGCCAGAAATACATGATTACATCTCATTCATTATCACCTTTCCCAGCTCATGGGCGGCTATAAACGTTATTTTCTTCCAAGGTCAGCTGTAGTTACGCACTGAGAACTGTCTAGGTATATTTAACTTTGGGGATGGGTCCAAATGCCACTTTAAAAGAAGATCGTATTGTTTTTCCTGCTTTCCATTTCTGAAAAGGCAAGACTTTGGCCAGTGGGTACTCGACATATCTGGCTGCAAATAGGTTACTTGGAGCCAGGCAATGTGGTGCCTAATTTCAGCATTCACTTAAGTAAAATTATTTATGACACTCCTTACAAGCTTTTCCCCCCCTTTTCCTAAAGGGGGGTTTGTGTATTCTCAGTCAGACAGAGGATATTTGCATTCAGTTTCAGCTACTGATGCCTTTAAGGTATAACCTTGACCGTTTAAACTAGACATGGTATTAAGTAAGAAAACTGAAACTTCACTAAATTGAGTTCTCAAATAATGATACAGTTTGATACTGTTTAACATAAGCAGCTGAAACAACATCAGAATAACTCTCTAAAATGATAGGATCATTCCATCAAGCATTTAATGCCCTATACCACGGAAAACCTGGATGATGACGATTTGAATTGAGAGAATTATCGTTTCTAATCATCCAAGTTTTTGTTACAAATGGAAAGCATTTTCCAGTGGCTTAGGATGGGGGAAAAGAATCTGGACCAAACTTTATAAATTGGCATGACAGTGAACAGCTAGACACATAGGTTCCAATTTGGAGACTAATGGGGATTCTAGAACCATTACGTGTGAGAGCTGAATGAGTCTTAGAGAATAGTTGTTTTAAATTTTCTTTAGTTGCACAGCTTCTGCAGAGTAAAACAAAGGGAAATTGGTGCAAGAAAAAACCATCTGAGATGCTGTCCTCATCAATAGGTAAGAAAGTTCTGACAACCAAGTTCCAGAGCAGAAGCAAAACAGGCTCTATTGTCCATATTAAAAAAAAGTGAATGGACTCCCATTCTCTTCCCCAAGAGCTTGTTGTGTTGAAATAATTCTCTTTCTATTGATAACATCGACTTGGATTTATTATTATTATTTTTAAAGATTTATTTTTATTTTTATACAAGAGCTGGGGTACAGGCCAGAGATGCGAGGGGTGAGAGGATTCACCAGAGACAGAGCAGGGAGCAGAACAGGTAGACTGACTGAAATACACTGCTGAGGGGAGCAGCGGGCGTGACAGGAGAGGTCTGCTGAGTCATGTGCGATTCTCCCTGGCCGGCCGGGAATCGAACCCGCACTGCAGAGGCTGAGGACAGCTTCACAGTGCAGCGCTCAACCTGCTGTGCCACAGGGTAGGCCCCATTGACTTAAATTTATAATTCATGTTGCATGGTTTTTGCTACTCAGCAAAAAATGAATTTTTTCATATTGATCTTGGTTCAGCAAATGAGATTGATGGAGAAAATAATGAGTAGCAGGGTAGTGATCACCATCCAGCAGAAAGACAGAGCTCTACTACTCTTGATCTTCTTACTAACTTACTAACTTTGCTCGTTAACTGTAAATTCCTAACAGATGTGATAAGTATTATATAGGAAAAATAATCCTTGGAAAATAGTTTCCTAACTCTATAGAATCTGAGGTGTGGGTGTGCTTTCGTGTGCGCGCGCGTGTGTGTGTGGGGTTTATCTGGGGGACATCACTACATTATGCGAAGCATCAACACAAGGGTAACACTTCTAACCATCCATGAGTTTCTTATTTTCAAAAGGAGCAACTGTTCTATACAGTCATGTGGCCAAGAGGGGGTGAGTAACTTTCCCCAAATCTGGTAGAATGGAAACCAGGAGTTGAAATAATGGCATTTCTGAATGTCAGACCTCAGATAATCAGGAAATCACTTCTCTCCTGCCTTCCTCCCAGGGTTGGTTTGCCTGCAGGACCTATTCTACTTAAACTTGTGAAGACTATTTTTTTACTCCCTCCTCCCTAAAACAAATGGCGGGACTTAAGCAGTGAGAAAATGCCGCGATATCAAGTGTGTTGTTCTATTGTGGGGCAGGGAGGGGCAGGCACAGAGAGAGGAGAACTTGGGAGGCTCTTGTCAGGTGAGGAGCAGAGTTCTCAAGTGTGATGGATGAACGCCAGGATCTTCTAACCCTTTAAGGGAAATTCATGTGGACCATGGGGGCATCCCCCGGCCTTTTAAGGGAGACTTATGAGGTCAAAACTATTTCTATAACACTTAGATGTTATTTGCCTTTTTCACTGGGTTTACTTTTGCACTAATGATGCAGTAATGGTGGGTAAAACTGCTGATGACTTAAGTCTAAACAGAGCCACTGAGTTCTTCACTGTGATTCACTTGCTTGTAAAATATGTTAGCTTCAGTTAAGAATGTCCTTATGAGACAGTAAAAAGCATTAATGCATTAATCTTGATCCTGAATTATAGCTCTTTTTCATATTTTGACAACCTGGGAAGTACACACAAAGCCCTTCTGAGGCACACATAGGTGTCATGTGATCGCAAGGAAAGACACCTGTGTAATTTTTTTGAGAGGGGAGCGTAATTGGCTGCTACTATTTTTTTTCCCTCCATGAAATGCTATTTTTGACTCAAAAGAATCGCCAACAGGCAAGCTGGTTATTCTGATGTGGATATAGGGCCAATGTTTTGATGTTTTCTTGAAAAATGAATTAAGCAAGTTAACCATTTGAGGTAAATAATTGATAGTAGTTATTGCCAGTGATAAAATTCAAGATTTCAAGTGAAATTATTTAAGTGTATAAAAAAATTGAATTTTCCACTATGGCCTTGACAGATTGCCCAAACTCCAGGATTTTTCTGATGACCTTTGTATCAATGTTCACACATGGAATTGTGTGTCTTGGGATATTATATATTGAAATATGCCAGTGCTTGCAAGCCCAGTAAGTTTTCAAATGAGCAATGCATGATGTTTCAAAATCATGCCTGGGTTCATATTAAGAGCCAGTACAATGGAGTGTAGAGTAACGGAGTTCAAAAAATGTATTGATGATGGACTTAGATTCTACTTTCAGGTAGCTATTTAAAAAGAAATTACCACAGTTGACTTTGCTATCAAAAAGGAATACCCACAGTTATTGAAAAAGATTAGGAAAATATTGCTACCTTTTCCAACTACATATCTGTGTGGAGCTAGATCTTCTTTACATAATTTACTTCCAACAACCTATCACAACATATTGAAGACAAAAGAGGGTGTGAAAACCCAGCTGTGTTCCATTAGGCCAGCCATTAAAGAGACTTGTGAAAATGTAGATCTCTTACTCATTTTAAAAAACCAGCCTTCCTGAAAATATTTCTATGTAAATACGTCAGGGTTTATTATTATTTTTTTAATGTTAAAATATAAAATATATATTTTTATTTATATATAACATAAAATAGTTTACATTTTTCCAGTTTTAAATTCTAAAACGGTAAATATTGACAGATATATTACCCTCATAAACAAAATCTCTTTAGGGGTCACAATAGTATTTAACAGTATCAAGGGGCCTGAGATTTAAAAACAAAATTTATAACTGCAGTTTACAGGTAACAGAAAGAATCTCTTTGGATTTTCAGGTTTATTGAATCAGGGAAACCATCAAAAGTAAAAGACAAATTTGGGGAATGGGGACATTCTAAGCATCTCTTAGAAACCAGGACAAACCACTTCTGGGGTGTCACTGCTGAGGTGCAGGGGGTTTCAGTCTGCTGTTTGAAAACAAAGGCAACATATAGCTGTAGGCAACCTTTAAAAAGTGCCCCCTCCACCTACCTGTCCTAAATCTGTTTTCCAGCTTTCCATCACAAGGAAGGTGATTGAAGAAGTAGGTTTTAAGTGAATAGAAACTCAGTTGGAGTCTTAACAAAGCCACTTCACTAGCTGTGAAATCTGGGCAAATCTCAGTGGTTACCTCAGTTTCCCTGGCAGTAAAGTGGGAGAATAGCATGTACAACTATCAACTATACCTGTACCTGTGCCTCCATATGGGGTGTGCTCAGTAGATGTTTGTGTGTTAATTACACACACACACACACACACACACACAGAATATGGCATACTTAAGAAAACAAAGGTTAACTTTGGAAACAGATCTGGTACATTTATGGCAAATGATGGTGTCACCTGGAACAGAGATTTTCTAACTGGGGAGCCTCTGGGCCCTTTTTCACCTTTCTGGCTGTCACTGTCGCCTCCACCCACATTCCCAACCCTCCCCAGGGACTGTTGTAATTAATAACTGAGCAAGTTACAATGAAAGGCTTATAAAGAAAAGATGAGCGAACCAAAAAGAAAGTTCACAAATTTCCTGGACCCAGCTCTTTTCTAAATCTGGTTTTTGCTGGCAGTCTACTCGTGGTCTCTTTCCTTTGCAGTCAGGGATTTTAATGGCATTTTAAAAAGTACTAGGTTTCCCTTCTTTACTCATTAGTGTGCATTTCCCAGGCCTCCCTACTGAAGTTCCCCAAACAGGCTTAGGATGCAAGATCACAGTCGATCCTTTTCCCAGAAACATTGGCTGCTTTCTGCCTTCCATGCATTCTTAGTGGGCTTGCTTGGAGAAGCAGACCATCTCGAGTCCTCCTTGCTGGGAGAGTCTGGTGGTTGAGAGGACTGCATTGGGAGGCAGACAGGCGGGGCTCAGATCTTTACCAGCTGTGTGACCTTGCACGAGCTAACTTCTCTGCCCTCATTCTTTTCATTGGTAAGGACATGCAAGCAGTGTCCTTTTGTCCTTATTCCCCACCCCGCCAGCTCTGAATGCTGGCTCTAAGTGCCCAGCCCTTCCTGGGATCACGGGCCTGTTTTAACCTCTGGTTGCGCAGGCCAGAGGCCCCACTTGAACTTGTGTACACACAAGACTTGGAGGCTCTCCTCAGGCTTGATGTCACTCTATTATGATTATTATTAATCTTCTTTTAAACTTTAATTCCTAATTAACCTTTTTTTAAATAAGCATTTTAATAAATATTTTTTCACTTGAACGAGCATTAATCTTTCTTTCTGAATAAGTATAAAACGTGCAGAGTTCTTTTGGCAAGAATATGTGTTCTGTGTGGCCAAGAACCAATTTACTCAAGTACCAAATTTACTAAAGAGGTTTTTGGGGAGTGCACAAAAAACGAGCCATTGAGGGTGAATGATAAGCTTTCTATTCTCCTAAAGGGGTTTGGCGAGTGTACTGTTAGGACCAGGTTTATCACTGAGGGGAGAAAAGTCCAGATAAACAACTTGCGATGTGTGCTGAGTTAACACGTGGATCTGCAGCCACTGGGTCTCAGGTTCCTTTAGTTTCGTAGCTTTGCCAGGAGTGGCCTCCATTTTCAAGGTAGAGCCATGGTCTCAGGCTGTTGCTCCAGCTCCACCATTAGGCTGCACGCCTGCATTCTGGACTGCAGGCAGGAGGAAAGGAAAGTGCTACAAGGCTTCTTCCTAGATGTTGCACTTCAGATTATATCTTCCCGGGCTAGGTCTCAGTAACATGTCCATAGCTAGTAGCAAGAGTGTTTGGGAAATGCAGCTTTTATTCCAGGAAATCATGTGCAGGTAAAAAATGGGAGAGGGTTATTACTACGAAGAAGGGAGAATGGTTATTGGCAGGGAAATGGCAGCCTCTGTCACCGAGTTTTTATGCTGCTCTCATCAGTGGGGGGAAGTATTTATGGCTAAACCAAAGATTGCAAATTTACGGTAAAGTCTCAGACAGCAAGTATTTTGGGCTTGGCAGCCATCTTGTCTCTGCTGCAACTGTTCAGTTCTGCTGCTGCAATGGAAGTCCACAGAGACAAGACGAACATGGATGTGTGCGCTGGATTTGGGATGTGGCCTGAGTTTGCCTTGTGCTGGGCTAAACAAGAATACTAATGCTAAAATTAGCATTTATTTTACACTTACTATGTATCTACTAGTCTCCGTGCTGAGCACCTCACAGGTATTTTCTTACAATTCCCTATAAAAACTTGATGAAGTAGGTACCGCCATCATCATCATCGTCATCATCAGTTTCATCTATGAAGAAAATGAGGCTCAGAAAAATTAAATCATTTGCCCAAAGTCCCACAGCTGGTAAGTGGCAGATGGGTTTTGAATGCAGCACATTCTTACCCTTCTCCCAAAAAAAGTCTGGGTGAAAGGTTCACTAGAGTTTGTGACCAGGGATTTTCTCCAAGGCAGGGAATTTAGAGGGTCCAGAAGACTTACATGTATCTACAAGCTCAGCCTCTAATTAGCAAGACCAGGTAAAATGAGAGGCAACCATTACATAGAGACAGTTGGTGAGAAATTTTGTTCTAAGCCGATTTGCACATAACACTGTTGATTTAAGACCTGTGTCAGGTGCTCTCCTGGGCACCCTCATTTCTTTGGCTTAGGATAACTGATCCTATATAGATATTGGTGGGGTTCTCGGGGGCACCAGTGGCATGAGTGCAGGTGGGTGTGAATTGATTGGGATAGCTGTGCACTACCGCAGGACCACAGTGAGCCTGTGGTCCCTGTCAGCTGTGCTTTTGGATGAGGTGGTCCCTGTATTTAGTGAAGGCAGGAGGAGACAGGATTTCAGAAGCTGGCTGAGTTGGAAAGGTGAGACAGAAACCTCATTCTATGTCAGTGGGGCCCAGAGCCCAGGTAAGCTTAGTTTTAAAATAATAGGAGAGGTATTTGGGTAAGAGCTCTTGCTGTTGGAGAAATGCTTGCATCTAGCTGAAAGCCCTCCTCCTCTGAAGGCAAGTCTGTTTTTAGCCTCTAGAGATTTCTAGGACATATCAACAGATTTCCCTAGAATGAAGCTGTCTCCAGGGAGAGCCGCTAGGCTTAGCAAAGCGCAAGCTCTCAGCATTTCTTTCCAGATCCTCTATGACTCTTGGAAAAAGTCACCCAATTTCTCAAATCTGGCATAATTTATTAGAAAATCCTACAAGTTATGACAACACAGATAAATCTCTAGGGCATTATGCTAAGTGCAATAAGTCAGAGAGAGAGATAAATACAGTGTGATCTCACTCATATTTGGAATTTAAAAAAAGATGTAACTCACAGAAACAGAGAACATTGGCAGGGGGTGGGAAATAAGGGAAATGTGTGAAAGGGGGTCAAAAGGTACAGACTTCCAGATATAAGCTAAACAAGTTCTGGCTAGATAATTGTACAGTAGGGTGATTATAGTTAACAATACTGTATTGTAGATTTGACAGTTGCTAGAAAGTAAATCTTAAAAGTTCCTATCACAAGGAAAAAAAATATAACTATGAGGAGAGATGGATTTTAATTAAATTTAATGTGCTAATCATTTTGCAATATAGATACATATCAAATCATTACGTTGTGCACCTTAAGCACTTTAATAGCATGTTACATGTAAATCATGTCTCAATAAAACTGGGGGGCAAGTTTAAAAATGAATAATTTATGATTAATGTTAGAGCAATGATTGGAACAACGCATTTGGTTTTCAGAGCGTTTATATGTCCACTATCTCATTTGATCTTCGTAGAAACTGAAGGGAAGTGGTGAGCAAAACGAAACTAACACATTGACCTTGGGGGCTATAGGTGTGACTGGCTGGATTCTTTGAGGTGTGCTATCTCCAATCATCCTGGGAAGTAGGTTAGTAGAGTGTATCCTTTTTCAGAGGGAGAAGCACACTCAGAGGAGTTAATAACTTGCCTGGCAACTCACAACAGATATGTGATATTGCCCAAACTTGAACTCAGTCTTCTGATATCAATTTCATTGTCACTCTCACAATTGTTTGCCTTTGGGGCCCTGCAATCGGTACAGTAAGGAGCAGCACTGGAGAATGTCAGGGATTTCTGAAGACAACAGCTTCTAGCAAAAGTCCCGAGTGACTAGCCCAAAGAAAATTGAAAAGCAACAGCAGCGAATTAACTAAGAATCAATTGATTAAAGTTAATCGAGAGAAATAACTGGTGGAAGAAAACCTGAGGGTTACACAGGGGTAAAATTCAGAGCTGGGCTTGTGATGGGAACCCACGTAAACCCTGCTTCATTAATGGCACAATGACTTGTGCTCCTGATGGAATAATGAAACCAGACCTAGAAATGTTTACTGATTCATTCATTCCTCTGTTCAATTGGCTTTTATTGACAGACAGGCTCTGTTGAGATCCTGGGGAAAAGAATAGAGGGCTGACACCGAGCTGCTTCTTAGCAGCAAGGTGATCTGAGAGCCTCAAGGCTGGTGTCCATCCTGATGGCTTGGTCTCCATGCCATACTTGCTGTTGAATAATTTGAATACCACTACTGGATAAAGCAATAAATAAGTTTTTGCCCACTTGGACCTTAAATCTTCATTGGTGAACAAAATCTACCAATAAACAAGCCAGGCAGTGATTGGAGTCATAATATAAACATAGCAGGGGGATGTTATGAGGGTAACACCTTTGCTGCTTTTCATCTTGTATTTAGTTTGCTGTATTAAGATTTTTGGTTTTGGATTGAATGAATGTAAATAGTAATTAAATGCAAACTTGAATAAACAGCAACAATAACCACAGAAACCAGATGGTGTGAGGGAGGCCACTTTCGGCAGGGAGGTCGAAGAAGGTGGTTCTGAAAATATGCCATCTAAGCTGGAACCCAATGTCAGGAAGGAGTCGGCCGCTGAGAGCAGGGCAACTCATGCAGGGGAAACAGCCCCTGGGAAAGCCCTGAGAAGGGATTAAGATTGAGGTTGGTGCGTTGGGGGAATGGACAAAAGCCCAGTGTAGGCTGGAAAACAGTTGGTGATGGAGAGAAAGGTGCACCCAGGAGGGCAGAAGGGAGGACGTGGCTACTTCACACAAGGCTTGAAAGGGTTCAAGTTCTATGGTGAGATTTAAGGAGGCCTTTGGAGGATTTTATATGGGTGTGACCTGATACGATTTATGTGCTTAAATGGTCATGCTCATTGCAGTTTGGAGAATAGATTCTTAGAGGACAAGACTGGATGACTGGAAAGGATAGCTGCGAAGTTTTTTACCATATTCTAGAGACTGGTGATTGGGACTCTGGAGATAGTCATGGCAAGGAGAGAAGTGGACGGCTTTGGGATTTATTTTGGATATGGAGTTGACAGACATTATGAACATATGACAGACATATGAGCATGTTGGAAAGGAAGAGGACTCTTACTTGTCTCGTAAGTTTTTGGCCTGAGCAATGGAGATGGAGAGAAGTAGGAAAAAGCAGATTTTACATCAAATTCCGTTTTGGACATGTTAAGCTTGAGATGCCCATTAGGCACTGAAGTCAGTATACTTTTCTGTGCAAGGCCTATATAGTGTATAAGGTGAACAATAGAGCACACAAAACCATTGTCATAAGATTAGAAAAGATCGTTCTGGAAGTGTGGTAAAGTGTGAACATCCAAGAAAATGCTAAGATGATTATTCATTTTGGAATCTGAGTAATAGGAGATATATAGGAGAAGACACAGCTCCTACTCATGAAGGGCCTTGTAAGGAGATGCTGGGGAACTCCTCAAGGGATTTGAATGGAGAATGATATGAGCAAATGGAATTTTTCAAAGATATTTTGGAAGCATGGTACAGAGGAGATTGGAAGGAAGTAAGACTGAAATCAGGATGACCAATGCCAATGTACTGTTCACAATCTGGGTGAGAGATGATGAAAGTTGGCACTAGGCTGGTGACCCTATAGACGAAGAGGAGGGAGCACATGCAAAAGATCTAAAGAAGATAGAGTTACCTGTCCTTGGGGATTTTTTGGTCTTGAGAGCAAGAGAGGTGTGCTGACTGATTTGGTTTTTTCAGTTGAGTGAAGGAGTAGATATTGGGTCCACTGCACGAGAACCAGAACACAGGTCCTTGGTGGGAGGGGTGGATCTAATTCCATCCTGTTCTTTTTTTTTTAAAGATTTTATTTATTCATGCATACAAGAACTGAGATACAGGCCAGATGTGTGGGAGGGTGAGAGGATTCACCAGAGACAGAGCAGGGAACAGAACAGGCAGACAGACCGAAATACACAGCTGAAGGGAGCAATGGGCGAGACAGGAGAGGTCTGCTGCGCCATGTGGGTAGCTCCCTGTCCAGCCGGGAATTGAACGTGTGCTGCAGAGGCTGAGGACAGCTTCACAGCATTGTGCTCAACAGCTTGCACCTCCTGGGAGGCCCTGATTCCATTCTATTCTTCCTGTGTTAGCCTCTGTGCCCCTTTCAGACTGAGGAACTGATTTGCTTTAGCATTTTCACTAAGTGCTTCCTTTTGCACTTGGATTCGAGAAAGTCTTGTTGCTTGAGTTAGAAGAACATTAAGGGTGGGAGCTGAGGGAGCACCAGCACTCAAGAAGGCGGCATTAAGGACATGTGGTGGGAGAACCAGAGATTTGGTGAGAAACCAGCACAGTAGAAGTTCAGGGAATGGTGAACAGCAGTATTAGATGCCAAAGAAAGATCAGAGCAGCCAAGGAAAGGTCAGAGTTGCTAAGGACTGAAATGTGCCCTTTGGATTAGGATGTCAGCAGCAGCAGCCTCCAGAGCAGCTTCAGTGGCAAGATGACGGTGCAAGTCAGGTGGTGGTGGGCAATTAGGACAGGAAGCAGAGCGTACTGAGTTGAAAAACTTGTGGGCAGTGCGGACAGAGAATGGGGAGATTTCTCACCCAAGATTCTCTGTTTTCTCTGTCAACTGGGAGGAAGCAGATCATGTCCCAAGCCCAAGGGGAGCAACACAGAAGATTAACATTGGTGGTGAATTTTAAAGACACTGTTCAACTTTAAGAAACGGTATATTTGGAGATGTATTTCTTTCTCGTTTTGACATCTAGAATTGTCCTTCCAGGAAAACTCTTTGTGCCCAAGACAATCAAGTTTGGATCCAAAGATGAAGGGCAGAGACAGGGCCTCCTTTTTTTTAACCTCAGGTCACTGGATGATTCTGTCCGAACTCAGTTAACCCAGAAAGGTGGCCTTGCCTCTTGTTATTTAGCTCAGTACCATCAGACTCCAGCTGCACTTAGTATTCCAGGCCAGGCCAGTTGGCTGTTTTCAGTTTGCAGAGGGAGTTGCCTTAGTGTGTCTATTGAACAGAGAGGAGCTTGCATTTGGGACCACTAGCCATTGCTGACACCAGGGAGACCAGGGTGGGCTGTGCAAGTGCTGCCCTTCGGAAAGAGATGTCAAATTCGTGGCTCCCCAATAGAATTTGGGAGCTCTCCAGAGAAAAGTTAAAAGTTCCCATTGCTTTTTCCAGAAAGAGTGATGGGGAACCCTTGCATTCCAGCCAGCAATCCCTCTTCTCAATAAAACAAATAGGTTCCAATGTTGGCAGCTGCCTGAGCCGTGGCTGAGAACATAAAGGCGGCTCTGTCTCTGTGGTAAATATACAGCAAGCATTTAACTCATTACTAGATAAATCACACAGAGATGGCCCAGAAGAGGTATCTGGAGCCAGTTTTTAATTTTTTAAAACATAGGTGAATACATCTCTCTTTTTAAAACATATTCTTTTTTCTGCTTCATTGAGGTGTCTTTGACAGTCAAAGTTGTAATATGTTTAAAGTGTAAAAAGTGATTTGATAAATTTTCCCTTTCTCGACTCATTCCATCCCTGGAGGGGGTGGCAAGTAAACAAATTTAAATAAGGTAATTTAAATAAGGTAATTAATTTAAATAAGGCAATTAATCAGAGATATGATAGCTTAAAGAAAAGATGTGGTTAGAGTCTTAGAGCTCATCCAGTGTTTGGGTGTTCCTCTGACTTCCCAGCCCTCGCATGACAGGTGGTGGGGTCACAGACTAATTCTGGACAAAGGGAAGATGGACAGAAGTGATTTAAGTTATTTCTCAGCCTGGCACTTAAAACCATTGCTCAGAATCTTCATCTCTTTTCCCTTCTGGTTGGCATATATTTATGATGGGGAAAGATCACCCAATTCATATCAGGCATTATGTAATCAAGAAATAAAATTTTATTGTGTTAAGCCATTGAGATTTCTGGGTTTTATTATTACAATAGCAAAGCCTGACATATACAATACAATTCAAGTGCTTTACCAAGAAAATCAAGTCCTTTTACAAATAGCAAACATTGAAATGAGACAAGAGTGTTTCTCAGAGTTGTTTAGGCAAAGGTCTACCTTGGTATAGTTGATACATCTGTAGAAATTTCCAGAGAGCCTTTCATTTAGTCATCATTGTGGACCATTAGCTGTAATAATAGGCTTCTGACAAGAAACCAAGACTGTTTTTCTTTATATGTAACTTATTCATGTTCTGGAGTTTCCTAAAGCCACCGTAATCTATGAGTAAAGTGTACTTGTGATCATGGTAACTAATCTTCCATGTCTTACTACATCTTTTTGCTGCCCACTGACTCAGGCCCTGTGAAAATCCCTCCCAGCATTACCAAGGGGCTCTCTCCAGGACACCTTCTTGCAGTAATGAGCAAGTCTGGCCATTTATAGCTATCACAGGGCATGCTCCACTTTCCCCTCTTTTTAGTGCCAGCTGCTTCCATGGGTGCTACTGATTCTGCCATGTATTCCTTCCTGCTCCCCTGGATAAGGCAACTGCTGAGGATGTCTGAGGCCACTAGAGACCACCCACGGTTGGGCATTACTTCCGTTCTTGCTGGGTACAGCAAGTAGACAATCCTAGTGAGAACATAGCGCTATACTCAGACTCACCTTCCTCTTCAATCCCTTCATCAGGCTTGTCTGTCTCATTCTCTCAACTCTTAGAGTCACCTTTTCACAGAAGACTTCTGTTGGGTCTTCCTCACCATACACCAGACACAAAACATGGAGTCCGAGTATTTATAGGGCTGATGGTGAACTCCTCCTACCTCCATTACACCTATAATTAGCATTCATCTAAGAATTTTGGCAATGTTGATGTCAGAAGTTTACTAAACTGCTGAGAAGATTCATCCATTTTCCTTCATTTACTGTCTTTGTTCTGGGTCCCTCCCATTGTGTCTGCCAGGCTCCAGAAGGAATGGGGTAATATGGAGATTTGGGAGCACTTGGCATTGTGTCCCCTTAACTGGACTGTAGTTTGGATAACATTTTTCCTACCATCTATCCATTACAAACAGCTCCAGACTCAGTGGTGCACCCCACATCTGAAGTTGTGTTTTGAGGACTTTAGTCTTTGCCAGCCCATCTCCTTGGAATCTGCTTCCTGGAAGTGCAGGTAGCAACAGGCATGTCTGAGAAGGCTGGTTCAGCTTGGGATCACCTTTCCTGTTGTCTTGCTGGGAGGGTAGTCCTCACCAAATGGTGGCCCATCTGGACCAAAGGACAGTCTGGCTGCTCTTTCAGCAGTTATCCTAATGCTTTCCCCAGGTCCACTTCTGTCTCTACCCGTTGACTCAGAGCTGGCATCTCTTTAAGCTTATGCCAGTCAGAGGTTCTGTCTGGAAAACAGGAGCCCAAGCCAGGTAGTTCAATAGAGGGAATTTAATTAGAGACTTAATTACAAAGGCTTTGAAAGAGCTGACAAAGCAAACAGGAAGATGAAGCAACTCAGATTTTAGAAGTAGGAATGTGCTTGGGGATGGGGTTCCCAGAGTCTAGCAACTTAGGATTCCCTTACAGGGTGCTGTGATTCCAGAATAGGGTTGCCCCGCTGCAACAAGGCCCCACATAGGAACTGAACTCATGGAGTAGATCCAGCTACTGATGGGGAGACTGTCCAAAGCAGACAAGAAGGCGTAAAATGTCCTGGCTTCTTCCTTCTTTCCATCTGCCAATCTCTTGCCAGTAATTCCCATCAATCAAAACTATCCAGAAACCAGTTTGGCAAGGGAGTGTGGAAAATGTAGATTGTGGGTGTTAGTTGTCAGAAAGAGAGGAAGTGAATCTGAGAGCAAACAGGTGGATGATGGTGTTATGGGTTGAATTGTGTCTCCCCAGAGATACAAAGATATATTGAAGTTCTGATCCCCTTAACCTCAGAAGTTGATCTTATTTGGAATGCGTGTCATTGAGGATATAATTAGTTAGGTGAGGAGGAGGTCATACTGGAGTAGGGAAGGCCTTTACTCCCAGATTGACTGATGTTCTCATAAGACAAGGAGAGACACAGACACACAGGGCAAACCCCATGTGAAAATGAGGCAGTGGTGAGAGCAATGCATCTGCCTGTGAAAGGCACACCCTGGGGGGCTGGTTATCACCAGAAGCAAGGAGAGCAGATTCTCCCTCACACTCTCAAAGGAAACTAATCCTGCCCACACCTTGCTTTTGGACTCCCTTCCTAAAGTGTGAGAGAACTCAGTTGTGTTATAGCAACTGTAGGAAACTAACACAGATGGCACAGGGGTCACCTGGAAAGGTGCTCTCACCTCTTATGTGTGTTCTGGGCTATAGCTTTCTTGGTAATGATTTTGCATCAATATGATCCTCTGTACTTGACTTTCACAAGTATGTCAAAATCTCAGGTTTTCACTGTGCTCATTTCTGTTAAGGATTCATCCCACTTTGTTTAAATGGCAATTAACTAGAATTCCATGATGGGGACCGCTCAGTCTGCCATCTCAAAGCAAAGTCCTACCACTCTAAATGGACCAGGTTCAATGTCAGGGCACCCCTGCCTCTTCCTGTCCAGCATAGGCTATTCCCATCACACACACAGTGAGCATAAGGCATATCAACCACAACACAAGGTACTGGATAAAAGAAACAATCATATCCCTGTTAGTCAGTTATATTTACTGATAAATATAACTTAATTGATTGATTGGAATGCAAGGGATTGTCTATTAAGATATGTATCTTACCTATCAAGGGGCCTTGTATGTCTTCCTTAAAATTTATATGATTCATTTTTTCATATTTCATTGTTAATGTTGTATATGACAATACTGTTATTTAATGTCTCTTATAAACAACCAGTGTTGGTTATTTATTAGCTTCCTTACAGCTAATGGAATTCTGTGTTTCTAGACCTTCTAAGAATTTTGAAAAAGCAAACAGCAACGACAACAAAAATAAAACCCCACATGACATAAAGAGTGTGAGACATGACTAACCACTAACAATCAGAAAAATTACTAATTATGTGCCTATAGGTCTCCTCCCCCCAGGTTTAAAGGGAGCACAGAACCACCCAGCTCCCAATTCCCCATATGTTCCTGTCATGGGCACTGAATCAGTTGCCTAGTAATTATTTTGAATATTCTTGTCTTATGGGAAAACCATAAAAGTAGCCTTCTGATATGTGATAGTCCCCGAAATGACTAACATTCAAGGTTGAAGAAAATATAAAACCATTATTTTGAATGACATTCTCACACGGACACATGGTATTAAAGTACATGGTTTTCAAGATCTGAAAAAAAAGTTAGCCTTTGGCTGTTTGAAATTATTTTCCCCACCCCCATAACAGTAAATTGATGTCCAACACAAACCCTCCTCACAAAGGTACATTTTGCTCTTTTGCATGTGGGGTCCAGACAGAGAAAGCAGGGGCTTACTTGAAGGACTCTCTCAGTAAGACTTTCTGTGTTCAAGGAGCTCTGTATACATTTTCTCAGTCTTGGTTTTGCACAGAGGGGATTTGGTTTGGTGATAAAATTCCTACTTGTTTCTAAGGTTTAAGCTGGTTAAATCTGCTTCATTTTATTTGGAAGTTGTGATCTTTACAATATTGTATGTTCTATAGAAATGGGAATATCCAGTCTGTTTTTTTTTTAAAGATTTATTTATTTATGCATACAAGAGCTGGGGTACAGGCCAGAGGTGTGTGGGGGGGGTGGTGAGAGGATTCACCAGAGACAGAGTGGGGAGCAAAACAGACAGATTGACTGAAATACACTGCTGAGAGGAGCAGTGGGTGAGTCAGGAGAGGTCTGCTGCGCCATGTGGATAACTCCCTGGCCGGGGATTGAACTTGTGCTGCAGTGGCTGCAGACAGTTTAATAGGTTGTGTCTTAACCCTTGCGCCACCAGGGAGGCCTGAAATTTCCAGCTTTTGCAGTGTCTGTACCTGAAGGCTTGTAATACTTCGCAAATGAGAGCGCTGAGAAAACCTGGCCTCAGGAAGCCCCAGGGGAGCCTGGGACCATTACTGCTGATGTCAGCCAGCTCCCAGCAGAGCCAAGTTGCTTCTTAACAGAGTGCTCCTTATGTGTTCTCTGTCATCTCCACTGTCATCTGAATTTCTCCAGTTCATGTTGAGGTGCAACACTTTGTTTACTGGAGAAGCCGTTCCATTCTGGCAGGGCTCCAGGTTCATCCCAGAGTGGCTCAGTGTAAATACAGGTGGCCATCCCTGGACTTGAGTTCAATGAGTCCTGGGACCTTGACTTGTGACTCTTCTGAATTGATACTGTTTCTTCTGAGCCTGGAACTCTGGACTTAGTTTCCTTATGCTACTGTGCCACGACCTTCTATTACAAGATGCTCAAGGTGTCTCTCCTTTCCCTTCTGACTTCTGGGCTTACTATTTTGCTTAGAAATGTCTACTCCAATGGAAGGAATTTATTCTCTGAATTTGGTTCAACATTTTAGGAGCATACACAAGTTGGGGGCCTGCAGCTTGAGACATACCAGTCTTAAAGAGACTGGTGGTGAATGAATATTTGCAGAAAAAGAAGACTGTAGATGGGGGAGGGCGCTTCACATCTGGTGGTTATGAGCGCTGTAATCAGCTGGTCCTGGGTGTGAATTTCATTTCCTGGGTGGGAGTCCTGAGTGAAAAACTGCTGAGATTTTAGGCAAATTTCTTACCTTCTTCCTCTGTATTATTAAGAAGGGCTTAATAGTACCCACTTCATATGCTTATTACAAATACTAACGACAGATCCATTTAAAACAGCAGAGGGTTCAATACATTATTATTACTATTATTACTGTTTTTACTGTGGAAAAAGTAGGAGAAAATCTGAGACAGACAGGGTGGGTTAAAGAGGTTGAACTTTAATCTGTAGGAGATGGAAAGTTTGGTAGCAGGGGAGCAACATGGGATAGATGGTGTTAAAAAAAAGCAACGCTTTCACGGCTGCTGGTTCCCTAAATGCTATATTTATGAACTATTATCTCAGAAAAAAAGATAGCATATCTGAAACCCAATCACACTTAAAAGGTTGTTGTCGTTTGGTCAGATTGTGATTATTCTATGAACCCTCATCTGATTTTAGGTGAGTTTATTTATTTATTTTTATAATCAAAAGCATTCAATCTTAAAGCAAAACAAATCTCTAAACTTGAACTTTTTGTTTCTTTATTTGTAAGGAGCTAGGTATTGTTGATTCACTTAAGAAAAATTGAGGGTCATCTTACTGGCTGGTAGCACACACACATAGGCAAATAAAATGTTGCCTTGCAGTGGGAGGTATCCACCGTACATCTATTATGGGCTGAATGTTTGTGTCCTTCCAAAGTTGCATGTTAAAGCTCTAACCCAACTGTGACTATACTGGGAGACAGGGCCTACTTCAGGTAATTAAAGTTAAATGAGGTCATGAGTGTGGGGCCCTAATTCAATCGAATTAGTGTCCTTATAAGAGATACCAGTGAGTTTGCTCTTTCTCTCAATATACCACTGAGAAAAGACCTTGTGATCCCTCAGTAAAGCCTATCACAAAGCTTATTTTCATCGGGTTGAAGTAGCTTGGCTGGGACCCAAAACCAAAGGCATTTCACCTTGCTTGCGGCCTCCCTTGCTGAGCGTGGGGTGGGGAATAGGTATTTTAAACCAAGTTAAAGATATTTTTTAGGGATGGAATTTCTGTCTACGTTCCTCTCAAACTAAGATTATTTACTCCAAGGAATGATTCTTTGGAGTTCAAATCCCAGGGAAGAATAAAGGAACACCCTTTTTCCCCTG
The DNA here is from genome assembly GCF_014898055.3 of Talpa occidentalis. Taxonomy (NCBI): domain Eukaryota; kingdom Metazoa; phylum Chordata; class Mammalia; order Eulipotyphla; family Talpidae; genus Talpa; species Talpa occidentalis. The sequence goes on along the minus strand of NW_023602073.1, from coordinate 141,048,038 downwards.
CGATATTACGATTTATGAGGAATATATGTTTGGGTATTGAGAGGACCAAAGTATATTTCTCATATATATTTAGTCTTCATCCACATTTCCTGTCTCACAGCTTCCAAAACTATAGGAATTTCTTAAGTGTTAAGAGTGATAAAAGTGTCTCTTGTTATATTAATGAGGTGACACATTGAGAAACCCAGAAAGAATTGGGGCTAGTTGCCAGAAGAATCAACCATGTGATTAGGGGGTTGGAACTTCAATCCCTCTTCCAAAGTTCCAGAGAGGGAAGTAGGGAGAAGGGATAGATGTTGAATTCAATTGCCAAAGGCCAATGATTTCATCAATCCTGCCTATGTAATGAAGCCTCCATTAAAAAACAAAGACAAAGATATAGGGTAGGGAGAACCATTGGAGAGCTTCTAGGTTGTGAACTCATGGAGATTTGCGGGGGCTGGTGCACTGGAGAGGACATGGAAGATCTGCACCTTCTTGCCATACCTTGTCCCATGCATTTCTTTCCTCTGACTATTCCTGAGTATATCCTTTATAATAAATCAGTGAGTAAGCAGTTTTCTTGAGTTCTGTTAGCTATTTTTAGCAAATTAATTGAACCCGAGAACTAGGTCATGGGACCTCTGGTTTGTAGCCTCTTGGTCAGAAGCACCTGGACTCTCCACTGGCCTCAGCAGTGGAGAGTGAACTTAGGAGACTGAACTCTTTTTTTTTTTTTTTAATAGAGGCATGTTTTATTTATTTATTTTATTTGTTTGTTTTGTTTGTTTTGTTTTTACATGCACTGGGTACAGTCAGAAGCATGGGAGGGTGAGAGAATTCACCAGAGCCAGAGTGGGGAGCAGAGCAGGCAGAAGGACCGAAGGACACTGCTGAGGGGAGCAGCGGGCGGCAGGAGAGGTCTGCACGCCATGTGGGACCCTCCTCCGGTGGCCGGGGAGCAGCCGGGGATCGAACCGGCGCCGCAGAGGCCGCGGGCAGCTTCGCAACCCAGAGCTCAACCGCTGCGCCACCGGGGAGGCCCAGGAGACTGAACTCTTAACCTGCAGAATCTGATGCTCTTTCTGGGTAGATAGTGTCAGAATTGAGCTGGATTAAGCTAAATCATATGATACTTAGCTGGTGTCTAGAACCTTTGGTATGTGTATGGAAACCCCTGCCCCCCCACATTGGAAATTGGTTCCAGAAATCCTCAAATTATTCCCATCAGGCAGGCTGTTGGGGCACCTTGCACCAACCATGGGAGCACAGGACCAAGAAGTCACATGGTCAAGTAAACAAACACTTGGGAGAGGTAATTATTCAATACAGGAAAATATTTTGACTTTAATCCAGCTTCATGGAATGTCAGTTTTGGTTTCTTCACAAAGAGATGACACGGCTTGACTCATAGGCTGCTTTTCTTACTTGCTGGTCTCCTTGTTTCAGTGTGCCATGAGACACTGAATATGCAAATGGACAATGGCCAGACCATATATAAAAATAGAACTCTGATCCACAACCTGCGTAGGAAACCAAGCTTTTTATCAATAAAGAGACTAGCCTGCTGAAAATCAGACTTACAGGAAGCCAGGTTGCTATTTCTAAGTAACAATCCAGGAAAATTAATCATAACTTCATAACAATTGACCTCAAATGGCCAGAACTTGATTGGTAACTGACCACTTCCTTAATTTTTGTTCATGCTTCCAGCTTAGGACCCACAAGAGAAGCCAAATATTTGCTTCCACAATCAATCTCGTGGATCCCTGCTTCTCCTTAGCCCATGTACACCTTTCCTGTGTCTACAACCTCTGTCAGAGCACATCTGAGACCCTGGATTTTCACTCAGGATGTTCACATTCTTCTTCCTGCTCTGGAGCCTCTGTCAAACACAAGCGACAGAGGCTGACTCCATTGCAATTGCAAACTCTGGGTAAATAATGTTGGCTTTGCTCATTTGGTAGGCCTTTGTTTCTTTCTACACCATCGTTTTGTCGATTTCCTAGAAGATTTGAGAGATTCTTTTCCTCCCTAATTGTGCTCTGAAACATTTTCTTTCATGCTTATGATCAAGAGACAATACTTTCTCCTGATTATAAATTGGTAAGGTACAGACTAAAGAAAATTATGCTAGATTTTTGTGAAAAAATTGAATGAATCCTTAGCACAAGGAAGAAGCACAGCAAGTCTCAGAAAGAGAAAATAACCCCCATCTTTTGGTAAAGGTGGGGCCTTGAATATAGTCTACAGGATTCATACACCCAAAGTGATTGTGTTAGGTGGGTGGTGTCCATATGGGGCCCCTACCACCTGTTCTCTTCTCTCCTACGCTCACCATCCCCCATCACTTTTTCAAAGGTATTTATAGTGACTTAAGCCTGTGTTTCTCAGTTCCTGGATCTGACCCCTGGCAGCCCCAAGCTTCTCTGTCTTCACTGTGCTGTTGTCTGTTACCCCACACTGGTTGTGTGACCTCCTGAGAGTCCCCTTAGGGGGGTGGGCAGGCAATCTGGATGCTGTTATGCACATGCCAGTGTAGAAACATGAGGAATACCTAAAGGAGGCTTTCCAATGTCCTATCTGGGCAGTTCTACTGTTTTGAAAGACAACAGAAGAGTGGGAAGGAGGAAAATATCATGCCTTTAGAGCTTCTCTGCTTAACTCTGGAGAAAAGAATAACAAAGTGCATTTTGAGGGGAATGTTTGAGCCAGGTCCTTATCTGCATTGCTTGGCATAGAGTTAATGAAAAACAAAAACACCAACCAAAAAAAATCTCCACAAAATTCAGACCTACTCAACACTTAGTTTGATTGTCATGAATATAAAGGACTAATCAGTTTCCTAAAGATAGGTATTAGAAACAAATAGAAATCCATTTAAACAAATTTGGAATCTGTGGGATTTCTAAGTTAACCCTATAATCAGCTTCATTCGTAAACTTTAAATGGCTTGATAGAAAATGAATTTTCCAAACTACTATTTGGTGTTCAACAGCTTGTCCTTTTTGTTGGTAGGTGGGAGGGCCATGTCTCAGGGTTTATCTCAGCTTAACCTACACAAATACCAGCACTCAACAGATGCTCTATTTTGATTCACCAGCAATTTTCCAGGGGATGTGGCCAGTGGTCCAGCAGCTTAAAGTAGCAAAGTTGGGCCTAGAGGAGTTGACACAGGACCATGTGCCAACTTGTCCCTGTCCATTTTTCGGTTCCTGTCAGGAATTTTCATGGGCTGGAGACATTGGGTCCCGTTGCCAGTGACTATGTACTGTGGGACTATATTTCTTTCATTGGTGTGTAGCTATCTCACTGTGCTGTTGTCCGTTACCCCACACTGATTGTGTGACCTCCTGAGTCTCCCCTTGGAGTAAGGCAAGCAGTCTGGATTAAAAAACTCTTTAAAGCTGTCTAGATATCAGTTATAAACAGCTAACAGACTTTTAAAGAGAGGAATCTGGAAAGAGTACAGTAAGTACAATGAATGGGAAAAATAAAGCAAGTAACCCTCAAAGCATAGCAGCATACTTTGAGTGTGGAAGGGAAGGGGCAGTTGATGTCCTCAGAGTGACCGTCAGTCAAGTAGACATGGAATACAGGAAGAATGTCTTAACAGTTCTTTATGTTGAATTGGAATTGTGCCTTCTTCTCTCTGCTTGCTTCACATGTTTCCTCATCCTACTCCAGGTGCTTTCGCTAATTTCTTACTGACAATTCTGGTAGTTGATTTTCCGGGTGTCTATGTAGCCTTGGAGCCAGTCAAGGTCTCCAAGTTTTAATCCTCCACCCTTCTTCCTTTCCTCATGATGCCTCAAATCTTAGGATTTCTTTTACTTCTGACAAGTGCTCTTTCTTTCCTTGACTGGACTTTAGCCAGGCTTCTCTGCGTCGTCTTTTCGACTAGGCCTCATCCTTGGCCCTGTCCTTGGCCTACTGAGTCTAGTTTCAGCAAAGTATCCTGCTAAGTCAAATTATAAAGAATTATCTCACCCTTGATAGTCAATCAAGCTCCTCTACCTTGTACCCCATCCTTGATTCCTAACCAAGTTCCTCTTGGTGATATTCTATTCATTCCCTGTCCCTGTCCACTGCCCATAAATTACCACTTGTTCTTGTTATATTCAGAGTTAAATTCAATCTCTCTCTCCTACTGCAATGATCTTGAATAAAGTCTTCTTTACTGTTTGTAACAAATACCAGAATAATTTCTCTTTAGCAGTCCCCCCTCTTCTACACACAGAGTTCTCTGTTGTTTAGTTCTCCATCCTCCTCTTCAGCTTGATCTGGTATCCCACTGTTGGGTGCTGGGATATTGAATCCTGTAGGATGGAAGAGAGGAAAGGAAAAGAGGTTTCCTTAGAGGTCTGTTCTCAGGGCCTGGTGGGAAGGACCATCAGAGCTCTCACAAAGCTCAGGTTGTCTCCCCTCCTTCTTTTGCTTAGAGTTCTTGTCTTCTTTAGTAACCCCATTCTGAAACCCCAGGACAAAAAAGGAAAAAATAAAGGAAAAAGAAAACATCAACAACAAAAATAGCTTTCATTTATGATTCTGAAAGAATTCATCCTGTAACACTGGAATAATCCCAAACTGCCACAAAAGAATTACCCTCATTTTGGAATGGAATTAGAAATAATAAAAATGATTGAAACTGGTATCAAGCAAACAACCAAAACATGCAGCTGAATTATTGATGTAGTGGAAAAAACATGGATTTGAGGTTGGGTTGGTCTAAATTTAAAGCCTTGTTCCCCTATTTACCTGATTGTGACCTTAGGCAATTTGCAGAACTCATGTGCCTTACCTGTAGTAAGGTCTATTTCACAAGGTGGGTGAGGAAATTAAGGCACAGTGCTTGGCACACAGTTATTTAAAGGTCTGCTCCCATTTATTTAAAATTAGTTACCAGTTCCCAATCCTCATTCTGTTTGAGGGACCACAGTTTCTATGGGACCCATTTTGGAGACTGGAAAATATATAGTCCCCAAAGTTCTTGATGTTTACCTTCAAGTTTTATTTTGTAATTTATTTGATGGTGACATTGTGTTCTGACAATTTACAATATTTTTGTATATTTGTTATATATTTTATAAGGCAATTATTTTTCTTTCAGTGTAAATATATCAGGCCATTGAAAAGCAGTTGTTTTATCTGAGCTAACATATTTTTAGACACAATGAAGTTAGAGTTCCATAATGCCAGAGAAAAACAAGAAGTTTAGTAGATGGCAGTGATGTAACAATAAAATAAAACTTACCAGCATTTAAACTCTACAATATTTAGGGACAAATTCAAACAAATTAAAATTCAAGAGAATAGTATCATGAAACCGGATGTAATTAACATTCAGCTTTAACAATTATTTTATTTTGCCAGCCATGTTTTGGCTATACGTTGTCCTCCAGTTCTCACAATTTTCCTCATCAGAATATTTTGAAATAAATTCCAGACATCATAATTTAGTGTGTATTTCTAACAGATAAGGACACTTCTTAATTTATATAATCACATAACCATTATCATATTTAACAAAATTAAAAATATTTCCTGTTCATTGTACTACTTCTATATTCCAGTATTTACTTAATGTTCATATTGTCTCAAAAATAATTTCTTTTAGTTGACTTGTTTATACTAATTAAAAATTTAAATAATATCCACAAATTGAACATGGATAATAGGCTTCTAAGTCTCTTTTAAACTGTACTATTCTATTCCTCCTTCTTGTCATTTACTTCCTGAAGAAATTGGATAGTTTGTCTTCGGGGATTCCTCATGGGCTTAATTTGGTTGATCGCATCTCTGTGGTATCACTTAACATAGATTCTACCCCTGTATTTTCTATAGCTGGTAATTAAATCTGAATTCCTTATTACATTGAGGCTTGCTTTTTTAAAGCAAGAAAACTTCATGGGAGGAGCTTGTACTTTCTATTGATCACATCATGAGGTGCATGATGCTCTCTTTTATTGAGTTTTCAACCGATCAGTAAAAGGGAAAGGGTATTTTGATTTCAATCCAGGATGGCACAACCCCTCCCTCTATATTTGACAGAAAGGACATAGACTTTAGAGTCAGACAGACTTGTGTTAAGACATTGAACTATTTGACCAGCCAAATCTGGTGGTTTTTACTTTGCTGGGTGTTGGAGAGTTTTATTTCCCATAAACATTTTTGAGCTTTGCTCTGGGGTGCAGTGGAAATACCTGAAAACTGTTGATCCTTTTATGTCTTGTGTTTGACCAACAAGTTGGACCCAGAGCAGCATTAATCTAGGGCTAATTGGTATTACCACCAAAGGAAGAGCCTTTGAGTTCTTTACCCAGGACCCAAGAATTGTGAAGATTTCCAGTCCGGTTGGTAACCTGTGTGAGCGTTACCCTTTTGGGTAGTAGTCTCCCAGCCTCAGTCACTTATGTATTTGCACTGAATAGTTGTCGACTGAATACTCAGATCATTGGCCCTCCCTCTTTCTGTGTAGATTTTTCCTCTATTGTACAATGCCCTGTGAACTCTAGCTGCCTTGCTCTCCCCAGACACTCAGCTTCATCTCCTCTGCTTAGGGAATCTGCTGGGGCAATATTAGGACTCACTTCATTTATTTCTTTCTCTTAGGAATTGTTTTTCTTCCTTGCCTGACATATAATGTCTTGAATGCTCTTGTTTCATATTTCTTTGCATTCTTTTTTAGTTGCTTCAGGTTGGGGGTAAATCATTTTTTTCTGTCTTGGCCAGAAGTAGAATTCTTCAAATGAGCCTCTTAACTATATTTAGTCTACCAACCCATGAACATGATACCTATTTCCATTTATTTAAGCTTTATTTAATTTTTTTTCCATTTTTTAAAAAAAGATTTATTTATTTTTATACAAGAGCTGGGGTACAGGCTAGAGGCATGGGAGGGTGAGAGGATTCACCAGAGACAGAGCGGGGAGCAGAACAGGCAGATGACAAAATACACTGCTGAGGGGAGCAGTGGGTGCGACAGGAGAGGTCTGCCTCACCATGTGGGATTCTCGCCTGCTGGCTGGGATTAAACCCACACTGCAGAGGCTGTAGACAGCTTCACAGGGCTGTGCTCAACCCTTTGCGCCACCGGGGAGGCCCTCTTTTCATTTTTAATAGATATGCTTCCCAGCTATGTAGATTTATTACCAGATATTTGATTTTTAAAAAATGTGTTTCTGGTGTCCTTTACTGTGTCCAGCAGACCTGTGCTTCTTACTGGTGTCCATTCTATTTGACGTGAAGAAATTCTTTGCTGTGCTGATGACCTGGCCATGAATTCTCTCAATTTTATTGGTTTGTGAATCTCCTTGTTTTGTGCTTTCATAAAATAATATTTTTTATTGGAGGGAAAGTTCTATTTTTCTTTCTTTCAGCATTCAAAAGATTTTGTTCATAGTCTCCAGTTGCCATTGTTTCTGATAAGTGAGCTGTTATTTGTATTAGTATCTTTGAGTAATATATCTTGTTTCTTTGGATGTCAAAATTTTTTTCTCTTTGTCTTCTTGTTTAACATTTTGATGACGATATTATAAGAGTGATTTTCTTTCTATTTAAACTTCAGAGTTTTTTTTTTTCTTGATGACTTGTTATATTTAATCAATCTTGGAAACATCTAGGTCATTTTCTCTTCAAATATTTCTTCTGTCCCCATTCTCTACCTGGTATTCCAATTACATGTATGTTATACCGTTGCATCTTGTGGCACAAATATTGGATACTTTCTTCCATTTTTTCCCACTTTTTCCTTTGTAGTTTAGGTAATATAGGTTGACTTGACATAATGTTCACTAATTCTTTCCTCTCCAGTGCAATGTGTTGATAAACCTATAGGAAACTTTCTTTATTTCTGATACTTCATTTATCATTTCTAACATCTTTATTTGCTTTTTAAATAATTATTTTAAGGTTATTTTGATAATCTTATGATCTGAACTATCCTTGGATCTACTTTTGTTAACTATTTTTTCTCTCGATTATAGGCCACGTTTTTCTATCTTCTTCACAATTCTTTGAAGTTATTAGTTCATTGCAAAATTTGGATGTAAAAAAATAGAAAAGGAAATAAATTGTATTTATTCTCAATAAAAAAAAGCTTATTTCTCTGTCAAGCTGCTTGGAAAGTGTCATGAGTGGCCATCTGATCTGCAGTTGAGATAGCATTGGATTTGTTACAATTTCAGTAAGATTCATTTTATCATTGGTTTCAAATGTTTTGAGAGCAGAAACAGGGTTTTCCCTTCAGCAGAATTTAGGATCAGAGCACTGGTGACACTCCATGACTGTCTCTATGCTTTAGAGTCCAGCCACCAACTTTCCAAACCATGCAAGATTGCTTTCTACATAAAAATTGGTTGACAACTTTTTGAGCCCTGAAAAGTTCTCTTTGCTCTCTGTCCAACTTTTAGAATTGAGGGCGACTATAGGGCCCTCAGTGAAGGTCTAAAATGTCTCTGAGGGATTTCTCTCACCTCTTCTGCCCTATTTGCAGATTCACAGGGCTTTTACTGTGCACTCAGAGAAGGCCTAATGTGCCTTCCAGGAATTTCTCTCCATTTCATGCCTTTCCCTTGCTTTCAGCATGCTACTGCCTAATCTTTGAAGAAAGGCTATGTACTTCAAAGAGAATCTCTCTTTGAGCTCCTTCTCTGCCTCCAGTCTTGGGTGAAGGCCAAGACTGATGAACTTGATGAAGGTCTGTGGGAAAGAGTTGATTTTTGCCTGTTACCGTTCAGGGCGCTAGTTGATCATGTAAGTATATGTGACTGTTTCAAGTTTGTTAAAGTGAATGGTTTTCCTTGATTTTCAGCTATAAGAGATTTTTTCCTCTTTGTACCATCTTGTGTATATAAGCCACTTATGGATCTCTTCCTTCCCAGAATGAATTTGTCCCTTTCTAAATTAAGTTCACTAAATTTTACTCTTTAAAGACTATCATTATTTGTAGCTTACCATGCTTTTTCTCATTGTTAGCGTCCCTATTGCATCAAAACATTTTTAAAAAGGAAATGTACTCTAAAAAAAATCTTACATGGAATCTGAATATATAGAAAAGGTCATAGTTGAAACTTCTGGTTAAAAAATATTTGGCAGGCATTGGGGCGATGCATGGAGATTTCCATGCCTCTCTTAATACTCTCTGCTATGTCTGTTTGGAGAAATGTTCATATCGTTTGAAAGTCACTGGCCTGATCATCAAGTATAAGTATTTTGTTTGAGGGCCCCTGTCTTTACTGTATAGCTTAGTTTTCTCAACATGTTCATGTCCAATATTTGCTTTTGTTATATATACTTTCGCACCTGCTGTTTACTCTCCATAGGATGCTTGCCTCTCTCCCAATTTAAATCATTTATCCCTGAGGGTCCAGCTTACAATTAAGAATTTCTGAGTCCTCAGGACTGTTATGACACTTATATTTTGGGATATCCAATGTAGACATATTGACATTTTCTCCTGGTTTGGTGAGTGTTACTCTTGTTTCTACAGCTGGAAAAATTCCTCTGGACAAGGATTATGTTGGAACTTATCTTCCATATTGTTTGGGGTTCAGAGGAATAAATACTTGCCCCTGTGACCACTCTGCAAGTGTGAACACTGTCTTTTGGTTGATGACACCGTTGGGCAGGATACCTCCATGTTCATAGTTTAACATCTTTGTATGGAAGCCCATATAGCTTCCACTTAAAAGGAGCCTTATTTCAGATCTCTGTCAGTCCTTCTGGACTAGGTTACAACCTTGGTTTCCACAGCCACAGGATGCTGAGACTCCATATGTCTCTTTAGTATTAGTGATGCTTGCAAACTCACCATATAGGTATTTTAATTACCCTGATTCTCTCATCCTTCATCCTCTGAAATGACCAGGTCCACACAAGCTAGCCTGGTCCTCCATGGAACCTTGCCTCAGTGGGGTAGACTGGCTGTGTTCCAGAACCACACTTCAGCTGGATTAATGTGGTTATAAGAGGCGCCAACTGAGAGTGTGTCTTTTCCCTGATATGTACCAAGCTGTCAGCGATACAACTGGCCTATTGCAAGGTGGCACCTAGAATATCTAGGCAAGCTCTCAACATATAATTGTGAGGAATTAGAATTAGTATGCTACTTTTGATTCAGGCTGATTGCTTTCCCCAGAAACAGCTATTTCCAGACATTTGAAACTTGAAGAGATTTCTGGGAGATGAGATGTCTTCCTCCATCCCCAGTGAAATTAGAGAACTTTCACCTTTTCCTTCTCTGGGTAGGTCAACATTCCTTTTCCTTAAGCTTTTATTTTTGAATCTTGGGGATTGCTAAGGTGAAATAATACCTACTTTATAGAGTTGCTGTGAAGGTTAAAAGAGGCATCAGCCTTGTTTAAAATCTCAGCACGCTTTTCAATATGCATGTTATTCATGCCTGTTTTATGCGTGTACTTCAAATCCACTTATGAGGTAACTGGGGTCAAAAGCAACAAAGCAAATAAACACGAACGAAGCTGTTTTTCTTAGGAAATCCAAACTTTGGGGAACCTAGCTCCAAGTTTTATGTTCGGACTGAAACTTCAATACAGTATTCAGAACAAATCAATGACCTGGCACTCCAGGTATATAGTAGGGGTACACAGTGAACAACATTGCAAGGATGTGAATGGCCATGGGCCAAATGCACATTCCTCCAACTTAGGAAGAATTTTTACTACATTTTCAGGGGTACCCTAAAGTATAATCTTCTTAAACTAAACTTTCATCAAAATTATGCATTTTTTTCTTAAAAAACAAATCTCCACTTTGTCATTTAGTAGTATTTGAACCAGTGCAGGCCTGTAGCTTTCTTTAGGTCCTTTGTCCAGCTGACTTCCTGCCACTCTATAGGTTGATAAAGCTGAAATTTAAAACTATCCACTAATCACTTGGTAGATGGGGGCTGCATTAACCAACTCAAGATGAATGTGTTTTGGGGTGCTTGCAAATTTAAGTCCAGTTTCACCTTTCATTAACCTGCCCTCTGCTAATGGGTATGTGGGCACAGGAGTCATATCACTGTGTGGATCTCCAGGAAGTTTGTAACAGGATGATGACTTCTCTCCATTGCTTTGCAAAGGGGTTCTTGTTGCTAAAATTCCTTGGGACTTGGAGTGTACTATTTGGGTACTTTATCATCTTCATTCTGAAAGGGAACCTCTTAGGTAGCGGAAGGGCTGAAGCCTTAGCTGGCTGCGGTCATGGAGCACACCAGGCCTCTTACCAGCTCAATGGGTGAGGGGATTTACTGCTCATGCAGATAAGATTCAATGTAGTTAGATGTTGTCAACACGTTCTGGTGCAAACGCAGTGCCCTTCCTTGACTTTCCCAAGAGAAAAATAGATCTCATGACATTGACTTTCATTTCTCAAATGTAGCATCTGAAGCATCTTTTCTCATAAAGGGGTTTGAGACCATTAGCCTTTACTTATTTATTTTTAATAAAGTTATGGACTTAATATTAATTTGCAGAACTATTTAAGTTTTAGCATACAGTTTCACCGCTCAATGGAGACCCTTGGCCTTTAAAGGTTTCCAGTAAGGGGCAGATTTTTGGAAAATGATCTGACATACAGTTAATTTGTTCATGCTTGCAAATGTATGTATTATTTGCAAATGTATGTATTATTCTAAATGTAAATTACACACAAAAGAAATGAGGTCTATCTGTAGGAAATGAATATTTACTATTTGATGTCATTAGCATAGTCTAGATTACAATGACAGTAAGTATCTTAAAGGAAGGAATAAACTAAGTCCGTTGTAGCCAATTTCTTGCTTGGTTTTATGATTCTTTTATTGGCTGTTTATTTATTCATTCATTCATTTGTTCAACCCGTGTGTAGGCACTGTTGGGTGCTGAAGACATATCCTGAAAAATGCAGATTGTCCCCTTAAGAGAGTGTAGAATCAGAAAGACAAAATAAACAAGTAATTGCTCTGTTCTCCAGCATGGAGGGGAGCTGGAGAACCCCAATGGAAGGATTCTGCGTCTTGGCAAGGAGCCTGGAAAGGAGAATTCATATCTTTGTTTCCTCAACTCAGCTTCATAGCTAGGCTCTGTTTGCATTTTACCTCTTGCACTGAAGTCCAGAAAGTTCTTTTAAGCAGAAAGCCCAGATAATGGCAGGACTCTTTTTCATTTGCTTTCCTTTTTCTCAGGAGGAACACTCCTGCCCTGCTGGCTGTGCAATGTCTGAAAATAGCTGCTTCCTATATTCTGTCTGCCTTTCCAGTTGATAATAACTGGATGATAGTTCTGGATCTTCCCAATGTAGCTTTTATATTTTTATTTTTAAAAATGTATCTAAAGTAAATATCATTAATGTTTTTAGTTCATGTCATGATTTTTTTTCATTATGTGAATTTCATTTCCATAAGCAGGGTCTCAGTTTAACTGAATTGAAATAATGTCTCTAGCTCTTTAATGTTAAGACACAAAGTCATTTATATCAGAATCGGAGCTTAACTGCACCCTCAGATACTGTACAGGCTGCACCTTCTTAGGAATAATAGTTTCAACATTGACATGGAGAAAATATTTTACTTGATTGATACTGTCACAAATCCAAAGCTCATAGAACAGAAAATGTGGCAGGCTTGGTCACAATTTGAAGTAAAACTACACACATTAGAAAATATGTAAGGAAATTGGCATTATGTTCCTTTCTTGTATTTTCTTTTTTGGGTACTTAGATTGCTTGCTTTTAAAGGACTTAGGGACCAGCGTTAATCTCCACCAAAGGAACAATGTGGATGGTGTTCCAACCCTAGTGAATGCCCATGCATGTATAACCTAAAACTAAGCCAGAGTGTATCCACAGGGGTCAGACAATGAAAGTAAATAGATATAACTATCCAGATAGCACTGGGACCACTCTGGCCAGCAGAAGGGTCTGTGGGTGTTCCTTCCAAAGCTCAGGGCTCCCCACTGCAGGGCACCTGGAATGGCCACCCTGAGAGGTGTCTCCAACTGATGTCAAGAGGCATTTTGCCAAAAACCTTCAGAGTGAGAAGGAAATTTATAGCCTGTGCCCTCATCCATTTTATAGTAAAGTTAATGATGATTATTATTAATTTTTTTTTTTTTTTTTTGGTGTCCAGGAGGCTGCCACTGTAGCTGTTGCTTTCAGACTGGAAGGGATGCTGTGTTCTTGGTAAACTCCCAACTCAGGATGCATTTTTTCATAAAGTTTATTTACAAATGAAAGCACAATGGCAAACAAATGATCCTACTCAGTGTCCATGTATTAGGGGCTAAACTGACTTTTGAGTTGATGTGGAACTTTGAGTATGAGTTAGTATGTTTTATACACTGTAGGGGCTCCTTGTAACCCCCAGATTTACTGGAGTGTCTACAGTTATGAGGTTGCACAGAGATTCATAGGGAAGCCAGATTCAGGTAAGTGAAGCCCACTAAAACCTAAAAATGTCCACTCATGACCTGACCACTTGGGAAATAGGTCCTAAGCTTAATGCTAGCATTGCCCCAGCTTAATGCTAGCATATTTCTCAGCTCATCATGTCAGTCTTTTGTGGCCTGTCTCTTGCTGATGGTCAGATATTGTTAACATGCATATAGTGCAAAAGATTCAGGAATTCATAAATTTTATAATAGTAATGATGGAGAATTATTGGAATCATGCTCAAAATTTTAAACATAAGAGCCTGGCAGAGTTAATCTGATGAACAGTTGAGGCGAGAAAGCCATAGGTAAGGCTGTGATATAGACTTAAACAGAAATGACTTGGCTATCAAAGGATTAAGAGAAGCATTGGGGAAATAAATGATGCCCTAGATTACGTTTTTTTTACTTCTTTTACGACCATACTTAAAAAAGTCAGACATCAGTGTCAAGGACGTCACACAGTGTGTTTGAAAAATAGTAATCCTCCCCTCGAAAAACTAACAGTTCCCCCAATCAATTTATCTTTTTTTTAAAATGAAGGAATAACTGAAATTTAGCCTAAATTTGTTAAATATTACTTACATTTATCTTTTTATAAGTTTTAATTTCACTACAGTAAGTTCCTATCAAACCAATTTCACATCTAGTATGAAATTTTGGTACCAATTTTAAAATTTTCACTTTTTAAAATTTAATCAAATTTCATTTATTTTCCATTCATTTGTATAATTAAAATATTTAGAGAGTACAACTTCGTACCTCAACATGTGCACATCATCAACTCTCCTGTGCCGCTTCCCAGTCGTGTCTCTCCAACATCCTTTTCTCCATTCCCCCTTCTCCTCTATATTTTTCATAGAGTTATTTTTTTTAAGATTTATTTATTTATGCATACAAGATCTGGGGTACGGCCAGAGATGCAGGGGGTGTGAGGATTCACCAGAGACAGAGTGGGGAGCAGAACAGGCAGACTGACCAAAACACACTGCTGAGGGGAGCAGCGGGCGAGTCAGGAGAGGTCTGTTGCGCCATGTGGGTTGCTCCCTGGCCGGCTGGGGATTGCTTCATAATGCGGTGCTTAACACCTTGCACCACCAGGGAGGCCCCCATAGAGTTATTTTGGTTGTGTTTTGCCAGTTTGTTTTCTTTAGTTATTTCTATTCCACAAGGGAGTGAAATCCCACAGTATTTGTTCTTTCTCCTTCTGACTTATTTCACTTAGCATAATCCCCTCAAGGTCCATCCATGTTGTTGTAAGTGACAAGATTTTATTTTTTATTTAGTGATTGAGTGGTGTTCTATTGTGTATATATACTGTATCACCTTTATTCACTCATCTGTCATTGGCCACGTAGGCGGTTTCTATGACTTGGCTATTACGAATAGTGCTGCAGTAAATATAGGGCTGCATGTATCCTTTTAAATTAGTGTTTTCCTATTCTTCGGCTAATACCCAAAGTGGAATTACTGGATCATATGGTAGTTCTATTTTTTATTTTTAAGGAGCCCCCATCCTATTTTCCATAGTAGCTGCATCAATTTATATTCCCACCAGCAGTGTACAGAGCTTTCTTTTCTCATCACGCCTTATAATGCTTATTATTTGACTTTTTCATGATAGCCTTTTAAAAAAAATTATTTACTTATGCATGCAGAAACTGGGGTACTGGCCAGGGGTGCAGGGCGGAGGGGGCGGTGAGAGGATTCACCAGGGACAGAGTGGGGTAACAGAACAGCCGGACTGACTGAAATACACTGCTGGGGCAAGACAGGAGAGGTCTGCTGTGCCATGTGGGTCACCTCAGTCCAGGGATTGAACTCATGCCGTGGATAGCTTCACAGTGCTGTGCTTAACCCCTTGCGCCACCAGGGAGGCCCTTTCATGATAATCTTCTAACTGGTGTGAAGTGACATCTCATTGTGGATTTGATTTGCATTTCCCTAACGATCAGTGATGTTGACCATCTTTTCGTATATCTGTTGGCGCTCAGCTTATCTTCTTTGGTGAGGTGCCTATTTGGATCTAAATAAGTACAGACTTTGAACAAAGTTTATCTTCACAGGCCAGACAAATGGGGCGGTGTCTCAGGAGTTAGCAGCTGCTGCCTTCCTTTCCCTACCCACTTGATGCTGGCCTTGAGTCTGGATTACCAGTCCAAACCCCCATTCCTTCCTGGTGGTGCCCACTTTGGTAGGTTTCTTTCCACACATAGACCTTATTCAAGAGGCTTCCAACCTACTAGGTTAACTTCCCAATAAAATGGACATTTTGGCAAATTTAACAATTTGCATGAACAGCTCTACCTACCCAGGGGGTTTCTGTTTGATCAAACCATTGCATCCCCCCAGATGAAGGGTGCCCACACATCTTGCTTTGGCTTACCCAAGAACCCAAAGAGCAGCTCACCTCTTGCCACCTCTCTAAGCCCCAGAAAGCCTCTCCAAATTGTCAGGTTGACCCAGATCAGAGGGGACCATTAGATTCTCTAGCTGAAAAAATGTTCAATCTGCCACGTTACAAACCCTGCTACATATTTTGCCTTTGGATCCAGCTCAGTGCCTGGCACATGAAAGGCATTCAGAGAATATTTGTTGAATAATTTTTTTTTTTTTTTAAATTAGTGACCTGCTTGGATGGAGAACTATGCCCTGAGCTAAAAGGGAGAAACAGGAGGTGGTGAGTGCGAGCCAGTGAGGGTTGGGCGTGCCTACGCAAACATCAGTGTTGGGAGTGGTTAATGTTGATTTCATAGATGAATTGGAACATTTGATAACCCTGTAAATAGACTACTGTACATTATATAAATGGCACTCTTAGCTTGTAGTTATAAGGTGCTAAAATAACTGCTTGAAAAATGAAAGAGTCCATCAATCAAATGGTTGTTTTGCTTATGTGAAAGTCAAACAACCAATTTGACTGGTTTTCTTTTCTCCTCTGAATCGACCCTTTGTTTTGTGACCCAACTCTGAAGTGCCAGCTGCCGATTCCAGGCCATGCTGACTGTTGTCTTGATTACAGGTTCTGTTTGAAAAATGAAGCAAAGCAAGTCTGCTCAGCCGTGATGTTGGCTCAGTAAATGTTTGTTAGAGCCGGTGAGTGAGCTTGTTTAATTGCTGAGATGATCAGATTCTTGTTTCTTCTTCCAGCACGTTATATAGGTGGTAGAGCGAGAATCGGTAGAAGGAATGTGGAGAGTAGATTGCATTTTATGATGTCTCCAAATAAAGGCAGTACCTTTTTTAAGCTATAGTAGAAAAAGAAATGTTTATATATCTGTGTAAATATATCCTTACTTAAAGATCCAATGGTAGGCTAAACAAGGGTTCCTACTAAGTTCTAATCTTGGACATCTGTCAATATACTCCTTTCCATGGCCAAGGTCCTCTTCCTGCCTGACCATCTCCTTCCCTATCCCTTTCACTTTATTCTTCTTTTCCCCTCTTTCTTTGCTTGTAGCCAGCATTTACTCATTGCACATGCCGGCATTTTCTGAGTGCTGGTAGGAGGAGGGGCTCTGATGTCAAACAGACCCTGCTTTGCGTCCTCTACATTTGCTTCTCCTCCCCCCATCCCTACCTCAGGCAGGCTGGCAGACAGCATCTTTACAATGCCCCTGCGTGCAAATCCCCTCCTATGGCACCTGTTCACACTGGCCCTTTGGGGGTAAAACCCATGATTCTGAGACTTCCCTCAACTCCCTCTCCAAGAACACCTGCTGCTTTCTTAGGACTACTGACTACCATAACAAAAACATGGGTAGTTTAAATAGCTGATTTATTCCTTCAGGCCAGAAGTCCTAAATGAAGGTGTAGACCCTGCCATGTTCTCCCTGATGAATCTCAGGAGGAATCTGTTCCATGTTTTTCTTTTAACTTGTGCTGCTACCAGCAATCTTTGCTGTTCCTTCATAACTCCAAACTTTGCTTCTGTCTACACACAGCTGTCTCCCTCTGTGTCTGTGTCTGTGTCTCTCTTTTATTCTTCTTATAATGACACCACTCAAGTTGAATTAAAAGCCTTCCCTAATCCAATCTGACCTAATCTTAACCTATACCTTAATTACATCTGTTTCCTAATAAGATCATATTGCTACATTCCAAAGTGAACTTCAACATATTTTTAGGGACACATTCACCCACAAGATTCCTCTTTCTTTCTTTTTTTTTTTTTTAAGATTTATTTATTCATGCATACAAGAAACCGGGGTACAGGCCAGATGTACGGGAGGGTGAGAGCACTCACCAGAGACAGAGTGGGGAACAGAACAGGCAGACTGACTGAAATACACTGTTGAGGGGAGCAGCGGGTGAGACAGGAGAGGTCTGCTGCGCCATGTGGGTATCTTTGTGGCCAGGATCGAACCCGCACTGCAGAGGCTGTGGACAGCTTCATAGCACTGCACTCAATTGCCTGCACCACCAGGGAGGCCCCCATAAGAGTCTTCTTTCCACAAGGATCTGGTCTCAGCTTGCTCAGTCTGGGATGGTCTTTGAGATGATCCCAGTGGCTGCTTTAGCAAGCCTTGACTCAGATGAACTCTGGTACAGGGAAGCGTGTGGTTGGAATATACATTAAAAATAAATCACAAGGGGGCCTCCCCTGGTGGTGCAGCGGTTGAGTGCTGGGCTGCGAAGCTGCCCACAGCCTGTGCAGTGCCGGTTCAATCCCGGCTGCTGGCGAGGGTCCCACATGGCACGCAGACCTCTCCTGCAGCACCCGCTGCTCCCCTCAGCAGTGTATTTCATCAGTCTGCCTGTTCTGTTCCCCCCTCTGGTTCTGGTGAATTCTCTCACCCTTCCGCGCTTCTGACTGTACCCAGTGCTTGTATAAATAAATAAATAAATCTTTAAAAAAAAGAAATCACAGGATTAAGAAGATGTGGTATAGATACACGATGGAATACTACTCAGCTGTAAAGAAGATGAAGTTTTACCATTTGTGCCAACATCGGTGGAACTGGAGGGGCTTATGCTAAATGAAATAAGTCAGATGGAGACAGACAAATACCGGGTGATTTCACTCATACACCTCAGTGAATATCAAGGAAAAAAGCAAAGAACAGAAAGAACTAAGTCAAAACAAACCCTAGAAATCTGACTAGAGTTGAGATGACCAGAAAGGGAGGAAGGAGAATAAAATGCAAAGAGAAAGGCGCCCAAGAGACGGTGGTAGAGGATAAGAGGGCTTTGGCCATGGATGTGTGTGGTTACGTACATCTGAAGAGGTGTGAACCCATACCCTCAAATCATATACAGTGTTAAAAAGACAACGGTACTGCAATAAAAAATGAACATGGTCAACAAAACAGAGCAGAAATGTCGCTAGTACCCTGGAACAGGATCTTCATGGGTTTCGTCCTGGAATGGTGAGGACATTCCAGGTTTCTGGAGACTGTGAGGACCTCAGCGAGTAGAGGTGTGAAATGTCTCTCAGTTGGTTTCTGAGTGCGCCTCTTTCCCTGCCTCACAGCACTATGACTTCCAACTTCTCCTCACTCATTTTCTCCCCTGCCTCAATTGCAGCTTGTCTCTGACTGACTTTAGCAGGCCTGGTTCTGCCCTCTGCTCTTTCAGCCATCCAGCTCACCACAAGCAGACACATTCTTGTCAGGGTCCTTAGTTCACAGGTGTGATGGACGGTATGTTTGTGTTGTTCCCCGACCCCCACAATACCTATGTTGAAGCCCTAACCCGGAAGGTGATGGTGTCAGGAAGTGGGGACTTTGGGAACTAATTGGATTTAGATGTGGTTGCGAGGGTAATGGAACCCAGGCTAAGTGGTTAAATTGGTCCCTAACATTGAAGTGCAAGACAGGAAAAAACAAACAAACAAAAAGACAAAACTTATTTAACTTCCTCTTTGAGGCTTGTATTTACAGACGTATCTGACCCAGCCTGACTAGTAGAAGCAAACAGACTTGAGCTGAGCAGCAAGGTCGACCAGAGACTAAGAAAGCGAGGTGGGGGGTGCTCCACAGAGGCAGGGGCGCACCAACAGAAATTCAAACCCCCAGTTTTCTGAGGAAAGCCTCATCATAATTCCCCTTTCATGAAGTGCCTTGTAACTAGACAAAGCATTTCAGCCATGTTCACAGTTCTTTCTTTGCCTCTAACCTGCTTTTCAGTTAATAAAATTTATGTATTTTGTTTTCAACCCTGGTCCGCAAACCCTATATAACCCTATAAAACCTCATTTACTTTCTTAATCTAGAAGTAGATTTATCTCCTACTTCCTTATCAATTCATTACAAATTGATTTGTCTTCTCAAAGACCCGATATCATTTCTCACCTATGCACACCCAGTAGAGACCCCTCTGCTGGGTAACGGTGGGCCTCCATTTTGGAAGAGTGTCCTCTGAGAAGAGGCAGAAGCTGCAGAGGACTCGCCCATTTCACCCTCCCCTCTCCTCTGCTTCCACCCTCCCCTTCAGTGCTCTTCCCTTCTTCCTCTTCTCCCTTCTTTTTCTCTCCTTCTCTCTGCCATGTGAGGACACAGTGAGAAAGTGACCACCTGCAAGACAGGAGCTACGTTTGCCAGCACCTTGATCTTGGACTTTCCAGCCTCCAGAACAGTGAGAAATACATTCGTCTGTTGCTTAAGTAACCCAGTCTAGTATTTTGTTAGAGCAGCTGAACTGACTAAGACTCCAGCCTACTGAGGGGTTCTGAGAGACTCAGGCCCGCTGAGGCAGCTCCAGACCTTGCCAGGGCCACACCTGGGAGGTCAGCTCTGTGTGTTAATCTCTCCTGGCCCCTGGGTGATGTATGCTCATGTGTGCATGTGTATGTGCATGTGTGTGTTGCACTTTAATAGGACCAAAAGCCTTCTCCATCTATAACAGTGGCATTTGAAATTTAACACCCCAAAGCTTCTTAAAACCCAGCAAAGATATTCCCTCTTCTTCCAGGATGGATGTCCCTTCAGGTTGGGGACTAAACAGACCTCAGAGGAGTTTTTGGCATCTTTATGGGTAGGCCAGTGCTGGCAGTGCTAGCTAGCACTTCTGCGTGGGTGCGGGAGGCCTGTCCTCTACAAGTGCAGGATGGGAGTGTTTATGGGGAGAGGGTATGACACACCGGGACTCAATGTGGTCAGATCTATGGGCTTACGCTTGTTTGTTTTGCTTCGGTTTGGTTTGTAAGCTGCTGAAGCAGACACTCTGTTTCCCAGTGAGCAGAGGCAGACCACATGGCTCGTGGGCCTCCTCTGTTGAACCTTTTCCAACTCAGAGATGTAAGGGCCCTCCCCCTCAAGTGCAAAGAAACCCCTTTGCTCACATAACTGAAATTTTAAGTACCGCGCAGGTCTGGTTTCAAGCCTGGCAATAAAACAAAAATCTTTCTCACCATGTCACAGATTGGGTCTCCCTGGTACATTTTAAATACACACAGTTATGGAGCCTTCTGACATATCTGGATATGAAATGAATAGGAACGATTCAGTCTCACCAGTGCTATAGCATCTTACTGGCCTTGGTTTCATCACAGCTGAGGAACTGTTTGGGCTTCTCCTGCAGCCTGAGAAGCTGGGTGATGCCAGCATGCAGAATCCATTAGACGTATTCGAGAAATCACACTGATGGAGCTCTCATATGTAGAGGTCTATAAATCTTTAGAAGTCACTGATGGGAAAGAATGTGTTTATTCAAATCCGCTAAGCTTCCCATTTAAAGGAAAGTTCGTCACTGTGCAGTTTACCTGTGTCCTAGGTTCCCGAACAAACAGCTGAGAGTTTCAGATTACCATAATGAAATGGATTAAAACAACCACAACTAGGCAGTGAAGGGTTAAACGGCAAAGACAAGACTGCGAAGTAGTTAAATTACTGCCTAGACCAAGACTCATCCGGGCTTTTGCAGAGATACAAAAAAATTTAGCAGTAACAGTGCTGACCTTCTAGGAACTTACAGTCCAGTTGGGGAGATAAGATTAACTCAGAGAAAAATTAAACAGTATTAAAGTATGTAAGTGATAACTTAGAAGAGAGCAACAGAAGAGCTATTTTATGGTAATCCTGGGCTAATTCCCAAAGCCTTCCAGGCACAGTCCCTGCTCTCTCCTGGCAGCAATGGCCTCTTTAGAAGCGGGGCTTGATTGTGGGGTGGGTAGGTAGCAGATACATCGATGGAGGTCTTTCCAGAAGGGCAGAGTGAATTGGCAGAGGACCAAGGGGAAAATGGAAAGACGTATTCAGGAGAAGCAGAAATTGCATAGAGACGTGGGGAAAGCTCAGGCATTTGGATTTTGTGTTTTAAAAATACTCTGAGAAATGGGAGGACAAGAAATCTGTTTTGCAAAGTCTGGATTTTGTAATAACTCCGGATGATTTGGGCTTACCCGGGAAGTGTTTGGATACCTGTTTTATTGTAAAACCTCAAATAGGCTATTGTGCACAGCAATACTGAGATATCAACTATAAAACACTTCAGAGCTTGAAAGGCCAATTCCTGCCCACTGTCCCTGGTGGGACTTCTTGAGGTTGTCTGTTTGTTTTTAATCCTAGAGGGAAACGTCTTGTCCAAAGTGACTTGAACTATCTCACATGGGGAGGTTTCTCAATAAGAAATCAGTTATGAAATTCTACTAGCCTTGCCTCATTTCTGTATGCATTAGTTTACTAGAAGCAAAGCTTCTGGCTGAGGAAACTTCCAAGAAACATCCCCAAACCTATGACCTTCAGACCTTCAGAATGTGATATAAGGTAGGATCACTGATGGTTTGAGAACTAGGGCTTTTGATTAGATTTATGAAGGGTCAAAGGGTGTGAAACATGGTTACATGTTATTCAGAATCTATGTGAGACTGACATCTAGTAGGCAGACCCCCTATGAGCCCTAGAACTCATAGAAGCTGCTTGCCATCCTGACCCTCAGTTATTGTCCTTCTCCCAGTTAACTCTCAAATGATTCACATGGAGCTTGCCAGTCCCCCAAAGTGATGGAATAAGAAGGCACCTCTGGTGTGTCCCCTTTTGGTCTCTTGGAGCTTCGCTTGCAGAGAAGCCGCAGTGGGCTGCAGCCATACCAGAAGGCATTCAGGCTGTGTGCCCCAAAGCTGAGCCTGCTCAGCTTCAGAGCTCTGTCCTGACCCTGCCCTTTGAGGAGGGCACAGGTCACTTTTGACAAAGCCCATTGAAATGTAAGCCCATACCCAGAAGTTCATAGTTGCTGATGAATATGCTCCATTGTGGATCTGCACATGTCTTTGTTGCCCATGGGGATTCTGTAAAAAGCCTGTTTGTAGATGCTGATTCAGAGGGTTTGAGTGTGATGGGATTGCTAAATTCTGGTGAAACAAGAATTGAGAAGCAAGGCTTTTGGGGCTCAAGCAGAGGAGGCTAGAAACTTGACAACCAGGTGTTTGTAGGGGAGGGTGGGAAGAAGTAAGCAGGAGTAACAATGTTACAGAGAAGGGTGCTGGGCACCCTAGAACCCCCAAACCTGCCTGCTCTAAATAGGTTCTGCCATCTGCTGCATCCTGACAAGACACACTCTAATGTGTGAGACCTTTAATGGAAAGGGACTTCAATACAATTAGTGTGCAATAAAGACAAGAAAAAGAATATAGCTTCCAAATCAAGCACCCAAATTTACCTATTCCCCTCATGGGTAAATGCCCAGCCAAACAGTGTTGGCCCTAAGTAGGGCCACTGAAGCCCAAAAGTTTGCCACAAATGTAAGGCATTTCCTCGTGGGGACCCAGAGGGAAGCTGCCAAGCACATCTGGGATAGAAGGAGCAAAATTAAAATTAAGATAAAAGCTGCCATTGTTAACACCCCCACAGTCTCTCACCCACATCTGTTTCAACCAGTCCAAGACCAAGAAGCAAGTGCAACTTCTTCACATGTCTCTCTGCTCCACGTGCCTCCCCCAGGTCTCCTTCTTGCTCCCCATCCTTCTTTCTTCCTTTGTCTAGTCTCCTTTCCAGCTCTTTCTCCTCCCTGCTTAGCTCCACCCTTCCTTGGGTGGGGCAGAAAACCTGAAACCTCCCCTTTCCCTGGAGACCATTCTATTACAATAAGACAGATGAAGGTGAGTTAGTAGAAAGCACTAGGTCCCGGAGATCCCCAATGGAGTGGGTAGAGGTGGCGAGGAAGAGACTGAGGAAGCCTGAACAGGTGCTTCTCTCGAGGCTGTGCCCACCTGCTTCCCTGACTGCTTCCCTCCCTCCTCCACAGGCACCTGTGCTGCAGTATGTCTACCTTGGCTTTTTTTTTTTTTCTGTATTCTGATGCTTTGAGATCTTGTTATCTTAGGAGGAACTGGTTCTCCTGAGTTAGCTGATTCCCTGAGATAGTAAACAACAGGTTTACAAATACACTTTTCAAATACAGATTAACCAATCTAGAGTACACACCCGACATTTATTGGACTCTCATATTTATTTATTGGACTCTCATACTTTCGGCCTGCATAATCCCTCCAGGCCCACGTCCCAGACAACTAAGGGCAGTCCCTAAACCTCAGAGCCCACTGAATTTATTCAAAGTAGCTAATCCTAATTGACTTATCCGTCATCATTCATTCCCTTCTGCAGAAACCACAGTAAAAGCTCTTACCCGTAATGCCTGTTTTCTCCCTCTTCCTCTGACAAGCCCTGCATGGTTGTGGGTGCTTCCCCACTTGGCCCTGCATGGTGTGGGTGTAGGCCCTCCTCTTGGGAACAGTGAGTAACAAACTTTTAGATGGCAATCATCTCTTGATCTGTTTTCCTTCACACATGAATAAGAATAAAGCCTATGAAAGCATTCAGTTCTCTAAAAAAAAAAAATTCCATAAGCCAGTGCCCTACCCAAGGCAGCCTGCTCCCTTGGTCTCTGGACTCCTCAATCGAGGCTCTTACTTGTTAGCTTCCTTCTTTTAGCAGTGGAGATTTCATCCTGTTGATAAGTAAGTCAATTAATGGAAATTAAAGTACAACTAATTTCAAAATATATCTGAAATAAGACTGAAGTGAAGCCCAAATAATTTCTTAGATATTTGCCTTGAGAGTGGGAACTAAGGGGAATTAGAAGTAGATTTCATTGACCCAGAGAGAGCCAAGCCATAATGAGCTGGACTTGGATGGCAGTTTGGAGAGATTCAAGGACATCCATTCGTTGGGTGATTGTAAGAGCCAAGACTGTTCTAAAGACTGACTCATTTAATCCTTCCTCAAAACTGAGGATACTATTATATGCATTTTTAAAATAGGAGGCTAATGAAGCATGTGGACATTAAGTAACCTATCTAAGATCACACAGCTGCTATGTGGAGTTCACCCAGGTAGTGTAGGGCCCACGCCTGTGATTTCCACTTTGTTACCCACTACAGTAGAAGGAGTCTCCTTGGGGTTCTAGACAAATCCTTGTATAAATTTGTGTGAATTTATTTGTTGAATATCTATGAGATAAAGTCTCATCTTAATATGAGTGAGAATAACGTACCCAGCAGAGCTGATCTGAGGATAGAATAAGGTGATAGTCATGAAATGAACTCACTGAAAAGTATGGTACATGAATCAGTGGTAAATGAATATCAGGGCCAAGTTTATTCCTGGCACCAGTCCAAGATCAAGAAGCAAGAACAGCTTCACATGTTTCTCTGCTCCATGTGCCTTGTCCAGGTCTCCTTGCTCGCCATTCTTCTTCCTTTTTCCTCAGTCCCCTTACCAGCTTCTCCTCCTCCCTTTTTTAGCTCCACCCTTCCTTGTTTGGGGCAGGCAACTTGGAAACTCCCCTTTCCCTGGGGGCCACCGTGTTACAGTACTAGGGACTGAGGGCACAGGGAAGGAGACCCTTGATACAGACGTGGGTGAGAGACCTGTAAGGAGCTTAACAGTGGCAGCCTTTATCTTGATTTTGCTTTTGCTCTTTTCCTTCCAGACTTGCTTGGCCCCTTCTGCCCCTTTCCTATGGGTGCCCACCAGAGGGTGCCTTAGACTGTGGCAAGCTTTTGGGCCTCAGTGGCCCTGCTTGGGTCTAACCCTGTTTGGCTGGGAGTTTACACACAAGGTGATGGGTAACTTTGGGTGTTTCACGTGGAAACTACTTTATCCATTCTTTCCCCTTGCTTGTCTTTATTGCACATGAACTGTATTAAAGTTCATTTCCATTGAAAGTCTTATGCACTAAGAGTAGGTTTTGTCTTGATGTGATGGATGGCAGAACCCATTTAAAGAGGGTAGGTTTGGGGGTTTCAGGATGCCCCTCACTCTGTCATGTAACATTATCAGTTATTAAAATATGACAGATGTCCGATGTTGGTTGTTCATTAGCTGTCTCCCTGAGACTCCCTCTCTACCATGGCCCCTGTTGTTCCAAAATCCTGGGTTAGGCCTACAGGACTCTGCTGACAGCCAGAGTCCATTCTGGTGAGTTTATGTCCTTGCTGCTTTGCTTGTTAAGCATCTAAAATATCACCACTGCAGGCAAAAGCAGAAGAAGGTCTACACTGTGACCCTCAGATGGAGACCCCCAAATCCTTGGGCGGAGGCCAGCCAGAGCAGGAAGCATGTGCTGGGCATTTTGCCACCCTTTTATGTGCTTAGAAATTAAAGGGAAAAAAGAGAGCAAGCTACAGATTTTTCTTCCTCTCCTCCTCTCTCTTCATCCTTACCTATGAAAAGTGACCTCCTAAGAGGCAAGTTAATATTTTTAGACTCTTAGCAAAAATGGAAGTGCCCGTATTTATGAAAATGTTATTGCAAAGTGGATCTGTGCCACAGAAAGTTGACCTGAAAGATAAAATCACCTTTCTTTGGGATTAAGTCAAATTGCATGTGGCTCCTTAGAACTCTTGCTGCTCCTTAGAACTCTTGCTTAGAACTCTTGCTGCTCTTACAAGAACTCTTGTAAGTGCGACTTCTTGAAAGCAGCCTGCCATGAAATCCTTCTGCAGTAGTACTACTCAGCCTCATTCACATTACTATCAGTCTGAATACAATTGGCTTTGATTAGGTCTTTGAAAACATACAGCAATTTCCTCTGAACTTGGCCTTGAGGCCAGGAGGCATCGTAACAATTGCATCTGAGCTGTCACTTGCACATGGTTAGGTTACTTTGGAGTATGAGCCAGGGCTAATTAGTCCACTTGGCTGTGGGCTTCTGGAAGAAGGCTCCCGAGATCTGGCAAACTAAGCTAAAGAGAGCTTATGAGCCATATTTATCACACCATTTTCAGAAAAAACAACAGCAGCAACAACAAAAAAACCCAAATCACATTTCCTTTCATGTATAATAACTGCACAATTCTATGTGATTCACATGTAATCTCAGTCTGCCTTCTCAAAAATCCCATAAAGTGTCCCATTTTACAGATGAAGAAAATGAGATTTTGATGCACTGTTATTAGCTGCCAGATGGGATGAAAATAGAATTTTTCTAAATAATATTCTGTTCTTAATTAACCAAATTGCTTTCAAATGAGGAGTAATAAATACATTAATATTTTCTGGGGATTAAGGATTCTTTTAAATGATTTTGACTTTATTTTGGAAGGTAGCATTAGTTAGTTTTATCTATATATCCCCAATAATTTGAAAAGCTAATAAGTGGAAATGGTTAAGTTTATATGTGTAGACTTATCATTTTTATATGCTATAAGAATGAGAAAAGTTCTTAGCAATCATCTGGTTCAGCTTTTATCAGAATATGTGTCTCAGGATATAAGTAGATGATATATGTTAGAATAGTTCTATGAGAAAATGTAGTGCAGAACAGTGATTTATACAATTAAGCTTGGGACAGCTAGTTTATGACAAATGAGCAAGAACATATAATGGGGAAAAGAAAGTATCTTCTATAAGCAGTGTTGGAAGAACTGGTTGGTCATGCACAAAAGAATGAAATTAGACCACTATTGAACACTGTACATGAAAATTGACTCAAAATAAATTGAAGTCCTGAATGTAAGACTTGAAGCTATAAAATAATTAGAAGAAAGCATAGGTGGTGAGCTCCTTAACATTGACTTTGGAGATGCATTTGGAGTTTTGACTCCAGTGGTAAGAGCAACAAAAGAAAAAGATAAACAAATGGGTCTACATCAAAGCAAAACCTTGTGCACAGGGAACGAAGCCGTTGTCAAAATGATAAGGCAGCTTACTAAATGGGGGAAAATTGCACCTTCGACCAGGGGTTCATATCCAAACTATGTAAATGACTCACACGACATAACAAAAAAAAGCCCAGTTAAAAAAGTGGGTAGAACTTCTAAGTAGACATTTCACCAAAGAAGATGTACAGATGTACAGATGTATAGATGGCCAATAGGCACATGGAAAGTTGTTCCTCATTACTTATTAAGGAAATGCAAAATCAAAACCACAATGAGATATCACCTCACACCTGTTAAAATGGCTATTACAAAAAAGACAAGAAACAATGTGTTGGCGAGGATATGGAAGAAAGGGAGCCCTTGTACTGATGTAAATCAGTGCAGTCACTGTGTAAGACAATGTGGAGATTTAAAAAATATTAAGAATAGGATTACCTTGTGATCCAGTTAGGTATTTTATCCAAAGCTAACAAAAACAATAACTGGAAAAGATAGATATACCCTTATATTCATTGCAGCATTGTTTACAATAGCTTAGATATGGAAATAACCTAAATGCCCATTGAAGGATGACTGGATAAAGACAATGTAGGATATATGCACAATGGAATACTACTCAGCAATGAAAAAGATGAAGTATTGCTATTTGTGACGACTTGAATGGACCTTGAGGGGATTATGTTAAATGAGATAAGTTGGAAGGAGACCCACTAATACCATATGGTTTCACTTATACATGGAAGATAAAGTAGCAAAGTAGACAAACAAAACAAAACAAAAATGTAGATTCTGATAACAAGATGGTGGTTACTAGAGGGGATAGAGGCTGAGGGAGTGGACAAAATAGGTAAAATTAGGCAGTTATATGATAGTGGGTGGAAAGTGGACTTTTGGTGGTGATTATCATTTATATATATATATTTATATTTATATTATATATATATTTTATATATATATTTTATATATATATATATATATATATATATACCTCATCTCTCCATATAGATGTTGAAGTATAAAGCTGTATACATGACACTTAAGCAATGTTAGGAACCACAGTTACCTCAATTAAAAAAAAGGCAGTTAAACTGGTATGTATACTGTAGGGCTAGTAGGGGTCTTAATAGACTGATATGTTTATGACTAGGTAATCACCTTGAAAATCATTAACAACCAGTTTTCTGGAGGAAGAAAAACCTGCTTTGTAGCATCTACTGATTTCTGTGGTGTAAATATTGCCACCTTGGTTGATTTCAAGTTACCATCACATCAGTGATTGAGAAGCTACAAAGAGATTTGCAGTAGCACACCGTTATTGGTATTCCACAATATATGCCACATATGTGAATAGCTTTAAGGGTATACATAAAAGCAAAATGTAGTAAAGCAAAGGAAGTATTATTTTGAGTGATCATTGCCTTTGTTTTTAATACAATTTGTTTAATTATAAGTCACGACATTTAATTTTTAACAATGACCACATTTAACCATCAGCTCACAAAATTCCTAAATAAATAATTGACATTTGCAAGCTGGAGCAAGCTACCCCCAGCACAACAGCTTATGATTCCCAAAGGGTTTGGGGGGGATGCATATTATGGGATACTCTTTAAAATCCTTTGACCCAGGACCCTTTCTTCGAGTAGTGTTGAATAGGGATTGTGTTCTGTAGAGCACACTGGAAAGTTCACTTTCTAGAGCACTTTTAGAGCACATGAATCAAGTTCAACTTTGTCATTTTTTCCCCTTCATTTTCCCTCATTTTAAAAGCTCATATGGTTTCCTGACTACTAGCTGGCAGCTTAACATACCACAGTTCCACTTATTGCAATAACTATTTATTGGAATGCTGTTACATACAAAATATTATGCTAATATGACAGAGAATCCTAGATGACTGAGGGATCCTGCCTTTGGGAGGCAAGTTGTAAGACCAAAGCCCAAGAACTACAGAAGAAGGCAACATGTGGTTAGTGCCATGGAAAGATACAACTAACTGTCAGCTTAAATAAAACAAAATCACATGTGATTGTAAGATTATTGTGGGTGATAATGAAGCCTTAGGATCAGGGGTGACTTTGGCTGGGACTGGAAGAGGTATAGGTAGACAATGTGGCCAGCAGAATGTGTCTATTTACTGTCACTCCTTCAGCAGACAAGTCTGAGAGCTCCTAGTGCAAGGTCAGTGAAATCTAGCTCTTGAAAAATTTGCATTTCTCTTTATTACCTACAGACTGAGTGTTTGTTTATGCATGTAGCTATTTGAGTTCGCTCTTCTGTGAATTGTCTACTTGTAAACTACACCCATTTTTCTACAGGTTTTCCTTTTTGTTCCCCTGCCAATGTGCAGAGGTTTCTTGCATATTTTATCATGTTAGTTGTAGATACTGAAAATACTTTCTCCCAGTCTATTACCCATATGCTTGACTTGTCTGTGTCGTCTTGCAGAGGATGATGTGTGCAGTGGTTAAATGCCAGAGCCTTTGAGCCAATTGCTAGGGTCCACTGCCCATTCCTACTCTCCTGATGTGACCCAAGATAAGTCACTTAACTGATCTGCGCCTGATTCCTCATCTGCAAAATAGAATAATGGTAGCTTCTTCCTCATAGGACAGTTAGGAAGATTAGATGAACAGCTAGTGTAAAACTTCTGCCAAGTGAATATTAACCTTTATTAGTTGACCTGAGGTTTTTTCCTGATGTTATCAAAAATTAAAGTGAAGATATATTAATCTTAAATTTTGTTGTTTATGCTGTTTGGAACTTTTTCTAGAAATTTTCCAATATTCTTCTATTAATTTTATATCTTTATTTCCATATTTTTATCTTTAATGGTGTGAGGTAGTACTCCAGCTTAAATATTCCCTATGTAATCAGTCATCATCATTTCTATATAATCCATCTTTTCCCAAGAAATGTACCTTATGATTTTTTTTACCTTAAACTGTTTTCTCTAATATTAGCATGAAATAAAATGTAATTATACATGTAAAAATATCAATGTAGTCATTGTATATTTCTTTGCTTCATATTTTCTACTACTTTCTTTTCAGCTTTTCTTTTAAAAAACATGTCTTTTGGAAATATTAGGAATTAATTATAATAAATTCTGAAGGCTTCTGTTTTTAGATGTTTTAATTCATTTATATTCTCAATGATTATTATATATTCCATTTGCCATGCCTTTTTTTTGCTTTTTTCCCTCTGTTCCTACTTTCCACCATCAAATTTTGTTTTACTTTTTAAAAAGTTTTAGCTTTTATTTTTATTATTCTAGCATAAATTATTAGATTATTAGATTTTAGGAGCATTTTCTATTTGAAGAAGTATTATAAAATTCTTTCTGAAATAAGGATTTCTAGTTAACTTTAATAAAATCATATTTTTTGCTCAAATTCCTAGTAAATTCATGCAAATTGGAACCATAAATACCATTTTTAATCTCTGAGATAGCTAAAGTGCGAAAATTTGATAATCAAATATAAGGAGGGTATATGGAAACAAACACTGTTGGTAGAGGTATAAATTGATGCAAAAAATTGGAGACAATTTGACAAGTATCTGTCAAAATTTTGGATTTATCATTTCCACTTTCAAGAATACATCCAATGGATAAGAATTTTATTCTAGCATTGTTTGTTGTAGTAAAAAATCCATACTCTTTTCAACTTCTGTACTCTTTCAATTTCTTATTGTGAACATATATCACTGTTTAACATTAAAAATACACTAAATATAAAATACACATATATATAATAGATTTATAAATATATATTTATATATGTAAATATATGTAATATAATTTATATTTTAATATATTTTATATTTATATATTTATATAATTTAAATGAACTAGATGTCATAAAGCAAAAATAAAGATTTTCTAATATCAAAAATCTGGGAATCTC
Organism: Talpa occidentalis; assembly: GCF_014898055.3. Taxonomy (NCBI): domain Eukaryota; kingdom Metazoa; phylum Chordata; class Mammalia; order Eulipotyphla; family Talpidae; genus Talpa; species Talpa occidentalis. The sequence goes on along the minus strand of NW_023602073.1, from coordinate 141,016,698 downwards.
TGACTATGTATTACTTTAATTGTTTTCTAAATAATAATTATCTTAGTGTATGCTTAACAAATTAACTTGGGTATTTAACTTAAACAGGAAATATTTATTTCTCACAGTTCTGGGGGTTGGGCAGTCCACTTCTAGAGTGTGAGGAAATTTGATATCTGATAAGGATGAACCCTGGGTTGCAAATGGCTGTCTTTGTAGTCTTACTTGGAGAAGGAGGTTGAGCAGCGGGCGAGACAGGAGAGGTCAGCTGCTCCATGTGGGTAGCTCCCTGGCAGGCCAGGGATTGAACTCGTGCTGCAGAGGCTGCGGTTAGCTTCACAGTGCTGTGCTTAACCCCTTGCATCACTAGGGAAGCCCAACAATAATATTTCGATGAAATAAAAATGGGGTTTTCTTTACTCGTATCTTCTTTTATCTGAGTGAGTGCTTAAAAAATTCAATATAATTTTTCTAATTTACTTTTATAATTGGACTATCTAAGCAGGGAAGAACTTAAATTGCTCAGTGAAGCTCCCGCAGTGAGTTAACACAGCCTCTAGGGCTGACTGGCCTGTGTTGCCTCTGGGGGTTTGTTCATTACAGAGACACCAGTGATTCTCATTTCTCAGTTATCATTCTGTTCTTTGTCTATCTGTCCTCAGAGGAAAAACACTCATAAAATGTCATTAAGAGGTCCAAATTTACTTGGAATCATTTCATTTCCTTGTATGAACCATTCACATTATAACCATTGGTCACTCACCTACATGCCTTGGTAATCAATGAAATTTGACAATTTCAGTGATCTTCCATTAGAAAGAATTGCATAATATTCCATGAAATTATAGTATTTCATTGCATTCTTGAAACAGGCCTAGAAGCCACAGAATGAAAGCAATGGGAAGTGAGTTTGGAAAAGGCAGACCGTGAAGCTATGTCCCTGAGGTCTGGAAGCAAGGATTTAGTGATGGAAATCACAGACTCGAGAGCGGCCTCCATTTCCAGCTTTGGTTTATGTTCTGCTCAAGCAAAATATCTCACTTCCTGAATGTTTCTTTGGCTTAATTTCAGCAGAGTAGCAATTCTTAATCCAAAGCAATCAAGAAAAATTTGTTCAGTGGTCAAGCAGCATTTTTCTAAGTGCTTGGAAATCATGAAGGTCCACTGTTGCACAATATTCTCTAGCACACAAGGCAGAGAGAAAGAATCAATGTGCCTGAAACTCACCAAATCTCTGTGAAGTGCATGTCTTGATTTCTTCATCTGTGAAATAGGAATACAATGCAACTCTATGCTGGAATCTGCAAATGTACTCTGTGTGTGTGTGTGTGCGCGCACACACAATTAATTCACTTTACAGTTGCCATTCCAGCCTATTCCAAAGGTGGCAGATATAAAATTGGATAATTCTCAAAATTTATTATTTACTATCTCTTTTATGCCCCCAAAGCACTTTGTCCATATTTTCATTAAGGCATTCATCATATTCTGTTGTAATTATTGATTTGCCTCTTCCAGGTGGTCTTAAAGTTTCTTCAGGACAGAGACTATGTCTTCATTTTTGTAGTTTCAAAACCAAAATCAGTTCCCAGCATATATAGGCACCACAGAGTGTCCTAAAGCATACAAGTTTAAACCAGTGACTAAATCTACCTGTATTCTGACCAGGTATTTATAAGATATTTGGAAAGATTCAAAGTAGGTGTGTGATAAAATACTAGAAGACAAGATAGAGCAGGGGACTCTTTCCTGTTGGCAAAAGGAAAAATCTTACATGTACATCATAGACAAATAGACCTGTAGAGGATTCCTAATAATGAAAAGGTTTTAAAATACCATATGTGTTATCATTTGGTATAAAATGGCATAACCTAAATTTCTATAGAGATTACTTCTCTGTTAAAAGAGAAGACAATCTAGGGCCTCCCCGGTGGCGCAGCGGTTGAGCGCTGGGTTGCGAAGCTGCCCGCGGCCTCTGCGGCGCCGGTTCGATCCCCGGCTGCTTCCCGGCCACCGGCGGAGGATCCCACATGGCGCGCAGACCTCTCCTGCCGCCCGCTGCTCCCCTCAGCAGTGTACTTCGGTCCTTCTGCCTGCTCTGCTCCCCGCTCTGGCTCTGGTGAATTCTCTCACCCTCCCGCGCTTCTGACTGTACCCAGTGCATGTATAAACAAAACAAACAAAATAAATAAATAATAAAAAAAAACATGCCTCTATAAAAAAAAAAGAGAAGACAATCTAATGTTAACTTAGATAACAGAAGTAGAAATGCCTGCGAAGCAGGTAACCAGGATATTGCCACCTTGGGGCTGGAAGTTCTTATTTAATATATCTAAATTGATCAACCTATAAAATCTCTCTCATTGCTCCATTATAAAGTTTTAACCCTTTTTTCCCTTGATATGCTGTAAATTCCCTGCAATCAGGGACCTGTTTTGTCTTACTCTCCATAGTGTTTGTGGGGGGTGCAAAATCTAAAACTTTAAATATGGTGGACAGGGAAAGTTGAATTGAGAAGGTAGCATTGGAGTAAAGCTTTAAAAGAGGTGAAGGAGCTGGCCATGTGGCCATGCTGGGGGTGCTAAAAGGAGGGGGACTTTTAGGTCTGCATAGAGCACAGCTGATATGTTTATGGAAAGACCAGGGGGTCAGTGAGACTAAAGCCAAGTGAGCAAAGGAAGAAGCAGCGAGAAAAGAGCAAGACATACTAAGGGTGTGGAGCGGTGGGAAGGATTAAGGATTTTGCTCTTTTTGAGATAAGACATTATTCAGATCGGATCAAAGATTCAGTCATCTCTAAATTTGTACAAAATCAAAAGTTATTCCCACCCCAGTCATTCATTACTTAAATTCCTTACCACAAAGGTGAGTAGAATGTAAAAAGGCAGTGTATATTTGCATGATTTAAAAATACATCCCTCCAACTCTAGTGAATATAATGAGGTCACAGAAAAAGTGGCACAGGTGAGTTTAAATTATCTCTGTTCACAAAGCTTTTTTTGAATCCATGAATTTTTTGGAATTCTTATCCATCTTGAACCATAAGCCTCAACAATTTAATTTGAGTTGATATCCATTCTTATTTCAAAGTAATAATTAACAAAATAGACAGTGTCAATTGTGCCCACTACTCATTATATAATGGTAACTTAACAAGGCTAATTTGTATACTAATGGTATAGTCATAGGCCTGTGTATCAAAAGGACTTCTACTTCTAGTGGTAAAGCTAGAGCTAAAACTATAGCTTCATTTTTCAGGGAGGAACAATTTGAATTGTTGGGATTTTAAAATGGGATTTAGAATATTGGTTATTATTTTTAGAGTTGGGGAGTAACTGGTTAATAATTTCTAACAATGGGAGAATCTTGAGTGGATGAGAACTTTCCTTAGTCCAAGTTCCAGTACCAACAATTCTGCATTGCTCGCTCATCAAGAAGGCTTGTGTGTGTGGTGGGGGGAATGGAGGGACAGGGAAGGCCTGGACTCAAGAGAAGTAGAGGAAATAAACAGAGAGAGAATTAGAATCATGATTAAGGAAGGCAAGTACTTTTATTTATTACGTGACAGGATGACATTATTTATGAAAAAACTATATGGGGTTGTTGTCTGATATGGAATAGTCCTTGAGGCATCCTGGGACAGTGTCTGGTGCTCATTCCCTACCAGCTGAATGAAAGAATGTTAGAATTTTTCTTTTTCTTTTCATTATCTTTATTGAAGTAACATCCTTTTACATCCTTGCTAGTGTTTTGACAGTATAAGATTTTCCTCCTCAGGTGTGGTCACTGTAGCTCTCCCAACACTGAAACATAGTCCTCCACCATGTCCATTGTGCTCCCCACACCCACTTCTCTCTCCTTTCTTCCTTTCCCCATCTGCCTCCAAAGCTGCAGATCTATGTTCAGATTTCAAAGGTTGGTTTTAAAATTTATCTCTGTCAGACTCCTTTTTTTTAAATTAAAATTTGCCTGCTCTTACAGATCAGTCCAGAGTTGGTAGATTGGAAGACTGTATAGTTATTCCAGTGATTCTGCCATTATTCTAATCCCTTTTGGAATTCTTTTATTGGAATTCTTGTTTCAGACCAAAGCATGTGGTTTTAAAGGATTTATTGGTGGCAAACTTTGGTTTTGTGAGAGCATCTGCTATTTAGAAAATGCAAAAGGCATCTGGAGCCCAGTGTGGTAAATAAATTGAGTAATCTAGCTTTTTAAATCTCATTCGCATGTGATTAGAAACTGATGAGAATGAATTTCTGATGTATTTCATAAATTATATCTGAGAGCAATTCCACACAGGAATTCCACAGATGTTTTGAAGACTGGTGGTACCACTGGAATAAATGTATCATTGAGGTGGGCAACAGCCTTCATGAAATTACATTGCTTTTATGCTTCTTTAAAAAAATCCTAATGAAGTTTTGTCACATTAGAAAAACAAAATTCTAAGTGGTCCTTATTCCATATTCACAGACAGTGGCTGCAGATTACTTGGAGCCAAGTGTTGCTGAGTTTATCCCTTCGATCACTTGGATCAGTGATCTTGATTGTTATGATGCGTTGTGTTTGTGGCCATCCTCACTGGTTCGTCAGGGCACCAGAAGGCATGACCTTCTTTAGCCTGTTCTGTTTTTACTAGAATTAAAGCAACAAGCTTCTGTGCTGCCTATTAACTTCCTACATGCTGAGATGAGAATAACTTGAAGCAGTGGAAAAATGCTGATATACTTAAAATAAAGAACCAAAATAGCCATATAAACAAACCTCAGGGAATTTTAACCAAGAAATACTGCCAAATAAATCTTTAGCCAGTCAAAATGCTGAATATTTTATTTCTAAAAGGAATTATATTTTTAGTTGCTGCCATGCTTGTCAACACTCTGCTAGAATAATAAACTTAACCATTCACAAAAAATTTTTTTAAAGATGGAAGCAAGTATTTTCATCAAGGCTATCAACTTCATTATGCATTATTGGAAGCAGAAATGCACAATGGACTTTCGGCAATCACAAACATTAGGTCGGGGCATTTGTAGTTCATAATGAAGGGTGAGAAATAGCAGCTACTGTCAGATGGCAATTTTGTGAAAATTGCTAGCTCCCAAGAACAAAAGATGAGTTGAAAAATAAAAACAGACTTTGGTCATGATTCACTGTGGGGTGGTTCACTAGTATTCTCTTCTTTCTCTTCTTCAGGTTCATTTTCTTGAAACCTTTGTTTGGAGGTAGAAGGTAAAAGCAACTTACTAGAAAATTCAGGCAACATAATTCAGGCCCTGGGATATGTAGTTTAATTTTATATGCTAGATATGTGGTCCCTCCCCCACCCCGTTATGCATATCTAGAACAAACAAACACTTATAACATTTTGTGTACTGTTATGATTATTCCCTAGCATACATTCTGAGAAATGGAGCTCCTAAGTCAAAGGGATTATTTGTATGCTTTTCATTATTATGCTTTTGATTAAAATAAATGGTGACTCTACTTATATACTGGAAAATATTAGAAAAATTCTCCCACTTGATGTGGACACTGGTGGTTTGATAAAGGGAATAAAAAATTGGTATCAAAATCATCATCATTAAAATATATGTGCTGCCGAAGAGAGCACATCATGATGATGATCATTAAAATAAATCCCCCACTCCCCACTTTTCTTTCTTAAACTTTTGGATGATGAGTTCTGTCTCTATGGGGCACTTCTATGAAAACTAAACACAACGCACAGGTTCATTAAGATGCAGAGTTTGATTTACTAATCAAACAGAGGGAACAGAGTTGGATATACTAAGAAGCGCCAAGTGTGAGTGTAGGAAGTGTGGTAAATATGTTTGGGATGCGTGCAAAGACCATTCCTCATTCTTCAAGGCCTTCGTAGGCTTTCCTCAGCATACGTTCTGAGAATTAAAGTTTGTGATTAGGCAACTATTTTCTTTAACTACTACAGCTAACAAGTAGATCTAACTCAACCTGATGAACTCATATAAATAACAAAGATTTGACTGAAGAGGCAAAGAGGCCCTGTTGTTCCCTGGAAATTCTTCAACTGGATAACTAGACAATGGCAGCCATCTTGTGCCCTGAGTATACTGGCTAGTAAACAGAGAGATTCAGTCTGTGAAGAGAAGCCAGAGGCTAGAGCAAAGGTGCACAGAGTAGACGAGAAGAGAGAACGTCAGGGTGTGGCTGAGGAAGATGGCAAAAAAGAACCAAATGGAGCCAGTCCAGAGTTAACAACAGACCTGGGTTTCCTACGTATAAGTTTTCAAGCTTCATGAACTACTCCTCTTTTTTGGCAGTGAGTGTCACTTTACTCAACCTGATGGAAAAGTGTTTCTGTTTCTTCCAACCAAAAGAATGGATTGAAACAATGGTGTTGATGCTGCTCCACCTCCCTGCCAGGGCTTCTCAGGCACATGCTTTTTGCTTAGATGGCCAATATGTTTTCCAGAATCAGGAGAAATTAAAGCAAAAAATGTATAACTGCTGAATATACCTTAATTTGAAAATGCTATGTTTTTTTTTTTTCCCCTAAGGAGAGGTCATATTGGTCAGACCACATGCTGACATGTGAGTTTATTCCCACAAAATGAGTCAGTGGAGATTTAAAAAAACAACTCAAAAACCCAAACACCTCCCAATTGTTCTGGAGGATATAAAAGGCACTAGTTGGTCTTATTGGCTTCTACTAACAAAAAAGTAACCCCCAAAACTTGGCTTCAATATATTTAAAACAATATTAGCTGTTTCTGCCACCCCAGTGGGATCCCAGTCTTTAAATAAAGGTCACACTGTCTGGATTGGTGTGATTTTAACTCGGCAGGGGGCTGAAAAGTACTTGTTATGTAGCCCGAGGTTAAAGAATGAGAGCCAGATCTCTTTTACTGGCACTTCCTGAGAGGGTCTCTGCATAGAAGCCATGATGAACCTGGGCAGGGCAGTTGATACTGTTGAGGGACATTGGCTTCCTCCCTGGGTAAGGTGTACATTAGCTGTGAGTAGACGGCAGTGTCTTTGTTTAGTTATTGCTCTTTGCTTTTATTTTGGAATGGCAAAGTGTAGATGAGAAGATGATGTGATTGCCTTATTTATTTATTTTTTTTTTGGTTATTTTATCCTATTTTATTTTTTATAACTTTATTGTTTAGTTTTTCAAAATATAGGATTTCTCCCAAGGAGCTATATCAAACTAAAAAGACTTCTGTATGGTGAAAGAGACAGTGGCCAAAACAAAGAGACACCTTACTGAATGGAAGAGAATATTTGCACAGTGTCTTATAAGGGATTGATAATCGAAGCTCTGCAAAGCACTTCTTCAACTCAACAAAAAAAGAAAACAAACACCCCAATCAAAAATGGGCAGAAGAGCTAAATAGGCACTTCTCCAAAAAAGAATGGCCAACAGACATATGAAAAAAATGCTCATTGTCACTTATCATTAGGGAAATGATGTGACTGATTTAGAGAAAGACCCATGTCTGTGCAAGGACACAGCAGAGCTGTCACTTCTCTCTTTCTCCAAAGTTCAAATACTAAAATGTCCCTGGTCTGGTTTCCTGGCAAAGCCTCATGTTGGCTGGACCCCTCAGGAGCTAAAAGAAACAAACGTTTCCCCATTTCCCCAAACTTTCTACCCAGAAGGGGTTCTGGCCAGCCCTGTCACCAGGTCCAGAGGGTCACCAGGTCCAGAGGGCTACCAGGTCCACCCGTGTGTGCATGAAGCATCACTGAATATGACAGCGTTGAGTCCTGGGCAAGCCACTGGCAGGATATTTAAAAATACTTAAGCTAAAATTAATGGTGCATGAGTGAATTTGTTTCTGAAAACATGTGAGCCTTTTGTGAAAGATCCCCAAAACTCTCAAAAATATTTGGGTGGAATTTAGGGGCACCCAAGTTTTTATACTAACAGTAGGGGCAAAGAACTGTGTACATGTAGATTACTGCTGTCACTGTAACAACATCTGTGTCTCCTCTCATGAGGTTAACACTAGATAGAGACAAATAGCAGTGACATTTTATACATCTTGAGCTAGTTATAATGTTTGTGACCCCTAAAATTTGGATGCCTAATGCCCTGTGTGCTGGAGGTGGAGCCCTTGGGAAGTGGTTAGGTCATGAAGAGGGAGCCCCATATGTTGGTTTAATGCCCTTATAAAGAGAAGACAAGAGAGGAGGTGTTTCTTGAGCAATGACGGTATCGTGAGAAGGGAACTCCAGACACTGGACCTATCAGCACCTCCATCTGGGACTGCCCAGTCTCCACAACTTTGAGAAACAAATAGCTATTGCTTAAGCCACTGAGTCTGTGGTATTTTTGTTAGAGCAGCCCAAACTGACTAAGACATAGCACTGAAATAGTTTTTATTTACCAACCCCTGCTTGTCAGGAGCAATTGGGAAACTTGCTCACTCATAGTTTCAAAATTTTCAAAATTTCTTTTATCTTTACTGTATTCTAAGAATAATTTTTGTTTCTGACTCATCTTCTAACCAAGCGTCCAATGACTTTCTGAATTTACAATTCAGAGCTTTATTCTCCTCCACTCTGGCTTTGCCTTGTATAAATAAATAATTACAAAAATGATATGGCAGATGACAAAATAAAATATTAAGAGGGTGCAGAATTTCACAAATAAAAAGACACAAAAATGTTGTAGTCTGATGTTGGTCAATGAGTATAAGCTTTCAGAGCTACAAAGAACTCAATAAAAGAAAATAACCCAATAAAAAAATGGGCAAAAGAAGTAAATACCTTCAAAGGTATTTAGATATTTAATGGCCTACAGGCAAATGAAAAAAGTGTTCAACAGCACTTATCATGAGAGAAATATAAGTCAAATCACAATGAAATACTGCCTTACTCCTGTGAGAATGTCAAATCACCCCAACCCCAACCCACCCCACCCCATAAATGTTGGTGAGAATATGGAGAAAGGGAACTCTTGTACACAGATGGTGGGAATGCAGACTAGTCCAGCCTCCATGGATAACAGTATGGAGGTCCCTCGAAATACTAAAAATAAATCTACCACATGATCCAGCAATTCCACTCTCAGATATCTTCCCAAAGAATACAAAATCACTAATTCAAAGGATATATGCTCTCCTGTATTCATTGCAGCACCATTTAAACAGCTGAGTTACAGAGACAACCGAAGTACCCAATGACAGATGAGCAGATGAAGAAGATGTGGAATACTACTCGATTACAACAAAGGTGAACGTTTTGCCATTTGTAATAACATGGCTGGAACTGGAGGGAATTTTGCTAAGTGAAATAAAATAGTGGAAGAAAGACAAATACCAGGTGAAAATCATTCATGTGGAATATAGAGAAACAAACCGAAGAGCCGACAGAACTAGACCAAACAAAGTCTAGAAATATGACTGCACAACTGAGGTTACAGAGGGAAAGTGGGAGGATGACATAAAGGGGGAAGGGAACTCAATGGTATATGATAGAGAGATTTGAATGCTCTAGTGTTGAGTGTTCCCTGATGATGTACACCAGAGGAGGTATGAACCTACTCTCTGAGTCATGTACAGTGCTGCACACCAAATGTCACCTCACCAAAAAAAAAAAAAAAAAAAAAGTACAAACTTTCAATTGTAAGTTCTTAGAGACCTAAGTGTGGTGACTCTAGTTAATAATGATGTAATGTATACTTGAGTTTTGCTAAGAGTAAGTCTCAGGTGTTCTTATCACATACACACAGAATAGTAACTAGGTGAGGTGATGGATAATGTTAACTAGCCTGATTTTGGTAGTCATTTCACAATGTGTGTGTGTGTGCATGCACACACACACACGTGCATGTGTATCTCAAACATCACACTGTCTACCTTAAATAAATACAATTTTTTGTCAGTCAGACCTCAATAAAGCTGGAAAGAACACACAAATAAAAAATTAATTATGCACAGAGGCTTTACATTATACCATTGATTATAATAAATGAGTAGAAACAACATAAGTATGTATTAATAGGGGAACATTTAATAAGTTGGGATATATATAAAATTTTATATATGTATAATGATGTGTGTGTGTGTGTATATATGCATATAATATGATCGAAGAAGTTCTTTATAAACAGATCTGAAAAGGTCTCCATGGTAAATTGTTGGGTTAAAGCAAGATGTTGCAATCTGGGTGGGGCAGGGAATTGGAGGGGAGTGTGGGTATGCAGCAAAATATTATGAAAGAATTTCAGGAAATGATTGGGAAAGCAGACAGCGCTAAGGTTAGACCAGGGTTCTCCTTGTCCGTGGCTGGGTGGTGCCCCTGGGCCTGTCAGTAGCAGGAACTATAAACGGTTTCTATCCTGGTTGCTGCTGGTCTTCAGTGGATAGGTTTGTAAATTCAGGATTAAAAGATTAATATAACATTAATATTGCTGTGCAAGGTGTGGATCTGTGAGTGTCATATGAATGTAATGAGTTTTGTCATTACCATGTGACTTTGAGTATGTTTTACCTAATTTTCAGATATGTGAGATTAGAATTATTGCTTTACTATATATCTTAAATTTTATTTGAGTCACAGCAGTTGATTAAATGTTGATAAGACTAGTTAAGTCTAGCTGTCCTAGTTACATAATTGTAAATATTATTGAAGGACATTTTGCTATCTTTTAGAAAGGATCATTTAATCCTTTAATTTATGAGCTAAATTTAAACATTAATCAAAGAACTTGAAAATAGTCTTTATTTTTGGAAAATTGTATTTCTAAATGTAAAAGAAGCAAGACTGGCAAGGTGAATTTAAACATTCATAAGAATTGAGATTCTTTATAGCTTTAAAAATTGAAAACTAATGTAAGTCCTGCTACATTAAGTCTTCCAGGACACAGAAAATCTGACTTTCAAAAGTTCAATTGCTCATTCCCATTGTAATCTCTTAGGTAGAAAAGCTTACATTTAGAGAAAACGTGAATTTAGTTGTCTTTGACTTTTGAAATCCCTCTTCACCATTCAGGTTATCATACTCTTTCTTTTGTCTTTGTCATCATTTTGAAGCATCCCCTGCATTAGATTTGCTCTCTTCCTCCTTGGGGATGCCTGTGGAGGGCAGCCATATGCACAAAAATTAATTTTCCCCATATGCACAAAAACTAATTTTCCCCACTGGCTAACTATGAGGAATTAATTGCAAATATCTCTATTCCTTTCCTAACTACTTTACCTCTTTTATTACCTTTCTAACCTCACTCTTCTCCTTCAACTATTCCCAAGAAGCAATTCATTCCTATAGAATTTCTCATACATCAGAGCAGGTATCAAAAGAGAATTCACACTTGCCAGAGTTCCACATCAGGGAAACACATGATGGGGGAGTGGGGTGGGCATTTGTGGTTCTTAAATGGGTCATGCTGTTCCTTGACTCTGTGACTGGAATGTTATTTCCTCACTTTTCAAAAATCTCATCTTTTCATGACTGCTTGAATATATTTTTTCAGGGACTTACTTCCCCCAACCCTCAATGATGTTATTGAGACTTATTCTTGCTGCTGTATGTGGTTATTTGGTATTCCTTTCTGTGAATACATCACATTTTACTTATTCATTTCACTGTGGACGCAAGTTTCAGGTTGCTCTCAGTCTGTTAATTTATTGTGGGTAATGCTGTTATAATCTTTTACTCCTTGCAAGTTGTACATGTGCAAGAAGTTTGCTAGTGTCTATAAAAAAGGTGTTGCTGAAGAGCGTACTGATTTCTGCTGTCCTGCAGTATGTGATGAGACTGCATCCATATTGCAATAAAACATTTTTTTTAAAAGTCCTTTTTATTTTGAAATAATATTAAGCTTGCAGAAAAGTTGGAAGGATAAAATAGTATAAAGGATACCAGTATACACTATACACAGATTCACATATTGTTTACATATTATCTTCATTTCCTTTTGCATTCTCTCACCTTTTTCCCCCTTGCTCTTGAAACATTTAAAGATAAGGTAAATAAATCCTGACCCTCCCTTCTAAGCATCCTCTTAGGCTTTCAGTAGACTCTTCCAAGGTTGGTTCTCACTTCTTTTGGATTTCGGATACAGGCTCTTGCTCCGGTTCTGGCTTAGGATCAGCAACGAGGTCCCCTAACTGTCCTTCCACAAGCACTGCCAACAGCCTGATGATTAAAAGTTCCAGAATCATCCTGTCCTATGTCAGGTGTCTGTGGTCTTTCTTAAGATTCCTCTGCTTCTCCCTCAGACTCGTCCTGAGACCTTGTGTTGGTATCTGAAGATGTCAGGGGGCATAGAAGTAATTTACAAGAGAGCCCTCAGGAGCAAGGACAGAAGTCTGACTATTCTCCTCAGAGCCTGGTGTTGTCAGAGGACAGAACTATCACTTGGATCATCCACTATCATTCAGAGTAGCATGAGCCTCAATGTGGCAGTTGCAGGGCACTTGTAATTGGGGCAATCTTGCGGCCAGCTGGTAAGGTTCTCTGGTATCACTTTCTCATGGATTTATTTCTGTCCATGGAACGCGTCTGCTGGCTTGCCATTTGAGTGTCCCATGGACATAAGAAGAGCTCTTTTCATAAAATCTATGTAGCATGTCCGAGCCCTGGTTCAGCAGTGTGTAATATTGCCTCACAAAGTCCGTCCCCACCAGTAGAGCATTAGGCTTCTCTGTGACCCTTGCTTTAGTCATTTCAACCTGCTCTGCTGAGCTGGGCCAGCCTGTGCTGGGTCTCACCACAGCGGAAGGTGAAAAACCCGCAGCCACTATGTCCACTAACTGAGGATAGACTTTTTAACTTTGCAACATCCGAGAAAATCGTTACTATCATTTTCATGGGGCTTTCAATCAAATTAAGAAGGTTTAGTAGGCTGAACCTACTATAATAATCATATCCTCTCCCCCCATTAATCTGTTATGTAATTATATTAATAGGTTTTCTGAGTTTGAACTAATTTTGCATTCCTAAAATAATCCTAACTTGATTATAATGTAATGTATGTTATATAGAACTCAGTTTACTAATATTTTGTTTAGGAGTTTTGACTTTATTTTAAAGTGTGAGGGTTTTTTTTTTCTGGTTTTGGAAAAAGAAATACTAATTTACAAAAATAAGTCAAGGCAATATTTCCTCTTTTTCTGTATTCTGAAAGAGTTCAATAAGATTGAAAGTATCTGTTCCTGAATTTTGGGAGAACTCACCTGTAAAGCTTGCTAGGCTTGGAGTTTCACTGAGAGAAGATTTTGAACTACTGATTTAACTTTGTTGGTAGTTATCAAACCATTCTATTATTGCTCTAGTCACTTTTGGTAGTTCGTATTTTTCTAGGAATTTGTCCATTTCATCTAAGTTTTCAATTTATTTTTATAAACATGTTTATATTATTCTTATTTTTATCTTTATAATCTCTGCTCTATCTGAGGTTTGGTCACTTTTTCCCTTAGCTCCGTCATGGTTTATGCTTCTCTCTTTTTTCTTGATCAGTTTGGCTAAACAACTACTTTTTTTACTCATATTTTTGAAGATCAAACTTTTGGCATCTTCATCCTCCTTATTGCTTCTATTTTTCCTATTTCATTAATTTCTGCAATTTTCTTTATCTTTTCCTTTTTCCTACTTTCTTGAGATATATTACACTGTGTTTTTCATCATTAATTTCTCATATTGAATGCTTTGTTCAGTACGTCTCAATTCTTTCTTTTTTTTAAAATATAAGCAATATAATGGTTACATAAGCATATAACATAAAAACATATAAAATAAATTTCCTTCTTTTTACTGCTTTCTCTCCTCTCTACTGGTTTGGATGGTATAGGCTATAACTAGTCTTTTAGTGGCTCCCCTAAAAATGTTTATTATGACTATCTAATTAACAAGTCTAATGTTCCTGTTTTATCCTTTGGATAATACAAGTATATCCATATGTTTTTCCTCCAATTACTTCTCAAGCAATTGCTGTGTTGTTATTGTCAGGTATTTAATCCTGTCTTGTTTTTATTTTCTAGTACCCACAAATTAGATTTTATTGTCTCTGCATTACCTTCTGACCACTTTAGGTCCCAAGTAGATTCTTTCAAGTGCTAAGATAGACTACTGACTAATGCTGACTTTCATAGATCTTAGTCCAGACCTGACTTGGAGGATAACACAACCATTTAAAAAATCAAATTCATGAAATGGTTACTATTTCTGAGAACTGTTTACCTCAGAGAAATTTCCCCTCGATTGAGATGATCAAACAACGGCTATTCTCACCCCTTTCCTGTTTTCTTACCCTGACACATACCCTGTTTTATTTCTAATAAAACAACTTTAGGGGAATTTCTAGTAGTCTGTAAGTCTGCTTTACAAAATGAAATTAATAAAATATTTCCCCATTTCACTGGGTTTTCACTAATTTCAAAGGGTTCCTTTCCCCTTGGTTAGTCTTGAGTCTTTATTGGCAAATAAAGTATTTAGGTAAGGCAGGAGATATTTGATATGCAAAAACAAAGAGCTTCAGTAAATAGTGGAGACCTCAGTTTTACTTGTCAGAGTGCATTCCATGTGCTACCTGAGAAAACATTTCAGAAAAACCCTTTAAGAGTGCAGACTCTAATTGGGCCAGCACAGCACAAAAAGGGCCATGCAAGCTTAAAACAAGAGTGAATTAAAGAGTATTCTCTCTAAAAAGACATCTGTGTCACCCAGTCCACGACCAAAAGGCAAGCACAGTTTCTTCACATGTCTCTCCATTCCATGTGCCTCCTCCAGGTCTCCTTCTGGCTCTGCATCCTGCTTCCTTCCTTCCTCAGTCTCCTCTGCAGCTTCTTTTCTTCCTGCTCAGCTCCACCCTCCTTTGGGTATGGCAGGAAACCTGGAATCTCCCCCTTTCCTGGGGACCCCCCTGTTACAGTATTCCCGAAATGACCTCGGTGGGGTCAGAGCCATTCTCTGTTCTTACTGTCCTGCTCTAAGTGAAAACCATTTGGTTTCAGTCCTGGGCCAGGAGCAGGGACTTGGCCTCAGACTGTCCCATTCTTAAGCAATCCTCTCACTCACGGATTTCCCAGTATAACACACTGGGCTCTCCTGATTTTGGTCTATCCCAAAGCTTATTGCACGTCATAAAGGAGTTGAAAAGACAAAGCAATACCATTTACAGAAATCCTGGAAAAGAAGAGACAGAACTCTTGGATAATGCCTCTGCTAAGTTAAGCCATGAAGTGACAGAGAAAGAGACAGAAAAAGAGAAAAAGAGAACTGGGAAGAGAAAGTAACTATGTGGACAAGGAATTCCCTTTGCAAAAGCTACAATCAAAATGGTATTATTGGGCCTCCCCGGTGGTGCAGCGGTTGAGCGCTGGGTTGCGAAGCTGCCCGAAGCCTCTGCAGCGCCAGTTCGATCCCCGGCTGCTCCCCGGCCACCGGAGGAGGGTCCCACATGGCGCGCAGACCTCTCCTGCCGCCCGCTGCTCCCCTCAGCAGTGTACTTGGGTCCTTCTGCCTGCTCTGCTCCCCGCTCTGGCTCTGGTGAATTCTCTCACCCTCCCGTGCTTCTGACTGTACCCAGTGCTTGCATAAATGAATAAATAAATCTTAAAAAAAAAGGTTTTATTTGCTTTATAGAATCCTTCAAATAAGTTTTTCTAAGCTAATGTTCAGTCTCTTTGTTCAATAATGGACACATTTCTTACACAAAATATGCAATAATAAAGAACTGTTCCTTTCTCTTTGTGAGTTAACTGCTTACGCTATCTCCAAATCTGAACCTCAGATCGTTACCAATATTGAGATTTTTTTGCTTCATCATCACTGTTTTAAGTTTTACTTTTCGCTTCTTGAATGGGGCTGGCTTATTTACCCTTCTGGTTGTGGAGTCTGTCTAATGGAGATTTGGGGTGTAGCTTTTATAAACCTGCCCAGAATCCTTTTAGATCTCATCTTAAGATTGAATTGCTGTATTGTTTAACATATTTTTCTTTCTATGTCTAAAATAGGAAATTCATGTTTAATTTCCAAATGAGTAGAATAAGGTATTCTTTTGGAGAGTAGACATTTTTGCTTTTCTTGGAATAGTCTATTCTCAATGTTGACGTTTTTGGTGAGAACATAAACTTTATAATTTTACATTTAAACATAGATTCACATCTATCCTTTATTCTCAATTTATTAATATTTGTGAAGTGCTGATTACGTGCTAGACATTGTTGTATTTTACATATATTAACTTTTTTGGTCCTCACAGTGGCCCTTGGAAGATGCACTGTCATTATTTCTATGTTTGGAAGTCTAGGATCAGGGTTTAAGTGACTTGACCCAATCATGCAGCTCCTAATGCTGCAAACCCAGGCCATTGGCTCATTGCACGCTTGGGTCATGCTCCGTCGTGATACTCCTATGGCTGGACATGTTCAGCCACATGTGGAAGCAGCATTAATTTCTAACAACATGAACATTTTTAATTTCTAAAAACACTAGAACATCATGCTATGTGAGGTGAGCCAGACGCACTTACACCAGGTGCCTAGAATAGTCCACCCAAAGAATAGTCAGACTTGGGCCTCCCTGGTGGCGCAGGGGTTAAGTCTCAGCGTTATCACCACTGTGACTTGAGTTCCACCCCTGTCCAGGGAGCAACCCACATGGCACAGCAGACCTCTCCTGTCTTGCCCATTGTGCCCCTCAGCAGTATATTTCAGTAAATCTACCTGTTCTGCTCCCCACTCTGTCTCTGGTGAATCCGTTCACCTTCTGTAGTTCTGGCCTACACCACAGTTCTTCTATGTATATGTATATATATAAAAAAAGAACAATCAGACTCACTGGGCCATCAGGATGGTAGAATGTGGCCGGAGTTTCAGTTTTGCAAGATGAAAGAAGTTCTGGAGATGGATGGAGCTGATAATTGTACAACAATGTGAATGTCCTTAATGCCACTCAACTTTACACTTAAAAATGGGCTGTGGGTCTGCTACTCCTAGGCAGCCTATTCGGCCACCATTTTGTCACCTAAACAAGGTCAAAATGGCCTGGCCAGTTAGGTACAGGAGCCCAACCCTTCAGCCCTTCAAATCAAACAAGAGCACAAAGCCAGATCAAGTTGGGAAGGTTATGCATCGCGAGTTATGTCCGGAAAGCCCCGGGGGGGCTGAGGACTGATGCATAACATGTACTCCCGACTTATACATTACAAGGTATGACCAGGAATGCCTGGGGGGGGGGCGAGGACCGATGTATGACAAGGGACCCCAGAAGCTGATCAGTGGAATGCCTTGTTGATAAGATTAAAACCATGGCTGGGGATTAGGGTGTGTCATCAAGTAGATAGGAAGTGCCTGGAGGGCAGACTCACAATCCCTAATCTTCTACACCCTTCCCTAATCTTCTACACCCTTCCCCTTTCTTTAATCTCCTTCTCCTTAATCTCCTTTTGCTCCTCCCCCTTATAACCAATACCATGTGTCAACAAAAGGGCCAGGATCTTGCTCTTCAGCAGCATCCTGCATTATGTAGCCCGCTCCACGACTCCCGTTTCTTTATCAGTGTAGTGTTGCTCGATGCGACAATGGGTAAACTGTTAAATTTTATGTTATGCATATTTTGCCACAACAAAAAAAAAAATCCCCTGAACCAAAAAACAAGCCCACTTCAGTTCACTGGAGTGCTTTTCAAAGGGCCAGTGATTCAGTGAACACAGAATATCCACTTGTCACTTGGAGCCACCAGGTAATGGAAAAATCATAATCAAATACTTTGAACCTCCAGGAGTTGGGGATATACCTAAGAGAGTTACAATTTGGAAAAGTATGTGTCATACCTATTACAGTGTTGTATTTCGAGATGGTGTGATGGGTGGAAAAAAGTGAGCAGAGGAATGTCTAGCTTGGAAGTGTGGAGACCTGGGCAGTGCCAGCCTCCTCCCTGCATGGGGAGCTCAGAAACCGGCTTCCTCTTGGTGGGTCGGAGCTCAGTTCTGTTGGTGAGTCTCCGGTTCAGTGCTGCAGCCCGTGCTGCGTTTGTTTCTGGCACTGTCTGTGGCTGCTATGTTCTCCCAGGAGCAACAGTGTAGCTGCCTCCCTGACTTTGTAGGCCAGCACTGGCCCGGCCCAGCCTCCCTCCTGTTCACGAGAGAAGCCACTGGCATCCAGTGTCTTCCTCCTCTGTCCCTAACCCACATGGATGAGATACTTGTAGAATGTTCCACCTCCCCCACAATGGCATGACAACGTGCTGATGAGGACGCTGCCTCGTTCTCCAAATGTGCTCACTCATCATGCCCTTTACATTCGATTCAGCACTTTTCTCAGTGTTCAGTTACAGATTGTGGGCTTTATTTTAATGTCTAGCTCTCCTGGCAGACTGCTCCACCTCTGTTTCACTGCTAACATCACCCCAAGAAGCCCAGTGCTAGGTATTGACTAGGAGTGTCACAAATATTTGTAGAATGAAGAAATTGCATAACTTATCCAAGGTGACATTGCTAACAAGCGACAGGCTGAAGGATAGGAAGCAAATGAAACCCTGTAACATATCTCTTTCTTGTCCTTTGATTTAATATTTTTAACCTCTTTTTAAAAAAAATTTAAGTGACTTTGCATTATAATGTTATATGTGTTTCAGGTATGAATGAAAACTAAAAATTTTTCTTTCTCTGGAGACTTACAACACAGTAAAAGTTTCATGCATGAGGCCTATGTTTTAAAAGTGATATATGTATGCACACACACATTTTTTAAAAATAGGGCACGAGGAAGGGAAAGGACATTCTTCTGATGGAGGAAGAGTCCAGGGTGATAGACATTGATTCCTCAATGATCATCCGCCTGCACTGGCAGGATGTGGCAGCCAGGGTCGGTGCCTGGGCTTGACTTCTGGCTTGGGTAGCAGGGGGGCCAGGGCTGGCAGCCCTCGCTCCCTCCCAAGGCTGGGCTGCCTCCAGAGTCCTGTGGGACCACTGTCTCCTGTTGGAGCCTGCCATGTGCCCACTCTCTGCATGGAGCTCAGCACCCTGTCACTCTGACTGGCTCATCAGTGACAGCGATTGACCCCTCATTCTGTTCACTCTCACACAAATACACCCCCCACAAATTCATACTCACACATTAACACATACTCAAGCCCACAATACTCACACACACATAAGTAGACATAGGCACACACACACAGGCATCCACACACATTCACATCTAGGCATTCACACACATTCACATGTAGGCATGCACACATGCCCACACACAAATGCAGAGTCCTATGTACTTGGACATGTGTGCAGCTGAAAAGGTTACTTATTGCGCTTTCTAAGATTCCATGATGACCTTCGAATTGGGTCCAAATTCCTTTGTTTGGCATTTGGGGATTGTCACATGGAATTCTTTGTTTTTCCAGCTCTTACTTAGAGAGGTTACATACCTCCTTATGTAACCTCTGGCAGGAAGTCTGTTGGGTCACATCCATGACAATGCTGGGGGGGCCAAAGGGTAGGTAGGTAGGTAGGTAGGTTGAGGCCATGGGGTAGAAGACTGATGCCAGGATCCCTCTTTTCTTAAATACCCATCAAAACTTTCCAACACTGGTGCATACCTGAGGCCTGTGTAGTGTTACAGGGTAGGGTGAGGGGCACCCCAGGACCCCCAAACCTGCCCAATCTAAATAGTTTCTACCATCTGCCACATCAAGACAAAATATACTTTAGTGTGTAAGACCTTTAATGGAAAGGAACTTTAATACAATTAGTGTTCCACAAAGGCAAAAAAAAAAAAAAAAAATAAGGATATAGTTTCCAAATCAAGCACCCGAAGTTACCCATTTCCTCTGGGGTAAATGCTCGGCCAAACAGGAGGGCCACTGAGGCCTGTAAGCTTGGGACATGTCTAAGGCACGTTCGGGCGGGGACCCATGGAAAATGGTCAGAAACAACCAGACAAGTCTGGGTGGAAAAGATAAAAGCTGCCACTGTTAACCTCCCCATGGGTCTTTCACCCACATCTGTTCCAACCAGTCCAGGACCAAGAAGCAAGTGCAGCTTCTTCAAATGTCTCTCTGCTCCATGTGCCTCCTCCAGGTCTCCTGGCTCTCCGTCCTTCGTTTCTCCTCCTTTCAGTGTCTCCAGCTTCTCCTCTTCCCTGCTCAGCTCCACCCTTCTTTGGGTGGGGCAGGGAATCTGGAACCTCCTCTTTCCAGGAACCACCCTCTTACAGTAGGACCCTCCCCATCTTTGTTTAAGCTTTCGGACTGCCTTGGTTCTCCTTGGTCTACCTTTTGAAATCTGACCCTTCTTCCAAACATGTCAAAGGAACTATTGTATGTATCTTTTCCCAGTCCCTCACCTAGGGGAGAAAACTTCCCAAACCCAGGTTTCTAGCCTCCTTCCTTGTACTACATACCAATTTTGCATTAAATTTATTTGACCTATGTTCTCAGTACATCTTAGATCCTTGGGGACAGGTTTTATTTGTAGTTTCGAAGAGTTCAGCAGGATACCTTGCATAAATAAGGTGCTCTGAAAATTCATTTATTCCTCTGAGATATAAAAGGCTATTACATTCATGTGTGGTCAGTACATTTGCCCATAGCTATTTAACTCAATTGATAACATTGTGTGTAGAATTGTATACCAGACAACCATTTAAGCAGCAGTGTTATCTGCTAGGAATAAAACATTGAGCCAGTAACTCTTTATTGTGTGGATTGATGTGAGTAACCCTTTCCTGGGTTGGTCCTAGGGAAACAGAATCCAGCAAGAGTGCCAGGGAAGGGGCCAGTTAATGACATTGTAGTTCTTGGTGAGAATTTTCTAGAAAAAGGAGTGCACAGAGAGAAAGGGACAGGCAGAAAAAAGAATTGAAAAGACCATTCCTCTTAATGAAAAATTTTGCCTTGGCTCAGCATGCCAAGCCACAGGGTCAAAATTGAATGAAGAGATTTCTGCAAAAAGGGATTCCTATCACACTTTACATGTATTTGTTCAAATATAAATTTTCTCATTTGAACAGTTCAGTGATTGTTGCTTCTGTGTCCATTGTTATTAAAATGATACTCCCCTAGGAATAGCACATCAGCTGTATGTAAGTTATCAAGGCTTATGTGCTCTTAAGAGGAAAATGTCTCTCCAAGTGAAAAAATATTATTATTGCTACTTTATTTCTTTCAAATTCAGCCGAAATTTTGTGTTGGAGCCACTGGGACATCTTACATGCATTGCTTTGATCTCTACATTATTTATTTCCATATCAGCATGAGTTTTTCCCCCCGGGACTCTCCAGTTTCTGGCTCCGGGATTCTTTGGCAGTACAGATGCTTTGTCAATGAGTGAGGCCCTGGGATTTGCCATTTTGGTTCAACTTGTAGATTTACCTTTGAAAGCTTCAAGACTATCCAAAGGGGGGCAGGGGGTTGGGGAGGAAAAGAGTTATTTTTTTCCTTCCTACCTCTGAGTCCAATTACCTAATAAAGATTCATCATTCCTTTTGTCCTAGGAGCTCTGTGACCCGATTTTGCTCCTTGCTTCGTTTCAGATATCACAACCCATTTTTATGCATTCAACTTTCCTAATGAAATCCACATGTCTTAAATCAATAAAGCTATTGTTTAGCTTCCCTTCTCGTTTTCTCTAGTGTCTTTTGCTTGGTTGATTTTGTTTGCATACTTGTTTGTAGGCATGTGACTCTTTATCTAGAATCTCTTCCTCCCCAACCCCCTTTGGGGGTATTTTTCTTCTTGTTTGTAATGATTATTAGTTTGTTAGTGTGGAGCTATTAATCTACCATTCTTTCTTTAATGGCCTAGTCTAAAGGATATTTTGTTTATGCATTCTTTTTTCATTAATTGTTTTAGCTAGGTTAAGAAATTAATAGTGGAAATCTCGTTGTCTTTGTTCAATATCTTTGTGTACATGTAAGATGTAAAAGCCCCTGTGCAATTTCAGAAACTCAGCTTTTATGGCCTGTCAGTGTTCTCTTTCCCCCGTCTGTGTTTCTTCCACTCAAGAGCCAAGTGTTACTGAGTATGTAGATCTTTTATAATCTTCAGGCCCCCAGAGCATGGCAAACCCTCTGTAGTGGCTTTCTATTCCTAATGAACTGTAAACCCATGACAATCGGGTTTCATGGGTGATGGATAGTCAGGCTACTTTTGTAAGGAACATTTTACTTATCTGAAAATCCAGGTCTTCAAAATAAAACCCTACCCACAAGTCTCAGAGGTAGAACCAAAGGGTATTTTCTTCTGGAGTAGCTCTCTCCCGGCCTCCTCATGAATTCTAAGTAGTTCTCCATCCCTTCGCTGGCCCTCAACAGTCAGGCACGGCCCAGCCCAGCACATGTCTTATCATTCCTGCAGCTATTAGTGAGCACCCAAGGACCCCTAAAATTGCATGCTCTAAAGGGGTTCGGTCATCCATGTGCACAAAGACAAAGGAGATGCTTAGCATGAAAGAACTTTAATAGAATTAGCGTGCATGGAGAGAGAAAAGAAGAAAAAATATTTTGAATAAAACACTGCAAATTATCCATCCCCTTATCGGCAAATGTCCGTCAAACAGGCTAGGCCTGAAGTGAGGCCAATGAGGCCTGAAAATTTGTCATAGGTCTAAGGCACCTTTTGGCAGAGAACCGCAGGAATGGGTTCTGGAGTAGATCCCAGAAAGCTGGGACCCAAGGGGCAATATCAAAGTACAAATCAAGGTAACAGCTGCCATTTTTAACTTCCTCAGTACCACTCACCCAAGGGTCTCTGTCAAATCTCTCTATATGTCTCTCCTCCATGTGTCTCCTTCCAAGTCCCCTAGTCCCTGTGCAAGTCCAAGGTCGAGAAGCAAGTGTGCCCTTTGCCACTGAGCCCACCTACCTTCTGCGTCGTGGAGCTTCTCCTGGCTGCTCAGCTGGGCTCATAGTTAAGAGGGGCAGGGAAGGTGGTACCTCCTGCTGTTATGGAGATGCCTCTGTAGCAGCTAGCTCTCCTTTTCTCCGCTCTCCAAGCTATCATGGCAGAAAACGGGCTGTGCTAGCAAGTGGTTGCTTGAATGTAGATGATGGTGATGGTGTATCGGGGTTGTTCTATAACAATGGGACACTAGCTTTCATGTACGGTTAAAATATTAGTGTTTCGCCATTTGATTCACCCAATTCTTGTGGCTGTAGCCTGACCACATGGGAGAACTAGAAAGAAAAGTCAATGGCAGACCCTAAAGCTCAGGCATTTCCCGGGGTCCTGTTTCTTTTTCTTCTTTCATGATCTTTCTTGACCTTTTCGTGGATTCCTGCTCCTGTCTCCTTTTTCTCACCTTCTCAGAGCCCTGGTGACTCTTCTCTCCCCACATCATCATCTTTTTCTGCAGTTTTATTTCAATCATCTCCTAAGGGGGAAAAATTGATTACCTTTTCTTTTCCTGAGAAGTTCTGTTGTGACCATTCTGGACTTCACGGGGAGGGTGAGTTTGAAATCAGATCCCT
Source organism: Talpa occidentalis (assembly GCF_014898055.3). Taxonomy (NCBI): domain Eukaryota; kingdom Metazoa; phylum Chordata; class Mammalia; order Eulipotyphla; family Talpidae; genus Talpa; species Talpa occidentalis. The sequence goes on along the minus strand of NW_023602073.1, from coordinate 140,993,320 downwards.
ATATACAGCACATGCCCCACAGCTGGTTACTTTAAAAAAAAAAAGGAAAAACTCAAACCCACCCACAATTGCTTTATTAACATCTTTTGAAGGGGAAATAGTTGGAAGCAAAGCAATGAACATAACTGTTCTTTGTCCACCTGAATACCATCAGCTTCCGGGACACTTCCGTTTCCTTGGAGGAGGACAGAGAAAGAGAGAATCTTGCTTGATCTGCTGTGACCAAGAGCTGTTGCCAAACCTTTTCTGTCTTCTACATTCTCTCCTCTAGACTCTTCATTCTTTGGAAACATTTCCTCTTCAGTGTTAAGAATTACTTCTTGTCACTTCTGCAAACTCATTCTGCAGACCCATTTCCAGCGAGTCCTTTTGATATGCAAACATTTCCTGTGGGAGGGGTGCTTTTTGGCTCTTCAGGCTAATTTTCCTAAGGAGGGAAAAGAAAAACAGTAAAGGAGCTAGAAAGCCCAGCTTGCTTTCACTGAGGCTTAATGTCCTTCACAAAGGGAAACAGCATGCGTGAACATTTGGGAACATTCCCTGGAGCAGGGTCGCAGCCATTCTGCCTCTGGCTGGTAACAAGGTCCCTTGGCTGGTTGTGGCCTGGAGGGAGCCTGGGAAAACTCCTGCAGAGACTCTGCTTCTCCTCACATTCTTGTTTTGGGAGTAGGACCCAGCACCAGATTAAGGCAAGATCCCCAGCCTTCTCTCCAGCACACTCTTCTCTTTACACAGCTGTGAACCTTTATCATTAATTGGCCCCGGAAGCAAAATGGGTGCTCTTTGAAAAATAATTCTGAGCATTAACAGGCGATGCATTGTGAATATTAATATTCAGAATCCTATTCATATGAGACCAGGATGCTAAATCATCAAAGGACCCGACTTGCCTTGCATCTCCCTTCTGGGGGAACTGAGGGAGTGGGCCCCCAGAGGTTATACGGGGTCTCCTCAGACTTGTAACTGGGCAAGAGTGGGAGGTGCCTGCTATGAAGGCATTCTCCAACCTGCCCTTTCTTCCGCTGTTTTGTTTCTAGACAAACTGTTTGCTGTCAAAATACTAACTGCTCTTGTTTGAGGTTGACGGCGCTGAGGAGTAAAGCGGTGGGTGGCTCCACAGAGCTGGGTGTGATCATCTGGTCACACTAATGTCACTGCTGTGAGTTACTGATTGGGCAGTTCTGCTGTGATGACTGTGAGGCCTGAGTGACAGTGGGTTTGAGATGTCTTAACAGAAGAGCTGTGCAAGGACAGAAATTGCAAAGTTTCACTTTCTTGGCTGGTTCCAGGACTGTGTTTACATAGGTTCTGAGGCTGTGTTCTGGCTCAGTCAGAGGGTGGGTAGGGAGAGAGGTGCGGCAGTGAGGAGTTGGCCCTCTGGTTCTAACTCCTTCACCTCCCAGAGGAGGGAGTGATGGGAAGGCCCAGGACAGAGCCTTCTCTCCTGATTCCTGGAGCTGGTCTAAGTCTCTCTTTCACATTTTTTCCTGGGACTCCTACCTCCCGATGCTGACATTTCCTGTCTCACCCCACGAACTCAGTGGAAAAGGCGAACAGAGAGTGAACAAATGGAGACATGACCCAAGAAAGGGAAAAGGACTCATGGGGTACATCCCTAGGAGTATGGGGGTTGCATGCCCAGCTCTCCCACTTACCAGCTGGGAGACTTGGAAGGATCCCTAAACCCTTGGTGAAACCCTCCTCAGATGATTTCCTGGAATGTGGGTTGTAAGCATTGTGGTGAGGATTACATGAGATAACATATAAAAAATGCTTGGAATATTTTCCTGGCACATATTAAATTCTCCATAAATGTCAGCTATTGTTAGTAAACTATATATATTCTCTTAATGTTCCTTTTAAATGTTTCTCTCTTTCTCCGTGACTCAGTACCGGCTGACCCTCGGTAAGTCCAGTTTGTCCTTACCTGCGTGAGGCTTCCTTCCCTTTGGGATTCTCGGAGCTTCTCTTAAAGACAGAATGTGTGGCTTTTTAGGAAATAGAGGCATTTGCATTCCAGGATCAGAGAATGAGAAGTCTAGAAGGAATCGTGATAGTTTTCTAATTTCTGCCTTAGAAATTCATAGGTTGGCGGCAGTGAGAGGCAGGAGAAGACTTTCAGCATCAGCTGAAAACTTTGCTAAAACCACAAGGATGGTCAGTGATGTCGGTGTCTGCTTCCATCCTCTGTGACGCCATCAGTTCCCCTTCTTTCTGGCACCCAAGGGTGTACCACTGCCTCAGTTGAAGATGAACCTATACCTGTTGTCCCGAGTCCTAAAAGAAGCATTGTGGTTGGGTTGTAGGAGGTTATTTACTTCTGGTGATTCCCTCTGGTAGGAATAGCTGATATATGTGACCACTCATGTGGTATTTTAGCCCAGATGAGGGGCACCTGTGAGATACTCTTGTCTCGGGGCCTGTCATTCTCTACCAATATTCCAGAATATTGGGAGCTAGTAATAGGTGCCCCCTGGTTTTTGGAATGTTGGCTAAATCACTGATGGAGATGGAAGCTTCTCTTCAGCCCATGCTGAGGGTTTTTTAAAAGGTACTCAGAGAAGAGGGTTGTATGCTTCCCACAAAGCTCTCCCTGCCTAGTCAATAATTCTCACTGGCAGAACATTTGCTTGTATCTAAGCTAAATCCTGTCTGTGCTGTTTGATCCATTTTATTTCCTCTGTCCTGCCCTCGTGGAAACAGAAAACAGCTGGGGACTGTTTTGCACACAACAAAGGATTCTGGCTTCTACGGATGTTTGATTAAAAGGTAACTCGCTCGAGCAGCCACCCCTAGTACAGACCTCTTGGGCCTTAACTTGGAGGGTTGGGCTAGGATCTTGCACTTTAGAAAAACAAGGGGCACCACCACATACCCGTTTAATGTCATTGCCATGTGTGTGACAAATCCTGTGTTTAACTTGGGCGAGCTTCAGAAGGGTCTCGTTGCACCACATTCCAGCTAAGAGCCTGCCACGGAAGGCCCGTGTTTGAACTCTGTTAACATTCTGCACAGTCTTCCAGACTTCCCGAATGTAGCCAACAAAGTAGCCGCCGTAGAGAACCTGGATAGTGTCACCATTGTGGAAATGTACTATTTATCCATTTATTGAAAAGGCGGAGTCTGCATGGTGTTGAGACCCAAGGCGGCAAGGACCCAGACAGAGTATTCATACTGATGTAATGCCGTGTGCCGGGGAGCATAAATCCTTCGCTGCTCGGGGAGGAAGGGCAGACAGGGTGAAATGCTGGGTGGAGTCAGACCTCTCACTCTCAGCGGTCTTAGGGCCAGTCTAGCCCACATTCTCACCGACACAAAACATATTGCTGTTTCTCTAAATGTGCCTCCAGAAATGGGCATCATCTTTGGGGACATTTGATCTCACAAGTTGATCTCTGCTGTGCTATGGTCTGTGTACTGGTGTGACATCGTGGCGAGCAGCTCCTAGTGATGAGTGAACATTTACTGAGCGGGTGTGTCGTTCTTGGTGCGCTGTAATTCCTCTGGTCATCCCTGTTTCCTGTGCTATGAAGTAGGCACGAGTCACCCTCTCTCCAAGATGACCCCACGGGGCACTTGCTCCAGGTCATTGAGTTAGCAAGAGGCACAGGCATGACTTGATTCCAGGTGATTTGGTTCCTGAGCCCTGACCCTCAGCCAGCACCGTGGAACTCTACACTCAAATCCGTGAGCAGAGCGTGGCTGCGCCTCTGGAAGGTCAGCTTGCTCGATGGTGACACAACAGCCAGGGCAGGGGTCTGATGCAAGCATGTAATCTAAGGTGTCTAGTGGGTGGTCCCCAGCAGCACCATGGGATTCCTTAAGGGAGGTACTTCCTCTCCTCCAAGTCGGGGGTCGGGGCCACTTGGTGACAGGCACTATGGGGGACTGCCCTTGTTCCTGGTTTCAGATCTCCTGTACTGAAGCCCTAAGTCAGGTACTGATAATAGAATCTCTCCTCATTTTTCTTAGGCCTTTGCTCTATCTCTGTCCCTCTTGACAATGTCAAGGGTAGGGAAAGGGGAGAGGTAGGCGATGTCAGGGTCCTTACCTGCAGGACAAGAAAGGAGCATTTCCTTTGAAGATGGGACCAATATTCCAGGAGGGGCTGTGTGCATTGGCAAGTCACCACCCCCTCTGCCATCCCCAGGATCATGCCCTCCTGACACTGCACCCATGGATGGGCTGTGCTTGCTCCTTGGTGCTCTGGGCAGAAAGGCGGACTTATTCTGCACAGGTGTTCCCCTCTGCCTCCTCTGTCTGCTGATGATCCATGAAAAGCACAGATGTCAAAAGGGAAGTTCCTTCCATTATGTAAAGAAGCAAAGGTGGACCCAATGTTTGACTGAAGGAGTCTTCACAGAGCCTGGAATTTCCTCCTTTCTGGGACTAACGAGCACAGGGCCTAGAAAAGCAGGACTTTTATCAGCTTTTCCTCCATTGCGTGTTTACAAGAAGCCCACACACAACTGGGAGGATCTCTCTGGGTGGACCCCGCGCCTGATGGCTGCACTCCATTTCTCATTGAAGGGTCAACTGCGGGTGAGCAGCAAGTTTACGTTAGCAAAGCAACTTCACTCTGTTGACCTCGTTTTATTCCTTTCCCTTCCATGCTGCGTTATTATAAATGAAATCCAAAGAAAATTGTGTTCATAAAATGCACCAGGATCACAAATAGTATACTGAACCAGAATCTATTTTGAGCTTTCTCCTTATACTGTTTGTGTGAACTTTTGTTCTTGTTTTTAAAACATTTAAGTTTCTTTATTCACACACAGTTGTAAGAAGCAGTACAGAGAGATTCCATGTATGCTTTACCCAATTTCCTCCAAAGTAATGTTATGCAAAGCTATAGTACAGTCTCATAACCGGGGTATTGATATTGATAATATTGATACAGTCAAGATATAGAACATTCCATCACCACAAGTATCCCTCCTCTTGACCTTTGATAGTCAAATTCACTTCCCTTCCTCCTGATATGATGAGCCATTAATCTATTTTCCATTTTTAAACTTTTGTCATTTCGGTGATGATACACACCTGAATCAAATGTAGGACTGAATCAATTCATCCAGGCTGTTATATGTATCAATAGTTCCCTTTTGCTGCTGAGAAGTATCCCCTGGTAAGAAGGTACCATAGTTTAACTATTCACCAATTGAAGGACATCTAGGTTGTTTCTGATTTTTAGATTTTCAGATATTATGAATAAAGTTGCCATCAAGACTTGGGGCCAGGTTTTTGTGTGAAAATAGTTTCATTTCTCTGGGATAAGTGTCCAAGAGTATAATTGCTGAGTCATACAGTAGTTGCAGTTTCTTTTTTAAAGAAACTGCAAACTGTTTCCCAAAGTGGCTGTACCAATGCACAGTCCCAGGGGCACAGGGCCCTGACATGTATGTAGGGGTATCTCACTGATGTTTTAATTTGTATTCTCCTGAAAGCTAAAGACGGTGACAATCTTTTCATGTTTTTTTTTTTTGTCATTTGCATATCTTGTGAAATATCTTCATGTCTTTTGCCCATTTTCTTTTTTTTTAATATTTTATTTATTTATTTTTTTAAAGATTTATCTATCTATCTATCTATCTATCTATCTATCTATCTATCTATCTATTTATTTATTTATTTATTTATTTATTTATACATGCACTGGGTACAGTCAGAAGCACGGGAGGGTGAGAGGATTCACCAGAGCCAGAGCGGGGACCAGAGCAGGCAGAAGGACCGAAGTACACTGCTGAGGGGAGCAGCAGGAGAGGTCTGCGCGCCATGTGGGACCCTCCTCCTGTGGCCGGGGAGCAGCTGGCGATGGAACCTGCGCTGCAGAGGCTGCGGGCAGCTTTGCAACCCAGCGCTCAACCGCTGCGCCACCGGGGAGGTCCTCTTTTGCCCATTTTCTAATGAGATTTTTTTTTTAACTGTTGAAATTTGACAGTACTTTATATATTCTAGATATGTGGTCTATATATTCTAGATATACTTTATATATTCTAGATATATATTCTAGATATGTGGGATATGTGGTTTTCAAGTATTTTCTCACTACCTGTAACTTGTCCTTTCATCCCCCTAATTTGGCCTTTTGGAGAAAGATAGTTTTAATTTTTGATGAAATCCAGTTTATCAATTCTTTTATGGACTGTGCTTTGGTATCAAGTCTAAGATATCAAAGATTATTTTCTATTATTTTCCTAACTCTTTTATATTTTTACATTAAGGTCTATTTAGAGTAAATTTTTGTAGAACATATGGACTGGGGTCTAGGTATATTTAAAAAAATTACTGAAGTTACATTGGTTTATAACACTGTATAGATTCCAAGTGTACAACATTATAAATCAGTATTGGTACTAGGTTCATTTTTGTCTGTAGATGTCCACTTTTTCTAGCACCATTGAAAGTGGTTACCTTTGCTCCAATGAATTGCTTTGGCATCATTATCAAAGTGAGTTAGACATATTTGTGTGAATCTATTTCTCTATTCTAGTCCATTGATCTAGGTGTCTATCCTTCTGCCAATGCCACGCAGATTACTCACTACGAACTATTATTTGTTAATAACACATCTTGAAATCAGAGAGACAAATTCTACTTTATTCTTCTTTTACAATTTTAAGAGGTTACCTTTTCATATCTACAAAAATCTTGGGATTTTGATAAAAATTTTACTAAACCCTGCTATCTATTTGGGGAGAATTGATATCCTTACTCTGTTGAGTCTTCCCATTCATGAACAACGTATGTGTCTCCAGTGTTGATTTCTCTCAACATTGTTTTTAGCAACATATTTTTAGCAATTGTCAACAGTGTTGTATTTTTTGCATCATTGCTTTTTCTTTTTTGCTTTTTACTACAAACTGTTTTTTTTAAAAAAGATTTATTTATTTATATAAGAGCTGGGGTACAGACCAGAGGAGCTGGAGGGTGAGAGAGTTCACCAGAGTTAGAGAAGGGAGCAGAACAGGCAGATGGAGCAGTGGGTGTGACAGGAGAGGTCTGCCACGCCATGGTGGGAATCTCCCTGGCTGGGAATTGAACCTGTGCTGCAGAGGCTGCAGACAGCTTCACAGCGCTGTGCTCAACCCACTGTGCCACCGGGAGGCCCTAAATTGGTTTTATATATATATATATATATATATATATATATATATATACTTTTTTTTTAGATTGTTGTTCTTTCTCCCCTCAGGTGTAATCCACATAAAATTCCCACCACCAAGACACCCATGAAACATCACTATCATCTCTTGCGCTCTTCCTGCCCCTGTTTTGATCCCCCTCCCTCCCTCCCCCTGCTGAATGATTCAGATTTATAGTTAGTCTGCTAGCTTTGTCTTTTCTTTTTCTTGACTCTGTGTGTGTTGCACGAAAGGAGAGAAGGTTAACCACTGCTTTTTTTAAATTGGCTTATAACATTGTGTAAGTTTGAGGTGAGAAATACCCACCTCAGTAGAGATACTGAGTGATTAGTAATGATGAGACATTATTTATTCTACTATACTATGCATCCAGAGTTCCCCAGGGAGGGTCCAGACTTTGACCCTTCAGTTCTCAGGGTGGGGGTGGAGTCAAGTGCTACCTGCACTTCCTGCCCTATCATTTCTGGCTTGAGTGGCCACACCTCTTTCCCACGGCCGCCAGTGAGTGCTTCAGAGAGAGTCACGTTCTCTGCACCACACAGAGCAAAGAGGGTGGAAACCACATTCCCTCCAGTGGAGCTGTATAACCCTCTCCAAAAGTCTTCTTAAGAAACTTAGGTTTCACTGTCTCCTTTTTAGAAGCTCAGTGCAACAAACTTTCCCTTCTATTATGTCTTCTCTACAGTTCCTCTCATCAAATCATTTTTAAAAAAGATATTTATTTATGCATACAAGAACTGGGGTGTAAGCCAGAAGTGCCGTGGGTGGGGCGTGGGGGTGAGAGGATTTGCCAGTGAGAGTGGGGAGCAGAACAGGAGGATCCACTGAAATACACTGCTGAGGGGAGCAGCAGGCGAGACAGGAGAGGTCTGCTGTGCCATGTGGGTTGCTCCCTGGCCACAGGGGATCGAACTCATGCTGCAGTGGCTGGTGATAGCTTGATAGCGCCATCTCTAACCCCTGTGCCACCAGGGAAGCCCTCATCAAATCATTTTGTAAGTAGGTGAGGTAGAGACAACCTCACTCATAAGAACTGTGACACCTAGGTTAGTCATGGCGGGCCAGCTGACGTGGAGGACATGAAAGAACTGGACACCTGGTAGCTGCTGGCCTAGAAATGAAAAAGACCACTGTGTGGACACAGCAGTCCTGCAGGCTGATGAAATGGCCCCAAGTCATAAAACAAAGAGTGATGACCACGTCACACTTCTCATGCTGGCCAGGAGTGAGGGATGGGCAAAGAGACCTGAGCCCGCAGGACCAGCAGATGCGCACCTCCCTTTACTTGGGACAGACCACTGGGACCACAGTGGTCATCTTTGCTTGGTGGAGACAGTTGGGAGGGCAGCCTAAAGCCCTCCTTGTCCCAGGCACTGACGTGTTCATTTTTCTGTTTAAATGCTCCATTTCATTTCTTTCTGATATCGAGGTCTGTCATCTGGCTGCGGGGATGGGTTTGTAGGGGGAAAGAAAAAAGATGTAACTGCTAATGCTAGTTTTTGGTGAGCAGGAGATGTCGGTGGTGATTGGAGATGATGCGATTCCCTCCTGGAACAAGTGGTTCAGCATTTTTGCCTTATCTGCCTGACCACAGGGCTGACAAGGTAAGGGCTCTCTGACCCCTTATCTAGTATCTAAACTAGCAAAGGGATTGGTGTTACGGCCACTGTGGAGGCTAGCCCTGGGGTGGTGGGTAGGAAGGCAGAACAGTTGCATAATCACCAGCAACCCTGTCTGGGTCGTTAAAAGTCTCCAGGAAAATTTTTTTCAGTTGCACCTGATCCCTGTGTCCTGGCTTGCTCCCAGGAGCCCTGAGATGTGGCGTCTATCCTGTCATCTCCAGTCCTGCCGTCCTTGGTGGGGGTAGCTCGGGAACTTAGGACAGTTGGAAACTTCCAGGGCTCAGCATCCTGTGACTGGAGATAACACAGATATGGGAACCACAGAGACCCTAACTGGCCAGATAACTGGTTACTGACCTTTACAGAACTGGTTTTCTTTTCTTTTTTTTTTTTTTTTTTTTTGCCCTTTTATTTATTTAACAAATAATTATTAGGTATTTAATTTCTTTTTTTTTTTTAAATAATAAATTTTATTTTTATATTCCCCCATACAATTGCAAATGCCCCATTCTGACCCCAATCCTTCCCCTCCCGCCCCCCACCCCCCAAAAAGTGTCTCTGGTTCATAGTTTTTTGTTGATTTTGATTTTCACTTTCTTATATTCATTTTCCTGGTCCCTTATTTAAGTTTTCTAGATTCCTGCTATGAGTGAGACCATCCGGTATTTTTCTTTTTCTTTTTGGCTTATTTCGCTGAGCATGATCCCTTCCAGCGCCATCCATGTTGCATGTTTACAGAACTGGTTTTCTCAGCCACTAAATAGAAATATAATAAGATCCACTTTGTAGGTGTTTATAAGGTTTTGAAGAGAAACACCTAGCACAGAGCGTGGCTCACAGTAGACCCTCAGCAGTGTCTCATTCCCATGGTTTCTCTGTGCCTTCAGCAGGACTTGGGGCATGAGGAGAAGAAAGAACCAAAGTGGAGCATGCGGGTTCTGCCTAAGCACCTCAAAAGTGAAGGGTGTTCAGAATTGACCCAGAGCTTACTGGCAAATGTTTCACGAGGATGCGCTAGGTCGACCCAGGAATAGCCTGAATCCAGTGGGGTTAGAATGGAGCCAGACCAGCGGTGGGGAGCACAGACTAGAAATAGTCAGCAGACATCATGAAAATGAAATGGCTTTGATCAGGACAGAAAGTCATGGCCGAGAGTCTAGAGCATGAATTACCCTCCGTAGAAGGAAGCAGCTTTCGACCTGATGGGACCAACATGTACACTTGAAAATCCTTCCAGCTGCTTGAAAATGATCACTTCAGTAGCGCTGCATTTGGACAACGCAGCCATCCCTTAATCCATTGTTTCAGTTTAAGGTTTCAGTCACCTGGAGTCAACTATGGTCTGAAAATACTACGTATAATAAGATATTTTGAGGGAGAGGCCACCTTCACATAAGTTCAGGTACAGCATATTATTGTAAGTGTTCTATTTTGTTAGTTATTGCTGTTAATCTCTTACTGTACTTAACCTATAACCATAGGTGTGTATGTACAGGGGGAAAAAAACCTGGTGTACGTAGGGCTTGGTGCTATGGGTGGGTTCAGGCATTCCCGGGAGTCTCAGAACATATCTCCTGAGATAAGGAAGGACTACTGTATTGCAACGTCTTGATCCTTTTGGTTAAATATTAAAGAAGACATTTTACAGCACAAGTAACCAATTAGTGATAGGACCACAGGAGCAAATCAATAAAAAAGTCTACTCAGAGGACTCCAGGGCCTTTGGCAATGGACATGTTCTGTCTCCTTAGGAAGCCACCCAGCTGGACGCTGGACCAGGCTGATGGTGGCTGCCTGCTGCAATCAGGGGAGGCTAGGGAAAGGGAGGGGTGACCCAGCAGCAAGGGGGGGCCGGGAATCATTGAGGAACCTGCCACTTTGAACTTGTGGGGGGAACCAAAGCCTGGTGACCCTGAATTCTTCCCTGAGGATGCTTCTGGGGCCCTCGCCAGCCGCCTGTCCTGTTGGTGGGCCAGGGCAGGGCCTCTGTCTGGCTGCAGTGACGATTGCAGAGAGGAAATCAGGAGCAAATGCTCCTCCTCCTGCCTTCTTCCCCTTGTGTTTCAACCACTTCTTACACCACAGCTTCATCTTATGTGAAAATTGTGCGAAATTCTGAAGATAATATGAAAAGAAATGGGCAGTGAAGCCTTCTAAAGTCAATGCGGTCAAAAACAATAAAAATGACACATTCTCATTTCAAATCATAGTGGACAAGCCAGACAGAAAATTGTTTTCACAAGTTTTGTATTAAGACACCCACACCTGACATAGAAATGCTATCCAGAAAATCTTGATAAACAAGCGAGTCATTTCATACAGAAGGAAAAAACCTCCACTTCAGGTGGAGAGGTGGTGCTGGGCTTTATAATTTCCCTGGCTGCAGGCACTGGGGGGGGGGCTCAGGAGGTCACCATCTGAACTGCCCACTGAAACAGTCAACTCAGAGTGGACACGCTTGTCCCTTGTCCCCTGGAAGGTGTGTTACCTGTGAGACCAGTTCTCCTGCGAGTGCCCCCCACCCCTTACTCCCTCCCCCAAACCCCACCTCCCCCTCCCCGTCTCCTCGCAGGAGGGTTTGCTGCCTGGCCTCCAGGGTGGGTGGCCTCCGGAGGAGGTGGGTGGGTGGGATCTAAGTAACGAAGTTCACATCCTTCAAGTGTCACTTGGAAGTCACCTTGCCCGAGGCCTTTGTCAGTCCTCTCAAGCAGAGTGTACCTCCTGTGGCATCCCAAGCTGGCTGTTTATCCCCATGGAGACAGCTCACCATGGACCCCTTTTTGGGAATAAAATATATAGAGTAAAAATTTTAAATAAACAGACATTGGTGTGCCCACACCCACACCCACATTTAAGGGCTCTTTGATTGAAGCTGCCTGGCACAGGGCTTGTGGTCTCTTCCTACCTACCTGGTGCAGGCCGACCAGGCCACCCGGAGAGGGACAGGCCTCTGGGGCGAGGGCGTCTCCTGCCCTGGACCCACTCAGGGCCTCTCGTGACAGTGTCACTGGCCTGGCCAGTGTTCTGTGAATGCACAGTTTTTGAGGGTTTTCACATTTTCGAGGGAACGCATAATCAGAAAACACCAATGCGCGTGGCATGCGGGGCTCCCAGCTTGGATAGCATCTGCATTTTGGAAGAAGAGGTTTTATGCACATCCAGGGCTTATTTGCCTAGGCCCCTGGGTGGAGGTGGGCATTCAGGTGAGAGAAGTCACAAGTTGTCTGATCCACTGGCCTGTTCTGTTTCCCTAAGTGAATGAGCACTTTGTCTTGACGCTTTTTGGCCACTGCTAATGAATTTAATTGGCCTGAACTGTCATCCAGGCTGGATCACACCTAAGGACACGTCGCACGGCCAGTTTCCTAATATCATCTAACATTAGACATCACCACCACTCTGAGTGTAACAATATGCTCTTAGTTTTTCTTCCACAATGTCCTGGCTGGGCTCCATTAATCTTCCTGGAACTGAGCCCCAGTTGGGTCGTGGAAAAACCGAGACTTGGAGTCACACCCACCTTCTTTACCCAGCTCCATAGCTAAGCAGCTGCAGATCCTGATCGAGCCACAGAAATACTCAGCTTTAGATTCCTCCTCGTCAGTAGACAACAGTAACCCTGCCTTCACTGCAGTGCCACGAGGACTTGCCCATCAAGTACATGCCAGGTGCTGGGCTCGGAGTCAGCGAAGACCCCATGTCTGAGTATCCCCTGCCTGGACCAACGCCCTTTTCTCCCCACGACAAGTTGATTTTGAACTTTTCTGACTCTTTCCCATCTGATGTCAAATCAGCAATTGTCTGCTTTGAAGCTCTGGCTGGTTCAGAAGCTGAGATTGACTGACTTCCTGTGGGTTGAGGGGCTGGGTTTGTTGCCCTTTCTCTGCACACCGTGACCTCCCCCAGCAGCACCTATCTGGCCTCTTCTGATGGTTTTCTTGGTCTGAGAGGGGGGCGCCTGAGCTTAGGACTATTATATTTGCTCTTCTAGCCCTAGTCCCTAGAACAGTTCCTAGGCCCTAATAAGCGCTCACAGATTTGTGGAATGAGTGAACAAATGAATGAATAAATGAATGCACTTCTTGAATTATATATTCATAGTAACACAGAAAGGTCCTGGTGAAGCATTTTGTGCCAGCAAGTGCTGAGAGACGTTTGTGGAATGAAAACATTCTGGCCCTGACTTCCCAGCTTTGAGGATTCTCTTATTGCTATCAACTTATCACTTCCATCTCCCAAAGTTTTGTACCCAGGACTGCCCAGACGCCCCCAAGAGCTAAAGAAACCTGTAACTATGTTTTAGAATAGCTCTGTTCTACAAAATTTCTCTCCCCAGCCTGCTCAAGGGAGGAAAATTGGGACCGTTTCAAAACAGCACTGGTTTATCTCTGAAGAAAACAATTTGCCCAGGCTCATCAAGGTGATCATAGCAAGTGGCACTTGAAGCAATTACAGTGGAAGCGAGCCATTGGGGTCTTCAGTGCCAGTGAGAGCACGAGCAAGCACTCCACATGCCAGTAACACGCTAGGCACGTCAATCATCAACTCTATCAACAGCCTCATGAGGTAGGCAATAGAATGATCTCCAGTTTACAGATGAAGAAACAACTGGTAACTGGTGAAGCTGGGATTTAAATCAAGGCCATCTGATTCAGAATTGGAACTGGAACTACTGAATTATACTGACATTTATTACTATTTTGGCCAAAGAATTTGGTGACATTAATCCATTCAAAGAACTCCCAGTTTTGACGTATTGAATGAAATTTCTGAAAGTATAATTTCATGAATGTGTTAGTCCCTCCTCCCACACTGGATCTCAAAGTCCTATAAAGCAAGGTTCCACATAGTCTTGCCTAGTCAATGTTTTTCTATTTGACTTAGAACAACCTGTAATCTGGTTCGCACCTCCTTTCTTTGCATGTTTCATGGGATGCATCTTGCAGAGAAAGAAAACCCAGCCAGTCACGAACCCGCGGTGCTATGTGCCCAGTCGAACCGGGAATGAAAACAACTCCACCAGAGTACAATCCGTCATTCTGTCCATCTGCTGCTCTAGAGGGAGCTTAAAATAGTTTCAATTCACCTTTAAAATCTCTTCTCTATGAAGGGCTTGTAACACTTGGCGGCCCTGGAAGGCTGCCTGTGAAACAGGACCGCTATTCGGACTACTGGTGTCCAGCTGTAAGTCTCTTTGGAGGGAAACAAGCCATCCATTCATGGGGCTGCTGGGAAATTTCCCTTCCCCACCAGCCCTCCCTGCCAAGGAGAATACCTGGAGGAACGGCATTCTGGATTTTTGTTCTTCCTAATGTGGGGCTTGTTATTTTTTTTATTAATCGTCTATTCTCCCCCACCTCACTTAACTCTCTTTTGCTCCAACTCTTGAACCTTACAATTCTTTCCTTTTAGATTTTCTTTCTTCCGTCCTAAAGCTGGGGCACGGAGGATGAGTGGATATATAAAATGTAGACATTTTCGATTATGAGTGGGGTGACAATATATCACCCAAGCCAAAACATTTTTGAGAAAGAAAGTACTTTAATAATCAGGGTAGGAGTAATAGGAGGAAACTGGGGCCTACTCAAGCAAGATCTCTGTTCCCCCCACGTTAGCTCTGGCTCCATGGAGAAGCATCCAAGACTCATCATGCAGAAGCTGGTGATAACAGCTTCGCCCTCATTGGACTCTTGGCTCTAGTGCCTAATTATGTCAAGGTTTTAGAACGAATTCAGGACAACATTCTCTATTTTGCTGATAGCAACTCTAGTCTATCATGACTCTTTTTTGTTCTATTCCGTATTTTTCGAAAAGGTCACATTCTCAATATTCAAGTAGCTGAGCCGATAAGATCTCTAATTTGAATTTGAAAATTGCTTTGCAAAATTTCGATCTCATGCAAATTCTTCCCTTTCCCTCACCTTTGAAATCCCATTTAGGCTGTGAAACCTAGTTTTAAAGAAGCATACAGTTAGGCTACTTTGGAGCCTTTGGAATTGATGCTGTGAGAGCAAGCATATCTTACATGTTTAAAGAGTTTTGTACATTTGCATACATTTTCACTTGATACCCACACCAAAGCCATGATATAGGAAGCAGAACTGAATCTAATTTCTGAACCAAGACACACCAACTTTTACTTGGACTCAAATGATCACAACCAGTAACAAAAGGAAGGTGAGAATCTATACCTTCGAGCAGGTGAGACCAGCCTCACAAGCCTCACATCCTTCTGGTTGCCTGTGCATCATCGTAAAAGCTACAATTGGGGACCTCCCTGGTGGCCTAGGGGTTATGTCTCAGTGCTATTACCATTACGGCCTGAGTGTGATCCCTGGCCAGGGAGCTAACCCACGTGTGGCACCGCAGACCTCTCCTGTCTTACCAGCTGCTCCCCTCAATAGTACATTTCAGTAGATCTGCCTGTTCTGCTCCCCACTCTGTCTCTGATGAATCCTGTTACCCCCTGCACCTCTGGCCTACACCCCAGTTCTTCTACACTAAATAAATAAACAAATAAACAAACACATAAAAGCTATCATTGTTCTTATTTGTAGTTGGTTATTTGTTTTTTGTGTTTTGGTTGTAATGCTGCCACGATAAATAGCAGTATTCTTGTCAGCAGAGCCCACCTCTCTGCTGAATACTGAAGAGGCTAACTTCTCCAGATGCCCTTGCAGCCATGGGCCTCTAATTAAATTCCCTCGCGCATCCAATTAAATAATGGCGACTAAAACCAAGAAGGAAGACATCCCTGGAGTTTCTGGAAAAATCTTCCTCTTTGATAAAAAGAGCCTGATAGAAAACAAACTCTGACAACAGAATGGTGGCTTCCAGAGGGAGAGAGGCAGGGCAGGTAGAGGGGGGTGGCTGGTTGGTGCTTGCGGTGACTGAACATTTGGTTTTGGGTGTGGTGTGATACATGTGGTTACTAAGGTAAGAAAATGCACTCCTGGAACCTACTGAGTGTTGTAAATTGTCTTCTCAAAAAAAGAAATAAATAAATAAATTGAGAAAATAAATTAGTAAATGAGTGCCTTTCCCTTGCTTACAAATGCAATGGCTGCAGTCAGCCTTGCCCTGAAGGGAAGCCTTGGGCAGGAAGAGGGAGGTCACAGCCTGTTCCCCGTGCAACAGGCCACTCTGCCTGCCCCAGCACTGCCTAACTCTGGGCTTCTTGTTCAAAAAATTCCTGGGTATCTTATTGTTCCAGTACACTGCAGTTGGCCTGCGAGAGGTTCCTTAATGATCCACCATTTAAATGCTATCACACTGGCTCACCAACAGATTTATTCCCTTTTTGTAGCAAACATTTTGTTTCATTCCTTTTACGCTCTTGAAATGAAATATCTAGATAATAACACATACTTATACACAAAGTTTCAAAAAATGAATAGAATGCCCTAATTATAATATAAAGAAGAAGTATTACAATTAATTGTAACATGGATTTAAACGTGTTGCTACTTAGGAGCGACTACTCCTGACAGCGATGGGGCGGCTGGAGCACCATACTATGTGGGAGCACCATGACCACAAGAGCTGGCACATGCAGCCCGAGGGGGGTGTGCTGTGCTGGAGACGCGAATCCCACCGGAGGGGTAGGTGCTGGTATGGGTGAACAATTCCTGGTAAAGTTCCAAACCAAACAGCATGCAATCTGCAGTTGATTTAAGTGGAAGCTGCATTCTTAGAAAATTCAGGGTCTATAAAGACTAGGCAAAAATTACTTTGTGATGATATGTAACACAGAGCCAGGATCTAGGATCACAGAATTATAAACCTGTTCTCACCTACACGAATACCTGATGGCACATTTAAAGGTCACAGGGGACTTTGGACAATTCTTGGCTATGCAGAAATTGCCTGCGTGTTGCCAAATGTCTGGCATCTTGTCCAATAATCACTGATGGTGATCCCTAATTACTGTGACATCCAGAATGCCCTCAAACATTTGCAAAACATCCCCTTGGGCAGTGTGGTCTGGGGCAGTGTGGTCTGGGGCAGGTACCCTGGATGGCTCACTCTGCAGGGGTGTCAGGACCACCCCACCCCCCACCGTCCCCTCTGCGGGTGGTAGCTGTGCTTCCATTTTGAAGTGGTGTGCATAGGTAGAGAGAAGGCAGAATGGTGGATGTCAGAGTCACAGGAAGGGATGGCGGCTGCTAGGAATAAATCTTGCTGAATCTCCAGAGTCCACTTTTCACCCTTCCTGAGTATCTGTGCCTTTTTTTCTCCACTGAATATTTATTGAACCTCCACTACATGCAAGGAACTATGGTCAACACTGGCCAGACACAGGGCTGACGGAGATTTTCTTCCTGCATTCAGGGAAGTAGAAATCTAGTAGACATGGAGAAAAATATCCAATTAACAAGAGAGGTCTTGGGGCCTCCGGTGGCGCAGCAGTTGAGCGCTGGGTTGCGAAGCTGCCTGCAGCCTCTGCGGCACGGGTTCGATCCCCGGCCACCGGAAGAGCACACACACCTCTAACCGCAGGGCACACACACCTCTCCTGCCGCCCGCTGCTCCCTGTACTTCGTCAACCTGCCTGCTCTGCTCCCCGCTCTGGCTCTGGTGAATTCTCTCACCCTCCCGCGCTTCTGACTGTACCCAGTGCTTGTATAAATAAATAAATCAATCTTTAAAAAAAAATTCATTTAAAAAAACAAAACAAAACAAGAGAGGTCCTAGCCTGGGGCCCTAGCAATGAGTTCCAGTGATCCTTAATCCCTTGAAATTGCAGATAAGATTGCAGGCACATCTGTGGATCAGTGTGTATGTGTGCGTGTGCAGAATTAATCACATTCTCCAGGAGATTATAAAGGTTACAGATTATGTACAGGGCAGGCCTGATAAATAGGTGGTAACCTATTTGATGGGTTTTTACAAGTTGTCTCTGCTCTAAATCTCTCTCTTACATTTTTACTTCCCTCATGGACATTCTACCAGTTAGGGTGGGTCTCCATGGACATCAGCTTCCCAACAACTTTTGGGAAATGTTTACTGAGCTTCTACTGGGTGCCTGGCACTTATCTGAGGACTAGGACCAACAGGGCCTAGGGTGGATTTGTCGAGAATGTGGAGTGGAGGAGGATGTTAGGACAGGAGAGCACAGGAACTTTTGGGAACACAATGGAGTAACCTAACCCACCCCAGAGCAGAGAGAAGTTTGCAGGGGAGATTCGAGTCAGTCTGGGCTGTTGAGCCCCTGTGGGTGTGGGTGTGAGTGTGGGTGTGGGTATGGGTGAGTGCATCAGCCAGGTAGCCTGTGTGAACTGAGGTGCTGGTCAATGAAGACCCTCCCTGGGTGTGTGGACAGGGGAGGAAGTGGGAGGCAGAGGCTGGGCAGTGCGCAGACGCCGCAGTGTGGGGCCCCAGTTGTCTCTGGTTTTGCTTGGCTCAGCCTCTGGCTGCTCAGGTCTGGCCTGGTAGGGTTACTCTGATAACACAATGGGCATTTTGGTGCATATTTAAAATTCCAGCGTGCATGGGCTTTTGCTATTTGTGTTTGGAAAGCAGACTGTGGACTCGCTGGGACTGGGAGGTGAGGAGGAGGGTGGGTTATAAGCGGGAAACTATGTGCTGACTACAACCACGTTGAGAAGCAGTGTGGTTTCTAGTGGGCGCCTTCTGGAGCAAGTACATTTTGGTTTCCCCCCTGGACAAGACCTTGGCCAAAAGGAAAACATACCTTGGCCCTGAAATTGCACAAACCTTCTCCTTCTGCACCTCTGAGCGCTTCTGTACACTGAGAGTTAACTTGTCAGGCTGTCTTGTCTTTGGAAACCCCAAAGTAGCAAAACACAGATCTTTTTCTGCCTTCCCCTCCTTTACTAAAAAAGAACAGGAATAATTGCCAATTCAGTAGGCTCCTTGCTCTTTTGTGCATTTTAAAGGCTTTTGCTGTTTGGGATTTGGAAGAAAATCATGAGAAATGAGAATCTTTTGCTGCCTTGGCTGGAAGCAGGCTCATTGTTTGCAGAGAGAGAGCTGGTTTCCATGGCTCTGGACTATAGACAGCTGCGTTTTTTTTTTTTTTTTTTTTTTTTTTTTTTCCAAGAGTAATTTCTACTTGCAATTGGATTGAATAAATATCCAGGTAGTCTTCCAGCAGTGAAAGGTCCTATGTTGTTTGAAAGCACCCTAGTATGTTATCATTCACCACCCATCGTCCTTGTTTTTTGGTCATTAAAAGCCACACATTTCTCTCTGGATAGACCCTGCTTGGCCCAATTTCTACTGTAGAGAGGGCAGCCAATTCTGTTTCAGGCCCAGAGTCCTCGGCTTTAAAGTAAACACATTCCTCTCCTCTAAACTACAGGAGACTCAGGGGATGGCCTGGGAGAGGCGGGCAGGCAGGAACCTGCAGCATTGGAGGCCTGAGAAACACTCTGTAGTACTGCCCGCTCGGGGTGACCGCCACGGCCATGCAGCCCACACGGCTCCCCCTGTCCCTGGTGGGGGTGAGGAGGCACAGGGTGCTCTGGGATGAACCACTGTGTGACGCTGCCTACTTTAACTTCTGTCACCCAAATGGGACACACAGCACAGATTTTTGCTCCTTTATAACCTATAAAGAACACATGTGCCAAAATTTAAAAAAAATACAACTTTCTTTTTTGTTTTATTAGGACTCTGACTTGGAATTAAGGAGAACTAGGTAATGAATTTAATAATGGGTTAGTAGCAGTAATAAAGTAATATATAATGGTCCCTACAGCTTGAGCATCAGGCTCAGCTCAGTGGATTGAACCTGAAGTCCATTCCTCACCACATGTCAACAATACATGTCATCCTTACAGCCCATTAGCAAAAACTTAACTTTTAATTAATTAATTGAGTAGTTATTTATGCTTATTGAGGCAATCTTGATGTGCAACATTATGTATGTTGTAGGGATATAGGCTCACACCTTTACAAATGTTTGTATCACACCATGCCCACCCCCCAAGCCCCATAATTCTTCACCATAGTCCATGGGGCCACCTACTTCCTTCTTCTCACTCCCCCTCCCCCCTTCTGCAATGAGATTTCAAGGCTTTATTTTTGTCTATTCTTTTGCTTTGTTTTTTATATTTCACATATGAGTATAATCATCTGGCATTTGTCTTTCTACTTCTGACTTGTTTTGCTTAGTATAATACTCTCCAGTTCCATTTGTGTTGTTGCAAATGGCAAGAGTTCATCTTTTTTACAGTTGAGTAGTATTCCATTGTGTGTGTATATATCTATGTAAATATATGTGTGTATATATCTATATCTATCTATATATATTTTATTGTGTCTTCTTAATCCCCTCATCTGACATTGGACACTTAAATTGACTATAACTTTGCTATTATAAATAGTGCTGCAGAGAATATAGGAGTGCATATATCCTTCTGAAATAGTGAAAAACTAATTTTTCTAAGTAACCTATACTCCTTTTAAACAGGGATGACCGAGGTGACTCAAAACAGTTAATACTGCCAGAGAACTTTTTACATGGTGTAAATGCCTTTTCTTCATTTACTCACCTATGGTGGTTGTGCTGAGTCATTTTTCATTTTGTTGACTTTCCTGTTGTTTGACACTTATATTTCATTTTGGTTTTTCTTTTATTTATATCTTGCCATCCCATTTAGATTATTGGTTCTTTGGGAGCAGAGACCACTGAATCTTTCAATTTTCCTATGTATTCCGTTTCCCTACCTAGAATAGGCTTCTCCATCTCACACAGAAAAGAACTGGGCCTGTGTTGGTTTGTCTTTCAAATGAAATTTTAGTCAACTAGGAATTCTATTCCATGGCCCCACTTCTTTTCCAAGTTTCACCCTTGCTGAGGGGTAGGATTTCCTGAGTATCATGTAAACACAATCAAATGTACCAAATGCAAAACAGGATCCATTGCATAGATGAGTTGAAATTAGATTAATGAAGATTTAGCATGGAGTTTGGGAAGTTAAAGGATACGGTTATACTGTAATCTGTGATCTGCCTGAATGTTTGGCAAGAATAAAATATTTTCCCTATAAGGCTTGGGTGTTTCTTACACTCAATGGAATAACATGTAGTTCAGGAACGATTCTTTCCTTGGGGACCAGTGTGTGAATAACAATAATGATAACAATAATGATAACAACAACAACAACAACAACAATAGTAACAAAACAAACAACAGGGCACTGCACTATTTGGGGCTAGGCAGACACAGATATGGTCAGAGAAGTTTGACTCATGATCAGAAGAGCATTTGTTGTGGGCAGAAGAAATTCAAGAATATGTCCCCCCAGGTGAGTACTCCAGAAACCCAACTCCCTAGCACTCCCCCAAATTCTGCAAAACACTTTAAAATGAGTGTGCTTCTAGACTGCTTTCACAAGAAAACTTCCATTTATCAGGAATCTAAATAATTGTTATGGTGAGATGAAAATCTTCCCCAGCTGTGGCCCACTGATGTGCTAAGAGAAGCAGGCAGATGGCAAACGGATTAACTTCGTTATTCTAGTAGTGGTATTTTCTGTTATTAAGGATGTTAAATTAGGAGAAATTGTGGTACATGGGATTTAAAATTAGAAGACTCGGCTTGATTCCAACTCTGCTCCTTTCTAAGCAATGGGAATTCAGGTAATTTATTCTACCATCTGAGCCTAGATAGATACAGTAATCTACACTGCAAACACTGGAAAATGCTAGTTATTACCATGTCTAGATTCAGCATTCTAAAGAGTCTTGTTGCTTTTCAGACACACCATCACACAAAAAAACCTGACATAGAATACACGCCTTTCAATGCATTACTGATTATACAGGCAAAGTTTAATATCTTGAAATAACTTGACTAAGCAAGATTGTATCATGTAACATGAATTGTATTTCTGTAGGATGTGAAAAGCATTTAATTTATTCATTTAATACACATTTATTAAGTGTCTTTGAATGTCAGGCACTGGGTATCCCTTGGGGAGAACAATGAGGAAATGAGCCCTATGGGAGCTCTTAGGACAGCTGGGGAAGCTAGACATGGACATAAGTTTTAAGAGCAATTTATCGGAGTTTAGTAGATATCTATTGAAATGGATAGACAATCAGAACAATGCTTTCCTTTCTCATTGGGATCAGTGGGAATTTATTGTTTGTGATTCCCAAGCTCTTTGCACTGAAGACAGACGCAGGCACCTGATAACTGAGATCCTCAGTCAAAAAGCCGAGTACACAGGGGTCAGAAATCTTCAGGATCACCTTTGAACTTTCATTTAAATATGCTGAGTTCCTCAGATCTCAGTTACTAGCCCTTGTCTAATAACTGTGTGTCTGGTTTAACTGTCCCTTCTCTTGCTTGCCACCTTACCCTTTGGTGGAGTGCTGGTGAGAGCTGTAACAGCAGTGGAGGATGGACAGGAGAGTCAGACCCTGGATGGTCCTCAAGCCTAATCATTATCTGATGATTTATCGAGAGTTGAATATATGATGAAAATGGGCCCTTCCTGAAGGTGCAAACTCATGGGTCCTGATTAGAGAGGCAGGGAGACGGAACTGGTGTACTGTCTGAAGCAGAGGCCGAATCACACAGACGTACCCCAGCATCTTCTCAGACACTTAATTTTGGGACCAGCCAGAATTACTACTAACTACTAACCAGCCAGTCTTTTCTCGATGCTCTGTATCTTGATATGTATATCAAAAGAAAACTGGCGTCTACCATTGTTAACTATACCAGTCCTGCCTGGGAACTGGGATCAAGAGGAAACCTTTAATATCCCACACAGCATTTCCAAGCATGTGGTCATGGTCACTTGCTCCGTGCTAATTCAATACACTTCAGAGCAAATTCTTTTCTCCTTTGTTGGTTTAAAATCTAAATAACTTTCACTGGCCTATGACCTCAAGCTAATGACTTATACCTTAGCTTGAGGTCATAAAGCACTTTCTGTGACGACTCCTCTTTTTGATATGGTGACTGTGATTGGCAATTTGTGGATTTATTTGTCTCTTTGACTCCAATTTTTCCTCAACTAATGTGGGTATAATGCAACCTGGTATCTGTGGAGTTAATGTTCAATTTCCTTTTAAATCTCTAGGCAACCAGTATTGACAGATGAAGCTCGACAAAACACTTAGAGCCTTGCTTCAGGATATCTACTAATAAGCTACTTAAAACATTATAAAAATGATGCACAATTGCATATATATAATATATATAATTCTTACATAAATATTATATATATATACACATATAAAATTCTTAGTCACCAAGTAACTGATTTAGGTGTTACTCAGAGGGAGAAATATGCAACTTCAGGTCTCTGTTCAGGCTGAGAACTAGGCTTCCTGGGCTCTGGGAAGCACTAAGGTTTACCTCAGATTACTTGAATCAGGGCCCCAAGGGCAGTTCCATTACTGGGGTGTTGACCTCTTTCCAGGAATTGCTCAAAACTAGATGAATAGCTGAGTGAGCTGACCTTTCAAAAAGTGGATGAAAGAAACAGTGTTTTACGACTTAAGTACAGTGCTGCTTAACTATCAAGGGCATCTAGACTCGAGTCATAAAAGACTCGGTGACCTTCAGCAGTACACCTTTCCCCTGTGGACAGTACTACTGTGCTTGCTGGTTGGAATGTTGGAATGCACAGGTATTTACTTGCTGTGTGACCAGCATGATAGTTGGGCTTGTTCTGTGGTCTCAACCAGAAAGTTTTTTTCCTTCTGTAGAAGCGCTGCCTCTGACTTAGTGATTTTATGTTTCACGTACCACTTCTGCATTCCACCCACACTGCTTTCCACGCAAATCCGTGAAGAAGCCTTGATGTTTTTAACAAATATGATGAATTGAAATTCAAGATGATTTGTAGTGAGTCCCAATTTTAGTAGGTCTTTTTCTTTGTGGAATAGTTTATCACCTGAACAGTATACTTTTTATGCAGCATAAAAAATTAGGATATTTTCCTTTATACAAAAAAAGGATATTTTTCTTTTTAATAAAAAATCCAGTAAAGCCACTTAACAGTTAGTTGGGTTCCCTAGAGTTTACCAAACTGTAATACTGTTGAAAGACAACACTTAACTCTTGCATGGGAGTTTCACACTTCAAATTTTTGAAATGCTCTTTTCTTCTTTTCATTCATTCATTCATGTGGTGTGTCAGATTTTGTTGCTGGGGTTTTTATGACATATGTCACCTCTAGGCTCTAATGCTTCCAATATATTGTAGGTCCAAGGAAATCATTCTTTGCAAAATAAGTGAATTGAGAAGTCTCTTCTTTGTACCTCCTCTGAGCTCCAGCCAATTTTCTTTGAAGGCTTTCACTTGGCTTTTTCACACCTCGCCCTCTCCTTCATCCACACCACATGTCCTCCAGGGTTATGACTACTTAGAGAGGCTTTAGCTGGCAGTGACACAGACATGTGGGTGGGGGAACCTCTAATTCAAAGAAACCATCAGACTTTGTTGTTGCTGCTGAATTTACCAAGAAGGGCTGGGCAGGGGAAGAGGAGAAATACCCCAGACATTCCCAAGAAGGGAGAAATGAGGCAGCCACGAGCAGCTCAAGGTGAAGGAAATGAGCAGCTTGGCGCCTCCACCCTAGGGAGCATTAGACTTCGGGGCAACAGGTACTTTTAGGGCTCAAGAACCCATTCCCTGCGAGACCTGCCCCTTTGCATGGCTCTTTGCCTTTAGTTTCCTTTTGGGGGACAAATACAATTTACATTCACTAAGGAAGAACTTGCTGTACATTTTCCCTCCATGCTTTGGAAAGCTGCCAAAACCAGAATAGCAAATCCTAAATCTCTGCTCATCCTGATCTTTCTTGATCTGAAGAGGAGCCCAGCATGAGTCCCCACCAGCGGCATGGCCTTCTCCCACTCCTTCAGCCCACACTGACTTCTCCCTCGGAGCCCAGATTTGAGGCCTGAACCACAAGATATGTTCATCTTCCTTCACCACAGAGGGGAAGCGGAATCGGGAAGTCCCAGGATGCTCAGCGTCCAGAGTACTGAGGGAGCTGGGTCTGTTCCTTCACACCTGGGTTAAGTGGTTTGGGGTCTGTTTTCTCATCTCATCATCCAGAACAGGCTAAATGTCTAAGTTGACTTGTCGCTTCCTCATTGTTGCTGGTTTCGTCATAAGAGCAGAGATTGTGTTTTATAGTGTTTTCTTTGATTCATATGGCATCAGAGAGCTGGGCATACAGGGCTCCATCTCCTCATGCACAATGCACGTTATTTTTTTTTTTTTTAAGATTTATTTATTTATTTATACAAGCACTGGGTACAGTCAGAAGCGTGGGAGGGTGAGAGAATTCACCAGAGCCAGAGTGGGGAGCAGAGCAGGCAGAAGGACCGAAGTACACTGCTGAGGGGAGCAGTGGGTGCAGCAGGAGAGGTCTGCGGGCCATGTGGGACCCTCCTCCGGCAGCCAGGGAGCAGCCGGGGATCGAGCTGGTGCGGCAGAGGCTGCGGGCAGCTTTGCAACCCAGTGCTCAACCACTGCGCCACTGGGGAGGGCCACAATGCACACTATTGAAGCTTTGTTGTACAACAGGCAACTCGTGGGATGTTGAGTCACCGGTAATGAAGTAGACCTGCTGCTCCTTCTTAGATCCTCCTGTGACTCTCATTCTTCAGTTGCATCTGAATCTCCTGGAGGCTGTTAAAACAGCTCACTGGGCTACACCTTGAGAGTTTCCAACTTCACAGCTCTGCAGTCCCCCAATCTTTATTACTAACCAGTTGCAGGTGATGCTGCTGGTTGGGGAATCATGTTTCAGGAGCCATTTTGTACTCACTGTGGTTAGTGGCAGCGCCCCTTTAACCAAGTGCTATTACCTTAAAAGCGGCCATCGGACCTCCTCTTAAGAAAGGCTTAGCCTTTCTTGAAAAAATGTACTGAGATTGTTTGGATGGAGTAATTCCCTTTGGATGTCAGCCAGCACTGAGATATCAGGGAAGGGATGTCAATCCCCAAAAGATGATGGGAGAAATTTGTGGGGCTTGCTCCTGAAGAAAAGGTGTTGATAAAGAAGGAGGAAAGGACCAGGTGATGTACGGGGGCCGGGACCTCCTCTGAAGGCCTGTGCTGTGTGCTGTGTGCTGTGAGATGTGTCTTTGTCCTGTCTGTGCCCAACTCTTCAACACAACGAAGCAAGAACACAGTGGATAAAAGGCCACTGCAAGCGAAGGCCCTCTGCAAACACAAGGATCCTGCAGAAGTCCTGAGTTGCCTTGGGCTACAGAAGTGGAATTTGTGGGGCAGTCAGAGCCCATGTTACCAGATTTCAAAACAGGGAGACCCTCAAGGGCATCTGGGTTATATCTGGGTTATATTTGAAGTCTTAGACAAACACTTCTTTTAATGATTTTGTTTTGGTTTAAAATTCTAGGTCTTTCATGAAAGAATGAAGCTGAATTCCATGATTATCATCATGATCACAATTTCACCATATTGGATGCTTGCTACTAACGTTCTCAAATTTATTGGTTCTTTGATCTTTACACCATCATCTTATTCGAGAAAAAATGCTGCACTAGTTCTACATTCCTCTGGGGAAACAGAGGCACAATCAAGTCACGGTTTAGGACACAGTCAGTCCAGGGACCTCTCCCTGGGTTACCAAAAGGCATTTGCTCTTAATGCCATTTTCCTCTTGGATGAGGTGGCTACAGAGTTCAGTTCTAATTCTCAGCAAATTGGCCCTCACTACAGTATTTCAGAATACCCCAGGGGGAAGGGTAAATCACTATCCTTAACTTCCATCTGACTCTTAGACCCTTCACTTTTTCCTTTCAAGTCTGCCTGTCGTTTGTCTGCAGGAGGGAGTAGGGAGTAGGGTGATCACACTTCCCTCTCTACATTTTATGACCACATGTTGCAGTCCGATGTAAATCTTGTAGCTGAAAAGGTCTATAGAATGTAAAACCCAGTCATAGCCAAATACTCTATTTTTTTTGGCAACACTTACTCTGCTGTCTTTATGGTCGACAAACAAATCAATTTCATTCTAAATCAAAATGATGGTTTTCCTAGCAGCCATAGAGGCTTCCAGCACTCTGTGTTGGGCAGGACCTAGAGGTTTCCTCCCACTTAACTGGTATTTGCAGGTGAGATCAGGTTTAAGTGAAACTCCCTAGCAGGGTAAAGAGCAAGATTCCACAAAACTTGCCTGGGGAGGGGGGGCAGTTGTGGTCCAAGAGGCCTCCGCCGCCACCCTTGCCCTACACCTACATACACTTATGACTGGTGTTGGTGATAAAGGAGGGTTGACACGATACTCCCAAGGATGACAGCAGCTCCCATTTATTAGGCCCTACTGTGCCACGTTTATTTCCTTCTCAGAAGTGTCCATGATGAGCATGGCCCATATGAGAAAAGCTGGCAACAGCAAATGGCAAGGGTATGGAGAGAAAGGAACCCTCCTACACTACTGGTGGGAATGCGAACTGGTCCACCTGCTATGAAAGTCTGTGTGGAGGACACTTAAAACCCTAAAAATGGATCTACCATGTGACCCAGTGATTCCACTCCTGGGAATCCACCCAAAGGACACAAAAGCACTAATTTGAAGGGAAAACAGCACCCATGTTTATTGCAGCACCGTTTACAACACATGTCCCCAAGCAACCTAAATGTCCCCAAACAGATGAATGGATAAAGAATGTGGCGTACATGCACAATAGAATTCTACTCTCTGATGAAAAAAGATAAACTCATGCTATTTGGGACAACATGGATGGAGCTGGAAGGGATGATGCTAAGTGAAATAAGTCAGAAGGAAAAAGATAAATATCAGATAGTCTCACTTATAGGGGGAATGTAGGGAAACCAAGCAAAGGATCAGGAAAAAGATAAAACTTGCAGGCAAACCATGCATCGGAGGCATCCAGCAGGGGAGGGGGAAATTCAGGGGTCAAAACAGGGGAGGGAAGAGAATAAGGGACTCTGGAGATGGTCACAGGTACCTTGGTGGTGGGAGAATTATGGGCACTACACACAAGGGGAGAAATCAAATATTGTACAAAAATGAACACGGATGTAATACAATAAAATAATAAATAAATAAAAGAAATGTTCATGAGTGAACATCCCTTCTTCACAAAAGACAACTGAGTCTCTGGGACTTGACTATCCTGGTGGGGCCCTGAATCTGTGTTGCTGCTGAGGGATGCTGTCCCATCATTGTGCCTCCAAATCCCTTCTGTCAGAAAACAAAAAAGGAGTGACTTTTCCATAAATAGGAGCTGGAGATCATGTTCTTATTTTTTTGGTGTTAAACTGTGTTCTTTCTCAAAATCACGGTGATAAGAGATAGTGGTTCTCTCCCCTCGCTCTCCTCCATGTCTTTCTGTCTTTCTTCCTCCTTTTCTCCTCCACCTTCTTGTTTTTGTGACCAAGAAAAAAAGCCTTGACAATCCTATTTTGGCTCAATATTCCCTTTCAATTTTTGTCTTGGCCCAATAAAATCCAAAAGTCTGGGGCCTGTGCTTCATATGCAGTAACTCATCACACTTGAAGAAAAGCATAACCCTGGAGTCCAGGGCCACATCTATGTCCTCACTAATGTGCTGAAAATTTGATTTAGGCTTCACCGGCAGTACATTCGGTTTATCTGATGATAAATTTTGCATAGGACTGGTGGGCTGCCGTAATGAAAGGCCGTCTCTTCTCTAAGGTCAAGCCTCTTATTCCTGTAAGATTTCCACTTTCTTGGATTCTGTTTATTGATTTCTTCAATTGTAGACTATGCTAGTCTGTTAATCTTCTCCCAAAACCACTTTTCTTCTGTTACATGCACAGTAGTTTTCTTTGTATGGTGAGGCCTAAACATGTATTATTTTTTCTATTTCAAGTATCTAACGATCTTGGCATTAGTATGAAATTGTATTAGGCTGCAGCAAATATGACAGCCCCCTAACACTTGAAGGAAGCGCTACAAGCTGGGCACCAACTGAGAAAATCTGCAGCTTGACCAGCTGACTTCACATTCCACTGTGTTAATCAGCTGTAGGACCGCGCTGGCCTGGATGCCGTCACCACAACGCAGGGCAGCTGGGAGCCACGTCTTCAAACACGGCCCTGTCTGCGCCATCCCAGATTCAGACACGCCGGGTGTCTCTCAGCTCGAAGTCCTTTAATTTCCTTTATGGATGTAGTAAATCATTCCACACACCATGCTGCAGAGGAAAGGATGATTTATTAGACCTACCTGCTTGGTTCTTTCAGAGTGAGAGCCCCATGTTAAATGATTCTCCCTCTTTAAATTTCTCTTCTTGTAATTTTTAAAAGCCTAAATAAAATGCCCAGGGAGCATCCCTTAGAAGCTGACCAGGGCAATTTCACCCTGCCAGGCCACAGGTGATGGTTCCTAGGAGGCTGCCAGCTACTGTCACTTTCTCCAGCTCTCCTGCTTATGTGCCTTTCTCTTCTCAGTGCATGTTCCTCTGCTTCCATTGCTCAGTAAAGAAGGAGTAGTTACCTCATTTACCCGTGTAGTCATTCATTCATTTGTTCATCCATGCATTCATTCATTCAGGCAATCATTCATCCTAAGTACTGCTGTGCTAGGTACTGGCAGTGAACCAGAAAAGCAAGGTCCTTGCTGCACAGATGGTGTGGTTAGAGGGCAGATAGTGGCTAAATGGGTGTGCAGAAGCAGTATGTGCTTCCCTAGGGAGAAACGCTGAGCAGGGCCCTGGTCCAGTCTTGCAAAGGGTCAGGGAGAGCTTCTGGGTCTCTGCTAAGTTGATGGCTGAAGCCTGAGCACTGGGAAGTGAGCCAGACAACTAGGTAAAAGCTGGTTTAGTTGGCCCTCTGGAAATGTCTGCCTTTGCTTTTGGGCTCTAAGCTTTATATTTGATGACTTTAAACCAGTTATGTGAAATGGTCAGAAACTTGGTGGCAGATGTGAGGGTAGAGGAATGATGTCAGAGCAAAAACTGGGGACAATCCCTGAAAACTGAACAGAAGCCAGATTTTACTAAGTTAAAATCACTTCCAAAACCAGAATTATCTGCTTCCAAATTCCAAAACTAGAATTATCTATACAAACGAATTCACTAATGACTCATCAAGGTCAACTCTGAATGACCGTGAGGAATAGCTAAATAATCCAAAATGTGAACAGCAATTAGAGTTTATTTTTGTTTGTGTGTTCTTGCATGTCCATCGCTGGCCTCTCATAATTAATGAATCCAGATTTCATCCAAACAAATTAACTCACTCTCGTGAATTTGTAAGTATCACCTGAGACTAAATTTTTCCAAAAACCTAAAAGAAAGTGCTTGATGAAGACTTAAGAATTTAGGATTCCTTCGGTTTCCAAATCAAGACCCAAAGTATCTCTTGCTCTTTGATTTTTCTCTTTCTCTTAAGAAATAGAGGGAACATTATTTTAATTTTGATATATTTTTGCCATTCAAGTGTCGATGAAAGAAGTCTGAAAGTCACCACTGAACTCAGTGAGTTAAGGCACCAATTGTGAGCAACATGATATGCTTTCTGCTTGGTGCACTTACCTTCACACTCATGAAACATGCATGGATTCCCAGGACAGGGGAGGAAACCAGTATTCCATATTGGCGGTGCTCCAGGTGTTTCCTTCCCATGATTTGAATTTATTGAGGTGAGCCCATTGTAATGCAGAAAGGTTTGTGGAACTTTGCTTTCCTGGTTGCTAGCTAGGAGGTGGCCACACATCCGTCAGAAGCAGCTCTAATTCTTAAGATCCATGCTATTAAATCCCCCAGTCATTTTTCTGCATCTTCAGAATGGAGGATGGCAATCTGTTCCTCCAGCTAAATTAAGAAAAGCAACCTCTGTTGTTTTTCCCTTGTTAGAAATTAGTGATTAAAAATATAAACAAAGACAAGCTTTAAAAATACTCCTCTTTCTGACTTCTGGAATAGTTTATATTTGAAATTAAGAATTATCTAGACTAACAAATTCACTAATGACTTATGAATGACTGTGATGAACTCCTAACAATCCCACAAGTCAGAGAATAGATTTGAAAGAATGGAGACATTTTAAATAGCAGACTCAATGACACAGAATAGGTAGCGAGGTGCTGACATTACCTGAGAATGTGACACTAAAATGGCAACTTGGGTTGGTTCATGGTCTCCCTTGCTGACACAGATGGCACACCCAAGGCAACTCTAAATGCATCCGTAATTCTGGTTAGAGTAAAAGGCTGTCCCAGGAGAATACCACAGTGAAGCTGAAAAACAAAGAGTAAGATAGAAGTGTGTGCCCCGAAATAGAGAAGGTGACTTCTGAGATGGAGAGAAGAGGCTGTATGCAGTGCAAACAAAAGAATGCTACTGTCAAATATATTTAGCAGAATCAAAGAGGATTCTGACAGCTTAAATCTTCTGGAATTCTATCTCATCCACTCACAATGGAGGAGATACTTGAATAAGAGTGTTGGGGCCTCCCTGGTGGCGCAGCGGTTGAGCGCTGGGTTGCGAAGCTGCCCGCGGCCTCTGCAGCGCCAGTTCGATCCCCGGCTGCTCCCCGGCCACTGGAGGAGGGTCCCACATGGCGCGCAGACCTCTCCTGCCGCCCGCTGCTCCCCTCAGCAGTGTCCTTCGGTCCTTCTGCCTGCTCTGCTCCCCGCTCTGGCTCTGGTGAATTCTCTCATCCTCCTGCGCTTCTGACTGTACCCAGTGCTTGTATAAATAAATAAATAAATCTTTAAAAAAAAAATGAGTGTAATTTATATAGGTAAACTTGGTAATTTACCTGAGACATTCACTTTTGGTTTTGAATGAACCTGCCCCGAAGTTCTTGCTCCAACCTCTGTGCCAGGGAGCCCTATGTGTTGAGTAACTGAAATAGTTGTAGACTTCACTGGATCGGTGAGTCCTATCCAGGCTCCTTAATTCACCATCAATATCCAAAATGCTCAGATCCTGTATTCTATCTCACAGACTGCTCCTCTCCCCCCACCTGCCGACTTCCTTCAACGGTTAATTCCCACTGATCATAAAAGCAAGCTGTTGTAACCATTTTACAAGCGTCAGTCAGGTGAGGATAAGGGAGGTTTATCCAGGCTCACCCACCAGCCAAGGGTCTCTGGCTTCAACATTTGTCATTCAAATCCATGCGTTTGCAAGTTAGTTCGCCAAATATCACAAACTTTTATGTCACTTGAGGCTGGTTGAAAGTAAAATATTAAATATGCACAGCTATGAATCTGATGTAATTTAGGTGGGTAGGCTTTGAAAACTCGAAAGCCATGGCTCTTAACCTTTCCTGGGACACAGACCTCTTTACGAAGCTGGTGAAAACATGAACCCTCTCTCAAGAGAAATCTTCACTAACATGCTTACCCCAATAAGATTTTGCATATAAATCCAAAAAGTTCAGTGTCTACTACAAAATGTTATTAAGTAAGAGTGCTCTTTACACATTCAAGTGAATAGCAGAATGTAGGATTGATACAGGGCAGCAAGGGGCACTAAAACTGGCCACAGACACTGCCCAAATAGTTTACTGGTCACCATCTGAGTTCTTCACCTGCACGTGCAATAGCAAGACTACTCAGGTTCACAGAACAACAATAATGGGATTTATTTAACAAACCAGGGAAATGAAAGAGTTACCCAGGCCAAAAATGGTGGTTTCCCTCACCCAGTGTTTTCAGGTCCTAATCACGAAGGCTCCCAAGATGGCGTCTTCTCACCACTGTGGACCTGGAACACACGCAGCCAGACGACAGGCCAGGTTCCAACTCACAAAGACAACAGAAGACATGACAGAAGATGCTCCCTGGAGCTGCCGAGATGCCCCAGGCAGCATCAGATGAGTGACACTCAAAACAGCAGCTGCAGCGGCCAAACCACTGGACAAACAGCCATGTTCACCCAGCTCAGCAATTTGCCTGGCTCCAGGGCTTTGCCTTCCCTGCCAGCTGGAACAGCAGCAAAGCTGGGACCAGTGTTTTAACCGGTGCCCCTTGGAGGGGGATGCTGGTGAGGATAGATAGCCCCAGGGGAAATGCTAACAAAGTATTTCATATTGGGATTGGGGACCCTGATAAGAAATATCAGGACTGCAGGAGCAGCCCCCAGGATTTGATGTTCAGGACTCAGTGTTGGAGTATCCAGCATTTGGGATTCAGCGTTTTCGGATCTTCAGCAATTCCAGGGTCAGCGATTTTGGCCCCCACCTTGCTGATCTTCTAGAAGACTGTTTCGGGTCTCTGAATGATGTGGAGTCGCCAACCTCAGAGAGGGAAAGTTCGGAGACTTTGCAACCAGCTGAGTGACTTCAACTGTTTCTGGTTTTGCTGCTGTTACAGCCTGGCAGGGAAGGCAAAGACGCAGAGCCCGGCTCCTCAATGAGCTGTGTGAACGGGGCCGTTTGTCAGGTCATTCAGCCGCTGCAGCTGCTGTTTGAGTGTCACTTGTCTGGTGCTGTGCTGGGACATCTCCGCAGCTCTGGGGAGCATTTCTTGTTGTGTCTTCCTTTGTCTTCGTGAGTTGGAACCTGGCCTAGAGTCTGGCTGCCGTGTGCTCCAGTCCACGGTGGTGGGAAGACGCCATCTTACATGCTTTTTGTTTAGGACCTGAAAACACTGGAAACTGCTTCAGTGAGGTAAACGGCCATTTTTTTTTGCCTCAGTAGCTCTTTGTTTCTCCCTGGTTTGTTAGATAAATCCCATTATTATTGTTCTGTGAACCTGAGTAGTCTTGCAATTGCACGTGCAGGTGAAGAACTCAGATGGTGACCAGTAAACTATTTGGGCAGTGTCTGTGGCCAGTTTTAGTGCCCCTTGCTGCCCTGTCTCAGTTTCAGTCACTCGGCTACTTGCAAAGCCTCTGAACTTTTCCTCTCTGAGGTTGGCTGCTGGAAGCTTCTCCACATCACTCAGAGGCCAACAACAGCCTTCTAGAAGATGGGTATGGTGGGGGCCAAAATTGCTGACCCCGGAATTGCTGAAGATCCAAAGACGCTGGATACTGACTGCTTAATGCTGAATCCCAAGCACTGAATCCTGGGGCCTGCTTCTGAAGTCCCTTCTATTTCTTTTCAGAGTCTCCACCCCAAATGTGATACTTTGTTCACACTTTCGCTGGAGCTCTCTATCCTCACCAGCACCCCTCTCCAGGGAGCACTACCTGTACCACTCTTTGGCTTCAGCCACTGATTACAGGATCGTATATTTAACAAGATGTCCATGACACAGCATACATAGAAAAGGAGCTATGTATGTAAAAGAGACTGACTAGATAGTCTCTAAATAGTTCTTATTATGTTTGACCAAAGAGATTATGAGTGATTTTAATTTTCTTCTCTGAATTCTGTTATGTATTCCCAATTTAAAAACAGTTTCGCTAGTTTATTTTCACAAAAGTAGCTCTTTCTTGTGACTGATTATTGGAATTTTGGGCAAAGTTTTCAAAAGCAAATCTAAAAAGACACAGTAATGGGCCCTCTTTTGGGTGACTGCTACCTCCAAAATATTTATGTCTCTGACCATTGTTCCTGGGAAACTTCTTCCAGGCCTTCTTATTGTTTCAAGGGTCCCCACCCTGACTCAGCCAAACCAATCAGTGAGTGTCCTTCCCAAGATTTTTCTGAACGGTGACCCAAGATGAGTGAGCTAGAGGGTGTGTGTGTGTGGGGGGGGGGGGCGGCATATTTCCAGCTGTTCTGCAATGAAAGACAGATAAACACCAGACACTAGGTAATTCCTGTTTCTATTGCCTTTGAGACCAGCCACACCCCAATCCTACATGTGCTTTGGTTTTTCAATTCCTCAGGTTTATAAATACCTTTCCACTCTTCCAACAAATTTCCTTTTTAACTGAACTAGCTAGAGTTGGAATAGTTGCACCTGAAACCACCAGATCTACACAAAATCATACCTATAAGCACTCAAGAAATAAAATTTGACCCATGTTGTGAAATAAATGAAATAAACAATATTTTTTTTAGGAGAAAGTGGCCAACTTTGGGCATCTGACTGTGCAGGACAGAGGGAGGATAAAAACCAGAGACAAGTTAAGGTTATTGGTTCAAATTCTCAGATCATTTTGTTCTTTTAGGAGGCAGAACTTGTTTTCTTGACTCTACATAGAGCCAAGAAGACAATAAAAATGACAAGTCTCTTCTCTCATTTGTGAATGTGATGCTTGGGATAAAAAATTTACAAGTGAATGAAAATAAAAGTATGTTCTAAGTCATTGAGCTAGAAAAAAATCTCTGCTTTAATTTTGCAACTGAACAGCTCTGCTAACGAGAGATCTTAGCAAATTGGAGATACTCTAGAATAATCCCTTTACATGTGGTTTTGTGCTCTTCAAAGCCACCTCCATTTCCACTAATGTTTAACTACAATGAAAGAAGTTAGAAATACTAAAACATGACAACATGACATCTTACTCTAGGAATATTTGACATAGTGAAATTTTCAAACGGCCTTCTGAGTTAAAATATAATTTGTCGAAGTGAAAAGCTCTAATTTCAAAACCAGTCCTAGCCCTATCCCTACTGAATTATATTTGGAAAATTATATATGGAATTTATATTGTATATTGTATTTATATAAATTCCATATATAATTCGGAATTTGGAAAAGTATATTTGCTTTTGGCAAATGTGCATTTCTACTGAGTTGGGAATGGCCTGTCTAGGATAGTGTGATAGGCAGGCCATGATGGAGCCAATTCCACCTTTGAAGGGAGCTTACGTCCAGACTGACTATAGGATAATGAGACTAACTTAAAGTAAAAGAAACAAACAACACAAAAGCCAACATACTGTAACCTACATACTCCAATTCAAGTAAAAGCTATGTTCACATTTCTTGGAGGCGGAGAGATATTGTTATCACAGTTTATAGGACCGAGACTTTGAGTCACTTGCTCTTACAGGCCTGATGTCTTCAGATGATTCTAGATTTTGGATTTGATGCTGTAGCTATGAAATCAGCACTTTTGGCAGCACTTTCGAACTAGTTAGAATCTTAGTGTTTACTTTATTGTGGGTTTTGATCTGAATAACTAAATGACTTTTCAGAAATACCCCCATTTTACTCACATCAGCAGAGTGAGAGCGAACGTGTCCCCACACCCTCTGCTGTCCCAGGCACTGCCACGCTGAGACGCCCGTCACCGACATAGCAGCGGTGCTGTCACATTGCGCCATTCAAATGTCTTTGCTTATTCATGAGGATGAATGCTTTCTTCACATTGCTTAGGTTTTGCTAAGTTCTCAGAGCTAAGTTCTGAGGACTAACACGTTCTGTGCACATGTTTTGTTCTTTTGTGGTCTAAGTCCTTTACATAGTAATTTCAGTGTCTCAGCTGTCATTTTTGCCACAAATATTTCCCCTTTTTAACTGTGATTTTGTTGAACCTCAGCTATTCTAATCCTTTTTTCTTCATGATGCCTCCCACTGTGCATCTGTTTAATGTCCTTCCCCCCTCTAATCAGTCTGTTTTATGACGTGGGTTCAAGTACAGGATACGACTCTCTATCACCGGGGCAGGGGCCATATTTGGTATAATAAAGTGAAATCACTTGAGTTTTGAATAGTACTTTTTTATTTATGCTATTTAAGAAAGCAGAGGCAAGAAAAGAAGGCATAATAGGGCCTCCGTGGTGGCCTCAGAGTTAAGTCTCAGCGCTATCACCACTGGCCTGAGTGAGCTAACCCACATGGTGCAGCAGACCTCTCGTGTCTCGCCCGCTGCTCCCTTCAGCAGTGTATTTCAGTCAGTCTGCCTGTTCTGCTCCCCACTCTGTTTCTGGTGAATCCTCTCAGGCCCCGCACCTCTGGTCTACACCACAGTTCTTCTAAGCTAAATAAATAAATCTTAAAAAAGAAAAGAAAAGAAAAGAAGGCATAATAGAGACCTGAGATCTGGGAGTGTTTGTTGGGTCTGGATCTCTGTGTAGAAGAGGAAGTCCGCAGCGACTTGCCTCTGCTCTTGCAGAGCTTCTGGGATTCAGGTTAGTGTTTTGGCCAGAGTCAGGAAAATTGCTAGAGGCCTGGATTTGCTAACAACAATCCCAGTACAAGTTACAACGAAAACATGAATCTCTCCTATCTCACCTGACCATCATGGGGATTAATTAAGTACCTGGAAATCCAGGGATGAAATGAGTATGTGGGGGAAGGGGTCAGCTTGGGAGTAGGGGGAAATTGAGAAGCCTGATTCCTGACATTTTTTTCCTTCAGCTCCTACCCCTCACTCTGATGCCCTGTTTCCAAGACTTGAACATGGATGGGAAAAGATTTAGGTTTCCTCTCAACCAATTATGTCTTAGTCAAAACACACTGCTTTTGCTTATTTACGAGAAACTAAAACTTGCATTAAGAGGACAGGTAGACTGTAAAGATCAAATCAAATAAAATATAGGTCTTCTGTGAGTAGAATCTCCCATGAAAACCTCATGTTTAGAATTAGAACTTCAAAAAAAAAAAAAAAAAGCCACCAATGAGGAGCAACTGTTGTCCATTATGCTTAATCAAAATCAAGAGTGCAAATGCTGGGCTTCCCCTGGTGGCGCAGCGGTTGAGCGCTGGGCTGCGCAGCTGCCCGCAGCCACCACAACGCGGGTTCGATCCCCGGCCACCGGTGAGGGTCCCACATGGCACAACAGACCTCTCCTGCTGCCCGCTGCTCCTCTCAGCAGTATGTTTTGTCAGTCTGCCTGTTCTGTTCCCCGCTCTCGCTCTGGTGAATTCTCTCACCCTATAGCATTTCTGACCATACCCAATGCTTGTATAAATAAATAAATGAATCTTTTTTTTTTTTTAAAAAAAGTGCAAATGCTGCTTTCCTGTCAACTTCCAGGGGAATCTTGTTATGAGGTGTTAAGCATAATAATGAAGAAATAGGAAAATAATTTCCTACACATTGACGATGGAGGCACACTTTACACAAAAGAACAATAGCTGGTTACACATAGGGATGATATAATATGTATGAAAGTATCTTAAAACATAATATGGAAATATACAAATGTGCAACACAGTATGTTCAACTTCAACTGAAATAAATGTTACCTCTGACTCCTAAACTAGCCAATCAAATAAACCATTCTTTGTATTTTAAATTATGAACTGTAAGCTCTATTTAAAACTATGTTAATTTTGGTACATATATATGTATATGTATGTATATGTATATACTTTCTATATATTTCATTGCCAAGTATTACATATAATATCCTCTTAGGGGATGAATATCAAGGAAACATTGATCACTAACTGGTCAATACTAGTAATTATGGAAACCTTTGATCTTTTAATCACTTTAATGAAAGGGAGAATCCAGATGTACCTTGCGAGCATGGTAAAGATACTTGGCTCTTATTTTTCTTGGAAAGTATGACAGGCTGGATTTTTTGAAGCTGATTCTCATGAATTTGAAGAGAGATTTGCTTTTAGGTCAATTAGCTTTACCATGTTCTCCACCCAGTGGGTCTGAATAAGTCTAAAATGGGCAGATCTCCAATTCATCTTTGCTGGCAAAATAATTAATAATGAATCAGTTATCTGATATCTGTACCTGCTTACTAGAAGTCAAATAATAAATAAGTGTAAAGGAAAAGGAACTGCAGGACCTGGGGCAGAAAAAAGACTGTTTTGAAAAAAACATTTGAAAAAAAATCAAAGTGAAAACTCTTTATTTTGGATAGAGTAAGTTAGAGCTGCGTTTCCTGACCCAGGTTTATATCATAGATGTGCAGAAAAGGGTTAGATTTGTGTGGCACCGTGGCATTGTCTCCAGGGAATTTGAGACCCAGTTTGTAGGGTAAGGTAAAAAAAAGTATCAGGCTTTTCTGCCCTCCTGCCATCAGGATAGATGACGGAACCCTGTGGTCCTGAATGCATGCCTGATGGCGGGCACCTGGAGTAGCCTGTGGGCATAGGTAGATGGGATCCACCTGGGCTAAGACTGGGCTTATAAGGGCGGCATCGCAGGGAACCATGAGGATGGCAGAGAAGCAGAGAAAGAACGAACAGAAGAGAAGCAGAACCACGAGAGAGAGAACCATGAGAGAAGAAGAGACCACCAGAGAAGGCCAGAGAGCCCAGAGTGAAGACTTGCTGGGGGCTGGGAGGCCTCGCAGCCCCCAGCACCCCTGCCTGCCGTGTACCTGTAAATCCCAATAAAGGGCCTGAAAAGCCACTGAGGGCTCCAGGACTCCTCCTTCACCTGTCTGCTCGGGTCATTGAGCTCTTGTGCTTTGGCCCCTCAAGCCCCCTACACAGCCCCAGCTGCTGGTGGCCACACATGAGCCGGTCAGCATCATGCCTGTTACCTCCAACTGTGCCCCTGAGGCTAACAAGGTAGAGGAAGGGGAGAAAGTATGTTCAGTTCCAAACATCCACAGCACCCAGGCTGCACTCCTGGGCTGGCTGCGTCAGCGCTCTCATCCCACCATCCCACTTGTCTAACTGAGCCTGCCTCAGCTGGGAGAGTGACAGTCTGGTGTTTTTCCTTAGCTCTTTTTCGGTCCATTCAACTCAATATACATGTGCTGAGCACCTCACTATACACATACAGGTGTAGGGACAGGAAGGACACTGAGCAGGTTTTCTGATCCAGCAGACAGGGTGAAGGAGGAGTCAGAGTCCTCAGTGGCTTTTGCAGGTCTTTTATTTAGATTTACCAGGCATATGGCAGGCAGGGGTGCTGGGGGGCCGGGAGGCTGGCAGGCCTCCCAGCCCCCAGCAAGTCTTCACTCTATCTGGGCTCTCTGGCGCTCTCTCTGCTTCTCTTCTTCGCTCGGCTTCTGCTGGCATCTCCATGGCACCACCCTTTTTAAACTCAGTCTCTCAGCACAGGTGTACCCACTCCAGGTGCCCGCCATCAGGCATGCATTCAGGACCACAGGGTTCCCGCATCTATCCTAATGGCGGGAGGGCAGAAAAGCTTGATACTTTTACCTTACCCTACAACATGGCACTGTTTTCACTGACTGAAATCAGTGATGGCGCCACGGGCAAGTGCTGGCTTCTGCCCTTCCTCATCTCCAATCTCCCCAACACCTCAGCCCAACCCTCAGGCACATGTAGGGAGATGAGCAGTGTTACCTTGCATTTCTTCACCCATTGTATAATCAGAGGTGAAATTCCATTCACCTGCTCCTCACCACTCATTGCCAAACTGAGAGCAGCAGGCAGGGAGGCCAGATGAGGCAGCTCCCAGATCAGCATCTCAGGAATCAGAGCTTGTGAAAAAGGGTCAAAAGGAAAGGGGAAAGCAAGGGGAGAGCAGTCAGCTCATTTGCTAATTAATTTAGAAAAAGAAAAATGATAGCTTGATGTAACTTCCCTCTTCTGTATTGTTCAAGGGCTCCTCAGTGCCCTTAGCATAAAAGAAAAATGTCTTCCAAAATCCTTGGCCGTCAAGCTCTGTCTTATCTTGCCTTTTCCAGGCAATGAAAAGAGCAGGGGCTTTAGATTTGGATGTGCATCCTGGACCTGCCACTTCCTGTGCTACCACAGGCTCATTATTTAATTCAGGGGAATTTTATTTTCTGTTATATAGACAAGAGTACAAAACCTTTTTTGCATACCTGCTAAAAGGGCAGAGTGATCTTTATGTTCTAAATAGATCCACCCTGCTATTTTCTGCAAATTCCATTGTGCTTGGAGGTGTGGCTCAAATCCCGCATGAAACATTCTTATTCAAGTCTTCACCGATCACTCATCTTCTCCATATTTAGCCCCTACACGTGCCAATAAATTTTTGTATGTTAAAAAGATTTGACTTGAGAGTGAGCTGAATCTTTTTCTAGTTTGGACTGACAGCCTTGATGATGGGAAGTTTGACATTCTTGACTTCTTCCTAGTTTGTCTCCTTCACGTTGTACTGATCTTTATAGCTGCACTGGTGGTATCGCGCTACCACCAGGGGTTATTGTGCGAGTCACCTCTTGATTCTCGATTCAGAATTTCAATAATCTTGTAATTACATAACAAACCTATCAGGAGAGGTGATCTGATAGACTCATTTTTAAAATACAAAGAAACTTAAAAATAGTAGCAACTCAATGAAACCAGGTCATCTAGCCTGGGAAAGAAAACAACCTATGGATCAATTCACAGTGTGTACATTGTATGTTAACTATATTAACTATGACTTCCTTCTGGGTCATACTAATCTAAAGCATTGAAGGAAAATAAGCAGGTATGAGAAACTAGGTTTGGAAAGATCTTGGGATTTCTTGAGTAAATAATTATGGATACGGCTCCCCCTAGTGTACCGAACAACACAGGTAGCCCAGTGTGCAAAAACTGAGCTCCAGCTGGCGCTGGGAATTCTTCTCCAGTCACCAGCCTTTCCTGAACAGCTTGAGAGCTGTCTTGCCACCACTTTCCACCTACTGCATTGCCAACTCCAGGCTGAGGGAGAGATGCGGGCAGATGTCTTTCATCCCATTTGATTTGAGCACTGTTCCTCATGCAAGTAGTGAATTGACTTGAGATACTCATTAAGCAGCACCAAAAAGTTTACATTTAAAATGTTTCTTTCTACTTTCTCAAGAGGGAGGGGGATGTAATTAGGAATAAGCAAAACTGAAAGGATTTTTGTTAATTTTGTTAATGATTCTTTGTTAATTTTTTCACTATTTTTAGTGAAATTGTTTGCCTTCTTTTTCCATGTTTCAAATATAAGAACATGCAAATATATTTTGCTTAAGCAGGATATATATTTGGAAGACCAAAGAAATGAGCCACAGCAGAAGGAATGCAACTCTTCCAAGATGGGGGGGGGGTGTCTTATATGAAAAGAATGTTTCCAAAGCATCATCTCCAGATCACTGGTAGGTCACTAGTGACATAGACCACTAGTAGGTCTTAGTAAGGGTTTCATGGCAAATAGTTTCGGGAAATGTGATTATTGTAATTGAGTACACTTATGAGCCCTCAGCATTTTCTTAAAATACCACTGTACTGTGGACACCAGACTTTGAACTACATTGTTTCCCAAATTGTTTAACCCAATGAATTTTTCATGCCCATCACAGCTGGCTTGTGAATTTTCTTTGGGATATCCATAGGATTAGAATGTCATTCATTGTCAATCGAAGGGGACAACAACAGGAAAATGTGCCCAAAGGAGGAAAGAAGATAGTATGTTTGATGCAAGCAGCAAGCTATAAGGAAGTTTGCTGTCAGTATCCTTTCTTTTGCATGCCCAAAATGAGCGAAAAAATATATTAAAATCTGAACCCAGATAGCCCTAGAGTGGAGTCAGGACAGAGCATGCTGGAAACATCACTAACCCACAAAATCATTATCAGGTCTCTTTCGCCATATCATAGCAGGGATTCCACCTCTGAGAATGAGAAACAAGACCCTAAATGTGCACCCCATCCTATCAGGGTTTCAACTTGGAGGGAAAAGTTGTGCGCAGGCGTGTTCTTTCACATGGCTGTTGTAGGCCCCGTGTTATCAGCAGAATCATGGACACACAGGGGGCTTTAAAGGAGTTAGAGGAAGCCTGTTTTTAGTAGAAGTGGTGAGTGAGAGGTGAATCCTGCCCCCTTAGGCAGGGCTAGAGGAGAATGGAAATCCAGAATGGTTGTCTTGGATAACAGCAGTGGGTGAAAATGCTGACTCATGTCCTCCCTGCTGACTCCACATTTTAGAAGTGCTGCTTTCTGTGGACTCACTAGCACACTTGCAGACATGAGGCAGGGGCATCAATGGAGCAGGAATCATGGGCAATTCTCTGCTCTTTCTTGCTGAGGGCACAGCATGTTCTTGGGAAAACCAGTGGTTACCAGCCTCACAGGGTGTTTGGCTCTTCGTCTCTTAGCATGGGCAGCTGGAAAATGGGACAAGGTTCATGCCAGAAAGAAGCAGCTTTTGGTTTTCACTGGATATCCTATTTTCTTCCTCATGCTTTCCAGCTGGGTTGACTTCAGGCCTGGGGAGGGCAAGTGGTTTTCTCAAGTGCCCTATGAAATAGACGAGCAGGGACTTGAACTCAGGGACTCAGCTGGGGCATAGTTCTTCGCCTCATCAATCAACTGCTCTGCTCCCTGGACTGAGCCTCCGCTCTGGCTGCACCATGCGGTCAGCCCACTGTGTCTGCCGCAGCCTGTCCTGGCTGTCTCAGCTCATGCCTGGAATAAAGGGGGTGTTACAGGTCAAGTCTGAATGTTCTGGCAATGCGCTGAAGGCAGATTGCTCCATGCCTGCTCAAAGTATATAGTGTCTGGTGAAAGCCAGATTGAAGATAGCTGAACTCACACGCCAAGATTCCAAAAGGAAAAACTTAGCTCACATTTTTCCTCTGCATGGTGATTTTTCTCCCCCTCCACCCTCCCCTGCCAGCCTTTCTTCTTCCTTTTTTTTTTTTTTTTAAGGGAATTCCCATGTTTACAAGTTGAAATCCAAAATGCATAAGTGGTCAGTTCACAAATCTGTGACCCATGAACATCTGTGGGGCTGGGTGTTCCTTGGGGATCAACAGTGCCGGGAGCTGGGAGCCAAGCCTTCCCCGGGCGGAAAGGAATTCTCAAGTGAGTGAAACAGTCTCGAGCGAGGCGGTCTGCACAAGCTTGGGCCTGGTTATCCTCTATTCTGGTTTTCCAGGGCA
Organism: Talpa occidentalis; assembly: GCF_014898055.3. Lineage (NCBI taxonomy): Eukaryota > Metazoa > Chordata > Mammalia > Eulipotyphla > Talpidae > Talpa > Talpa occidentalis. Next base: position 140,949,996 of record NW_023602073.1, on the reverse strand, counting down.
TGTCTCTACTCGACTCCAACTAGTTTTATGAGCTGCATTTGACTTGATTTTGTGAGGTGGGTCCATCTGAAACTCCTCACAGGAAGGGCAGGCATCTTCATTTGCCCTGGAGAAAAATAAAACTATAATCTGAGATGGGGAGAGGGGCCACCTCTCTTTCCCCTGAAATAAGAACCTCTCTGTGTCCTTTGAGTAGGGAGAAAAGTCTAGAATTAGACACATTTATTTTGATGACTGTCTGAAGACCTCAGTGGTTGAAAATTAATAGGGCATCCTATGGGAGAGGCCTCGTTACCCCCCTCCCAGGCCTCCGTGGGACACTCCTTAGCTCAGGGAGGTGGACTCTGAGGGACTGGGCATACCTCAGCACTTCTGCCCTGGATTCTAGGTGAGCGGCTGGGCTTTGGCTAGATTATCATTTTAAAGTCTTAATTTGGATGATACTCAAAAGTAAATTAACCCTCAACGGAAAAAGCTAGCCTTGAGGGATTTCCGTCTCCTCTGGATGTGGGTTTCCTCGTCTGTAAACGGAGGGACTGAACCAGGTAACCCAGAGGTCACTCTGGGGCCCCAGGGTCTGCGATTTTCAGCTGGCCGCTCCATGGGTTGGAGTCGAAAGTCTCTGCTCTAACTTTTCTGCTACAATGTGGGTGTGTGGGCAGAACTGTGCCCCCACAAAATTCACAGGTTTGAGGTCCTAATCCTCAGCATCTCAGAATGTGACTGTATTTGGAGACAGGACCTTTGCAGAGGCCTTTAAGGTAAAATGAGGCTCCAGGGTGGTCTCCATCCCGTAGGCCTGTGTCCTTAAGAAGAGATTAGGGCGCAGGCATGAGCAAGCCCTAAGGGGAGACTGGGAGGCAGGGGGAAGCGGCCATCTGCGAGCCAAGGAGCGAGGCCGCCGCTGAAACCAGCTCTGCCCACACCTCGGTCTGTCGTCCAGCCTCCAAAACTGAGAAATGTTTCTGCTGGTTAAGCCTCCCTGGCTGAGGAACCCGGCCGTGGCTGCCCCAGCCCATCACACACTGGGCTCCTCCAGGATGGCTGCTGAGCTGTGAGAGAGTTCCCTGTGCTTTTAACAGACTCTTTACATTGGTTTTAGTTTAAAATAGGCTTTTCTTTTGTGGCATATTCAAAATACTTAAAAAAAATCAGTTTCTCTGTCATCAGATGTGAAGTAAGTCATTTTAGTAACATAAACCCTTTATTTAGTAAAATAGCTCCCCCTGCCTTATATTTTTATTTTTATTTTTTTTTTTGCTTTTTTTGCTTGAAGGGAATTTCACAACATTGGCCCAGAGAATTGCTTTCCTGTACAGTTCATTTAAAGTGAAAGAGCTCATTGGAGCAACTCCCAGGTAACAACACCTTTATAAAGAAGCTCAGACCAAACCCGCAACTTCAGATGGAGCAGAGTCCAGGCTTTGTTTAGTCCTTTGGGCTTTAAAGTTCATGCAGGGCCTGATACCATGTGACTGTGTTACAGAAGAACAAATGAAAAGCTAGAGACGGGTACGTGCTTATCACTTTGCAGTTTCAGATGCTGTGATTTTTACTTGCAGGAAAGCATGTGGTTACCGCACCCGATCATTCTTTTCATTTAGTAGCACGATTCAAATTCTTTTACTAAACAGTCACATGTTAGAATGTAGTGGCCAATAGAAGATTGGGGATTCCCTCATTTTCTGCAAGTTTCATTTAATTCAGGAGTAAAATTTCTCATGGGGGGGTTGTCTTTCTGGATCAAAACCGCACACTTGGGAGGTTGGAATCATGCGGTTCTGGAGGCCGCACATCTGAGAGTGGGGCCAGAGAGCACTGTCAGAGGCGTGGGGAGCACTGCCTGCCCTTCCTCATGAGCATGGAGAGGTGCTGTTGGGGCTCTGACTCTGCTGAAGCTCTTGGGACCACGCCAGTCAGTGGAAATAGCTGCAGTCAGCTTTTTCAAGTTCATTACACAACAAGATAAATGCAAGACTAGCTTGTGTTTCCAGCCAGCCTTTCTGGTTTTATCTCATCACAAAAGGAGAGTTTATAGATTTTCAAAAATACATCTTTTCCCAAATCACATCTCAGTGGAAAAAAACTTGGTCCATCAAGAGCCCTGGGGGTGCTGTGAAGAACTGCAGGCATTTTTCCTTCCAGTTATCGACAGAATGGAAAAAATTCAACTTATTTATATTCATTTATTTATACGGGTAAGGAATAAATTAAGGAACACTTCATTTCGAACACAGATTGCTTTTATTTTAGCTAAGCTAATGTTTCAGTTCCATATATATTTTTGAATTCCCATCAATGTCAAACACCATTTTTTCTTTCTTCTTAAAAAAAAAGATTTACAAGGAAACTCAAGGAAAGTAGGCTGCAGGTTCATAATAACAATTTTCCTTTTAAAAAACATCCATCAGACCAAAATAAAATCATTTTAATTAACTCCTTCCTGAGTAACTAAAACCTTGGAATGTGCTGAAAGTTTATAATAAATAAGGCAGTCAAAGATCTATCAGCTTAAAATGTATTTTTTAAATTAAACTATGTAAAATGTACAATATATTTCATGAAGTACAAACTACGCTGGGCTCAGGGCCAAAGAAATATTGTCACATGGGCCAAATGAACAAATGAAGCCCCCTGACCTTGGGGCCCACAGGCTGTAGTTGGGACAAAGTGACAGTAAGGCCTGCAAGTAAACTGCATCTTTCGTCGTGATGTCACCTTGAGCACAGCTGAAAAGAAATGCCTTTGAACACACAGGTGGAAGTGCTCTCCTGAACTTGCCCAAGGGGATGCAGTTTTTAAAATGACCGATGCTTGGACAACAGCACAGAACGACATTCAGCCAGCTCAGCCTTATTTTCAGATAGTGAGATTGCACCGTGTGTGAACTAATTCCCATTCCTTATATGCAATTTCATAGAAATGACTCACAAGGTCCTAGGCTTCTTGTTCTGGTTTGGAACAGGATCGATGTTCTCGGGGAGGGGCACTTTTGAACGTATGCCTAGGAGAGGGTCTGGTCTCTTCAAACAGGACAAGGCGAACGTCCCCTTCTAAGAATATCTCCGTTAGTCATTTCCCTGCCCCAGTTCTCCGAGGCAGCAAGGAGCCCCACAGCGGCCACACGCCGGACACACTGGACGTTGTACCTGGTGCTCCCAGCCTTCCTTGAACTCCCGTGGGGCGGGGCCTTCTGACACACGTCACTTTAAAGCAGCTCTAGTGCCCACTTGACAGGTTCCAAAGGACTTGCTTTAGATCTTGGCTAGGGTCCAATTTTAGGGAACGAAGAAAAAATCCTAGAGAGACTTGTTGGTTTCTGAAAAGTAGAAAATGTGTTGCTCGTGTAAAGTCAGCGTCTAAGGGACTGGTAAGTATTCCCAACTCACACTTTGCTAGTTCTCTTGAAGGGCTGGCTCTAGGGGAAAACTTGAAGGAGAGAAAATTTGTTGCCAGTATCCTGCCTGCCATTGCCATCTGCCCCATGCTTTTCAGCCGGCTGTCTGCGCTCTACCTAGGAATATGTGTGTTTTTACAGGTAGGTGGCTAAAGATCTCAGAATCTGAAGCAAGAGGCTTCTCATGATGGAATCAAGGCATCACAGGTTGTTGGCAGGTGAAGGGAGTGTGTGTGGGGGGAAGAGAGATCCAGAGTGACAGGACTGCACAACCTCTGCACAGATCACTTGGGGGACAGTGGCCTGCTGATAGATCTGGGCAAACAGTCTCTTACCCAGAAGCTCCTGCTTCTTCTCTTCTTGATGTCACAGTAAGTGTTTTCAGGAGTGAGCAGCTTTGGTAAGAAATGGGACTGTATGTGCTTCTACTGCCTCCTGCACGGAATTCAGTTACCCTTCCCCCCCATTTCTTTCTTCCTTTTTTTTATTACCAAGAATGCTACCTCGTAAGGGACTAGAAGGTTTGATACCAAGCACCATGGGATCCAGTTTGCCACTGGGTATGCCTGCTGGACTTGTGCATCAACCGTGGTCAGGCTTAGAGCTTCTGCTACAGGAGTCAAGCACTAGATCTAAATAGGTGCTTGGGTGTCTAGTGACACAAGTGAAAAAACTGGGTGCAAAGGGCAGGACCACACCAGTGTCCTGATAACACCTGACCTCCTGAGTGGATCTGTCTTGTCTACACTCTTCCTCACACAACAGAGTCTTTTTCCTGGCAGGTCACTTTGATCTCTGTTGCAATGGTGCTTGGAAATGGAATGTCTCAATGGAGTTTGTCATGCACTTTGACCTTGAAAGGTACTCAAAGCTCTGGACTGGTGGGGCTGTCTCTCTCAGAGATAATAAGTACATTGCCCAAGGTGAAAATGTCCCCTGAGATGGAGCAGAGCAGAGTGTACCCCTTTTGATGTCCTGATCTGGCTTACCTTCTCTTAGATCCTTCGAGAGTAGATGCCCTGGTTTCTGAAGTGGTTTTGTATTTCTTCTACTGAAATATACAAGTCTGGGTGTCTCCTACCACTGAGGTAATACTTTTATAAGTCATTTTACAACTGATAAATTATTGGGCTGCATTCTTTCCCCTTCTCTCATCACATGGGGGTGGGGTGGGGGGAGCTATTTTATTAGCAGAGGCCTTGTGATGGAACCATCTAATATATCTGGGAAGGACCAAGGAGCCAGGAAAAACAAATAAACCCGCAAAACCGGGCATCTCCCATCCAATGACCCCAACCTGTGGGCATGTTTTGTTCTTTTTAATGCAATGGAGCATTCATGTAGTCCCTTTGGGAATTTTCTTCCCCAAACAAAACACTTTCTGGAAAAGGGAGATAAAGCCAATGGAGGCAGCACAGTGCCGGCATCACCTCTTATAAATATCTTCCAGCCACTTCTCGTCATCTTGTTCCTCGTCATCAATTGGCTCCTCGGTTTCCAGTGGAGTGGGAATAAAAAACTGGGGTCTCAGAGGGGGCTTGCTGGAGTGTGACTTCAGTCCGAATTTGCGCTTGAGCAGGTGGAACTGCTCTTTGACGTAGTGGTAGAACTCATACTCATATCTCATCCGCTGGTAGAGAATCTGCACGGCCTCAGGAGACGGGACAGTCTTCTTCACGGTCACAGTCATATTTCCAAGTTTCCTATGCTCTGGAAAAGAACCAGGTTGCATGTGAGCCATCGTGTGTACTGCTTCAGCTTAAAAGGGGATTACACTGAAGCCTGTATCACCTGCTTCAGTGGTAGTTCTATTTTGTTAAGAACTGGTAGTTCTTAAAGAAACTCAGCTTCCAAGCAATGGAAGGGAAAAGTGTGTCTCAACAGTATTTGGAGAGATTTCACCATGTTCTAGGTGTTAATATCAATGTTAGTTGATTAAACACAAATTCTCTAAGTTCCTTTCATGGGATGTGAACTATGCAGTCAGACCACAATCCAATTGTTAATCTAAATTATACGTCCTATCGAACAATAAAACTTACCTGCTTTTCAGCTGTTCCTTGTTATCATACATGTAAAGGACTTTACTTTTAGAAGGAAAAACAGGAAACAGCTGTTTCACCACAATCTATGAATAATCATCTTGGTCTCATTTTAATAATTGATATGTTTTATTGATAGTTTAATTTGATATTGGATCATTTGCATTTCACTGTTTCAAGAGACATTTGTCAAGAAAAGTAAGAGAACGACTGTTAGATTCCTTACATAGATTTAAAATGTGTAAATTGGTGCATATTTCGAATGATTTTTAAAAGTCTGGTAAAATACATAGCTAAAATCTGCTTAATTTTGTATTTATATTAATGCTTAGTAAGAACATCTTATATATCATACATAATGGTTATAGAAAAATATATGTGACATAAAATATTAACCATTTTAAAGTGTACATTATGGTGAAATTAGTTACATTCATTATATTGTGCAGCCATCACCACTACGTCTAAAACTCTTTCATCACTCCAAGTAGAAACTCCAGACTCGCTAAACAACAGCTCTTCACACCCCGCCTCTCCTCACTACCCCCCAGATAATCTCTAATCTACCTTTTCTCTGTGAATTTGCCTGTTTTAGGTATTTTATGTAAGTGGAATCAGACAGTATTTGTTCTTTTGTTTCTGACTTTTTAAACTTAGCATAATGTTTTTAGGTTCACACATGTTGTAACATAATCAGTACTTCAATTCATTTTTATGGCTGCATAGTATTTCATTATATGACTAAGTCACAACTTGTCTATTCATTTATTCATTGATGGATACTTGGGTTGTTTCCACCTCTTGGATACTGTGAAGACTGCTGTGATGAATATTTGTGTTCAGGTATTTATTTGAGTCTCTATCTCCTTTAATTCCTCTGGGGAGATACCTAGGTATGAATTCTATATTTAACTTTTTGAAAAACCACTTTGAAAAAAATCTCAGTGTCTGAAACATTTTCCATTCCTATCAAATCTATGAAGTTTCTGATTTCTATTGCTATTTTCCTTATTATCTGTAGGGGCAGGATGGACACGGTGCAGGTTTTCTGATCCAGCAGACCGGGTGGAGGAGTCAAGATTCCTCAGTGGCTTTTGCAGGCTTTTATTTAGATTTACCAGGCATATGGCAGGCAGGGGTACTGGGGGGCCGGGAGGCTGGCAGTCCTCCCAGCCTCCAGCAAATCCTCACTCTATCTGGGCTCTCTCTGGCTCTCTCTCTGCGTCTCTTCTTCTCTCGGCTTCTGCTGGCGTCCCCATGGTGCCGCCCTTTTAAACTCAGTCTCTCAGCCCAGGTGTGCCCACTCCAGGTGCCCGCCATCAGGCATGCATTCAGGACCACAGGGTTCCCTCATCTATCCTAATGGCGGGAGGGCAGAAAAGCCTGATACTTTTACCTTACCCTACATTATCTTATCATTATTAATTATTATAGCCATCCTAGTAAGTATAAAGTGGTATCTTATTATAGTTTTGATTTCCATTTCACTAATGACTAATGATGCAAAGCTTCCTTCATTTGCTTGTTAGTCACTTGCAAATGTTCCCTGGAGAAACATCTACTAAAATCCTTTGCTTATTATGTACTAGGTAGTTTAACTTTTTGTTGTTGAATTGTAGGAGCGCATTGTATGTTCTGGATTTTTTTTTCCCCCACGGTCTAACATTTTATTTTATATTTTTAATTAAAAAAATTTTTTTTATTATTCTGGATATTTTTGAAATAAAGGTATTGCTCATTATTTCAAATTGAGTCTCTTGAAAGGTAATGAGTTCGAGAATCCTTGTTAAAGAATTTGGCATCGTGTCTTTGAAAATGGGCTCTTGACAGAACATTTTTATATCCATCTTCCCTGCTGATAACAACTATAGCTAATCTGAGATGAGACACGTTAATAGGCTTTAAGGGTAAATATCCCTTTGGGTTTTTAAAACACAGTTTAAAAATGGTGTTAAGGACAGACAAGTCACAAGGAATTTTAAGTCAAACATTATAAGGCATGAGAAAAAGAATTCATTTATTTCCAGATTCCTACAATCTCTTCCTCTTGGCGAACTCTAAACTGTGTAGGGTTTTGTTATCTCATACCAAGAAATGTATTTTAAAGTGCATTCTTTAGTAAAATTATTTAGCCCAACTCATTCCAAAAAGAATGTAAAGAACTTTATCAAAACACATATGCTGCAATTAGTTGAGTTAAGGAAACTGAACAAAAGGTGAAAGAAGGCAGGTAAGAGCAAAGGAGAAAGGTCAGTATTGGGGGCAATGGTTTCTCCTACCACATATGGAAGTAGCTCCCTAGACCTGGCCTCTTACCCCAGGCCCTCTATCAAGGAAGTAGACCAAAGGCAGGGTCAGAGGGTTTATGCAATTGTGCATTTTCAAGAAGGGGTTGATAAACTCTCCCCACTGGGGAGTGTGTCTGTCTGCAGATGTCACTTCCTCTTGCAGAAGAGATAAGGACTTCCAGCCATGCCTTGGACTCTGTGGGCAAGCTTGTCTAACTCAGAGTATTACTAATCCACTTCTGGACACAATACAAGCCACATTTTCCCACCTATCTGTAAATGGCAATGGGCTGACATTTAGATCTCTGTCTGTCTTTGGTATCTATTTCTCGATTAGTTAAGAACCCAGAAGGGAAAAGCATGGTATTTATTAGTTCCTCAAAACCCGATGATGAGTAACACAAAACACATGTTATCAGAGACTTAACTGTTGATACTTATACAGGAGACAGGTGGAGCAATTGACTCTAAACTTTCTAGCAGCCAACAAAAATGTTAGCTTAATTGTATATTGCTTTTCACTTAAGAACAATCTATTCACAATTATTTTTCTTACTCATTATAAAACTATAGAGAAATACCTTCTATGAAGTTTCTCAAGAAAAATCTGCAATGGAATTAGCAACATTGTAAAAACATCCTTAGCATAAATTCTGCTGTGAGCTGAAAAAAGTGTGTTCCAGGAACTCAATCCTCAACCAGTCTGACTTGGTCAAGACTACACTACAATCTAGGGTAGAGGTCTCAAGCCTTTTGAAGATTTGAGCTCATGCTAAGGAGGATAGAGAGAAGCACATCGACTTCTAGAAGCCTATATATGAGCATCTTAAGCATTTATAGATCTGTTAAGAACCCTGATGTTGAGAAACCAATAAACAGCATTTCCTTCAATAATCTTCCATATACCTTGTTTATCTAGTAAGTATTAGTCCCAGATGTAATTGATAAATATAAAACTTGACTATTTTATGTGTGGTAGAAGTATAGTCATAAGCATTGAGACAGTGAAGAGGGGAGGACTTGGATTTGCATGTTATGAAAAGGGAGGGCCTTATGCAGTACCTGAACTTTAGAAGAGGGTCATCCTACCTCATTCTGGAGGAAGATCAAAAGCAGTAAATCTAGCTATTTATTTGTAAAAAAATTGAGATTTGCTCTATTGCAGGGTCTTAAAGATCTTTATCTTAAGATTGAAACACTACTTTCCTAAACACTATTTTCCTTTAAGGATAATTGTTGACAAAACCATTCAAGCAAAGTCTCCACTGAATTTTACTTCCATGACTAGTTCTCAAGACAAATTGATTGCAAAATGTTGGTCTATATTATGGATTGAGTTGACTTGTTCTAAAAGATTATTAATGTCAAGACAGTCGTAGTTCTTGAAGATTTTAAAACATGATTGTATGATGGATTTATGTTTTCATCTTTAAGATTAGGGAACTGGGTGAATTGTTTTAAAGCAACTCCTCATTCATGGTGATAAAACTCTCTTCCTGGCATCTGGGGATAGGAGTTGGTGGGAGGGTAGAGCAGGTCACACAGGCTTTGCCAAAAGTGAGTGTATATTAGTAAAGTACAAGTGAAAAGAACATTGTTTTATCATAGTTTTATCATTTGTTAACTGCTTTTATCATTTGTTAACAGGTTCCTGTTGAACCTGATGCTTTGTGGTGTACTTTCAGAGTAACAAATACATTTAGTGAGGACTATGGTGTAACGATGCACTAACCTAGTACTTATACACAAAATTGTATTTAATCCTCACAATGACTCTTCAGTGAAAGAGTCACATTAAAGATGAAGACACTGAGGTTGAACAAGACTCTGACTTGTTCAAGGTCATACAGCTGGAAAGTGGTAGAAGCAAGAGGGTCCATAAAAATAATCCACTGCTGTGCTTTTGTTGTGTTATTTTAGCTGCAGAAAGGTGAGCAAACTAATCACTGCTCCTCACATATTTTTGAACAAGATGACAGTGCATAATAGTGATCAATATCTGGGCTGGAAACTCACTACTCCTCATGCCAACTGGGAAGCCCAGACTTATAGCAGGTCTTACAGGAAATAAGCAGACATTTTAGAGGAGATGGCTAGTAAGTAGATAATTTAGAGGACTAAAAGAGTTCATTTAAAGAAGAAAACTGGACTATGCTATCTCTTGGTCCAAATGGAAAAGTCAGTTAATACCCACAGTGTTGATGTTGAAACTAACAAAATCATCATTAACAAGTTTATTCATTCCAGGAAATCTTCCTGGGTGTTTTGTTTAGCTTGAAGTTGTGATTATGTGTTTCTATTATTTAATAAGGGCCTCCCCGGTGGTGCAGGTGGTTGAGTGCAGCACTGTGAAGCTGCCCATGGCCTCTGCAGTGTGTGTTCAATCCTGGCCAGCTGGGGAGATACCCACATGGTGCGGCAGACCTCTCGTCTCGCCCACTGCTCCCCTCAGCAGTGTTTTCGGTTCTTCTGCCTGTTCTGCTCCCCACTCTGTCTCTGGTGAATCCTCTCACCCGCCTGCACATCTGGCCTGTAGCCCCCAGTTCTTGTATAAATAAATAAATCTTTAAAAAAAAGTGCCAAGATTATATTGAGGTTAATAGGGAGCCTGCTGAACTGGGTCAGCTTTCTGAATGACTAAAGATTTACAGGTGGTAGGGCTTCCCTGGTGGCGTAGAGGGTTGAGCACCGTGCTGTGAGGCCGTCCGCAGCCTCTGAAGTGCAGGTTCGATTCCTGGCCAGCCAGGGAGATACCCACATGGCGTGGTGGACCTCTCCTGTCTCGCCCGCTGCTCTCCTCAGCAGTGTTTCTGGTTCGTCTGCCTATTCTGCTCCCTATTCTGTCTCTGGTGAATTCTCTCACCCTCCCACGCCTCTGGCCTGTACCCCAGTTCTTGTATAAATAAAATAAATCTAAAAAAGAAAGATTTAAGGTAGTAGAATAAACAGCTCAACCACCTCTCCCCTCCTCCCTAGTCCATCAGAAGAGCATCCCTTTTATTTGCACCATCACCTTCGTTTGCACAGAGCTCTGAGGATTAACTTTTACATAGTCCTCACAGCATTCCATGAAACCTCCTGACACTAAGAGCTGAGAGATCGCCAAACTTATTCAAGGCTGTCTGACCAGTAAGTGATGGTTCTGAGACTAGAAAGTGGGTTTTCTAATTTCCAATCTAATACCTTTTTGATATATCACTGGCTGTTAGTTTCCAAATTGTGTGGCAACCTCTAACCACCAGCTTCTCCTTTCCCTGTGTGTATTCTGGCATTAAGGAGATGGCTTGAAAAGAAGGAGTTGAGTGTTCGAAGTCAAGGGGAATGCTTTGGTAAGTCTGGAAGGATCTGGTGAAAACTTGCAAGCCAGCAAAAATGTTTTCAGACTGAAAAGGACAGTGTCATTTTCCATTTTCAGCTCTCCAGCACCCAGCTCCATGCCTGGTATAAAAAGACCCTCAATAAACATTTGTCAGGCCTCCCCGATGGCACAGCAGTTGTGCGCTGGGCTGCGAAGCTGCCCGCAGCCTCTGCAGCACCAGTTCGATCCCTGGCTGCCAGCGAGGGTCCCACATGGCGCGCAGACCTCTCCTGCTGCACCCACTGCTCCCCTCAGCAGTGTCCTCCGTCCGTCTGTCTGGCTGTTCTCCTCCCTGCTCTGGCTTCTGGCTCTGGTGAATTCTCTTACCCTCTGGCACTTCTGCCTGTACCCAGTGCTTGTATAAATAAATAAATAAATAAATAAATAAATAAATAAAAAAAAAAAAAAAAAAAAAAGACCCTCAATAAACATTCGTTGATATGAAACCTATATGTTAAATCATCTGGGGGACTGGATTAATCCAAAGGGCAACTTTTGATGTTGACTATACGTCTATTGTTTTTGTTCAATTCTTGAAGGTCCTTTCTGAACACACTTTCCATTTCCAGAAATCAAATTCCTTTATGCAGTAGTGTAGGATTACGAGGCAGTCCAGAGAGGTAACTATATTTGCTTTTCTTAATCTTAGCCATTTCATTGAAGAACACTAGGCTATGGTGACAGATAGCTTACATGTACTTAGCAAAGCTTAGGAAATACCATGATAAGGGGCATTTGCCACCAACATAAATCCCTATGTGGAAAGACACAACACACATTGCATCCTTCTAGTGAATTTATATCACATATATTATTTGCAATAACCATTAGCTAAAGAAATCCAAACATCGTTGGCACAAAAAGATACCTATGTGACCTACATTTGCTGTATTAATATGGTTTGATGACTTAATCTGCCATCCTTTGGGTATATTTTAATGCTATGTCCCCATTAGCCAAAGAAAATGTTTCATTTAGAAGAAAATCATTCATATCATATGCACTGGACCCCAGCACGAAAGGCTCTGCCATGTATATAATTTAACTGCGACTCTGCCAGTCTCAAACTCTTGGCAGAAGTTAAGCCAGGCCATTGGTTTGTATCCTCAGAAAACTGGCTTCTCAGGGAAAGGACTGCAAAGAAAAAAATCCTACTTTACTCTTGGAAACACACCTCCACTCAGTGCCCAGTGTGCATGGAGATCACGTGCTGGTGGAAGGTTCTGGGTTCCCAGCTCATTGCTCCTTCTAAGTCACTCCCAAGCAAATGCTGGGAGTTTAACCTTTGAATGTGGATACATGTCACTTACCAGTAACCTGTTCATATGTGAAACTGAGCAGTGATAAACACAAGGCTTCCAACCTGGCATCCAGCTGAGGTCATGAACTAATTTTGCTTTATTACCCACGATATGAATGTTTTTTGCAAAAGCAGTGGCTCTCTCTACCTCTGTGCACTGACATGTTTGGACTGCTTCATAATCCTGAGAACTCTTAAAAGTCCCTTTAATGTAAATAAAAAGCAAATGATAGACCTGCCCCATTGAGTCCCCTTCTCCCCTCTCTTCATCTCTCAAACATGCATAATGGAAAAACGATGTGGCCCTGGCTTTGGGCCAGAATAAACATTCTGGAAATACTGTGTAAACCCAGCTGCTGCACCGGAGGACAGAGGCCTCGCTTTATGACCTCCGACATGGTTAACCATATGCAAAAGCGCAAAACCTCTCCGCTGGCTTCAGTCTGTTCTAATGCACTTTGGCATTAGCTCTCCGGATCTCAGTGAACACCCAGTCCACCCTGACCCCAGTCCTGCTGTCCCAATAATCTGGGCTTGTTTGAACCTGGTCCAACAGAGATTATGCACCAGAAATGAATAAAGTTTAACAACAACCAGAAGTAGGGTCAAATTTTACCACTGAAAAAAATAAGCATCGTTAAAAGATAATTCTTCAGCTTCAGAGAAGCTGATGGGTGACCAGGAGGCCTGGCCATTTCCAGAAGCCCTCTGTCTAAAACCCTGTGGCTTCCTCATCTCAGGCTAGATGATATCCAGAAATTTCCAGCACAAATGATGAGGTGCCTTTTCCTAGAAGACAGATGTGGTGGAAGTCAAGGTTAGGGGTGTGAGGTTGGGGTGTTCCCGACAGCAAGGAAAGCCGGACAGGACGTGTCCTCCTCAGACCCCCCACCGCACAGCCTGCACCCAAAGCCACGTGAACACCATGCTTGTCACAGGGAGAGAAAATTCACTTCCTGAATTATACAGGAATCCACACAGATCAAACACCCTCCGCTCCCCAGTGGTGGCTCCCCTGGACACGAATGTGTGTCCCGGGGCTCACAGCGCGGCGCGGGGCTGGGAAAGCCAGCACCAGATTTGCCACTGGGGTGATCGATGGCATGTTAAGACCAGCTTCTAGGAGGTATGGCAATTAGGAGAGAAAAGAACAAAAAGTACTTCATGGCTGGCTCCCTGCGCGGGGTTGGCAAAGTCAACAGGGAGATTTTTTTTTTCCCCTTTTTTTCTTTCAATCTTTTTTTTCAGATCTGGAAATACAAATAATTTAAAACTAAATCGAGCTCACTTTGAATTTTGAGACAAACTTCTCTATGTAACCAAGTGAAAGTTACATGATTTACTTTTTTTTTTTTAAATGTCTCAAAATGCTAGGCTCCTTTGATGAAAAAGAATGAAGTCTTTATTAGGCTCTTGATTTACTGTGACGTTTGGAAGCAGGAGCACAGTGAAAGGAGCCCAGAAGAAAAGCCACTGGTCCATGTGGGGTGGGTCACCAGGACCCACAGAGACCCGGCACTTGGTCCCCGTGGGAAGAAAGCCAGCGACCAGCCCATTAGGGAATTAGGCGCTTCCAGAACCCATACTCGGTGGGTGCCACCCGAGGTCCCACCCTGTCAAATCTGAAGGCGCAGGTGGTCCACCTGAGGGGCTCCCATGTATCTCTTGGGAGATCCATTTTCACGCTACTTATTCTCAGAATCTGCCCAAATCCCCGGAGAGGGGGGAGGTGGTGGTAATTCATGATTTTCTTGCCAGGCCTTCATCCACTCATTCATCAGCTCTGTGTTGAACACCTACTAAGCACAAAACATGATTCCAGGGAATAAGAAAACTGCTGAAAGCTGAAAACACAGGCTCCCTTCTTAAGGAGGAAGAGCAAATAATAAAGAGGGAAACAAGTCAGTATCCTTCCAGGAACTTCCCAGGCAATCTGAAAAATCCCTGCTTCATTGCAGCATTGAATATGCACAAAGAGGGACGAGAAGGAGGGGTGGATCACCAAGGGGTGGGTGAGTTTGAGAGTCACCTTCATGTCCCTCTGTAAGGTCAGGTGACCAGCTAGCCCAATAAGCTTAATATCACTGAATCACAGGGGACCCTGCCCCCCACAGACTGCCACAGAGGTTCTGAGGCAGGGCTCTGAACCTGTGGTTTCCATGAACAAGTCAGAGGATTTGGATACAGGAGTGTCAATCACACTCAGGTCTGAAAGCTTAGACTTAAACATGCCAGGCCTGGAAGAAGCACCAGTGTTCATCTCTTCCTCCTCAGACACTGCTGGGCTGTGAGTAACCACCGGTGGGCTTAGAAACTCCATCCTGTTTGGCTGGTCCCAACTGCCCCACTTACTCGGCTGCTCTGGTCAATGGGTTGGGGGAAACTTGCTCCTTTTCTCCTCAGTGTTGGCACCATGAACCACTTCCTCAAAAAGCTGCTCTATTTCTTTGAAAGTATATACGACCCTAATTTCACAAGCATGCTGTCCTCTGCATAGCTTTTTGCGATTGAAACACTGGCTCTGGCATGAGAATGGTACTAAAAGAAGGATTTGTTTTCACAGCAACAACTGAATCAAACATTTCTGGTTGAAAAGATCTACTTCTGAATAAAAATGTACTGGAAGACTTGCTGTGGCATTTTTAAAACGATTCTTTTATTGGAAATACATTTTTTAAATTCTAAGTCATTATTGAGAAATGTGTTTGTTACTTTCTGTACTTTCGTTATTTTATTTGGAATCATATCATGGAGACCCTCATCAATGGCTGGTGAAGACATCTTGACCAAATGCATTTTTTTTTAAAGGTCAAGAGAAACACTAACCCAATAGTTCTGTGCAAATTCCTTGGGCATCTGACAGTCTCACAAGCTCAGCTTTTACTTTATATGCAAGATTCTTCTTTCTATTCCTCACATCTAGCCCTGATGATGCTGAAGCCAACTGTTGACACCCCAGCAATCTGGTGCCCTGTAGATGATGGCATGTCCACGGACGATCTCTGTCTCATTTTTCACATCACCTCTCTCATTATTCCATTACATGGAACATTAAAAATAAACTTAACTCCTCACTTTCAACTCTTCTCCAAAGTAGATATAGAACACTTCTACTTCTTACTTCCACATGCAGAAATTTAATAGAATAGCTACATTATTTGTCAGCTTTTTCTCATCATTCTATTATTTAGAATTCTGATTTTAATCTTTGTCTCATCTTTTAAATGTTGCTCTATTATTTTTTTTCTCCAGGGCCTTGTGTAGACCATGCTATTTATCTAGATTAAGTATTTTAAGGTCAAAATAAAGTTCTTAAGCAGTTTACAAGCTTTTATTTCAAATCTTAATTCTTAGAAAAATAATTCACTACTTAAAATAATGTTTTTCTAATTATAATGCACATCAATTTAGACATACCATAGTGACACAATACTTACATATATGTATATGTTCATATGCAAATATATATGATAAAGTTTTAGAAAAAGACTAAAATGGCTTTAAATCAAGTTTGTTTCTGTAGTAATATATTTGTTTCTGTAGTAATATATTTCCTTCTAGTCTTTTTCTTATTTTTGTACATGAACTGTAAAATAGATGTCTGTTACACTGGTTATTGAGTCTTATATTCTTTTAAAACTTAACTGATCTCAGCATTTGCCTATAGTATTAACTATTAGAGTAACAGATATTTTTCAATGTGTTTTTTACACACTTCAGCTTATGGATGTTTCATAGGCTGCATAACCAGCCTGCTACTATTAGATACTTGAGCTGTTTTTCAGTTTCTATGTCTCTAAATGATACAAGATAAACGTCCTTGTTCATAAGTGATTGTGTGTCTTTTTGATGGGCTCCCTAAGATAAATGATAATTTTATATGTTGAGTCATGAATTTCTTCTTAAAATACTAAGATCTTTAATTCTGCCTGCTTTAAAAGATTATTAGCTTTCTTTTGTCGGAGATCCTCAAATTTATGTAATGTAATTTTCCTAAACTTGAACACAATTTTTTTAATATTATATAATATCATGCTAAATAAATCTTTAAAATGCAAAGAACTTTTTAAAAGTCATACATCTACTATAGCATCACAAGAAGAGAACAGGGCTGCTTATAAAACATTGACCAAACAAGAACGTCTTAGTCAATTATACCATATGAAGGCTATAAAGATAGTGATTAAACACCTTCTTATGCTTGGATTTTATAAACTGGATACTCACACAGGGCCACCACATACACTCCCAGTTTTTTCTTTTTCATCATTCATGCTGAATGCATGAACAGGATATAGTCTATTTTGTTGTTGTTGCTCTAACATTCTATTTATCACAGTGATCAGCCTCGATGAACCAGTGCTGGGACCCAAGAACCAACAACTTGAATGTTCTCACTGGAATGTTAAACATGGTGAGATTTTGATAAACCCTTGAAGGGCTTTGAATGAAGTAGCTGTTCATGGAGGCCAAACATGTAGATAAGTGAGATATTTAACCTCTTGCCCAGGCATTAAGGAGTTCAGTTAATAAGAGGTGCTACTCAAAATAACCATTCCCAAGTCAGGAAAGTGTGAGATGAAGGTCTAAGGATGCTGTCAATTCTAGCATGAGAGTTTGTAATGTTACTTTAAAATTAAATTTACATTATAATGCCAGGTCTTAAGAGGATGTAAATTAACAGTTCTATCTCCTCCTTCTTCTCTTGTAGTTAGATACCAGATTTTCAACTGCATCCTGTATAAGACAGCATGTCTATCTAAAAGCTTCAAATTGCCTTAGATTTAAGCAAAATCCTAAGAAAGAACAATGAGAGGAAATTGAAACATCCATTTGTACAGGATGGTGGTCCATTTTTTTTACTTTAGGAGCTCAAGTCAGTAGCTCCAAGACTGTATGAAGGGGAAATGCTTGGGCACCATCAGAACCATGCTAAATGGTAAATGTTTGATACAAATGTACAAGTTTGTTAAGATATTACAGATACATGTTACAATTCACAAATACAATCTGGGAAGAAAAGAACATTATTTTTCACACTATGCTTTTGAAAGGTTTGACTGTATAAACTTATGTTTGTAACTGGAACTTGTCTATAAAAAGATTTTAGGCAGCAGAAGGGACAGGTTTCTAAGAGAGGATATTGAAATGATTAATTGCTAGTGGGCAAAAGTGCTATTAGAAAGAGGTTGTGGGGGAGGGGTGATATTAGTATTATAGAAAAGAAATTTAAGCTCCTTCTGATAAGAAAAATTAAGTTCTCCATTCTTCCATCATGTAAAAGAAAAAAGGAGAGAGCTCTGACTCATGTTAGGGGTTAGATGGACAGCTGGCTGTAAGTCACAGCAGTCAGGGGTGGTACTTTTTTTTTTTATTAGATTTATTTCTTTATTTATACAAGTCAGAAGCATGGGAGGGTGAGAGAATTCACCAGAGCCAGAGCGGGGAACAGAACAGGCAGACTGACGAAGTATACTGCTAAGGGGAGCAGCGGGCACGGCAGGAGAGGTCTGTGCGCCATGTGGGACCCTCGCCTGTGGCTGGGGATTGCTGGGGATTGAACCAGAACTGCAGAGGCTGCGGGCAGCTTCGCAGCCCAGCGCTCAACTGCTGCGCCACCATGGGAGGCCCAGGGATAGTACTTTTAGCTGAACTTTCATGGCCAGTGACTGAGCGGCTGCAGAAAACTGAGACTTTAGATGGAAGGGTGAGGACAGATTGCCAGGAAACGTTCAGTGGACACAGCCTGAAAGCACCGAGTTGTGCTCCATGCTCCATCTTTCATCTTAGATAAGGTGGGGAGCAGGGGGTAAAAAAAAGAAACAACGTGGTGGTGTTGGAAGAGCCAACCTGTAACAAGCAGCAGCCAAGAAGAGATGCTGAAGGGGCTGGGTGGTGACCCCATGCTCTGTGTCCAGACATCTGAATCGTGCCCACCTAACACTTTCCAACGTTATGAACCAATATTACCTCCATTAAAATAAAAAGAGGTGCTAATGCTTAGAAAAGGTGCTCTTAGGAATCCTCAGGTTCTATCTGATTAATTCACCTGGGAAACTGCTTTAAAGACAGGTCGGGGAGAGGGCGTAAAAGAGGATAATCTGAATGACATTCAAGACATCTCCAAAAATCTGTTCAAGGATTCAAATCCGTTCCAAAGCAAAGACATTTGAAGGAGAAAAACCCACAAATGAGAAAGCTGTGACCCATTCATTACATTTTAATTTCATTGGGGCATGAAATGAAATGCTCTAAAAACAACTGCATACAGTCAAATAAGCGAACTGACTTTAAATCCATACCATATTTTTATCTCATTTTGATATGATGATAGAAACCAGTTAGTTACGTCACAGTCTTCTTCAAATTATGTACAGTTAAGGAAACATTAAAAAAATCTGAATGACTCTTACAATCTAGCAAGATCATACATAAGCTGGCTCATTGATTGACAGCTTTCCAGTAACCTTTCCTCTCCAGTGGCTTTTACTAAATGATTTATTTACTTGGTCTATGCTGTGGCTGCCTCCTGGCCACGCTGCCTTTAGCCCTATGGCTCTGAGTCTCAGCGTTCCTTGTGAACCGATCTCCGAGTTTCTGCAGAGGTTGTGGGTTCTCATACAGAGACATTCGGAGTCCTGTGTTCAGTTCTAAAATGTTCCTCCTTCTCATTTCTTTTTGAAGAAAAGAGAAAATCATTGACAATTTCTGACCCACTGAGTCATGTCAAATGGCAGAGTTCTCTACATCTGCAAAAGGAAGGTCAATTCCAGTTTCCAGTCTCTGCCAGCTTGGCTCTGTGCCACCTTTTTCTCTTAGATTACAAAACGAATCTTAGCCACTATGGAAAGCAGTGTGGAGGTTCCTCAAAACACTGAAAATGGATCTACCAGGGCCTTCCTGGTGGTGCAAGAGATTAAGACACAACCTATGAGGCTATCCGCAACCACTGAGGCACGAGTTCGATTCCTGGCCAGCGAGCAACCCACATGGTGCAGCAGACCTCTCCTGACTCGCCCACTGTGCCCCTCAGCAGTATATTTCAGTCAATCTGCCTGTTCTGTTCCCCACTCTGTCTCTGGTGAATCCTTTCACCCCCTCCCCCCCCACACCTCTGGGCCTCTACCCCAGTTCTTGTATGCATAAATAAATAAATCTTAAAAAAAATAAAAATGTATCTACCTTAAGATTTCACTCCTAGGAATCTACCCAAAGGACACAAAAACATTAATCCAAAAGGAAACCTGCATTCCTATGTTTATTGCAGCACTATTTACAATAGCCAAGATATAAACAACCCAAATGCCCCCAAACAGATGAATGGATGAAGAAGATGTCATATATACACAACAGAATAATACTCAGTGATGAAAAGAAGATAAACTCATGCCATTTGTGACAACATGTAATGAGCTGGAAGGGATGATGTTGAGCAAAATAAATCAGAGGGAAAAAGATAAATATTGGATGGTCTCACTTATAGATGGAATATAAAGAACCCAAACAAAGGGTTGGGAAAAAGACAACACTTGCAAGCTGACCCATAGATCTGAAGCACACAGCAGGGAGAGCAAAAGAGGTCAAAGTCGGGGAAGGAAGAATACAAGGCACTGTGGTGATGGTCATGGGTGCTATGGTGGTGGGAGAGCATCGGGGACTATATCTGAGGGGGGAAACCAAATATTGTACAAAAATAAATGCTGTAAGAAAATAAACAAAAAATGTAATTAAAAAATAAATTAAAAAAAAACCAATGAATTTGTTAAATGGCCCTTATAGCAGAGTTTTTAAATCAGATGTGCACAAAGAGTTGGTGTCCCCCCAGCTCCAGTAAGAAAGATGTAGAGAGTATCTCGAAGAAAACCATGGTTCTGTCTCAAGTCCAGGACAGTGTTCATGGCAGGGCTCAGCCCACCAGTGCCCATGCATGTGTTTCTGATTCTATGTCCTACTGTCCAAAATTGACACTTATACATGAGCCCCAATTCTTGCATTGAGTATTCCAAAGACTTTCAGACCATCATGCCCTTTGTATACTTCCTGAAATATTTACATGTGATTCTTTGATAAGTTAATGGTGCCAACTGGGCACAGAGGGAACTTGTTTCTGTTCTACCAGACACCATTAGTTCATTACTTGAACTTCAGCAGTAGTAAATAAGTCATTTCGATCATTGTCAAGGAAAAACCACATGAGTGGGGGTCTGTAGACACAAAAGTGAACACAGCAGATAGTAAGAATGCTGCAATTGTAAGAAAGAAAAAAAAATAGGACCCTGAATATTAACATCAGAAGTTTTGAGCTTATTGAAGTTTTTGAGCTTGTCACAAACATTAATGGCATCACCTCAGTGATATAGTTAACAAAGCGTTTTGTAAAAACATATGGAAGTCAATAATTATTTTAACAGAATAACAAGATTGATTTCATTACTTGAAACCGTATTTATTTCTGGTAGATTGTATGTTTCAATAGATAATCTTAAAAAGTAAATGTCATGGAATGTTGACTTACTATAATTTTAACAGTGAATGTATCATAGAAGATTTTTCATCTGAACAACTGTTATGATGGTGATAGGGCTCTGAAAAAGCCTTTTAAGAGAAGTGCTCATTACTCACTTCTTTGTTCTATATGATAAATTATGTACTCTCAGAATTTTTAAGACTCCAACAAAACATTTGCAGCAACTAGACTGGAAAGGATTCCCATTTTTGCTTTGCTATTTTAGAAAAATAAGCATTTTCCCTGGATTGTTTGCTTTCTTAAATTCCATTCCCTGATTCATAAAATCCTTATGGAAGCTGAAGTTGTTGACATGACTGAAACAAATGACTTTACTGTTAACCAGACTGAGTCATTGCAAGTGCTTTGTGAAAACAGTCGATTTTCATAGTCTTAACAAAGTCTTTCTCCCAGAAAAAATACAGTAAAGAAAAACAGAATATCAATGAATATCATCTCAACAGAATGTCTAAGCTTTCCAGAAACATAGGGTTCTTAAAAATTTAGCAGAAGGAAAGTTCCTACAACCCTAATTACTATTAACTACACCATCTCCCTCAGCTTTTCATGTTTCAAGCTTGCTCTTTACATAAGAGGCAAAAGAATGACTCAGTGCCAGAAGCATCCAACATCCTGACTCTTCCATGGGTCAGTTCAGCTGCCCAGGAAGTCATGAATCCTTTCTAAGTTGGCAGTTTCCTTATCTGTAAAATGGGCAAGGTGATAGAATCTACCTTGCAGGGATGTTAATGGGATTAAATAGAATAATAAAGGGTTTATAAAGTCCCCACAACACAGTAAATTCCCAGGAAGTGTTAACTAGAAGAACAAGGATGATGATGATGATGATATTTCTGAAAATATGTTTCTCAGAACATCAATATTCTACCACTAAGATAGGAAAGTGCTCACCTTTCCAGCTGCAACAGAAGAGTTTGAATTCTTCTGAATGATAGCATCCTAAAAAAGCTTTTAAAGGAGTGCTCATTAATCATCTTTTTGTTCTATATGATAAGTCATGTACTCAAAATTTAAGACTCCAAACATTTGTGGCAACCAGACTGGGAAGGATTCCAATCTGAGAGCACATAAATTATATGTGCTGCAATTGCAGACATCAAGACTTCAGATGATCTGCTCTTTCAAAAATGTGAAGAACCGGTGGTTCAATGAAAGTAAACATTCATATCCTATACAGTACTCGTGTGCATTTATAGATAAACTTTCCCTACCTACATATTCACCAACAATACAATTTTCAAAGTGCTTCTTGCTTATATCCAATCTCGAATTGATTATATAATGCTTTAAATGTCAAAATGATATTTTCATGCTCCATGTATTTCTTTCTCCCCAAAGTTTCAATTGGGTAGGGTTATCACTTTCCTATGCATATTATCTTTCATTGCATTTTGCCTGGGTTGGGAAAATAATCCTTCTTTTCAAAATAATTCATGAATTTAGCATCTAAAATATTTTTAAAAAGAATAAATATTTTTTAGTCTCCCTGACCAACGCTATAATAACTGGATATTATAGGGCCAGAATTTTCTCTATTATTACACATTACTTAACTACATAATGAAATACAAACAAGACTGATTTGAAAATAAGTGTGGATCAAAAGACTCAACAGTGCCCATGAATTGGTATTGGGAAGATCCAGTGCCCTCCCAGGTCCTTTCCTTGTCTGCATTGACCTTCCCTTTTTTTTTTTTTTCTGGAATACTCGCCAGAGGCTTTGTGGAGACACCCAAAGGGTGTACAGGGACTGTCTGCCCTTCTAGGTTCATTCTGGTCAGGTGAAACCCTCCACAGGGCTGATCCCAGGGGGCTGAAAGGGTTCTGGAGTTCTCTCTTCATGAAGGCAGGTGTTTCTCCATGAATATGGAGTGTAAGGTCTGCAGCTCAATGTGAGGCTGAGATTTCATGGATGTTTAAGCAAGAAGTTTCCTGGCTGCTGAGTGGAACTCATAATGTAGCAAGGAAACTGCTGGTATCTATTGGGTTATGTCCCTCACTCTTGCTATCACCCCAAAGCTGTCACCTTTCTGTGGCATCTTCCTGACGTGTATCCAGGCTGTAGCCACCAGGTATGCCCAGAGCGTGGGTTCTTGTACCTTCTGTCCCAGCTGCCTGCCCAGCCCAGCAAAACACCTGCCCAGCTGGCACCCTGGTTCTGGTTTCTTGACTAGTCTTGGCAGATGGATATTTACAAACACTCTAAATTAAGGGGGAACACATTTAGAAGAAAGAGTCCAACAGTCAGTTCTATAAAAAGTCCAGATCACATGGGAGAAAAAGCATACCATCTTATCTTTGCATTCTATTCCCTCAATCTCCTCTCAATATTTTAGTATAATTAATCATTATTTTTACAAAAAACCCCTAAGAATCAACTGACATGCACCAGGGTGTGATGGTTATGGCCAACACATATCCAAAAAAAAAGTCCATGGCTTTTATTTTTGCCCACTTAATTTGGAAGGGATTCAGAAAATACATTTTTTTGAAATATATCAAAGAAGTCTGAACTTCACTCCTGAATCATGCTGTATTTACCTCTCAGAAAGGATCTTCATCAGTCAAGAGGAAAAGCAAACAGGCAAATGTCATCTGCACATTCCTTTAGAATTGGGCGATGGAATATGAGGGAGGTTGAACTGAATTTGAGTGTCCACACCTACCAAACCCAATAAATCAATGACCTCAAGATATCATAGCATAAAGACTTTATTAGGTGCCATCTGTAATCACTCAATTAAAAACAAATAAAGGACACATACTTAAACCTCAGTCCCTGACATGAAAACAGCTGTACAGTCCACATCTGGTTTGACTAAACTGTGATACTGACATTTAATCTTAATACTATGATGACTTGCGGGGAGGAAGGCGTGTCAGCTACTGCAAAGTCAATTTGTTTTCAGATTAAGGCCAGTCATGTTGCAATAGAAAAGATCTACGAGCTGCCCTAATGTAATTACACCTCCTGAAATAACTGCCTGGTTGGACCAACTAGTCAAGGATTCAAGCCTAGGAAGCCAGTTCCTGCCTTCATAGTGCTCACACCATGGTTCATTCGGCAAGATAAAAATTTTAAGACTATTGGAGAGATTAGGAGAGAGTCATGGAATTTTAGTGTTTCAGGGTTAAAAATCAATTTCATAGCTCCTACAAATACCCAGAAAGGGTTGCGTGGGTATATCTAAAGGTGGACCTTTGAAGGACCACTGGATAAAATATGGCAGGCAGTTTGATGAAATCCAAAGAATTGCAGATAAGAGACTGGAAGAATAGAGAGAAGCTGGCATAGGTGCCTTCATTTAGGGCTGGGTTGCATCTGCATGAGTCCACGTGGGCCCCTAGAGAATGGTGTTCTTATTTGCCCCTTTTTAGTCCATGTTACTGAGTGTGCAGAGAAGTACACATGTCAGAGCCAGGGAATAACAGTGCTCTGTGACCCTAGCAATGCCACAGCAACCTAGTGGATATGGCTTCTGCTTCCCTCTTCCACATGGAAGTTTTATCTGATCAGACATTTCCCTAAAGTCAATGACCTTTTTCCAAAATGTATAACTTGATATGCTTATTGTATAATAGCTGGGAAATGGAAAAAATCACTAGTAATCCCACCACCCAGGGAGATGATGACTCAGCTTGAACACTTTGAGACAGTTCAACTTAATTGCATCCTGTGTCTATATAGTTTCTCTAATACAGTTGTTATCATATTGTAAATGCTATTTGCGATCCTTTTCTGCTCCACTTCCCTCAATTGCCAATGTCATAAATATTCTTGAAAGCACAATTGTAATAGCATGTGTGTGAAAGTCTTCAAATGGATGCACCAAAATTTATTTAACTGTTCTCCTCATTTTAGATACATGAGTCCATTTTGGTCTTACGCTTGTAAACTACACTGTAAAGAACATCCTTATAATAGTTTTTATGCATTTGTCTGATTTTATTTCCTAGAGTGGGAATGACTGCATCAAAGACTAGACATTTTTTCTGTATCAGCAATTAAGGGGTTACTGGCCTCCCTGGTGGAGCAGCGGTTGAGCGCTGGGTTGCGAAGCTGCCCACAGCCTCTGCAGCGCCCGTTCGATCCCTGGCCACCGGGTGAGGGTCCCACATTATGCGCAGGCCTCTCCTGCTGCCCGCTGCTCCCCTCAGCAGTGTATTTCGTCAATCTGTCAGTTCTGCTCCCTGCTCTGGCTCTGGTGAATTCTCTCACCCTCCCGTGCTTCTGACTGTACCCAGTGAAACCCCACCAACTGGGAGAACATTTTTGCACCCAACACTAATGATAAAGGACTGATCACAAAAATCTGCAAAGAGCTGATGAGACTCAGCAACAACAAAGAAAATAATCCAGTCAAAAAATGGGCAGAAGAGCTAAAAAGAAACTTCTCTGAAGAGGAAATGCAAATGGCCAACAGACATATGAAAAAATGTTCAACATCACTTGCAATCAGGGAAATGCAAATCAAAACTACCATGAGATACCATCTCACACCAGTGAGAATGGCACATATTAAAAAAACTAGCAACAACAAATGTTGGCGAGGATGTGGAGAAAAAGGTACTCTTCTGCACTGTTGGTGGGAGTGCAAACTGGTCCAACCACTATGGAGAGCTGTGTGGAGATTTCTGGACCTACTAAACATAGAGCTTCCATAGGATCCAGCAATTCCACTCCTAGGTATTTACCCAAAGGACACAGAAACATCAATTCCAAAGAGCACCTGCACCCCTATGTTTATAGCAGCACTGTTTACAATAGCTAAGCTTTGGAAACAACCCAAATGCCCAAAAGTAGATGACTGGATCAAGAAGATGTGGTACATATATACCATGGAATATTACTCAGCATTCAAAAAAGATAAACACATGCAATTTGCAGCAACATGGATGGCGCTGGAAGGGATCATGCTCAGCGAAATAAGCCAAAAAGAAAAAGAAAAATACCGGATGGTCTCACTCATAGCAGGAATCTAGAAAACTTAAATAAGGGACCAGGAAAATGAATATAAGAAAGTGAAAATCAAAATCAACAAAAAACTATGAACCAGAGACACTTTTTGGGGGTGGGGGGGGAGGGGAAGGATTGGGGTCAGAATGGGGCGTTTGCAATTGTATGGGGGAATATAAAAATAAAATTTAAGATTAAAAAAAAAATGATTGATCTTGAAAAACTAAATAAAAATGAGGTGGTAGCTCAAAATAAATAAATAAATAAATAAATAAATAAATCTTAAAGAAAAAAAAATTTCCTGCTTAAAAAAAAAATTAAGGAGTTACTTAGATTTAACAAACTTATCCATTTAGAGTACACCACTCAAGGAGTTTGGACAATATACTTGTGAAGACATGACCACAATCAAGACACAAGGGGTTTCTTCCTATCAGTCTTATAGCTATGGACAGTTTGAAAGCTCTTAATATTAAATGGCTCTTAATATTTGTTATTAAGCTACTTTTCACCTCAGATTGTACCAAGGAGCCCTCCCTCTTGCATTGTCTAAATAGCCATATCTTCTCATTCTCCCCCTCAATGGAAACTCTATGATATATGGCTATTTGCAGACAGTAATAATTGACCAGGGAATATGGTAAAATAATTTACCTGGTAATGTGCATTTCCTAGATTTTTAGTGAGCAGAATCATTTTTAAATACTATTTATTGGTCACCTCATTTTCTTTTTCTTCATTTTTTCCAATTGGTGTTTTCCTTATAGATTTTCCAAACCTTGATATTTCAATAAAGTACTTACCATAGGCAATCTTGTTATTATTGAAAATATTTTTCCAATTTAAGTGTGTCTTCAATATGGTTAGTTTTAGTTAGGTATATATATATATATATATATATATATATATATATATATATTCCTTATTCTCTTTCTATGTGTATATGAGATTTATTGCTTTATGTTTATTAAATCCTTAGCAAAACATCATCACCACAAAATCAGTCACTTGTGTTCACTCATTTCTTTTGTTTTCATTTAAAAAAAAAAAAAGAACTCTAGGCCATCTGGAATTGATCAAGGTCCTTAATATAACATGAGAGTGTATTTTTTCTCTAAACATTTAGCCAACTATTTCACACCTTTCCTGACTCTTTCTTCACGGTGCCCTCCACCACACCGCACATCACTTTTTAGACTGGCATCTGTTTGTGTCCCATTGACTAATCTTCCGAGTTTGTGCCTTTACATCATTATTTTATTTTTTCTTTCTTAAAGATATTTATTTATTTATTTTTAACAAATTATTAAAATTTTTTTATAACATCATTATTTAAAATTCAGAAGCTTTTGGGCCTCCCTGGTGG
Source organism: Talpa occidentalis (assembly GCF_014898055.3). Classification (NCBI taxonomy): domain Eukaryota; kingdom Metazoa; phylum Chordata; class Mammalia; order Eulipotyphla; family Talpidae; genus Talpa; species Talpa occidentalis. The sequence goes on along the minus strand of NW_023602073.1, from coordinate 140,922,761 downwards.
CTCGAGGGATTAAGACGCAATCTTTGAAGCTATCCGCAGCCACTGCAGCATGAGTTCGACCCCCGTCCAGGGAGCTACCCACATGGCACAGCAGACCTCTCCTGACTCACCAGCTGCTCTCCTTAGCAGTGTATTTCAGTTCTTGTATGCATAAATAAATAAATCTTCAAAAAATAAATTTAGGAGCTTTTTAATATTTTATAATCTTGTAGGACAAATCTTTCTTTTCTTTTCTCTTTTTTTAATCCCTTATCATCTCACATGTTTATTTTTCCGCATGAGCTGGAGAATAATTTTAATTTAAAAATTAACTCTTTTAGTGTTATGCCAATTCGAGAAAAATGGCATTTTTACAATAATCCAAATTCTCATGCTTGAACATTAATTGGCCCCTTGATTTGCATATCTGTGGTGCCTGTTTTTCCTTAAGTCAAACTTGGTACCCACATTTCATGTAGAAATTCTGGGGTCTCTTAAGGGCTAGAAGGATTGGTGAAAACTTCTGAGCTTATTTTTAAAGCAAATGACAGAAAGGTGGCAGAGAGGTGGAAGAGCATAAAACATTAGACTTCAGAAAGCCACAAGGACTTTCACATTTTGAAATGCTTGGTAAATAGTGATGAGAATGTGGTTCCCTGATTCTACTAGTGAGCTTTGGTATTAAAAATCCCAGCTCCAGTGCATTAAAGAAATAAATGCTATCTCTGATCACCACACCATTCAGACCAAATTCTTTAACTTTTCTGGAAAACTCAACTGTTCATTAGGCATCAGCCACAACTAGTGGAAGAGGCTTCAGTATCAGCCCTATTTCCATCCCCATTAGCTTGCTGACTCCATTTTGCAGATATGTGGACACAAAGTCTGGCTTCAATTTGCATCTCGGATGGGGTGTGTGTGCATTTTTACTTTTAGTTTATAGTAAAAATAAATGAGAAGAGTAAGTGGGAGTGTACCACAGGATGTGGTCAGCCAACTTCATGTGACCCCCACATTTGCATTAGAAAACAACTCCAATGCTTGACTTCAAAGGTGATTTTCAAAATAATGCAGAAAAAAAAATAATTTCTTCCAAGAAGTCAAGCTGCCCAGATCAGTAGGCACTAAAAAGGCAGTTCCATAACCACAAAAAAGGCCGAAGCCAGGAGAGGCCTCATGCCACACACAAGTATGCCAGGAACACTGCAACTGACAGACTTTGGAACAACCACGTGGGTTTCTCCTTTGAAACCCAAAGACTGGACTTGCTTGAACACTTGTTGAAAACCTGCCCTGTTAGAAAATGAGGAATCACAAGAGATGATCAGGAAAGTGCCTTGGAGCCTGTACATGTGCAATTGGGTACATTATTACCATTAATCCTCAGTACAGCTCTGTGAGTTACCATCCTCTTCTGAACTGAAGTTCAGAGAGGTTAAGGAATTTGCCCAGGGTTAAACAGCTACTATGAGTAAGAGCAGATTTCGAACCCAAGTCTCTTGGCTCCAAAGTCCATCACTGTGACCTGTGCATGCCTGTCACATCTCAGGAGAGGAAGATCTGTGAATAGAGGAAGCATTTTGTGAAAGAGCAGCTGTGAGCTTGCTAGCTGACTGTCAAAGACGAGGTCAAGTGAACCAGGCTTCCAGAGGCTCAGCTCACATGGGGTCTGCTTGATTAAGGGCAGTGGGCGACGGGAGGCCAGGTCAGTGGACCTGCCTTAGGATGGACCTGTAACACTAACTGTGCATGGCCCGCACCAGGCCATCCAAAAGATGCCTCCGGACCTACTTTTATTACACTTCTAGCATAGGGCTGAAACCACTGGTGTTTACCAGTAGATTCCATTCTCCAAAGAAGGCTGTGGTGATGCACTCCAGGCACATACACTGTCAAAGCACATTAAAGCTTGGTATAGCTTTAAGAGGAAAATCCCTTTCCAGTTCTCTACTATAAGTCTTGACTGTGGCCTGCAGGAAACGATAGTTTTTGAGAGACACATGTCTGGCACCCAGAAATCTGGCATCTGTGTTCTCCGTGGTGAGTTGGGAAAATTGCCATCACACTCCCAAACAGATTTTCTGGGGGAGAGTTCTTTTTAGTTATACTTGGAAGGACTTCAAGCTTCCAAGCTGGGGTGACTGGCAAAATGGTGGAGCTGTAGTATAATCTCTTTCTCTTTAAATGAATCAAACATGTAATTCCCCAAAGGAGATGAAAGCAAGCTGAGCACTAGAAGGGGTTGCCAGGCTCCTAGATCCCACTGCTTTCTCTGGGAGATTTTTGTTGATGTTAAGCTGAGTCTTTCAACCCTAGGAGAGATTTGCTCCAGATGGGAGAAGGTGACACAGGAAGAGTCATTTGGGCTTTTCAGGCTGGTACCCCGACACCTTCTTGGTGGGTGAGAGTCAGCACATCCATTCATACTGCTGGAGACCCTCACGTACATCCAGACACACCTCCTGGTGAGTTCTTGCTGCACCTGGCCCACTGGGCACACAGTAGGGACTCAAAATCACGCTCATTGTGCTAGAACTGAGTGTATGAACCAAAGAGATCCCCATATTTCTCTGTAGCACTCTGTCTTCAGTAAAAATGAAACTTGCTAAAAAAAAAATCAAGGGAGACTGAAAAATAAGGAACACAGGATCACCCCTCCAAAGAGACTAGTTTCATTAAAAAAAAAAAAAAAAAAAGACCTTCAAATACACAGGCTTCTTGGATCCAAGATAACTAATGATACCCTCTCATAGCCAGTCTCTCCACACATCCACGCTTAAAGACTTTGCCCTGACACTCAACCACAGAATCCCCAAATTCCTCTGAATCAGAAAACAGTACCCAGAGGGTCACACATCTAGTAAAGAATACTACTTAGCAATCTACAGAATTCGGCACAAGGTTGGAGAGAAGACTGACAAGTTCAGCAACGTGCAATTACCGAGAGGGAAGAAGATTCGTTTCCATTTTGTAAAACACAACAAACCACCAAATCATTGAAGCTGGCATTTGGCCTTTTTCTTTTGGGTGGATTCTTTTATGCAAGTGTTTCCTGCCCCCAATTAATCTGATATTCAAGGCACGTGTTTTGGCTAATTGTGCCCAAAATATTAGACCACTGGGCACATCATTAAGCAAACTTGAAAACGATTTGGGTCTTTGGAAGGAGCTCACCAGATGTGTTACCGCCTTCCAGCAGGGCCTAGCATTCTTGTCTCTGGCGGTACTAAGCTGGAGCCACAGGCACGCAGCAGACGCCATCTCACCAATAAATCCCATGGTGCAGTGAGACATCAAGGGCACCAATCATGTAATATTCAGTTCGACCTGTAGATGCCAATGTCTGAATAACACTCCCTCCCTTCTTTATCACCTTTGAAAAGCAAAGTGTAGAGGTGTAGAACTCCAGATGGAGATGATTATTGTTTCCTCACTGATACACTTAGGAAAAAGGGAGTGAGAAAAGGGGGAACTGTAACCACAAGACCATAATTGAGGCCACAAATAAGCTACCGCATGTCAACAGGAGTCAGATACTGACAACAGAATTTCTTTCAAATGGAAAAGCATTGCTATTTTAAAAGACTATGCTAATATTTCTTAAGGATTAGGAACTAGTTGAAATTTTAGGTTGAACAGAGGGAACTGTTTAGCAGAACCCTCATGAAATTGATTTAAGTTTTACGAGGAATTAAGTTACAGTTTTTGACTCTGGACCATTAAAACCAACTATTCAGCCAAAAATGTATTTGGGATTTAACATTTTCTTTTGGAAAAACATCTTAAAAGTGACGTACCCTAGTCACTTAAAGGCTGTGAAACTATTTTAACAATATGATGGGGCCCACTTTCAACCAAAGCAAAGTTAATAATAATATGGTCTAAGATCAAGACTAATAACACATGTGGTTTGGTATCTACTTATAGACACTCGGGGAGTTGTGTGGTCTTTCTTGATAGCCATGGGGGCTGATTTGGGGTTGGTGAAAGTAAGCTAATCTTCCATGGCCGACGCCAGGAACCAACTCACATGCCCTATTATACTTAGGCAAACAATATCCTATGCTATAATGTGGAAACCTAGAAGCATGGCGGTGCCAAAAAATCACCCTGAACAAACACAAGACTTCATTACTATTTGGAGCATGGGCTCTGCATTCTGGCTGTAAAGAAGATGGCCAACCTCGGAGTATCAGCCTAGTTCTTCCAACTGAGCGCCAGCTCCATAGTCCTTCTGGTCATTCTCCATCAGACCAGGCCTATCTGTGTCAAGGTTCACAGCCAGGAGGCTCACTCTCCTGTGGTAGGGCTCCCAGTCCAGGTTGCTGTCAACAGGCAGCCTCTCCCAGAGACAAGCCAGGGCCAAGGAGAGTGGAGCAGCCGGGCTGGGAGGCCCGCAGAGCTGGCCTTACATAGAGACAGATTCTTGCTGTGCAGATCTGAAAATTCAGGCTCACACAATGTTTTTCATATAAAGTCTACAGGGATGGGCAGTTTAAGGATTGCCTAAATACCACGTGGTATCCTTTAGATGAAGAACTTTTGCTGCAGGCAAAACAGATAGTTTTACAAATGATATGGCTTTCTGTCAGGAGGAAGGAGGCTACTGAAAATTCACTCCTCTACAAAAAGCTCTTATCCTTAGTAGCATGGTCCATGATTTCCACTGTTAGTAATTTCTTTCTTTACAGTGGAGTAGCAGACTTCAAGAAGATCCTGTTAAACAAGCAGCAGGTTAGCGTGGTGGCTACACTTGGATCAATCCTAGTGCTACGTGACCCAGGGCAGGCCAGCAGGGTGAGGCCTATATGGCTGTACCCAAGGCAACCAAAACTTAACCCCTGTCTTTCTACTAATGCGCTGAATGGGAGGAAGGGTCAAAGCTGTAACCTAAAGGAAGGCTGAATGGCCAATGGAAGTCACATCACCTTCCTAGATTTCTAGTGCACTACATTAAATGAATAAAACAACCCATTTTATCCTAAAAATCTCAATAAAATCATTTTTAGTATACATAGAATAAAATATAGCTAAAATAATTCTTTTTATAAGGAATCTTCTGTTAAAACAGTGATGCCAATCTCAATTGAGTCATCAGTAAAATGGCAATAATAAAAGTACCCATGTTATCAAGTTGTTCCGAGGGTTAAGACAGGAAGTTCACGTAGAATGCTTACGAGAGTACATCCCTTTAACATTGACTTGACACATTTTTATTAAATCCCTGCAATGTGCAAAGCTATGTTTTAGGTGTCATTATTATTATTATAAATTCCCCTGGGCAGGACAAATGTGTTATTGTCACTTGTTAATACTTGATATTTCTAGAATTATCTATTAGGTTCCCAAGAGAGTAAGTCACAGGACAGCTCAATTGTGAGAGAGGAGTTTCTGGAGCCAAGGGCTGTGAAGCTGAAGAAGGCCAAAGAGGGTGTGGGAATGGGCAGGGCGGTGCCAGGATCTATAGGCAGGCTCGAAGCAGGGCCTCTAGCTGGATGGAAAGACAGAGGGGGAGGGTGCAGAGTGGCCACTTAATAGCTGACAATGAGGACGGCCATTCTGGCCATGGGTGCAGCATGACCTAGAGAGGGACACGGGTATCCAGCTCCGGGAACATACAAGCATAGAGACCTCACTGGGAAAACCTCATGGTGCACTTTGTGACTAACCAGAAGGCCCAGTGCCAAGGGCTGTGAGGCTGGAGAAGGCAAATGAGGGTGTGGGAATGTGCAGGGTGGTGCTGGAAGTGGGGCTCCCTGGAGAGACAGGAATACCTTCCAGAAGGGCAAGATGCATGGAGCAGAGGCATTAGGCAGGAACCCCCGCCACCCCAGTTCTAGGTTTTTTCCTTGGCTCTGAACCTCCAGATGCCAAATGGCCCAGATTCCTGCACGTGTCTCTGTGCCTATCCCCTCTGCTCTCCTGCAGGACCTTCCAAACCTACCTCACTGGGCTGGATGTCTGAGAGGAAACTTTCTTTGTGCATGTGGACCTAGCACCTCCTAGAGGGGAGCAGAGGGTTAGCAAGGAGCCTGAAGGAAGGAAGAACTCAGCCTGAGAGACAGGCTCACCCAAGGCAATGGGTTACTATCTATAAAGTGCCCGCATGCGGGACAGCCCGTAGCAAGTCCTCTTAACATGATCACATATGCAGAGACCCTATTGCTTAATAAGGTCACATTTACCAATACAGGAGGTGAGAGCTTCAATATATCTTTTTGGGGACACAATCAAACCTACCTCACTCCCTAAATAAATGACTTGGTTGTTTCTCCTGATCAGAAAATTTCCCTTTAAGTGTTAACCTAGGAAGAAATGGCTTCTCTTATGTTTTACTAAAGAAGGTGGCATTTCTGCACAGCAGATGAACAGGTTTCTAGGGGAAAGCCACAAGACTGCAGGTGTATCTCAGAGATGTTGCAGGTGGAGTTCCAGACCACTGCAATAAAACAAGTCACACAGTGTTTCTGGTTTCCCAGTGCGTATTAGAGCAATGTTTCTACTGTCATCTATGAAGTGTGCAACAGCTTCATGTTCCAGAAAAAGTTGGTGTGGAAAGCACAGTATCTGAGAAGCACCATAAAATGAAGCGCAATAAAGTCAGGTATGCCTGGGTATCTCAGAGCAAGGGGAAGCACCAACCATTCACAGGGCAGGGTTTGCCTCTTCTATAGTGTATTTGGAAGGCGGCTGAGAAAGCACACTTGGATCATAAAAACAGAATGTGTTAAGAGGCCTTGGGGGTCTTTACCAGGAGCTCTGAGAGCGCTGGCCCATGGAGCTTGTTTCTGCTAAGAAATGGTGCGTCTGCACATGGGGGGCCGTGCCGGAGGACAGGCTGAATCAAAGGCCTTTTACAACTACATTATGTAAAAATAAGGTTCTATTATGACATTGTTTCTCTGTTAGTATCCGGAGTTTTTTTTGTTTTTTTTTTTAAGGAAAAAATATAAATAGTACAATGAAAATGAGATAAAAATAATAGAAATGAAGAATCGGATGAAGGGGAATTAAAATTCTATGATGAAGCTATATAATATACAAATGGAATGAAACTAGTTCAGAGCTCTATTTATAAGCTACTTAAGTTTCTTGTAGCTAAGGTCTGAATTACTCCGGTTGGAAGGGGTCAGGGCCACATGAAAAAGAAAAGAGTGACTAAATGTGGTCATCCTCTAACTAGCCTGGAAATGTGGCAACAGAAGATTAGGGCACTGGTCATGCAGGTAAACACTTCCACATTGGTTCCAGAAACACTCAGTGAAGATGCTTTACATGCTGTCCCCAGAGCCCTGCCAGGAGGCAACTTGCAAAAGAAGAGAAGAACAGGAGAAGGAGAGCCAGACCCGACATCTGAGAGTTGCTTTCTATAAAGGTGTGGCATCAGAGAGTGGTGGTCATCGTCCCTGTCCTCAAGAATCCTCAGCAGAGTTAACTGCCAACAAGAGGACGCTTCTATTTCACACACATGAGGACAAGCGAGCCATGGTGACAGGTTCTTTTTCTCCATTGATCAACTGTCACTGTCCTCTTTTTTTCTGATCATGAAGAGACCAGAAATCATGCTGGAAAGCACACAGGGTGGGGGCCACACGGGGTCCGCCTTCAGCAGCTGTGAGACCTTGCATACAGTCTGGGACCAGTTTTCTCCTCTGCAGACAGTGTCCTCTGGACTCTATCTAGTTCATGACAATCAGGAACATGGTGGGGAACACAGAAAGAGCATGTGCTTGGATATGGTTGAGACATAGTACACTGTAGCTACCTGCAACACTTGCTTATTAAACTAAAGACAGACAGTACAGAACAATTTGAAAGAGAAAATAAACTACCCACAATCCACAAGTCCAATTGAAATTGCTGTTCTTTTCATGCTTTTTTGGGTTCCAATTTCTAAGCAAATTGTGTGTATGTACTAGAAACATGTACTGATATAGTATCATATAAAAGTAAATATAATAGAGTGTCTGACTTTTCATTGATTGTTTGCCTGAGCATTTTCCAGTATCATTAAAAATTCTTCAAAGTAAAATTGCAAAGGCTTTATATGATTTCATCGTATCATTCACTATAAAGTCACTCATTCTACTTTCTCCAAATGTTAGAGATTTTCTTTTCCCCAATTCCTTTGTCCAACAAAGATAGGCAATCTGGTATAGAGGACAACTCTCATCTATGTTCAAACCCTGGCTCTGGCTAGCTGATTCAACATGGGCAGATTGGGGTAAGGAGAATTTCTACCTGTCTTAGGTTCCTGCCATAAAATCAGCATAAGTTCAGTGACTTAACAAAAATTTATTCTTTCACTGTTCAAGAGGCTAGAAGTCCAAAATCAAGTTATGAGCAGGGCCGTGCTCCTTTTGAAGGCCTCCAGGAGGACTCCCTCCTACCTCTTTCTGGCTCCCAGGGATTGCCAGCAATCCCTGGCTTGTGGTTACATAACTCAGTCATATGGTCCATGTCTCCAAATCTCTCTGTCCTTATAAGGAGACCAGTCATGGGATTTAGGCCCACCCTATTTCAGTATGACCTCATCTTCACATGATTACATCTGCAAAGACCCTATTTCTAAATAAGGTCTCATTCACAAATACAGTGGTTAGGATTTCAACATCCTTTTTTTGGGACACAATTTCAACCTGCCTTACTCCTGAGCAGAGATGTGAAGAATGACAGAGTTGACATAACTCTAAGGTACTTTGTTAACTGTAAAAGTGCTATTTGAAGTTATCACCACTTTTAAAGTTTTTAGGAAAAAAAAAAAAGGTACCAGTTTTAGAAAAGCAGGATTTCTAATGATCACTTCTCTTTGAGTTTAGGTGTTTGGCCATTGCGGCAGAATAGCAGTTTAAGCCTTGAAACCAAGAAGACAACACCCTATGGAAGATCGATGGCACCTCTGAAGTCCTTCATGCCTGAGGAGTGACCCTGTTGATCGGATGGACTTCTGGGTCACTGAGCAGGCAGCCCAGGCCGGGAGCACCTAGAGCAGGGCTTCTCAGATGAGCTCGAACATTTCCCTCTGACAATCCATCTCATGGATATGTGGATAAAGTTTAATAAAAATATGTTCCTAGGGAACTGATCACAGTCATGCCAAATAGCCATCAAGGTTCCTTCAGGCTCACTCTCAATTCTGCCCTTATCAGAACATGGGCTGAGAACCAGCCAATGGTAGCTACCAGCCCACGGACAGGACCGGTCCCTAGACCACACTTTGAGAAGTGCAGTTCGGCCATCGTCAGGGCCACTGCAGGCCCAGAGCCACTCTCCTCAAGGTCACTCCCACTACCAGGCCCAGAACAGGGGGGTTAAATAATTCCCAGCCCCCAGCCCCCCTCAGGGTGGCCTGGCTGGGGAAAACCAATACACCACCCACACCTGAGTCTCAGTGTTTTCTTTGAGTTTGTTTTCCCACTGACTTAGTTTCCTTTCAGTCTGGGTTTTAAAAACTGCTTTCTGAGCGAATGCAGGAGATCCCAGCAGCCCCAACACCAGAGCTCATATGGAATACATTTAGAGAGGGGAAAAAACTCGAAGGCAGTGGTTATACGATTTTGAACTGGCTTGGACATGGCGTGGTTGGAATTTCAGAGCTGGCTTTTGTTTGCATTCGTCATGAAACATTTGTTATATGAGCTGCTGCTACTGCTACTAAAGCAGCTGCTGCCGAGAGAGCCTCTCTGGGGCTGCCTTTTCTCCTGGACATTAACTGACTGACAGTGCTGGCCCCCAGCAACTGGGCTCTCCTGGCTTAGGGGCCGTGGCGACTATCCTCGAGTAAGAAAGCAAAGTGACACACGACAGCATGAGAGCTGGAGATGCGTGCTTCCACCAGGGTGCAACCTCCGCCGTGCCCTCTGCCTCTGAGCACAACAGTGTCTTGATCAAAACTATCATTCACATTCTCTCCCACCAAAGAGAACGCTAATAGGGCTCAAGATTATTTTAAAAACATCATAATTTGCAGCCTCATTCTAGCAATATCCTTCTGTAAAAACCCAACAGGGTGAAAACCCATCTTGGGGTCTTGTTTTGGTTGGGTTGTTTTGCCTTTGAAATGTCACCAGTGCTAACATCAGAAGATACGACGCTGAAGGCAGAGCTAGGGGTGTCCGACTCACATCACACCAGGCAGACATCACATGAAAGGAACACGTAGAGCAGAGCTTGTTAAGAGTCATAAACACAGAATGGACGAGAGTATCTCAAAGTTTGGGTAGTTAGCACATTCCCAGCTAAATGTAGTAGGTTGATTGCATGTCCTCTATTCCCCTCCTCTGGAATTTTAACACAACAGTAAAGGATGAAAACTTTGTAAAAGATTGGAAGACCTCGGGCCTCCTTGGTGGAGCAAGTGGTTGAGACACAACCTATGCAGCTATCTGTAGCCACTGCAGCACGATTTCGATCCCAGGCTGGGGAGATATCCACATGGCGCAGCAGACCTCTCCTAACTTGTCTGCTGCTCCCCTCAGCAGTGTATTTCAGTTAACCTACCTGTTCTGTTCCCCACCCTGCTTCTGGTGAATCCTCTCAACCCCCCCACACCTCTTGCCTGTACCCCAGTTCTTGTGTGCATAAATAAATAAATCTCAAAAAAAAAAAAGATTGAAGACCACAGAACTGGAGATGGTCAGTAGAAGACAGTCCTCATCAGTTTCTGGAAGATGAAGGCAGGAGGAGGGCACTTGATATGGCTGAGCACAGGCCTTGCTGGCAGAAGAGGTATACACACCAAGACAGCCAGCTCTCTCTGCCTGACCCCTGTGAGACAAGAGTGGTAACACCAGGCACCCGGGGGTGGGAGGGAAGTTGGACACGAGGCTGGCAGTCTAGGTATGAAACAGGGGCACCCCAAATTCCTTCCATAGCTGCATGCAGCCAGTATTTTGCAGCACTTCTCCCCCATTCTCCAGGAGCATTCTCCCCTTGCCTGGAATAGATAGCTGAGGCTTTCTCGAAGTTCTGAAGTAGGAAGGATCCAGACCGATGAGCTAACCCTAAGGACAGAAAGGAGAGGCCTTGGCTAAAATAAGAGTAACTATTTGAAAGGTACAGTGGATGTGAACCTGCAGTTCTTATTCTCTCACCAGGACCCTGAGGTACGCCCCACTATTCTACCCCACTTCACCTCCCACCCCCAAGCAGATGTTGGGAGTACGGACTGCAGGCTGTTCAAAAATATACAGGCTATCTTTTTCCAGTAAAGCTCTATTGCTTGGTCATCCTAAGTGGTGTCTCTTGGCTAGGAAGCCTCCTCCATGCACAGCATCTCCAATGAGTTCTTAGTGCCTCACTCTTAAATGTAGGTTCTGACAAAGAACACCAGAGAAGTCTTCAGGCTGAACAAGAGAGACCCCATCCAACCAAAGCAGCCAGAAGGACCTGGATCCAATAGAGATATGCAGAAAACAGATAAAAACATTCAAACATTTTTATGATTTTTCAGAGATGAAGATAATATTGCATACAAAAAACAAGAACAAGATATACAAAGGGCCTCCCTGGTGGTGCAGTGGGTTGAGTGCAGTGCTGTGAAGCTGTCCACAGACTCTGCAGTGCGGGTTCAATTCCCAGCCAGCCAGGGAGATTCCCACATGGTGCAGCAGACCTCTCCTGTCTCGCCCACTGCCCCCTCAGCAGTGTATTTCGCCAGTCTGCCTGTTCTGTTCCCCACTCTGTCTCTGGTGAATCCTCTCACCCTCCCACACCTCTGGCCTGTACCCCAGCTCTTGTACAAAATTAAATAAATCTTTTAAAAAAAAGAATATATGAAAAGAAAAAAAGAGAATTAAGGGCTTCCCTGGTGGTGTTAGGGGTTAAGTCTCAGCACTATCAAGCTATCGGCAGCCACTGCAGCATGAGCTCGATCCCCAGCCATGTAGCTGACCCACATGGCACAGCAGACCTCTCCTGTCTAGCCTGATGCTCTCCTCAGCAGTGTATTTTAGTAGATTTACCTGTTCTGCTCCCTACTCTCTTTGGTAAATCCTCTCACCCCCCCTGCACCTCTGGCCTGTACCCCAGTTCTTGTATGCATAAATGAATAAAATAAATCTTAAAAAAAAAGACATTTAAAAAAGAGTTCTTAGAAAAGAGAAAATTCAATAGAATGATTGGAATAAACTGGGGGACTCTTCCAGAGGAAAAAAGTTGAAGAGATGGAAATTGAGTGGAAATAGCAATAAAACATCTATAAATGATCAATTTAAGGGCTCAAATACGTGAACAACAGCATTCCAGAAAAGAAATAGAGAAAGTGATGGTGTTCAAATTAAATTCATGAAAGAAATAAAACAAGAAAAAGATCTCAGAGATGAAAGATATGAGTTTTAAACTTAAAACAAAACTGAATGCTTGGCACACTAAGGTACATTGCTGTTGACTTTTAGAAGAGTAATTAACGGAAGACTCTAGAAGAGAGAGAGGACAAGTGAAGAAAGGAGAGAGTAGAGAGAAAGAAAGAGGGAATGAGAATGAATGAAAAAACTCAGAGAAAAATACATGAGAAATGGCAAGTACGTCTATAGACATCCATAACCAGCCAAAGTGACAATCAAGTGAGAGAGGATACAGACACTCAGTGACTCAAAGAATTTACCACTTCCCATGCACGTGTCATCAGGAAACAACCTGGGAATATCTTGAAGTAAAATGAATTACTAAATCAAGAAATAGGATTCATAGGATTTAGGACACCAAGGACCCAACTCAGAAAGATAATATAGAGGAAGTCACAGAATAGGCATGCAGGGAGCTTCTGAGTCATCAGTCCAGACTGAAGCAGGTTAGAGCTCCGGGTACAAGGAGGGGAGGGATCTTGTATGTGGGGGATGGGGGCGTGGGGGAAGGGTAGGGGGAAGAAATAGAACAGATATGTTTATCCAAAAATAATACTGAAAAAAAATCAAAAGTAATATTGATACAAATACCTAATGGCACATAGGAAAATTTTCATAGGTTTTAAAAATTAAAAAAAAAAAAAAACCCGAGCAATAACTAATTCCAAGAAAAACAATAAGCTATTCAAGAAATGAAACAAAATAACAATATAGTACTAGGGTCCTCAGTGAACAAACAGACATAGTCATGGCAATATAAACAGGAAGTATGTATCTAAAATGTGGATCTAGGGCCTCCCCAGTGGTGCAGGCAGTTGAGCACAGCACTGTGAAGCAGTCCGCAGCCTCTGCAGTGCAGGTTCGATCCCAGTTGCCGGGGGGACCTCTGCCCAGGTGTGGCAGACCTCTCTTGTCTCGCCCGCTGCTCCGCTCAGCAGTGTATTTCATCAGTCTGCCTGTTCTGCTTCCCGCTCTGTCACTGGTGAATCCTCTCACCCTCCCGCACATCTGGCCTATACCCCGGTTCTTGTATGCATAAATAAATAAATCTTTATAAGAAAATGCTGTTAAAAAAAATAAAATGTGGCTATAACCATAGTAGGATGAGGGAGGTAGAGAGGAGGCAAAAGAGGTAAGGGAGAGGGAATAAGAGAATGAATGTTTCAAATAAAAAAACCAAGAAGAAGCAACTTGTGCATGTTGGTTACAAAATTATAAATAGTGTGATGATTATCAGAAGCAGCAGTCAACTGTGCAGGAAGTGTCCGCCTCTGTCAAATCAGACTTCATGGTAAGGGAGGGCTGGAATAGAATACCAATGCTTTTCATTACGTGTTTTTGATACAGATTGATTTTTAATTATATACACACATTACTTAAATCAATTATATTTAAAAATCAGGGGAGGTATAACTCTGGGAACACACTCTGAAAAGCAGCTCCAGAAAAATCTGGCTAGGACAAGGCAAAAGAAGTACCTAGAAGAACACAGTGAAGACACAAACGTGAGGTTTTCTAGTCAGAGTATCTGAAACTCCCACTCAACCAGCAAGACTTTCTCTGCTCACCAGTGGGAAGATGTGCTGGATTCCTCTATGGGTTTGGGGACCATGAAATGGGTGTCTTTAATTAGCCCACGAGGAACCACATGGAACAGTCATGTGCTATGTACAGGTATGTGGGTAGTTTTTTACTATTTTCTTTCCCAGTCAATACATTTGTAAGATGTGAAAAGCTGGGATATTATATGTTGTAAAAAGGTCTGAATTATTTAAAAAACAAATACAAGCTACAAGCCAGGAAATGATATTTTGATTTGAAAAAGATCTAGCTGGACAAAAATAAACGCTTTCATTGTAAAATGCTGAGTCACGTGGAATGGGTAAAGACTGTCCTTCAGCCCAGCTGGGGGCATTTTATAAGCAAAGAATGTCAGAGAGTGAGGCCCTGAGCCAGGGCACAGAGCCAGCTCTGAAATTCTCTGTGATGCTCTTTATTCCACCTCGCTTAGCACTGAATCTCTGAGGCACACAGGGACACCGGCAGTTCGGCCATGAAAGAACAAGATCACGGGATCTTTTATAAAGAGTCCCTGTTCCCCTGCTTTGGATTGCTCTTTAATCTGCTTTGCCCAAGCTTTGGAAGCGTTTCAGCTTTATGGAGGTATCAGGAAAGTCCGAAAACTGCAATGAGTGGTGACTCACCCCATCCCTTAGTAATACTCTCACCCAATGCAAAGCACATTACTGACAAGCTCCACTAAAAAGTTCTCAAAGTGGAAGTGACTGAGTTCTAATGTAGGAGAAATTCACCTCTAAACACAGCAGAACGCTGGTACCCCCACTGCACACCTAGACAGCAGCCAGCTCTGCCTTTGGGGAAATGAGTCATAACAGAGAAAACTTGGCCCCCCATGCTGAAGGGGCAGCCAGAGCATGAGGACCATCTGGGCTCCTAGGAGGGAGGCAGTGTCAGGGGCACAGCTGACCCACACCTGGGCAGGGGGGCATTGCATCAGGAGGGCAGTGCTGGTGTCTGGAGATGTGAGCTATGTCCACCATGGGGCGGTGAGAGGCATAAGGGGCAGACTGGAACACTGGATGCCCTGGGCTGAGAAGGTGACTGGGTCTTAGGTGGGGTGACTGGGGAGAAAGCAGGCAGCTGGGGAGCTGACAGTATTCCTGATGCACTGTTAGGCAGTGGGGGGCCCTTAGTGGTGGTCAAGGCTGGCAAGGGCAGAGAAACTGGGGAGGTGACTGTGGCTTACCCACTGGGTCTGAGATGGTTATGAGTGACTCAGTTCCAGGTTGTCCCACATGAGAGCTGAGACTGCTGATGCGGGGACTGAGCTAGGAAGAACTGGGGCGCATAGCTCCAAGGGCGGGCTCAGCTGGCAAAGACTATTTGTGCTTTTGGGCACATGTGTGCTCTCACACCGTGATACCTATACTCACCCTCCTGCCATGCCCACCTGGAGAACACCCATGCACCTTTCAGAGCCCGTCCTGGCAGCTCTGTAGGGACATGCCCTCCCACCCCAGGCCAGACACACTTCCCTTTACCTTTATGCCCTTCCCCAGAAATGGCAGACTGCACACTCTCAATCATTTGCTGAATGAGTTTCTTGAACTTTGCTGGTATTTTCAGAACATACCTACTAGTTTAGATATTAGTTTCCATCAAAGAGAAATATTTTTGGAAAGTTATTACCAGAACATCCATGTCTGTAAATCAAGTCCTATTTTCCTATTAATCTCAAATGACAAAATTAGAGTTGGAACAGGGATGATCCCATGATAAGAGCAAACTAATAAGTGAAAATACAGCACAAAGTAATAGAATTCAAGGTAATTATTAATTCTAAAAAATGAAAAATAATAGTTGAAATGGACACAGTAGATATATGTAAATATTACACGTTACATATAATTCATATATTAAATGTTATGATTTAAGCTTCCATAAAATCAGTTGAACACATTTAGAGGCTGAATAGAGCTACCAGTCAGTGGTTTCCCTTCAGGAAAATGTTCATTCAAATCCCTAAGGGTTTAGGAGTTGTTAGAAAGGTGTTCACGTTATATGTGCATTTTTAATGACTTACTCAACAGCTACAGTTCAAACAGCCATATGATTTCAGTTTTAATTTTCAGACACTATTTTAAAGGCACCGGCATTGCTTGTTCCCTACCACCAGAAAGGCATTAGGTTTAAGGAATCCATTTCAAACTTATTTTCTACCCTGCGGGCTGAAAACCCACCAGCTTAGTGATCTATGACAATTTCTGAACTCACAGTCCTTAGTGAAAAGACCATATACAGATCATCTATAGAGCTTTTTTAAAAGATTTATTTATTTATTTATTTATTTATTTATTTATTTATTTATTAGAAGAACTGGGGTGTAGGCCAGAGGTGCGGGGAGTGGGGGTGGGGTGAGGTGAGAGGATTCACCAGAGACAGAATGGGAAGCAGAACAGGCAAATCTACTGAAATATACTGCTGAAGAGAGCAGCGGGCAAGACAGGAGAGGTCTGCTGAGCCCAATATAGTTTTATTTTTAAGTTCTTACCTTCAATTGTAATACATGCCTTGGCTACCTACCACCCACTAGCCTCTGAGTTAGCAACTGAACATGAAGGTTTAGAAGGTCACAGGTTTATATGGTGGTTCTGAGGACAGAAGTTTAAATGTCGGCTGTTTTTAGGACAAGGTCATGGTGTTCGGCCTCATTGTATCTCTGCTTGCTTGTTTAAGACGTGAGACAAAGGATATTTGTCCTCTTTCACTCAGGATTCATGTAAGAATTAAATGAGACCAACTATATAAAAGTGCTTTGTAGACTGCAAATTGCTATGCCAATTATTACATTGAGATGTAATAATTGAGATGTAAAAATCTGATCCTGATGAGTCACTCTTAAGGTTGCTGCAAGCACAGGTTAGTTGTTTGAATTTGAATGGATATGCATATATGTCAACAGTGCTGGAATCTGAGCTTCAGCCCTGACTGGTGCTATGTCATGGCAAATTTTTGTGGCAAACAACTGATAATAGATGACCCAATGTTTTATGAATAACTAGTTATTTCAGCAACTTCACTGATTTCTGCGGATGGATAGTTTGAGTTCCTCCTGATCATCAGTTATATCTTTGTAAAGTTCCAAAACTGGTTTTATTACAACAAATGACTCTTGTTGCAGCACAAAAGCATTAGAAGGGGGACATAAAAATGTAAATGAAAGATAGTATCTGTTTAATGCAGACATTATGGAATGATGGATTATTTTTATAAAACTAGACTGGAGGGTGTGTGTGTGTGTGTGTATACACACATACACATACATATATGTGTGCTTTTTTTTTTTTAATTCACATAAACTTTTGGATTGCAAAACTTGGTCTATACCTCCCTCCTGTTCCCATGGACTCTCCTATAATGCAGTTTGCACTACTGTAATTAACTTTATTTGGAATTCTTTTGATAATCAGGATCACATTTTTTAGGTCCCCAAATGGGCATAATTGTACATCTGTGTTCAAGCGTTATGTAAACTCCTGTGTCAGAGGCAAACTCTGGGTAAGGAAACCACACGCCCTTCCTGGAGAAAATGGAGAGACACTGCCACCTGCTGGAAAACGTTTAATTTAGCAACTTGCTTTCTGAAGTAGCGTGCAAGCTGCATTTGGAAAACTAGTAAGTTATTCCTGAGATCTGAATCTCAGAGTCTTACCTAAAACTCCTTTAGACCTCTGGACACCCATTCTATGACTACTAAATAAATTATGCATAGTAGTCTGTAAAACTCAACATTCAGCATGAGTTAATGGTAACAGGCACCAGCTACATTTGAAGTTCAAATCTCAACTCCCTGATACTTCTGCTAAGAATTCAGGCATAAAAACAGATAAAAATCTCAGTGACTTGATGATGTGTGGTTTTCAGTTCCTGACTGTGCCATTGTAATAATAGTTCCAGTAAACTTATCCCCTACGATCCTTCAGGAAGAGGGTCTTGGCCAGAATATCTTTGTTCTCTTTCCCCTAAAGGCACATGATTTCACAGTCACAGGTCAGGTGGACTAAATCAAGGTTCATCACACTCTTCTTTCCTTTGCTCTCTCTTTGCCCTAGAAATGACTAACAGAGCCTGAAGTCCTACTTTCTTACAGAAACAAGCCCTGTCTCTCTCCTATGATGCAGCTGGCAAGCAAATAGTTAATTATTGAACACATCATATATTAAAGTGTGGGCTAAGGGCTTCAATAAGGTATGTCTCACAGTAAACCCATGAAGTAGACAGAATTGTTCATGTCCTGCATCTCCACAAGAATGCATGTGGCTTAGAGAAGGATGGACATCATGGCCAGAGAGTTTGAGTTAGGATCTCCATCCTGATCACTGCAATCTAGTCAGTGAGAGGGAAGAATGGTTTCTGAACCAACTACCCTCCAGTGAGGAATTTGTCCTGTCCTATGTGTAGCAGGGGCTGCCATAACGGAAGGTGGAAATTATTACAGCAATGGGAACTGCTTAACAGCTTTTGTTTTGAGGAAGATAAAACACCCAATAATTGTGCTAACCAATCAAAGGTAGAATCAGGAGCCCTCAAACTTCTACTTGACACTTTAGTATCATCATAATAAAGACCTTAGAGATCAGTCTCCTCAAGAGCCATTGGTCCTGGCTCCTCTGAGCAGAAAGATGACTAGAAATCGCTTGTAACTCCCAATTCAATTTAAGAATAATTGTTCTTTGTAATAAGCAGGCCACACTTTAATCATTTAGTATTTGTTTTAAATCATTCTGACATTAAAACTTAAATTTTTCTTGTAGCACAAACTAAACTTTCTGCTCAACATATTTGCTATTATTTTTAATGTAAATGTTTTTATATTTGAAAATTGCAATGCAAGTAAATACAGAGTACACTAATATATTCCCAATGAAAGGTCTAATTATCATTTGTGCCTAGTAAATAAATATTTCAATTTGTACTCCATCATCATTGCTTAGAAAAATATTTAAGTAAAAATAGTTCTTTTTCAAAACAAGACAGCCAATTTATGAATGAACTTAAATCCTCACAGTTGGTATGTGAGTCATTTGTTTGGAATTAACTTTTCCTCTGTAATAGTTGGTGGCCAGATTCTCAAGGCAGGCCAAAAAAGTCTAGTAAATTCTCTATTGTGGCCCCGATGTTTACATTTGTTATGGAAACAAGTTGAAAATGAATACTAATGTAATGCTAGTAATGGAAAGTATTCAAACTACAGAGGAAAAGGATTGGACAAGAGCTTACAAGCGCCCAGGAAGGAGAAGACCCTGGGTTAATATTAGGTCACGTAGTTCCACGTACACGGATGCTAGGTGGCGCTAGTCAACTGGAACTGCTCAGTTTTTTGCCCAGCGTTTTTGAGGGATTTTCATTTAAGAACAGTTCCTATCCCAGATATTCTCTGTAGTTAATCAATTTCTTTATTTATTTTGGCTTTCAATGCCACAGTGATTTTAGCTCACAAGGAAATTCTGACTGTAAAATTTCTTGATAGCTAAGGAGGAAAGGTATTACTGACACATTAACTCTCAGGGCATAGAAAAGTGCTCTCAACCCCTTCCACAGGTCACTGGGTGACTATGGAACAGTCTCGCAACTTCTCTATGCTGGCTTCATTTTATCATTAAAAAAAAAAAAAGAATGAGCAACCTTTGCTTAAAGGTTCTGGAGATTATTCAGTACTTACTATCCTGTTGCCCCTCTCATATGTCTCTTCATTTACAGGTGGAAAGATTATGAGTGAAGGCAAAAGGGCTAACAGTAACTCAATTTTCAGAAATATGTTCTACTTTAATTATGTGCTTACAGATCATGGCACACAGGCTTCAGTTACTGAGAAGCCATGTATGAAACGGAAAAAACAGTTGGAAAGTCAAATGATTTACCCTGACCACAGCGATGTGGGTTAAATTTTTTGCTTGTGGTTTATTTGTATTTAAGGAGAACAAAGAAAAAAAATGTCATCAGGCCCCTGCCCTGATGGTGACCTTCGGTGTGTCAGGCTGTGGCATCCTGAGTGGTGTCGGTTCCTGACCCCAGATGGATGTGTGTGGCATGGCCTCACCACAATGCCTCCCAAATGCTGGACCAGAGCACGTTCATCGTATTTGACAACTATGTGTCTCCAGGACTCAGTTATCCTTATCTGTGTGTCAAGTACGCACATGCACACACAAGTACGTACACACAAATGCACACACACATACATACACACAATACAACAAGATAAAGCCAAAGGGAGCAATAACAATGAATAATATAAACTTTCCTCAATGGAATCTAATAGGGGGTAAAATCCCTCTTGCACAAAGACCCAAGTTAATTTTGTTTCAGAGAGTTAAAATCTGGTCACAGTAGGGCTCCTAAAATTCTTTCACTCCATTTCTGAATCAGAGAGCGCTGCAAACTAATGTTACCTTAATAAAAAAAATTCTTTAAATTACCTATTGCTGGAAGGACAAAGGAAGGCTTAGTCTCAAAACCCAAGTATTTAGTGTGTATTGTGCTTCTAGCTATTCAAACCACACTTCCTCTTGAAGAGTCAGATCTGCATGACCTTGAGGTTCTCGATCACATTCCTGCATGTGGAAATGTTGGAAATTATCTCTGAGTGAGCCAACTGGGAGACTAAGGTCTCCTCCACCAGCCACCTTGTTACAGCAATTTACTGGATGGGGGGCGGGGAGCAGGGAGGGTCGCCTGATGGAACAGGATGAGTTTACCTGGGCACTGGTACCTGCTCATGACGCAGGTGTGGTTCGAGGTCTCTGCTGGTTGTGGAATGTGAGATAGCAGACTGCATTTGCGGGGGGGCGAGGGGGGACTTTCAGCTGTTCCTATTCCTACAAGGCAGAATATCTCTCTTCTCAGGACAACAAAGCCTGACAATAAACAGATTAGTGAATAAGTATGCAAGGCTTGTGGTGGCAGGAGATTAGGGAGAACAGGGGAAAAACAAACAGTGTTGTTTGTCTTTCAGGATAAAATAATAATGAGAAAAGTAAATGATGGGTTTCTGAAAGTAATTATATTTACAGTGATACTATGGGCAAGCCCGGTAATTGCTTTGCAGCATTCTATTTCTTGCTTCTATTTGGAAACCACTCCATTTGCTAGAAGAAAATCATAATTGTATCTTCAATTGGCTTCTCTCCCTAGTCTATTGTCAGGATTTTGTATGCCAGAGTGCTTTTGTTCAATGGAAGTAGGGCCAGAGACGCATCCTCAATGACAGATCTCCTTCAAAGGTTCTGACATGCACATACCAAGCACTGGGTCACCCTAGCTACCTGCTCAGGACAAGGCCCATGGAAATGTGGCCATTTTTGCTTTCCAAAGGGAGAAAAGGAACCACCAAGCTGTAAAACATGGCGAGTCCATGGTTAGACCTGAAACTCAAGGTCTGGCTTCTGCATCTCATGGCTCTACCCTTCCTTTGCTAGCCAGGAATGCCCCATGATTAAGAGAGGAAGTGATTCCACACCTTTATTTCCAGATCCCTTTTTAAGGTAAGTCACCCACAAAAGAGACCTCTAGAGGGGATGAGTTGCTTACAAAGTTACCTGGGTCTTTGTATATGCTGAGCACACCCTTGAAGTAATGAGGTAAAAATCTTTCCAGTAAAAGCAGCACATCTTCCAGCTCTTCAAGAATCCCCACAAGCAGGAAGTTTTCATTCACGTTCAGTTTTGCCCTCTCAAGCGCCCATTCAGCAGGCTCCCTTTATGGATAGAAAAATGATTTTTAAGTCAAAGACTCATTTTGAAATGTAGCATGACATGCTGAAAGTCTCTTCTATCCACCTCCCTTACCCCCTTATTTGCATAAATCTAAATCCTCCTTCCCTTGAGGGGCAGCCCTAAGGTCCCTGGTCCAGCAGGCTGGCCCCTGACAGAGCACCCGCTGACCTAACCTCTCTCCTCCTCATCTGTGTGTGGTGCTAGCCTTTGTGACCTTCGTGAGCCCTGCCTGAGCATTTGTTGAGAGAATAATACAGGTACAGATAGCAAGGGCCTCATAAACACGGTTCAAGGAGATTTGATGGCTTTTGAATAGGAGGAACCAATAAAGTTAGACATTTTGAGATGTGAACACTTCCTGACATAGCATTTCTGTAGAAATAGGTGTCATGTCTGCTCATCACTGCACACTTTTGCAGAGTACAAAGACAATTTTTTTTTTTTAAATTACAGAAGGAAAACAGCCTAATCTCATTGACGGTGGATCTTTGAGTCAATAACATCTGTATTAGTGGGAAAAGCCCCAAATGGGAAAAGCCTTCAATAGGAGCTGGGCTCTGGGCTGGGGGTGGCATTTAGCATTTGGGGGAGTTAGGAAAGTTAGGATTCTCTTTTGAGAATAAATAATAAACCTTCTACATCTCAAATACTTGTTGCCAAAGTGAGGTACAATCTCATTTCTTGCAATAAATATCTTTAATGAGAAAGACAGTGAGTCATCTGGGGCCCAATATTTTCAGTATGTGAAGCACTGACCTTGAATCAGGAGGCATTTATTATGGGGGTGACAGTGGACAGTGGACAGGGTAGGGGTGGGGTCCTGAACTCTGGATAGTTTATGATGAAGCTGAAAACAGAAAATTTTAGTCCCAGAGTTCTGAACGTAAGCAAACTAGCATGATGGTAAAGTCCACAAAACAGCAGTGACAATGCCCACAATCACTAAGTAACAATCCTAGTGTAGTCAAAAAGTACAATGAATGAGCTGCATTTAGAAACAGCTGTCTCTGCTTGTTTTTGACCCTGTCTGTTTCCTTTGGAGAAAACTGTCACTTTTGGTAAGAGGGTTTATTTCCCACCAAGCAAAGACAATATTCATTGTTGCTGCTATTCCTTCTTGAGACTCTTTATTTGTCCAGTACAGTTAATTTAATGGTAGCTAGACCTGAGTCAGCTGAGTGGTGGGTACACAAGCCTGAATGCTATGTATGACATAGAAAAAAGGGCTGGTGGGCATTGAAATTACACAGATTTAGGGGGGTGGTCCCAAGAGCTCTGCCAGACTTTGATTTGTTAATTATATTATTTATAGGCCATGTGCAATCTTTAAAGAGTATCAGTTAGTAATAGCTAAATTCTAGAAGGGTGACAGACTTGTGAACCAGAAGACTCCCAAGCCATGCCAGTTGTGTTTTCTGCCATTGTTCTACTCCCATATTAAATGCCATGAGCATTTAGTTTTTACCTGCATCTGGGATGCTGTCCACAAAAATATGGAATGATGTAAAATAATCTGGGGTTGGAGCACTCGGGATAGTTTTCAAGAATACACTCATTGATATCCTAGGAGAGAAAACACAGGAGTAAAATGTTTTGTAGTTTCTGCAGTGGTTTCTCAAATGATATGCAGTATAACTAAAATTGATCCTTAATTATGTGGCTAGGCCTTGAAGAGATGTAGAGAATTCATAGATGTCATGAGAAAACTTTCTTTTGACCTCACACCATTCTTCTCAATCACCAGGGGTACACATGGTCTTAACAGAAGTTCTGCTCACTGTGATTTACTGTTACCCCAGCAATTACCAGTCAAATGAGAGGTATATCAGTTGGCACTTAACAAATATTTTAAAAATAAATTTAGTATGAAGTAATTCTTAATTCAGTCCAATTGAAGCAGAGATTCCTGTATGGTCAACCTTACAGAAATGTGTTTCTGACTCTGTTCAAAAGTCATTATTAGGTACCCACAATAGTTACAGAGAGGGTCTACAGATTTTGGAAGGACTGTAAAGTCCCTTTTATGATATTAATGTAGACAGTTACAAGATGTTTGTATATAGACTATTGTCTCATTTTCAAAGGCAACAGATATTTGTATATAGACTATTGTCTCACTTTCAAAGGCAACAGAGTTTCTCTCTCTCTTTTTAAAATTTTTGTTGTAGAAGTAACATTGCATTATAACACTATGTAAGTGTCAGGGTGCATCATAACAAATCAGTATCAGTATATACATCATTAATTTCTCCATCAAGATCGATTCTCTTCTGTGAGGTTGGCTATGATCTCTCTGTTAGCATTACAGAGACTTACAGTGGTTTCATGAACATGAACAGAGGGCAAAAATACCAACTCAAATCAAGGAAAATTGTCTTGTATACCCAGAAAAGATGTCCAGGTTTGTAGGTATTTTTCTAAAGAGAAAATAATCCAACTCAAAAACAAAGTAAGTAGCTATGAGATGTTTTTTTCAGAGATAATAGAGGACAGGTAGGTTAAAAGTGACTATAACTTAATGAGTAGACCAAGATGTGGTACATATACACTGTGGATTACTACTCAGCAATCAAAAATGATGAACTCTTGCCATTTGCAGCAACATATATGGAGTTGGAAGGAACAATGTTAAGCAAAGTAAGTCAGAAGGAGAAAGACAAATACTAGATCGTGTCACTTATATGTGGGATATAGAGAAACCCAAAAAAGGGTCAGACAAAGCCAAACTCAAAAACTATCCCTTAAAATCTTGACTATAGACTGAGACATTCAAAAGGGGAGGGTAAGGGAAGGGACCAGCACACAGTGGAGAGGCAGCACAATGGACTACAGTAGCGGACCATGGGCGCTTTGACAGTTGGATTGCTACGGTAACATCACCAGAAGGGGGGGGGGCATCCTATATTTTTAAATTACAAACAACAATGTAAACCAACGTTATCTCAATAAAAACAAAGTGACTATAACTTGTAACATGGCCATGTGGTTGCTGGAATTTATAAATCAGTTGATGCCCCTGTATCTGATGTGATTGGTTAAGCGGTTAATTACTTACAAAAATTTTTAGTTCAAACTAGAAATGATAAATACACAAACTTTTAAAAAATAATCCTTTCTTTTCCTCCTCATACTTCTTTGGTTTATATACCGATTAGATTAAATCACAGAATTACAATAACAAAGTCAACTAGAATAAACAGATCACAGCAACAAACACACTCTAGCTAAGCCCTTGCGTATACTGTGGGAAGCAGAGTCACACAGTTCCCCAGGGGAACATACCAGAAGTGAATGGAGTGGAGTACATCAGTCCCTCTAAACATGCATCAAGGGCAGGGTAGTTAAGAGCACTTCATGGAACAGAAAGCCCGTTAAAATGCATGATGTTAGCCCCAAAATATTGTTCTAAGATAACTGGACACAGAGAGGCGTATGTATAAAGATGCCATCGCTACAAGATTGATTGTAACATAATATAACAAACTTAAATGTTAACGATGGTGGACTAATTCACATAAATTGGGGTACGTTCCTGCCTGGGAAGCTTTACAGGTACTGTCCTGAAAAGTGTCTGAGAAATTTTCAAATGAATAAAGTCTAGGATAATATGACGAATAGGACAATATATAGTCATATGTTTACATAAACAAATATATCTGCAATGTAAACACCAAACTGTTAAAAGCACTTATGATGGCAGAAGGGAATGCACTGAACTGCCATTACATTCATTTTTGAAGTGTGACATTTGTTATAATATATATAGCTTACTCTCATCATCAGAAAACTGTAAGGAGATTTACATGTTATAAAACAGAACAGAGCTTTTGTGGGGGGGCTGGTGGGTCCCTTTCTCTCTCACACTGGGCTGTCTTCTGGGGGAGGGGGCCAGGAGCTGGGGGAACAGCAGAGCACAGGGACCCCGGCCTGGGCAGCTGAGGTCAGGGGCAGAGGGTACTGAAGTTGAAGTTTCACTCCAAAAGACAGAGCCAACTAAAGAGAGTTCAGGGAATATCCAGAGATCTGTCCCTTCCACTCAGTCCTCCAGAGATTATACTAACAGGAGGGGCAACAGAGCCCACTTATGCCTCCCGCCAGAGACTCTATGGCAACTCAGTTGCCTTTTATTAAGAACATGGATAATTACTTGTTAAGGTTTTAAGTCCATTAGAGCAAAAACTGTTTACTGTGTTGCCAGTGGCTAGCACCCTGCCTGGAAAAAGCAGGGAGCATACATATTTAATGCAAGAATGAAAACATGGCAGAAGGAAAAGATCAAGATACACTGGCATGATTCTATCCCCAGGATCCCGATCTGGAACTCAGAGAACATCAGCAGGTACAGTGGGGACTGGGGAGGAAGGAGGAGGTACAGACACCTGCCAAGGTCATTTCCTTATTGGAGCCCAGAAATCACCTCACAAGTTCAATTTACAGGAAGATATAAATCCCTAGTTTGAGAAGTGTCGTGAACAATTCTTTTCTTAGACATCCCCAAGGGAGTTTAAAGAGGTCCGTTTGAGCCCATTAGGTTAATGAATGGTACTGGTTACAACGCGTCCCAAGGAGATGCTGCCGGAGGATTTTAAAAAAAGCTGACTCAGGGTAAGATCAAGCAGAAGCAAAGAAGGAGCTGTGAAGACCCACACATCCCGCTGCATCAGCTTTGCCACAGTGGACAGTGCTAGTGTTCCCAGCAGCTCAAGGTCAAGGACCCTTCAGAAACTGCTCTGGCCACTGATGCAGTCTGTCCTTACTGGACACAAGACCTTCAGCCAGTGACCTTGCAGCATCCTGGCAAACTGAATGGGACAGACAGACACTACTGCTCTTAGTGTCCATGCTGATGGGTGTCCAGAAACCCCCAGGGACCATTCAGTTTCCCTTGTGTTCATGATTTTAATCTTTGTGCTGTTTTATAGTTACCTTTTATGCTAAAGATCTGTTAGTAGACTTGTATTTTTCAATGACTATGTATTTTACTTCCCATTTAGTACTTCCAAGATGAGATTGCTTTAAATCAAATCTTTACTACTTTAAGCTTTTCTCTAAAGTTGTCATCATGTGATGACTTAGCCAAATCCACTTACTTGATAGCCCTCAATCTAGAATTTGTTCCTTTGATTCCTGGATCTTGGCAGATACCACAGGACCCAGCAACCCTCTCTCCTGCCCAAATCCAGTCCTCTTTTGAGGTTGGGTCTAAACAGAAGACCCCACTCTGCTGCTATTGTCACATCTCTAGGGAAACAAGACCTTCTCCAGAAGCAAGCATTCCAAATAAGTATGGAATTCCCTTTCATTGCAAAACTACCAAACAATTAGACCACTTGTAGAAATTTACTCCAAAATTCATAGCTTTATTATAATATAAAATATATAATTGCAAAAGTATTATAGTATATGTAAAATAATATGTAACCTAAGTAAAATTATATTTAATACTCTATTAAATAAAATTCTTTTTTTAACAGTCTTTGCTTATATCCTCTAGGTTTTCTTTGTGGGACCATTCTTCCAATTTGACCTTATTGCCAAATCATCTTTTATTGATTTGCTCCTGTAACATTTTCCAAGAATGAGTGGTGAGAAATAATACCTTCAAAGCACTGAGGGGCCCACTGGCCTTAAGGGAGCCATTCCTGCCTGATACCTCTCTCACCATCACTCTCCACCTTTACCCAATTGTCTGGCCCTGCAACTTGACCCCCAAATCACTTGCTAATCCAAATTCTCCTACCCATTCCACACCACAATCCCTTTTCTGACCCTCGCCATCTAGTGCTTCTTCCTTCTATCTCTTCTCCCTAAAAACCTTCCCTTATAGTTCCCTTTACCCCCCCTCCCCCACCAAATTGGCTGAAATACAAACCCATGCAGCTCACCCACCCTGTCTAAAATTTTTGAAGGGTTGTTACCGACAACATGGTAGAAATAACAAGATATTTAAAAATGCTAATTCCTTGGACCTACTCCTAGAGGTTTGTCTGGGCCGAGGCTAGGAATCTGCATTTTATGGTAAACTAGAGATTTTGAGATGGCCATTTTCAGGAGTGGGTTATTGGGAAATGTCATACCTCTGCTCACCTGTCTTCCTTCCCTGAATTTCCATTATAACTACAACTCCATTTTTTAAAAAAGTTATAGTTAAATAATAAACTATATGGGGCCTCCCCGGTGGCACAGATGTAGAGCGCTGGGTTGCAAAGCTGCCCGCAGCCTCTGCAGCGCCGGTTCGATCCCCGGCTGCTCCCCGGCCACCGAAGGAGGATCCCACATGGCGTGCAGACCTCTCCTGCCACCCACTGCTCCCCTCAGCAGTGTACTTCGGTCCTTCTGCCTGCTCTGCTCCCCGCTCTGGCTCTGGTGAATTCTCTCACCCTCCTGTGCTTCTGACGGTACCCAGTGCTTGTATAAATCAATCAATCAATCAATCAATAAATCTTAAAATAATAATAATAATAATCTATATGAATATAAAACAAAAATTCTAACAATGGCTGGGTTTGAGATAGAGCTATGGATTTCCCCCCCTTTTCCTTTTCTAGTGTCAAACTAATTTAATGTATATGTGCCACTTGAAAAAAAATTTTTAAGTTTTTGTCAAAGTAGTACATGCACATGGAAAAATAAGTGTTATAAAAGGAATTACAACAAAGAGCAACAATCTCTTATTCTACCTCATCTATCTCTTAGTTGTGTTCCCCAGAGATAATAATACCCTATAACTGGATTTCATGTCTAACTACAGCTTGGTTTATTTCTTGTTTTGCTGGAGTACCTCCTCAAGTGACTTTTTACTCTGCTGTTCTCTAGCTTACAATGTTACTGATAAAGGAGGAATTTGTTGCCAATAACATTCTCGATAGTTGTAGATGCTAGTACGTGTGTGTGTATTAATATGAGTGCAGATAGTGTGTGTACTTTAACATTTTTCTTGTTATCCTACTTAATTCTGAAATTTCACCACGAACCTAGCATTGAGCTGAACACTTAGTAGGTGCTTTTATCTGGAGTTCCATGTCTTTCAGGCATGAGATATTTTGTACTATATGTGTGTTTATCCTCTGTTTTCTTTGTTCCTCAATTCTAAATTTCTTTGTAGTTGGATTTTGGATATTGATTGACCTTTTGCATTTCCCTTAATCTTTTCTGACTCCTTGCCTTTTTGCTCTTTTTAAAGGAAATTTCCTTTACTTTCTCTTCCATGTCCTTCTACTGAATTTTTTATTATAACAATCACATTTTAGTGTCTAAGAATTCTTTTCTGATACACACAGATATCTTTCCTATAGCATCCTTTTCTTTTTATGGATGTAATATTTCCTCAAATCTCTCCAAGGAAACAAATAGTGTTTTCTTAAATCTTTCTTCTTTTTCTGAAATGTGTTTCCCTTAGGATTCTCATTTCTGCTTGCTTATCATAGTCTCTCTATTTCAAGGCTCCCCACCTCCCCAATACCTTTAAGTCTTTGCCTGTCATTTAATATTTAACACGCCAATAAAACTGATGGAGATCAAGGTTGACGATGGTAGATTTATCAACAAGTAAACGGTTTCATGATTTTGCTGGGAATTACATAATTGTCAGATTGGGAGATATCTTCTCTGGGGTCATTCACATATTTTTGTAAATAACCAGTTTTTTCCCTTGAACAGAGCCACTGGGCTTTCCCAGGTGGGGATGGGTACAGAGCTAGTCTGAAATCCTAGTCAATTTTCTTTTTGTCAGCCTCTTGCCTTATACTTGTGCTCTATTGTGTCTGGCTTTTCTGCACAAGCCAATTAGTGCTCTGGCAGATTGGATTCTTATTCAGCTGTGTTTTCTCCTCCAATGGCAGCCACCAGGCTGTGGCTTCCTTTGGCTCCACATTGTCAGTCACCACATTCTTTTTCACCCAGGTACTTTTTCAAATGTTTCGTCCATTGATTTTCCTCATTGCAGTATGACAGACCTTTTAAAATTCCCTTATCATCTTAATGGGATCCTGGGAGAGAATTAAATGTTGTGGTCCACTTGCTTCTTGGATTGAAAACCACGAGCAAGGTCTAATTTTCCCAATCCCCCCAAGTACACACATCACCACTACTGTATAGATGAAGAAACTAAAATAAAATTGAAGCAAGAGGAAACTCACTAGCAAATATCTAAGAACTCAGAAATATGATTTTAAATCCCTATTACTTTAAGATATTATGTTTTGATTCAAATGTTAATACAACATTTTTATATGTTAAAACATCTATAAATATTAAACATGCTTTACTTTTGCTATATAAATTCTGCCTTTATGGGAGATTTCTCTTTTTTCCCCTCAAGCCTATGGCAAATTGACAGAAAAATCTCACTAAGTAAGTCAACTCATCAACTGCACAGCAAGGCACCTTAACCAGCAGGAACTTTATCACAGCAATAGCTTGTTATCTCTTAGAGAATTCAGAAAACGAATTTAAACAGAAGTTTGCAAGTAAAGGCAACATGGGAAGACACAGGCTCAAAAAATGACTCTTAGCTCTCACTGCACCTTTAAAAAGAAAAGTACATGTAAGAATATAACAGAGCATGAGAGAATGCCTGGCCTTCTGGCCGCCTCTGCTCTTCAGGGCTGGGGTCAGATTGGCATCTCTTTCTGACAGCCAAGAGAAACCTTCCATTTGAAATATGGATCACTCTTTGCAATGTTTAAGAGAACACCAGTTGAATGCATGATGTTAACCATCACTCTATGGTAGAACTCTAGGAAGAAGAAATTACTTATTCATTCTCTTCGCAGGAACTTGAAGCGCCTACCAATCATTCAGAGAACTCTGCAGGATAATATTCAAAGGGGCTACTTCAGATAAGCCATGTCCAGACAGACGATGTGGACTCTAGTTATGGAATGTGGGAAAGGTGCA
The DNA here is from genome assembly GCF_014898055.3 of Talpa occidentalis. Taxonomy (NCBI): domain Eukaryota; kingdom Metazoa; phylum Chordata; class Mammalia; order Eulipotyphla; family Talpidae; genus Talpa; species Talpa occidentalis. The sequence continues at coordinate 140,892,244 of NW_023602073.1, read as the reverse complement.
GGGTCAGGGCGTTATTTATGATAGAGGATCAGTGCCAGAGAGGCTCCTTGTGAATCCATAGCCCGTGGGGCCCTCACCATTTGTTTCAGCTGTTCAGGTGGATCTCACAGATCACAGAGGGAATCCTAGAGGAGGTCCCTATAGGTCTGTGGCAATGGTGGTTTCAGCCAGGGAGCTGAGCCGGGCACACGTGACAAGACTGTAGCCATCCTCAGGTGTGCCCTCTTCCCTCTTCCACTATGCACCTTCCTTGGTGTGCCTGTGTCCCTGGAAAGTGCACTGCTGTTTTCCCCTGTCCCCTGGAGGGCCTTTAACCTCCCCACAGGCACCCAGAGTTCTCTACCACTGGAGCCCTCACCTGCCTCCATCCCATCAAAAATGGCTCTCGAGTTGGTGTCTAGTGGGGATGATCTCAAGAGTGAATGCACACAGAGGTTCAAATAGGTCATCAAGCTTAATGTGCTTCCCTGAAATATTTTCATTTTAATGGGGGACAATTGTTTAGCCCAAAGATATAAGATTTTAATGGTGAGGGAAAGAAAAGAACAGAGGAAAGAAGAGTAGATAGAGAGGAGAGGTGGGAACTAACATTTCTTGACCATTTATTGCTTCACTTAACTAAAGGTTTGGGAATGAATGAGAGATAGACTGGAGAATGTCTTTATTAAATGAACAAATTTAAGGGACCACTGTCAATATGGTGAGAGGTGAGAGAGTTGGTGAAAGCATCTGGGGCCTGTGAATGCTGAGGATGTACACACCACATTATGTAGGTTGCATGTACTTTGGTAAGTAGGAGCACTGGAAGCCACCTTGACCTTTCTATCAGATCTGTCACCTGATGTGTTAGGTTATGAACTTGATGTGAATGATATGTCTTGTCACAAGAGTGAGCTGTGAATATTGTCTTCTCTTGAATTTTGGGCCATTTATTGGGGTCCCACTGGCACTTCATCTTCTCACTTTTTCAACTTACCCACTTTATGTTCTGTCTGTTGGACTGATCGTGTTTCAGTGTGGATATTGGGGTCCTGCATCCCATCCCCTCACATTGCTGCTCCCCTTGGCCTATATCAGCAGATATTCTGACTGTGATATCTAGAAGTCTGAGCTCACTACCGGGTCATGATGACCTATGACATGATTAAAGAGCATCTTGCAGAAAAAACAAAATACAAGAAAATGTTTCTCCTAGAGTTCAGTCTTTGAGAGTTCTATACTTCCTGCCCCCCCTTTACTTTTAAGGAAAGAGGTGACTACCAAATCCATGCTACCAGGGGAAGGATAGGTTTGTAATGTGTACAATGCTAGAGAACATTTATGTTCTAAATGTCAAAAAAAACCCTTTTAAAACACATGCCACTTTTATTAAAAAGAAATTTGATTTATTGCAATTATGGTCTACAGTGTTTCTGTCAAGCATTTCCAGCAAAGCATATCAATTCCTCGGTTATTTTAGTTTTCATTATCCATTGCGAATGAATAGAGGCCCTTTGAGCCTATAAAAAGCTGGGGCATCAACGTGGCCTTCAGGAAGGCACATTGCACACAGGTGGTAGGCTGGGCAGGCTTCCCGAATTCAGCTCTCCCAACCTTCTCAAAGCCACACCTGCTAGTGCAGTGCTGTTCCAAGGCTTCAGGGTAGGAAGGGCTGCCAAATATGCAGAATTTTGCCAGATTGTGTGGTTATTTTATTAGGTGGATAAATGTCTACAGATTCTAGTGTAAAAACACTGAGCCCAACCCAGTTTTGCACAAACATTTTCTAAAGTAAAAGTGGAATACATTATCAGTTACAAGTTTTCGTAATTATAGTTTTTTTGGCTAACAATCATTTTCCTTCCGTATGCACATAACGTCTGGAACATTTGTACAAAGAATTTCTTTAAGCAGAGGTTAGCACCAGTGGGTGTGACTTAAGAAACCACTTGGTATCCTAATGTGATATTTTAAGAGAGTTCACCTTGACATAAGTTTTATAGAGTCATAAATTATGAGGAGTAACTTTGTGACCAGTGGAAGGAATACTAAGGCAAAAGAAGCAGAGGAAGAAGGCCGTCACTTAATGCTATTGATTAGAACAGAAACACAGGAAAAACTTCAGCCAGGATTGTAATATTAAATTTTCAACTAGAATTTTCTCATAGAGTTCACATCTGCAATATTGCAATATGGTTTAACGCACTTTCGTTTTAGAGACTGTTAATTTGGGATAGCTCAAAACCAGCTGCTCATTGTGTTTACACAGTTCAAGGTAAAATCTTCAACAAACCAATGCCAAGCTTCTTTAAGGCATCTACTGTACATAAGTTCTCATGTAAGCACTGTGGCCCCAAGTAATTGACAAAGAATTTCGTGTGTTGGGCCTCCCTGGTGGCGCAAGTGGTTAAGACACAAACTATGAAGCTGTCTGCAGCCTCTGCAGCACGAGTTTGATCCCCCAGCAGGCCAGGGAGCGACACACATGGCGCAGCAGACCTCTCCTGATTCGCCCTCTGCTCCCCTCAGCAGTGTACTTTGCTCAATCTGCCTGTTCTGTTCCCCACTCTGTCTCTGGTGAATCCTCTCACCACCCCCCCATATCTCTGGCCTATACCCCAACTCTTGTATGCATAAATAAATAAATCTTAAAAAAATAGAATTGTGTGTGTCTTCCTTTTCTTATAGTTTGTAATATGCAGTCTTACTAACATTGACATTGAAGATTTTCTTGGCAGTTGGTTCATTTGTATGTTGTGTTCCTTTCTACTAAAGCTTTTGCCATATACTAAAATTTGTCTCTAAATTTTTAGAATTTAAATGGCAGAGTTTTCCCCATCCTATTATTTTCAGTAGATGCACCTCTCTGCTTTTAATTGGTGAATTTAATTATTTGTCTCTCCTGTAATTCTTGATATATTTGGACTTATTTCTGTATTTTACTTTGTGTTTTCTATTTGCTATTCTCATTTTTTTTTAAAAAAACATTTATTTATTTATACAAGCACTGGGTACAGTCAGAAGTGCAGGAGGGTGAGAGAATTCACCAGAGCCAGAGGGGAGAGCAGAGCAGGCAGACTGATGAAGTACACTGCTGAGGGGAGCAGCGGGCAGCAGGAGAGGTCTGCGCACCATGTGGGATCCTCACCCAGTGGCCGGGGATCGAACTGGCGTTGCAGAGGCTGCGGGCAGCTTTGCAACCCAGTGCTCAACCACTGTGCCACTGTGGAGGCCCTATTTGCTATTCTCTTTCCTTGCTTCTTTTTTCTCTTTTCTTGGGTCTTCTGTTGGTTTAACAAAGTTTATAATAATAACCCCTCTCTCTCTTTTGCTTTAGAATCTAAAGATTTGATTTCTATTTTTTCATGATTATCCTTACATTTTTCAGCATTCTAATTTTTTTCCCATATATGGTTCTTACAGTTTAAACAAAATAAATAACAATGTAGTATAAAAGATTGCAATTACCTGGGAGGCTTTGAGAAGGGGTTGAATAATTTTAAAAATTCACTCAAAAATGGTCAGAAAGATTAGATGGAAAAGTCACTTTAAAATTTTTACATTTAAGCCTGGGCAACATGGCGGCGAGGAGACGCTGCGAGTAAGATCTCCCATTAAAAAAAGTGAATAGGGAGGAAAAGCGGCAGGTCCCAGTGAGAACTGGGACACGGAAGATAAACGGGTGACGCCAGCAAACTACCCGAAGAAGAAAGTGGCCATGAAAGAGGACCAGAAGGGAGGGAAGCGCAGAACCCTGCTCCCCTCCCCCGCCCACAGAGGCGGCACTCTCCGACCCGCAGAGAGGAGGAAAACAACACACTAAAAGGACCCACAAAAACAAAAGACGCAGCAAGCGGGACTGGGAGTGGAAAGGAACTATGGCAGCCACCACACCCCGTGAACGGGAGCTGTGGAGAACCCTGCAGGATCCGCCGCGGCGGTGAGCGAACGGCTCCGGGCGCCATTAGAGAAGAACAAAGACCCCGGGAGACGCGCACACAGCCCGGGCTGCCGGTAAGCTGGCATGGAGAGCGGCGTGCTTGGCGCGCTTGAAAAACAAGTGCAGACCTGGATCACGGCTGCCCAGGTCCCCGCGCCTGCAGCCTAGGCTTGCGGGGAGACGCGCGGAGACCCTCACGGGGGTGAAAGTCCCTCCCTGAGTGAGCAGGAACCAGGCGCCCAGGCACGGGAGCGGGGTGCAAAAGGCGCCATTCCCACGCCACTGAACTGGGCTACAGCCTGCGTCCTGGACCTGAGGGCTTTGAACTGAGACCCGGGGCACGAAAACTCGGGGCGTGGGTTCTCCACCACGGTGGGGCACAAGGCAGACACAGCACCCCAAAGCTGTTGAGGCTTACCCTACCATTCCCGCTCTATTCCCTGTCCCACGGGGTGGAGGGAGGCGAAAAACAGCCCCCCAAGGACAATAGGAGAGATCTTTGGCGCCACCTAGTGACCAGGAAAAAAAAAGTCACTAACACCCCATAGAACAGGAAATTTCTTAAGACTGCTTGAGAAGGGCAGAAGGCCTCTGGAGGACCCAGTGGCCAGCCGGGAAGTTAGCCCACGCCAGGCCCCTTCCGACCAGCAGTCTGAGCCCACAGAGGGAGCAGGCACCCACGTCCGGGGCAGACCGGGCACACAGAAGAGTGTGCCTGAAACCGGAGGCGCAGGGACTGCATCCCGCTTCGCCATTATAGAACAGGGACATTTCTTCAGTAAAAACTGCCTAAAACCATCAGAAAACTCCCCCAGAAGCCAGAGATGGCTCCTGCAGGAGCCAGAGGGGAGCGGAGAAGTTCACCCAAGATGCCAGCCAGTCCGAGCAACACAGTGTCCCAACGCATACGACAAATTAGAAAACAGACAGTAGGGAGTAGAAGAACCACACGCAACCTAACAACGCCTCAGGAAAGAAGCACACCACAAAAAGAAAACCACTCCCCAGATTGCAACGACAGCAACTTGGAAGAACTTCTGAGCCTTTCAGAAAGAGAATTTAAAATTGCCATGATTAAAAAAGTGATAGATCAGAAGAATGAAATTGAGTCCCTAAAGAGGGAAGTAAAAGAATGCAGGAGATCAAAGAATTAATGGAGGAACTAAAGAACTCTGGGAAAAGCAATGAAAGCAGAATAGATGAAATGGAAGAACGAATAAGTACTCTTGAAGACACAGAAATAAAAAGAACCAAAACAGAAAAGGAAAGAGAAGTACGAAGGAAAAAGAATGAAGAAAGACTTCGAGAACTATCTGACTCCATGAGGAAAGGAAATATAAGAGTTATAGGAATTCCAGAAGGAGAGGAGAGAGATGTAGGAACAGAGAAAATATTCCAGGAGATAATTGAAGAGAACTTCCCAAATGCGAAGAAGGAGCTGAAAATTGATATACAAGAAGCAAGAAGAACACGAAACTTCCACGACGAAAGGAAAAACACAGCAAGACACATAATAGTAAAGCTCCCAAGAATCCAGGACAAGGAAAAAATAATGAAGCTGACAAGAGGGAAGAAACAGATAACATTCAAAGGAAAACCAATCAGGCTGACATCAGACTTCTCTGAAGAAACACTACGGGCAAGGAGAGAGTGGAGGGACATAGTCAACAGACTCCAAGAAAACAGATGCCAACCAAGAATACTCTATCCCGCAAAGCTCTCTTTCCTCCATGAAGAAAGAATATGGACCTTCCCAGACAAAGAGAAACTCCGGAATTTCATTGCGACTAAACCCCCACTCCAAAAAATACTACAAGGAATCCTAAAGCCAGAACCTCAGAGGGACGAATAACAACGAAAAAAGACCAAAAAAAAAAAAGTTATTAAAAGAATAAATAAATAAAATCAAAGGAAAGACAAACACAATGGCAAATACAGATGCTAACATATCAATATTAACTCTAAATGTAAATGGACTAAACTCTTCAATAAAAAGACACAGAGTTGCAGCCTGGATTAAGAAACAAAACCCAACCTTTTGCTGTCTCCAGGAAACACATTTAGCTACAAAAGATAAAAATAGGCTCAAAGTCAAAGGATGGAAAACAATCCTACAAGCAAATGGGCCAAAAAAGAAAGCAGGAACAGCTATACTTATATCAGATAAAACAGACTTCAAACTCAAAAAAATAAAAAGAGACCCCAATGGTCACTACATTATGATTAAGGGGACAATACTTCAAGAAGAAATAACACTCATTAACATATACTCACCAAACGAAGGAGCACCAAAATATATCAGACAACTGTTGTCCTCTCTGAAAACAGACATCAGAGAAAACACATACGTAGTGGGAGACTTCAACACACCACTATCAACAATGGATAGATCAACAAGACAAAAAATAAGTAAAGAAACTAAAGCTCTAAATAAGGACCTAGAGCATTTGGGCTTAACAGACATCTATAGAACACTAAACCCAAAAAAAACGGAGTACACATTTTTCTCAAGCGCACACAGATCATTCTCCAGGATCGATCACATACTGGGGCACAAGACAAACATCAACAGATACACCAAGATTGAAATCATACCAACCATCTTTTCTGACCACGAAGCATCAAACTAGAAATAAACCATAAAAAGAAGGCAAGGAACTATCCTACCTCATGGAGATTAAAAACCACACTAATGGAAGACCACTGGACTAACGAGGAGATCAAAGAAGAAATTAAAAAATTCTTTGAATTGAATGACAAGGAGGACACCAATATCCTAAATGTATGGGATGCAGCAAAAGCAGTAATAAGAGGAAAATATATAGCAATAGAAGCTCACATCAAAAAACAAGAAAGAACTCAAAGAAACAACCTAATCTCGAAGCTCAAAGATCTAGAAAAAGAACAACAAAAAAAACCCCAAAACCAGTAGAAGAAAAGAAATAATAAAAACCAAAGCAGAAATAAATGAAATTGAAACTAAAAAAACAATCCAAAAGATCAATGAAACCAAGAGCTGGTTCTTTGAAAAAATAAATAAAATAGACAAACCCTAGCCAGGCTCACAAAGGAAAAAAGGGAGAAAGCACAAATACACAGGATCATAAATGAAAGAGGAGAAATCACAATGGACACAGCAGAAATAAAAAGAATAATCAGTAACTACTATGAACAGTTATACGGAAACAAGTTCAACAATCTAGAGGAGATGGACAAATTCCTACAACTCTACAATCACCCAAAGCTAGATAAAGAAGAAATAGAACACCTAAACAGACCAATTACAATTAGCGAAATTGAAATGGTAATCAAAAACCTCCCCAAAAACAAAAGCCCAGGACCTGATGGATTTACAAATGAATTCTACCAAACATTCAGAGACGAATTAGTGCCTATCCTTCACAAACTCTTCCAAAAAATTGAGAAGGAAGGGACAATACCAAACACGTTCTATGAAGCCAATATTACACTAATACCAAAACCGAATAAGGACAACACAAAAAAGGAAAACTACAGGCCAATCTCCCTAATGAACACTGATGCAAAAATCCTCAATAAAATTTTAGCTATCAGAATCCAACAATGTATCCATAAGATAATTCACCACGACCAAGTTGGATTCATTCCAGGGACACAAGGATGGTTTAACATCCGAAAATCAATCAACGTTATCCAACACATCAACAAAAAGAAATATAAAAACCATATGATAATATCAATAGATGCTGAGAAAGCTTTCGACAAAGTGCAACACCCATTCATGATAAAAGCCCTTGAAATTCTTGGGATACAAGGAACATACCTCAACATCATAAAGGCCATCTATGACAAGCCAACAGCCAGTATCATTCTCAATGGTGAAAAGCTGAAAGCAATTCCATTAAGATCTGGAACAAGACAAGGATGTCCACTCTCACCACTGCTTTTCAATATAATACTGGAAGTCCTAGCCAGAGCAATAAGACAAGAGAAAGACATCCAAGGAATCCAAATAGGAAAAGAAGAAGTCAAACTATCACTATTTGCAGATGATATGATAATATACATAGAGAACCCCAAAATCTCCACAGAAAAACTAATTCAACTCATCAATCAATTCAGTAAAGTGGCAGGGTACAAAATCAACACGCAAAAGTCAGTAGCCTTCCTATACACAAACAACAAATCTGAAGAAGAAGAAATCAAAAAAACCATCCCTTTTATTATCGAAACAAAAAAAAATCAAATATTTGGGAATAAATCTAACAAAAGAGGTAAAGGACCTATACAAAGAAAACTATAAAACACTGTTAAAAGAAATAGAAGAAGACACAAAGAAATGGAAAGACATCCCCTGCTCATGGATTGGAAGAATAAACATTATTAAAATGGCCATCCTACCAAAAGCAATATACAGATTCAATGCTATTCCAATCAAAATTTCAATGTCATTCTTCAAAGAAATAGAACAATTATTGATGAAATTCATATGGAATCACCAAAAACCCCGAATAGCCAAAGCTCTACTGAAAAAAAAAGAAGGAAATGGAGGCATCACACTCCCAGACTTCAAACTATACTACAAAGCCATAATCATCAAAACTGCATGGTATTGGAACAAGAACAGACATACAGACCAATGGAATCGAATAGAAAATCCAGAAATAAACCCACAGATTTATGGTCAACTAATCTTTGACAAAGGAGCAAAGACTATGCATTGGAGCAAAGAAAGTTTGTTCAATAAATGGTGCTGGGAAAACTGGTTCGCTACATGCAAAAGAATGAAGCTTGACCACTACCTCACACCATACACAAAAATCAACTCAAAATGGATTAAAGAACTAGACATAAGACCTGAAACCATAAAATACATAGAAGGAAATATAGGCGAAACACTATGTGATTTGCACATCAAAGACATCTTTACAGACACATCACCCAAAGCAGTGATAGTGAAGGCAAAGATAAACAGCTGGGACTACATCAAATTAAAGAGCTTCTGCACAGCAAAAGAGACAATAACAAAAACAAAGAGAAACCCCACCAACTGGGAGAACATTTTTGCACACAACACTAATGATAAAGGACTGATCACAAAAATCTGCAAAGAGCTGATGAGACTCAGCAACAACAAAGAAAATAATCCAGTCAAAAAATGGGCAGAAGAGCTAAAAAGAAACTTCTCTGAAGAGGAAATGCAAATGGCCAACAGACATATGAAAAAATGTTCAACATCACTTGTAATCAGGGAAATGCAAATCAAAACTACCATGAGATACCATCTCACACCAGTGAGAATGGCACATATTAAAAAAACTAGCAACAACAAATGTTGGCGAGGGTGTGGAGAAAAAGGAACTCTTCTGCACTGTTGGTGGGAGTGCAAACTGGTCCAACCACTATGGAGAGCTGTGTGGAGATTTCTGGACCTACTAAACATAGAGCTTCCATAGGATCCAGCAATTCCACTCCTAGGTATTTACCCAAAGGACACAGAAACATCAATTCCAAAGAACACCTGCACCCCTATGTTTATAGCAGCACTGTTTACAATAGCTAAGCTTTGGAAACAACCCAAATGCCCAAAAACAGATGACTGGATCAAGAAGATGTGGTACATATATACCATGGAATATTACTCAGCATTCAAAAAAGATAAACACATGCAATTTGCAGCAACATGGATGGCGCTGGAAGGGATCATGCTCAGTGAAATAAGCCAAAAAGAAAAAGAAAAATACCGGATGGTCTCACTCATAGCAGGAATCTAGAAAACTTAAATAAGGGACAAGGAAAATGAATATAAGAAAGTGAAAATCAAAATCAACAAAAAACTATGAACCAGAGACACTTTTTGGGGGGTGGGGGGCGGGAAGGGAAGGATTGGGGTCAGAATGGGGCTTTTGCAATTGTATGGGGGAATATAAAAATAAAATTTATTATTTAAAAAAAAAAATTTTACATTTAAATTTGACTAATTTTTTTTCTAATAACTTTGGAAGTTATTGATTTTTCTGTATTCCTCCCATATCTGGAAGCATTTTAGCATTTTTAATTCTGCAGTAAATCCTGTTCACCCTGTCTTATCAATGTTGTCCAATTTTTAATTTTTTAACACACAAGATTTTTTTGCTCTCATCTTTAACTCATTTTAGCAACATATTTCAATTGACAGTTATGTTCACTGTAGCTTCTTGTGTTCTCTACCCTCTCTGCTCTTCCTCATAATTCATCTCTTAATAGTGCTCTTAGTGAGGTCAGTAAATGGGAAACTCTTATTCCTCTGTCTAAAGAAGTCTATAGAGTGATTGCTTAGCTGGATTTAAAGTTCTAGGTTGACAGTTATTTTCCTTCAACACTTGGGGGATATTATTCTATGTCATCTGGTATCCATGACTGTTGAGGAGAAATCTGCTATCAGCCTAATTAAGGTAATAAATTGAAAACAGAAATTAATTAATCAGTCATCAGCTTTTCTTCCGTTTCCTTAATATCCTGCAGTTTCATGCTAAAGTATTTCATGCAGTGTCATGCTAAAGTATTTTGTGCTGAAGTATTCACACTAAAGTAAAAAAAAAAACTGTTTTTAAATAACAAAAAATATAACTGTTTTGTTCAGTATTCAAGGTATACATTCGGTCTAAAGATCACATCTCTATTTTTAGAATATTCTATTCTCTAATTGCTTTGAAATATTGTTTTACTACCATTTCACTACTCTTGCTGCCCCTCCTCTCAATTCCTACAGGATATCTATCTAAACTGTGCAGTTTCTGTTTGATATCTCTTACTTGCTATCTATCTATCTATCTATCTATCTATCTATCTATCTATCTATCTATCTATCTATCTGTCTGTCTGTCTGTCTGTCTGTCTGTCTGTCTGTCTGTCTGTCTATCTATCTATCTATCTATCTATCTATCTATCTATCTATCTATCTATCTATCTGGCTAGCTAGCTATCATCTATCTATCTGTCATCTGTCTGTCTGCCTGAATTGCATTTTGTCAATACCTCATAAGTACTTTCAATTTCACAAATCTTTTTAACTCCAGTTGATAGCTTACTCCATTCTTAAATTTTATTTCAATGACTATATTTTCCATTTTAAAATTTATGAAATATTCTTTGTGAACATCTTCATGTCAATTTTTTTTTTTTTTGGTAATTTTCTATTCCTTTAATTGAGGGCATTTGTGCTTTCCTGTTTTCAAACATCCTAGGTATAATTATTTTAATGTCTTTCTCAGATTGTTTCTTAAAGTCATGTTCCAATAGTAGATTTTTCTGCCTTCCCTTCTTGGTATTAGCGTCTCCCTCCTCTGATTAGAATGTTCGGTCTGTACACTCAAGATAAGTTGGAGATTCATTTTCATTCTCTCTCTTTCTTTACCTTCCTTCCTTTTCTCCTTATTTCTCTCCTTCTTCTTGCCTTTGCTTCCTCCCTTCTTCCTCCTGAAGTGCCTTTGTCTTTCTCTGGTGGTTTTGTGTTTACTGCTGCCTGGACTCCTGGGTACTCTATTCAGAACCAGGTCTTATTTTTAGTTCCCATTCTATAGGAGCAATGAGAACATTACAGAGTTGGTGACCAAACAGAAAGCATTTTGTTCACTTTCTACTTTTGATTCTGTGATTTTGTTTTCCCACCTGTCTAGGTCTACACTCCTATAAGCCAGACTTCCAGCAACAGGTTGGCAGTTGTTTTTGTTCAACTTCCTTTCTTGGAGCAAGCACAGTTTAGCTCCCCATTCCAAACCCAAATTAAAGCGCTGAGCCCAATTCTGGCTCCCACCTTTACTGGAAGCACTTTTGTGTCCTTTACCGTGCAGCAGTCTCTACCATCACTCTGGTTTTGTTACAGGCACGGGGATACTTTTCTAGTTTTTTAACCTGTCATTCCTGTGGATTTCCTTTTTTTTTTTTCTTTTTTAATTTTATCTATCATTCCTATGTGTCTGAGGCCAAGGAAATCACAATACCATCTTGACTGGAGACCCTATGTGGGCTACTCATGAATTTTTGCTCAAGGAAAGTTTATCTGAAGGAATTCTGAGTTCAGAATTGTGGATGACTGGAATATGGGGGTGCAACTTGCTATGGCAAAGAAACTTGTTAAAATACCAAGTCTGAGCCAAAGTAAAATCATATTGATTGAAATGTGGTGATTTCTGCTTCATGAATATGTCAGAGAGCAAAGAACCAAGGTAGAGCTTAAGCCAGACATTAGATATGTAATTCCTGAGACCGAGAAGATGCTTACAGATCTGGGAAGATATCACTATACTGTAGTAGTGACTTTACTATGATGGTGTTGCTCTGAATCTTTTAATTGCTTCAGGTGTACTGCCAAAAGTTCCAATATGTGAAGTATGGCTTGGATACAAACATGGCATAATCTTTGCTCTACACAGTTCTTGTTAGTAGTGTATACACATTAGAAGAAAAGTTTCATGTCTTTGCTTTGTAGTATAGTACCCACCCAGGGCCAGGAAGATAATCTCTTATAGCTCATAAAAGTATCCTTTGAAGATGATGAAATATTAATTTAAACTGTGCTATACCTAGCAAGTCACCATGGGAATCTGATAAGAGTTTTCAGAAGATGATCCTGTTATTCAATAAACAACATGATAAAAAATTTACCAACAGAATGAAATCTAGACCACTAGTACTAAAACATTTTAAACAAAAAGTACTTAAATAATATTGTAGATGAAGTTATGTCATTATGGACCTTTTACCTTTTTGGTAGACATGTGCATGATTGAAATGCCATTAAATAACTTATGAGCCACAACCTACTAGAAAAGGTACATTTCAGATTGTGTACTCCACTTAGAGGAATCACGACTTCAGAATTTTATGAGTCTAGTCTCCCCTGGAAAGAAACATGTGGCTGGACTTCCGCCACTAGCAAATTTGCTGTGAGCTCTGATAGTGCTGTGTTGGTGAACCAGCCTCTGAGCTCCCAGCTCTCTGCCTAATACATTCAGCCAGGCACAATGATGGAGGCAGCCTTTACAGAAGGAGGCTATACTATTATATGTGGAAGCATACCACCAATCCTTCTAATATGACTAATAATAAGATGTTGATCAAACCCTTAAAATAAACAGGTCAGGTTTATGGAGAAGTCTACCTTCCTCCCGCCTACCTAATCATATCAAAAAATGGACAGGACCTCATTCTATGAATTTTCTGTGTGAGTGGCAGTGTGATCTCATCTGAGCAGATTGCCAGTGCATCCAAGGGGGACTATGATAATATCATACTAGATCTTAATAAAACCAAGGCAATGCACTTTTAACTTCTAACTCTTCTCTATTGTAACACCAGAAGAAAAAAACTGCTGATAAAATATACATCAGAGATCAGCAGAATAACTTAAAAGTTAAATTATGAAATGGAGAGGAGTGAATATGCATGCCAAGTATGTTCGTTTCACCTGTTAAAAACAGCACAAGGCATAGGCCAAGTTCCAAAACAGGTAATTCCTGGAGGCAATAATAAGCAGAACATTCAGGCTCAAACTGATCTTCTCAACCAACATGAAGCTTTGTGAGTGTAAGAATGGCAGGAATTCCTGGGAAACCAAGTTTGCTCTTCGAGAGTTTTAGACCATAAAAATTACTTATGACCCACTGGACCACACAAGTTTCCTCTAAAGGGCACAGAAACTGTCCTAGCCTTACAAAATTTAGCTGATCTTTTGCCTTCCCAGCTGAAGAGGTTTAGAATCCCTTTTCTTTCTTTCACATCCAATAGTCTAATAGTCTTGGCTTAAGAGGACAAAACAAACCACAAAAGTCACATTTTCAACTTTTGGTTATCCATGGTATAAACAACATGTTGGTGGATTTTTTTAGGCTCACAGCCTCTCTTTTCTGTGGTCCCAAGTCCCAACTCAGAAGGTCACAAAGGATCCACAATAGGTTTAATAAAGATAGGAGATGTTGAAACTAAATAGTCAGAATTATTGTTTTAGACTAACTGGGAACTTCAGTTTCTCAAGATGCTGCTGTCTTGGGGAATGAGAATGGTCTATGTGATGGAGATTCACTGGGTTATTCTCTCCTTTATGAATTTTTGTAATCTTCTACAAAGTATAGTAAAAAAAAAAAATTCTGGAAAAATATTGTAAGTATAGTTGTGTCCATAGCATCAGCTTTCGTCTTTCTTTTACCCTAAGCCTCTTTTTTTTTTTTTTTTTTTTTGTATATTTTCCTCCCTTCTTTCCTTTCTCACTTTCCTCACACCACTAGAAAGCACTCAGGTCTGTTTTCCAGAAGGTAGGCGGCCTCCACAAATCCTCAGACTTTGATAATTTTCCATCTTAAGTTCATCTACAAACCTCATTTCTTTTTTTTTTTAAGATTTATTTATTTTTATACAAGAACTGGGGTACAAGTCAGAGGCATAGGAGGGTGAGAGGATTCACCAGAGACAGAGCGGGGAGCAGAACAGGCAGACGGATTGAAAGCACTGCTGAGGGGAGCAGCGGGCAAGACAGTAGAGGTCTGCCGCGCCATGTGGGATTCTCCCTGGCTGGCCAGGAATCAAACCTGCGCTGCAGAGGCTGCGGACAGCTTCACAGCGTTGCGCTCAACCTGCTGTGCCACTGGGGAGGCCCCTAAAAACCTCATTTCTGACTCTGTTATTGGCCTTGGTCCTTGGGCTCTTCCTGCTCCAAAATGAAATACAACTACATAGAATTCTGGGGGAAAAAAGCTACAAAACCAAACCCCTTTATGACGCTGGTAATTGGGGTTTCCCTCACAGATTTATGTAGATGTGTTTAAGATACAACTTTTGCAAAGCAATGCAAATCCAAGTTCTTATACTTTAAGGGTTGTGGTATAATAGTTTTTTTTATCTTTTCTTTATCTTATTGATGTGTTCACCTTATTTAAAATTTATTATCTGCCCATGGATCAGACTAAGACTCTATAAATAATAAAAAATGCAATCACAGCAATAATGTCTAGAGATATACATATATATGTGTGTATGTACATGTGTGTATTATAAATATATAGTATTTATTGAAATGAAAAACCATTAAATCTGTTCAAGGTAGTCTTTCCTCTACTCTATCAAATTTAAGAATGAAAGACAAAGAAAAGCAAATATTTTATGAACTCAATTTAAAATATATGAGATTTGTACCAATAATGAAGAGGTCAATTCAATAGGCTAACAGTACAAATATAATTGTCAGACACACAAGAGAAAGAATCTGTAGGAGAAAAAAGCAAAGTCTTCCTTGTGAAAGATTGATAAAACTTACCTCTCTCTCTGTCTCTGTCTCTGTCTCTCTCTCCTCCTATGAAAATCGACTATGCCATAATCAGTGACTGTAATTATCATATCATAGAAGGGAAGAGCCAGTTCTTTGTAATGACTGAGATAAAGACTTTCACCAGTCAGGTGTAAGGCTTAATAAACGTAAGAAGATCCACAGAAGTCATTCAGTTCTTCCCTAACTGGCCTCCTAATATATGCTGGTCACAGTGTTACATGCTCCATTCCCTACTCCTTCCCCACGAATTCATGTTCTAGAGTAGGGGCAGCAAACACCAATGCCCACAAGTGCCATCAGTTACCATGAATGGAGGTGGGAGAACCTGTGCTTGGATCCACTCCGAGCGTAGAAGCCTGGAGCAAACTGGGAAATCACACTCCCTGCCCCCAGGGGCCAGCAATACTCACCTCAAGCCTGTCCCTGTCACCTGGAAATTTGTACTAGGGCTGCCCAATCTCCTGATTTTTCAAGAGATGCCGGCCATTTTGATTTTTGTTTGAAACCTCCTAATTTTTAAATGGCAGTGCCAAAAGAGTGAAACAAAACATATCAACATATCCCCAGGTCACATATGCCCCACATGTGACCAGCTTCTGTCTTTAGCCATAGCCATTTCACCACAAGGTCCTATTATACACAAAAGGTTCTCTATTATGCACAAAAAGTTTCTCTGTTATGCACAAAAATAATGTTGGGAGAGAAAGAAGTGAGATCTGTCATGAGATTAGACCAGATAACAGCTTGCTCTTGGTTTGGGGAGAAAATGCTGTGCTTGTCATCAAATGACAAAAAGTGGTCAGGGAAACACAAGAGCTTGATGATTAGTCTTACCCCGGAAGGAAAAATATGCAATAAGAAGAACAAAGAAAGCAGAGCATGCCTGCTGGCATGGAGAGGAAGGCGCGTTGTAGGGAGAATGGCGCCCTCACAAGAAAACTTACTAGGATGACAGAGGCCATGAGGAACTCTTGAGGAACGAAAGGATGAATGCCCACCTGGTGTATTATTTGTGGCAAATTCAAAATTACAGGTTGTTTTTCTACTCTTGGGATGTTTTCAAACTGCCAACTTAGCTCTCCAGCCTTAAAAAAGAGTAAGAACTAATTTTAAGGTGTGCCTAAGAAAAACACAATCAGAGATCACAAAGCTGACATAGGTTTATTAATTCCAAGACTCAGTATAGGTGCTTTGGGGATTATCAGCTGTTTCCAATTATCAGCACCAACATTCTTGTCTATGAAAGTGGAGAAGTAACTTGTTTTTCAATTATTCACAAGGAGAGTGGAACATTTCATTTTGGGATAATTATTGCTTTCACCAGTTAGGTAACCGCATGACTGTAAATTCTTTGCATCTCAAGTTTTCACACTAAGGGCCAGATAGTTTCTTAAAGTATAATAAAGATGCTGGCTTGAGCAAAGAAATAGAAAAAGAAGGAAGTTTTGCTGCAAAACAATTTTTTTCCAAAAAGATTTACTAAAATTTTAGAAAGTCGCAGTGGAGAATTCTCAATAGTCTTAGACCATTAGGCAGACAGTGCCCAACACCTTCCTACCAGCCCAGAGCCATTCTCCTTCAGAAAGTCTATATTTAGCAGGTGACATGTGATACAAAGTCTTAAGAGAAGGCAGAGGAGAAACTCCCTCTTTTTATTCTACTTCTTGCCCTGGACTTGTTAAGTCTAGAAATTTATCTTATTGACCGACAGAATTTAGGGACTTAAGGTTCTAACTTAACAAGTGTTACCTCTAGGTGTTTCTCCTTGCCAGTGGTTTTTGGAGGATTTAGGTGGTTATTAACTTGAGGTACAGAGACCCACAAAAAAATCTGTATTTGAATATAATGTGTTTTCTTGTAATCCTAAGTATTTTGCTTTATGCATTTAAAAACATTCAGAGAAGAAACCACCTCAGAGGCTTCACTAGCCTGCTAGAGGGGTTTCAAGAATGAAAGCAGTGAAGACCCCCTCTGCATTGGCTACTGTTTTCCAGGTTTCTCCATTAGAAGATGCATTTCCTGACCTGTAATACTGTGTTGGGTCTCTTTCTGACAAAAAAATGTCAACAGGTTATTTTTGACTGAGGCTTAAAAAATTCTCCCTAAAAAGCTTGAATAAAGCTTCTGTTTCAAAGAATTGGACAGCAAACTATAACAACCACTAACAAAATTTTTATGCAAATAGAGTCCCCTGATTGGCTCAAGTGCCTTAAAGAATTTCTAGGCTGCTACTTAATCTAGCACAATGGTTCTCAGTGTGCGGTCCGTAGATGCTCCTCAAAACTCTGAGATCCTCTCTGGGGACCAAAAGATCAAAACTGTTTTCATAATGATACTAATGTGACATTTGTTCTTTTGAATGTGTCAGCATTTGTGTTGATGGCATAAAACTGCGGGTAAAAGGGCTGACTTGTTAATGTGAATGAAGACAGTGGACCAAGCTAGACACTCTGGTCCTCTTTGCCTCCAAACACACTTGCAATAAAAGACATTTCTCATGAAAATGTCCTTGATGGAGCAGGAAAATTTACCTACTTTTACTACATTCAGCCCTTGAATGTACATCTCTTTAATGTCTGTGAAAAGATGAGGGAAGTTTGCATAAAACAATTCTACTACTGACCTCTTGAGTGTCTGGTTTGTCTAAGGACCCATTATTAAATGAATGTATGAAATATAATAAAATAATATATAGGATTCGAAAGGAAACTAAATATATTGATTACGTATCAAAACACTGAAAGTTTATGACAAGTACAGGGTGTCTTGGTGTTGGGAATTTTACATCTGAGAGGGGAAAGCAAATATACAAAAATGAACAATGATATACAATATATATAAATAAATAAATTGTATAAAAAAAGAAAGTTTATGGCCAGAATTTAGGTAGATGTTTAACATAGTAAATAACAAGATCTCTCAGTGAGTTAGATATTAGATAATATCAATTTAGATATGATGGAAATACAAATTATTATTTTGAAATATCTCCAATATTAATAGTTGGTATAAAACATCTATGAATTCTGTTGGTGACATTATAGGTACTGTTAATTCTGCTCTACTTTTTGTTGCCAGCCGACATTCAAAAATCAAGGAATACTACGCTGGTGAAAATAATGATACATTTTCTTCCACTATTGGAGTCACAGACTCTCTGGAATTTACTGACTGACATTTGGGGTAATTTGTGGATCCCATCTTAAGATCCCTTGCCTCAGAAATACTGTTGATCCTTCACAGACAGCATCCACAGATACTCACTATTCTTGTTTTATTTTTCTTCTTAGCTTTAAAAAAAAAAAAAAGATTTATTTATTTTTGCAAACAAGAACTGGGGTACAGGCCAGAGGTGCAGGGCTGAGAGGATTCACAAGAGACAAAGTGGGGAACAGAACAGGCAGATGTACTGAAATACACTGCTGAGGGGAGCAGCGGGTGAGTCAGGAGAGGTCTGCTGTGCCATGTGGGTAGCTCCCTGGCTGGGGATCGAACTCATGCTGCTTCATAGGTTGTGTCTTAACCCCTTGCGCCACCAGGGAGACCCTTTCTTCTTAGTTTTATCAGCCCCTGGCCTATTATATGTTATTTGTGTACTGGTTCACCTTGCTAGGATGTCAGTTCTGAGAAATGGGCTTTGTCTTGTCTGCTGCTGCCAGGGCTCAGAAGATTGAGAAGCCCAGAGCAGAAGCTCAGCTGGTACTTCTTGAGTGAATGAGAAGTAAATTCAGTTTCCGGGTCCCACTGAGTCTACTTGGCTCCTTCCCCCTCTTTCCACATCTATCTCATATTCCTAAGAGACTATTACTGGATTTCAGTATGTATGTCTCTTATAAATAGTGTGGTTTGCAGTTTGTCTCATTATTTAATTTGAGTTGTTTTAGAAAGAAATCAATGCTTTAAAAAAACTTCTCAATCAATTAATAAGTACCTCTTACCCCTATTCCTTGAGAAGGGACAGTCAATGTCTACTACTGTTTTCCCTTGGCTTCCACAGAGAAAAGGCAAATGATTGAAACACAAGGCAGAGTTTTCTGCAAAATCCCTAAAGGAAAGCTTCTGTGGGCTAAAATGGAAACTATGAATCTTAAAAGTTGAAATTTCTGGGATTGTGATTTTATCCATGAAAACACCCTGGTGTCATGTGAAGGAGGTTGACCAGCGAGATGGAAACCTACCATCCAGTTAGCTTATCGCTGGATGTTTTCTTTGGCTTCTGAATCTTCATACATTGATTTGCTTAACTATTTGAATTTAAAAGCAAAAAGACTTCACTGGTGTCAAACCTTAGTCTTTTCCTCAAATATTTTTATTACAAAATCAACCCATGTTTATGATAGACTATATAGTTAAGCAAAAAGAGGAGACTAAAACCCTGATACCCCAATACAAATATTTTAAATAAAAGATATAAGGAATATAAAAATATGACAGATAAAAAGAAGTATTTCAGCATGCAGCCCTTTTCAGTATTTTTTATAGGAAGGCCCCCAAATGAAATATTAAAGAGAATAAAGGAAGCAGCAGTCTTTGAACTTTCTTACCCTACACACTAATTTTAAAAGATACTTAGGTGTGAGATTTCTTTATGTTTCATTACTTGGCTTGTCATTGACTTAGGTGTTCTTCCATCTAAATTACCAGAGAAAAGGAGCGGAATTAATAAAGTTAAATGAGTTTGATTACCAAAAAGCTTAGAAAAGTTTGCTTTTTGCCACATGAACTGCCAACTTCCTATCAACTCTTCTGTTTGAGGAAGAGACATGAAGAGTAGACAGGGCCTTCCCCTCTGCAATCAGAGTGGACAGTGGCCCAGGTTGGGCTTTGGGAAATGAGAGAGTGGCTGCCTTCATCTATCAAGTTATCTGTTTACTGGACAGACATGTGACTGAGATGGGCAGCCACGCTGTTGCTGTCAGTGCAAACCCAGCTGAAACTTCGGTCCGAATAAGGATAAAGGCCTTATTTTTGCTAACTGTCTCTGTTACTTTTCCCCCTTCAATAAGGAGGGCCCTCATGGGTTACCTGTTTTCTTTAATATCCTACCCTCCTGTCAAGTCAGCCAGTAAGGGTTAAGATGCTGAGGCGGTTTGGAAAAAGCAACAAGAGGAAGGTGGATTTCTGGCATGGTTTATCTATCTCCTTCAAAGAAGAAAGCCTGTATTTTTAATATTTTGCTCAGTTCTTCCCTCCCTTCACTGTCCTAAGGCCTTTGGAACTCTTTAAACTTTTAAATGAAGGATTTATGTAGAGGGCATGAAGTGCTCACAAAGCTAGAAATAGCTTCGTCAGCTGTCAAGGGGCCTCAAGTGGCAGCATCTAGAATGCTATGAATTGCACATTGCTTTTTTTTTTTAAAGATTTATTTATTTATGCATACAAGAACTGGGGTACAGGCCAGAGGTGAGGGGGTGTAAGGGTTCACCAGAGACAGAGTGGGGAGCAGAACAGGCAGAATGATTGAAATACACACCTGAGGGGACCAGTGGGTGAGACAGGAGAGGTCTGCTGCACCATGTGTGTTAGCTCCCTGGTCAGGGATCGAACTCATGATAGCTTCACAGCACTATGTCTTTTAACCCCTGAGCCACCAGGGAGGCCCAGAATTGCACATTTCTTCTCTCCTTCATGCCTTTGAACATCTACCACCCCATCTTTACTGGCTGGTGGAGGACTGATGAGGTTCCCAAACTTCTGGGAAGGGCCATTCCAGAAGGAAGAGAGGGGGCAGTAAAGCCCATGCTTGGCTCACTCACAGTTGGGTGAGGGGGTTGGAATGAGAGTGTAGTTGTCTGAGCTGCTGGCTGAACTGTGAGAAACAGGCTGAGGAGGAAGAATGAAGGAACTGCAAGCTCGGGAGGAGGCAAAGTCTCCTTGGAAGGTGGACCGATGATGAAGAGTGGACAGGATGTGTGAGGAGGAGGCAGGGGGTGTGGACAGGGAGGTTTCCTTGTAGGTCCACACCTTCAGGTTAGATTTCTGTCTATCCTTCAACATGAACACCAGCAGAAAGATGGACATAAGGGAGTGGTGGGTGTTACTGGTTTTTAAATAGATGGAATACACGAGGACATTGACACTTGATGTAGACTTGGCCCACATGTCTAGCCCTGGGTTTCAGTTCTTGCTTCTTCCTGACTCACTCTTTATAGCTGAGCCTTTAGTTCCCCCTGGCACCAAGCTGTTTCAAGTTACATCCTCTCTGCCTGGCTATGTTCTACTTATCCCATGAGACTCAACTTAGGTGTCACCTTCTCCAGGAAGCCTCAGGGACACAACCTCCTCACCTGCCTACAAATGCTTGCAGGTAGTACCTGTATATAGCAGGAATATATAGCACAGGCTTGTCTTTCCTGATAGGCCGAATTCCTGGAGAACAGGCTCTAATTGTTTCTGTAGCTCCAGCTCCCACCATTGCCTGTGGCACAGAGTAGGTGCCCAATGCCTGTTTGGCTGAAGGAATTCGTGTTTGATGAATAAGCAGGTACACATACCAGAATGATCAAGAGGGTTGGAGCTAGGGATGAAACTTGAAGGTGAACTCCACAGAGTTGTAATTTTTGTTCTATTTCTTGATGTTTCCCAGAGTGAGAAAGGGCCTATCACATAGTAAGCACTGAAAACAGTTTTTAAAAAAAAATTAAGGAAGATCATTCTTTGAAATGGAGCAGAATTGATGATTTACATCTCCTTTTGCAATGTCAGAAGATTCTAGAGCTTTGCTTGAGAGCCAGTGTGCTTTAACGAGAGAATCTTCTGGAAGCAGTGGCATAACAAGTTTCTTCCACAGCTTGCTCATGTACTCTAGAAATATTTTTAGTAGGTCACATAGTATGCAGTTGGAAGTGACCCCAAGACCTGAGTCTTTTGACATCTCAGAGCCAATTAGGGTACTTCACTTTCAACCATGTCTGCAGTCTGTGGGCAGCTTCTTTTCATCCTAAACTTTCTTGGGTTGTTCTCTACAGATGCCGAACACTGAGACATTGGAGCTCATGAGGCCATGGGAGAAGTGTCCAGGACTATGAAAGCCCTTGCATACCTTCCTGCTTCCAGGCAGCCTGTGTATTTTTTTTTCCTGGACTAGCGAGGACAGAGTTGGAAGGACAAACAATTTCACAATAAACTGCCAGTAGTCAGTGAGGCGGGTAATTAACGTGTTCCCTGGTTTGTGAGTGGGTGTAGGCAGGAAGCATATTAACCACATCACCAGGATTTAATGGATGTCACAGTGTTCCTAAAAGTTCATTTTAAGGTTGAAACATGGTAACTAGTAATGCCTGCCTTTTAAATGTAAGAATTGGTGGCTTATAAGGAGTTTTTTTTTTTTTTTGCATCAGAAATGCAGAATAAAGAAGATGTGGTATAATATACACAGTGGAATACTACTCGGCTATGAAAAAGATGGAATCTTGTGATTTGCAACAACATGGATGGAACTACAGGGTGTTCTTCCTAGTGAAATAGGTCAGAAAGAGAAAAACAAATTCAGTATGTTTCAGTCATGTGACAGAGAAAACAAACAAAAGGATGAACCAAAAAAATTGAAATTTTAGATTTATCATCTTAAGACAGACCAACTAGGAGTTACAAGAAGAGAAAAGGGGAAGAAGGTAGGTAAATCAGGAAAAAAGGGGACACATGAATGGTGAAAAATAGAATTGAACTTTTAGTGGTGAGCATAAATCATGTTGATTTTTAATGATGCACACCCAAAAACATGTATTTTATGACACAATGTAACTTCATTAACGAAAAAGGAAATGTAACAGGGAATCAGGTAGCAGAGAGATTGGAGGGGCAGCTCTGGGGTTAGATGACCTGGGTTCAAGTTGATTATGCTGATAAATGTATAACAGCCACTTTTGCAGAAACAAAGAAAGTCCTGATTTTTAACATTTTAAGATTCTCAAATTCTCTAAATTTCTGAAAATTTAAAAATCACTCAGAGCCAGTCCAAACCATCTCGAGCACACCACTGGTTGAAATCTTATTAGTTGAATGAACATTGACAAATTACTAACTTTTGCAATGCTTGGTTCTCATGCAATGGGCATAATAATACCAGAAAATTCCCACAATGACGAACACTCCCTCCTTCTCAGAACCTCATCTCTATACTGTCCTCTTGGGACTCTTGCTCAATTTCCTTTGCTTCCAACTCCTTGGTGAGTGTTACAGAATGGGTGATCCATAGTCGTTTTTATTCTCATTCTTGATTTCACCCCATACCTTCAATTCAACAGCTTTCAGCAAATAATTACTGAGTACCAACTCTATCCCTGACATGAACTCACCCCTCATGGAATATCTATTTTAGTAAATTAATTACCCTCTTTCTGGGTACTTCTAAGTTCCAATTCCATATACCCAGCCCTCTCTCCTGCCTGCTGGAAGGCCCCATTAACAGGCACTTCAGGCATCTGAAACTGCATATCCAAAGAAGAACTTATTTTCTTGCCCCTCTGCTCCTTCATTCCCCATCCTTAGCAGTACCACCCACTGCCAACAAGATACTTGGTATGTTCTGTAACAATAACAATTCCTCCTTCTTCAGCTTCATGTCCAACCATTCCTGAAGCCACTGTTGATTCCATCTCATAAATGTGTTTCAATCTACCCAGACCTCTCAGCCTCCTCCACCATGATGACCCAATTCTACATCAAAACAACCACCTTGCTCTATTTCAATCCTCTCCTCCCCCACAATATTTTAAATGCAACCCTCCCACCCCTACAAACTATGATCAGTCTATCACTTTTCATTGCACAAAACCCCACGTACATAGGATATCTTTTAGGTCTCCCATGACCTAGGCCCTGACTACCTTTCCATCTTCACAGAACACCCCGATTCTCTGCTTTCTAAACTCTGTTCATATGAGATTCTTATAGAACCTGATACTCTTGCCCTATGTACAAACTATTCCCACTTCACCTCTCCCCTTTATTTGTCTAATGCCTGTTTTCCCTGATAGAATACATACTTCACATCTGTGTTTTTCATTAGTGCTTTCTCAGTATCTGCCAAAGTGCTGACTACAAACTAGGTGCTGAGCATTTGTTGAAAGAAAAAATGAATGAATCAACCATATGGGAATATGAATAGTCCAAACATTTATGCACATGATGTACATAACCTATTGCAGATGTGTCTTTTCACTAAAACAGGTTGGTAACAAACTGCCAAATATCCCAGGTTTATTTATAATTAAAGAAAAGAACACAGAAAGAAGGGCTGAAAAAATCCATTTTCTGAAAAAATACTTAAAAATAAAAGACCTTTACATATCAGTAACTGTGAGTGTGTGAGGGGGGAGGGGGCTGACAAGAGTCCACCCGTAGAGGTTTGGTCACTTTGAGGTGACTGTCCTCCTTTTCTGGGCAGGTGTAACACTGAATGAGGCTTTTATAATACACAGATCGGTGAGCAATTGATTAGAAAAGTTCAGGAGAGACACATCACTTCCAGTCTTTATAATTTTGTTTCAGAACTTAATGTACACCTTTTGCTGACCTTCCTGTACTTCATAAATTTGCTCTTGACATTCTATTTCCTCAATTCACTTTCTCTGATGAACACTGGGTTTGACTTAGCCTTGCAGTCAACACTTCTGGCTCTAAAGGTTGACTCCACATGGAGTTTCTAGCCTTCATGCCCCAGTCCTGGCCACTAAGTGAGTGGTTGAGATGAGATAACGTTTATGTTTCTTTTCTTCCCTGAACTGAAATGACTAATTGAGGCCTGTTTTTTTTCTTCCTTTCTCAACTCCCTGGGACCCTGTGCTCAAAAGTCCCTGATGACAAGACCTGCTCTTACATCTGGCTTCCTACCTGCTGATCATTTTCCTTCCTGCTTTGTATACTTGTATCCTTCTTCTCATCCACCAGTGATGGCTGGATCATGAGTCAAGGGCCTACCCAGTATGACTCCATTCCAATCAACCCTGGTAAAGAGATTTAATTGTTTCTGGCCACAACTTAGTCATTTGTAAAACGGGACTAATAATAAGGCTATCTTGGGGAACAGCACATTTTGGAAGGCCATTGACCTAATGAGGTGCTTTGAATTTCTGAAAAGAAAAGCCCTTTGAAAACTTGGTGTTAATTCAGCCCTTGATGTAGAATCATTTATTTTGACTGAATTTTTAAAATTCTCAATGCTAAATGTGGCTTTGCAAATAAATTAAATACAGATTGTGCACTGCAAAACCTGACTTCCACTAATAATATTTGGAGAGAATCAGATCAGGTATCTTTTATGGAAAACATTAAAATCAACACTGGGTGAGAAGGGAAGAACAAAGCAGTTTTCAGGCATAGGCACTGAAACAAATAAAGCCTTCCTGGACTTCAGAAAAGCTTCCTCATGAAGATGAAACATGTCTGAAAATTAAATTTTGAAGATTTATTGGACTAATGATAACATTTTATTTTCTTATAATATAAATAAGAAAGTGCAATAGACCTCAAGTTTAAAAGAAATATCTGTTATGTGGCTAAGCCTAAGAGAAATGTCTCTTTTTGCTTTTGATAATAAAATATTGGTTTAATTCAATTGGTGTAATTTAGTTTTGTTAATTTTATAGAAAGATGAACTCCAAAAGCCCCTGTGCCCAGGGTAGTGACCATATATCCGTGGGGGCAACAACTAACCTAGTTGAGGACACCTCAGCATCCATTTTACAATTAAGGAAAAAAAATTTCTGCTAATCATCAGTAGTGGCCTGGAGGCAACTGAGAAACTTGCACAAAAAATACAGATATGCAAAGTTATATGAATGGTGGATATACAATGACATGATTGTATATTTGTCTAACTGTGAATCAATCAAATGTTCATTTATTTATTCAACAAACACTCTTTAGTACTACTGTGTCAGACCCTGCTGTTTTTTTTTTTTTAGTGTTGAAGAAATGCTGGTAAATAAGACATAAGTTCCTCGCCCATTTGCAGTGAATTTTATTAAATCTTGCTATGTGATGGGCTTCAGGGAAGCAATAAATGGGATGTATTTAGAGCAGGGAAGATGATACCAGTGAGAAGCTGATGGTCAGGCTGGGGAAGGACAAAGAAGACAATTAGTGAATCTCACAGGACAAAAAAGAGGCAGTTCTGCACAGTGGTGAGAACATGACCTATGAAGCCAGAGTGTCTGTGTTTGAATTATTGTTCCATCACTTCATGGAAGTAACTTAACTCTAGGCAAGTTACTTAATCTTGATGTGCACTAAGTTTCTTATTGCTAAAATGAGATCATCATAATATAATAATAATCTCATAAGATTGTGCTGTGAGGACCAAATTAAACATTCTAGTGCTAAACCGTACCTGGAACATACTGTAAACTCAAGAGTGAGAGAGAGCAACTGAGACTCTAGAATAGGGACCACACCCCAAAGTTGAGATCAAGAGAGACTGGAGATGAAAATTTGAAGGTTGGTCAGGGTATGGAGGGAGAGCGAAGATGAAGCTTCCAGCTTTGGGTAACATCAGAGAAAGAATGGAAATAGGAATGAGCTTCCTCTGGAAAGAGGATGCTAAATGCACGGTTTGGTTAGCATTTCCTGGGAAAGTAATAATGCTGAGAGGAGAAGACCAGATTATTGAGAGTTTTGAAAGTCAGAGAAAAGACTTCAGAATTCATCAGAGAAGGCAGAAGTCACTAAGCTTCTTGAGCAAAGAATTAAATGACATGATGTGAAGTGCTGCTTTGGAAAACTAATCTGGCAGTGCTAAGCAAGGTGAAAGAGAGGGAGAGTGACTGGAATCAGAGGAGATTACTTAAGAGCCTGCTGCAAAGTTGAAAGACATTAAAGACCATGGTACTGGCAGCAGCAATAGAGAGAAGGAAATCTGAGACATTCTCAAGGAAAAATAAAATGAGTTTCAGTACAGATTAGACAGAATGGAGTCCAGCATAATGCTATATGGGCGATGTTTCTATATTTTTCAAATGTTTTAACTAACAAATGTATAGATTGGGTAGAAAGCAGATAGGGAAGATGTTTGAAACTGACTCTCATAGATTACTAAGGGAAATTGAACATGTAGTACCCGATGAAGAGGTAGAGCCTTAGTGTTTATGGAAAAAAGTAAAACCCTTTGAGATAGGAGAACCTATGTGTGAAGGGCCAGAAACAAATCAATCTTGAACTGGCAACACTTTAGTTTTACACTTGCTCATGATTGAAAGCAAAGCAAAATGTATACATAATTTTATCACTGGCTGCCAGTTGTTTTTCTTCTTTCCTTTGTATTGCCAAAGTGATGAATCTGTTCTGCCTTTGTCACAATTTATTAGACAAGGTCACCAAGAAACTGACTACCAGGAAAAACACCCAAGGAGAAATAAACAATGTAACATCCAGCCCTGAGATCTCCAGAAAGGACACCAGCATTAAATGTGTCTCTGGCATAATGCTCTTGATTCACAGTATGGGTAAAGCAGACTATTGAGAATGCAGCCACTCTGGGATTGGTTAGTGACCAATAATGACATGTAAGTTAGAAGCAGGTGGTGTTGGTGGTGGGGTTAATGAATTTTACGTCTTTTCCTTAAGATTTTCTGTCGCTAGACATTGAAATTTATATTATATTAATTTTTACTTTAATTATCTGACTTCTATAAGAAGCCAATTCATTATATGTAACATTTTTCTAGTGATATTAATAAAACAATGAGATAAGATTTATAAAAATTGGAAAAAAGAAAGAAAAAATTTATCATTAGTTACTGGGGACATAATTTCATCTGGCAAAATGAAAAGCATCTCCTGAAGATTTATCAGCAAATAGAATTTAGTAAGTTGGTTGAGTTAAAAAAATTCAGAAATTCATAACTGTAATAATGAATGCAATAATAGCAATTACTGCAACATCAAGAAAGATAAAATACCTAGAAATCAGCATTATAAGAACTGTGCAAGATCTAAATGAAGAAAACTTTAAAATGCTCTTGAGGGACATAACAGAAGTTCTGGCAAATAAAAAGGGCCAAATACATTTTAAAATAATAAGACAACGAAGATATTGATTCTTCCTGTCTTAACCTTTAACTGGATGTAAGCCCAGTAATAATGATAGAGTTTTCTGGATATGTTTATTAGAAATGGGGGAGCTGAACAAGCTGATTTTAAACTTCCCATGGAAAAACTGACAAAGACAAAGAGCTATGGCAGTTGAGAAAGAATATGAATGAGAGATTGGACTCTACCAGATAATAAAATATATTGTATAATAATTATATTACATAATTTTATTAATTATATTATTGTATATAATAAAATGTATATTATTGTTGCCTTGTGGGGCAGCAACCTTGGGAGCAGCACAGGACAGAGGAAACAAAGTCCAAGTAGAGAGAGAGAGAGAGAGAGAGAGTAAGAGAAAGAGAGAGAGACATAGGGGGGCTCCCATCTCTGTAGATGTAGCACCTTCCCCCATGGCAAGTCTCACATTTATTTGGGGGTCAGATTCAGGGAACGTGGGCAAGTCTGTGGAGGAATGTGTAGAGGAATGTGTGTGGTGGGGATGTGGACTGGGGATGCATAATTATGTGGCACAAGCTGGGGGGGGGTGAATAGGGGCTGCTGCTTGGGGG
This sequence comes from Talpa occidentalis, assembly GCF_014898055.3. Taxonomy (NCBI): domain Eukaryota; kingdom Metazoa; phylum Chordata; class Mammalia; order Eulipotyphla; family Talpidae; genus Talpa; species Talpa occidentalis. Next base: position 140,863,440 of record NW_023602073.1, on the reverse strand, counting down.
CTCCATTGTTGCTGCTGTTCAAAACATCCTACCTCTAGTCCCTGTTTACACTTAACTTCCTGTCAAGGTGGTCTAGCTGGCTATGCTCACCTGGCCATAATGTCTGCCTGCTGTTTTCAACAGATGTCCTCATACCAAGACTTCAGTGCTGGTGAGAGGCTCCCTGCCTGACTACATTTCAGCTTCACCAGCAGAAACTTTGGGCACCAAGGCAACATCCCAAGAATAAGGGGGGCTGGGGAATCCACATATGAATATCTAATTAGTTCATACATGCATACATGAATATTATATATTAAGTATATATAAATAGTATAAAAGTGCAGATCAATCGAACAAAAAATTCAATAGATAGATCCTTCCAAAACCAAGAATTTTATTATATTATAAATGTGTTACTTCAGATTAGTATGAAAGAGATGAATTAGTCTATAAATGCTGGGATAATTTGTTAGCCATCTGGGGAAAAGACACCACTGGGCTGAGTATTCCCTGACAGCGGGATAAATGGCAGAAGGAGCAAAGATTTTAATTTAAACAATATGGAATAAAACCAAAGCCCTGGAAGACACACCATGCAGAATATTTTTTTAATAATTTCAGAAGGTCTTTCTATGTAAAACCTACAACTTAGAAGTAGTACTTCAATCATGACATTTAATTCTTTGTCCAAGAAGCCTAGTGACTCCTGATTTCAGTGGTGAGTTCTAAATTCCTTCTTGTTTTCAAGACTCAAAAATCTGGACATCTCCTGCCAGCCTTGACTTCTTGCTTCCAAATAAATCCTACCCAACCACACATCTCACCTCCTCTTTCAGAAAGATGCCTTCTCATTTCCATATCCCCTACATTATTAACTTACCCCTTCTCTATTGCTTAGCTATGCTTTTATATTGAAGCTTTTATTGAGATGACTAGATTCACATGTAGTTGTGATGCTTTTTGATCAAATTATAATGAAATAATAATAATGATAATGCTGTTGATGATGATGATGGTAACAGTAGTAGTAGTGGTGGTAGTAGTAGTAGTGGTGGTAGTAGTAGTGGTGGTAGTAGTAGTAGTAGTAGTAGTAGTAGTAGTAGTAGTAAAAAGGAGGAGGAGGAGAAACAAGTTGAAATCCAGGAAGCAGAAAGAATAGCTTGAACGGAGGAAGACAATGACAGATTTGTATCCTGGACACTTATTACAATTTGAAGACAGTAAATGGAGACAGAATGATTAACTACAAGGCTTTTGCTGAATCAGGTGAAATAAGGAAGAAGAACCAACAAACTTGGCAGCTGGACTAGACAATCTTTCGCCCTGCCTAATGTCCTCTTGGTCAATTTTTGCTCTGGCCTATGCCTTAGCCACAAGATTCATGCGGAAGCAACCTGACAGCAACCTTGCCTTGGTGGCCATACCCCTTGCCTTCTGTTCTCAGTGTGAGGCCTATAGGATACAGCCCAGATATGGGGGATCTAAGGCTTCATGGGGCAAACTTGACAATGGAAGGTGAAGCAGTGGGAAAATGGTCCCCTGTTTTTTTCCTCAGTGAATTCTATATGGTCTCAAATAGTCCGGCAGGTTAATTCTTGATTTCCAAGGAATGTCCACCATGAGGGCAGTGTCCTGTGGGGGCCTTCTCTCCTTCCCTGTCTCTCAGCCCCCTGTTGCCTGGGCTCACTGTCCAAATTCTAACGCCCTACACCCAAGCCCTTGCATCAGGCTCAGCTTTCAGGAGGTTTCCAGGCTAAATTGCTGGCTGACTGCCCGTGGGTTGGAGAGTTGTTAAGGGAAAGCAACAGGGCTGACTCTAGTTTATTGTTTGGAGGACAGAGCAGATGGGGTCCCTCTCACTGATAATGGAGTAGTGGAAGAGATGGACTTCTTTGTGTATGGACGAGGCAGGAAGAACGAACAAATGCCCACCCTGGCACAGCTCCTCCCATCACAGTGCCCGGCACATGGCAGGGGGTCAGAACCCAGTAAGCTTCACATGCAGAGAAGACACCACAGGTGCTGTGTACATGTGTGTAGGTGTGGCCCCGGCTGGGTGTTGCCCAGAGAGCAGTGATAGGGGCTAAGATTTAAAGAGGAGATCACATCTATCCCCTGAGAAAATTATATTTTGGTTAAAAGCTAAAGGCATATACAGACATGAAATTATTTGAAGATTTAAGAAGCAACATATTGGTAAGTTAAAAAAAATAATCCACACTGAGTAATCATTATCTGGAGAGATAAACATCAGCTGTAATCTAAGTTGATTGAGGCTCATCTTATAGCCTTTTCTTCACCTCACAGAATTGTAGGAACAGTGATCTGAGACGGAATGCTGTAATTATATTAATTATATCTGAGATACACTGTCATCAAAGTTTCCTCTGTCTTTTCTTGAACTTGCTTTCTTGTAGAATCATCCGGTATATGCTTAGCCTCTCATCTAAGATGCTATTTCAAAATAATTTATTTTAAAAACCAGAAGCGAGCATTTAAAACCCTACAGGGTGACACCGGGGCAGCCTTCTTACTATGAAAGTTACACCAATGTTCCTTCCTCTTTAATGCAGAAAGAAATGAATAGAGAAACACTTCGCTGAAGGTCAGTATGATTCTGTTGTTCTTACTTCGTAATGTGAAAGGCAGAACAGGTATTAAAAAGCTATATTTGTCATGCAGTTGAGTAGCTCTGGTTAAAATTCTTTCATCCAGTCATGAATATCTGCATGGGTTTCTGGCCGGAGGAAATGCAGCCTGTGCTTGGAGGCGGCATGGTTTTTCCAGCCAGTGTATCCCCCACCTGTTCCACTCACTCCTGCTGCCTTCCTGAGGGATCTGTGAAAATGTCATGAGGGATGATATCAAACTTCCTATTCAGTTCACCCGCAGCCACATTCATGGTATCTTTTCTATCCTGTGACTCTCATTAGTTAATCACAAAAGGAAATAAAGAGTTTCTTCAATGGGTCCTGCAAAACTAGTTGATAACGAGCCAGCAACATCACGATTTCCGGGCTTGATTATTTATAATTTTTCCAGGCATTTGGTATTGTTTAATAGTACGATGGGAGTTGGACTTTTCTGTTGCATTTCAGGAGATCAGGCACCTATATGGCCGTTTCTATCGAAGGGGCCCCTGAAGTGCCAACGCACCTGCACACTCAGGCTGCCGCCCCCATTGGATGCCTCCTCCATAGAGAGGCTTAACGCCTGCCACGGGGTGAGAGGCAGGATGTGGTGCCCAATGGTCAGCTTTCTACTTCCTATACCCCTGTGGTCAAAAGTATCTAGTCTTGTCCTTGGAACTCCCAGTTACGAGCGGGCCAGCTGCTGCAGCTCATGGATTCTGAGACTTGTTTTGAAAGAGCCTGAGCAAAGCAAGCATTTTTCCAATTACACACTATCTAATTCAATTTACATTTATTAGAATAACTGCCAGCTATTTCATGTTAATATTGACATTTTCATAAGTACTTGCAATTAGAATTCAAGCTCAGATTCCAATAAATCTCTTAGATGTTTTACACTTACTTTTCCTGACTGTCTTCAGATTCTGCAAAATATTTTTTAAGAACACGTTTGGAGGTCATTCTGCCTTTGGGGAATTTAAGCTGTGTATGTAAAAGAGTTGGACAGAGAAAAAATATTACAATTTGGCAAAGTAAATTGAGGACAACTACAGGGATGTGCCAAGTTCTGAAAAACCAATGTAGGGTCTGAAATAGAAAATTTTAACACAGAAGATGAATTAAACCATTAATTTCTTCATCTTATATAAAACTTCATCCTTAAGTTCTTTGAATAACCAGCTCACTGACAGCATTTAAAGAGCATTATTTTAAAGACTATTTCCTGGCTGCATTTAAAATGTAGTTTGATTCACCCATGTCCTTTTATTTAGCATTTATGTGCATTTAAATATATTTACACTTGCCTTTAAAAGATGGCAACGGGTTCAAATTCTTCCAATAAAAAGATGTCCTCGTGTTAAAATATTTTATTCATCAAAGTACTCACTGTTTTACTGCCTAAAGCAGTTTCCTAAAGTGAGATCTTAAACTGTACAGTTTAACATTCACTTTCGTTTCTGTATAATAAATATCCATGTCAGTTTAGAAGAAAGTCTGACAAGACACACACAGAGTATTCTTAAATACAACAAATCTTGTAGTGCACCATCAGACAAACTTAAATGACATAGATTTGCACATGCCAACGAAAAGCTTAATAGAGACACTTCTGAGGGGAAGGCAAATACAGCTTTTTCCAAATGGACAGAGGATACAGAATGCAAGCTTAAAGGAAATATTCAGGAGGTGGTCTCTCTGGGAAAAAATAAGGCCAAGAATGGACATGCTGTTATTCTTTGGTAGTTCTCATCCTTGGCATCACTTCGGAAGCTTTTTGAAAAAAAATCCCAAAGCTCTGCTGCATCTCTGGCCAGTTAATCCAGAATCTCTGGGTGTGGAACACAGGTGGCAATAGTGTCTAACACCCCAACCCCAGGCGATTCCAAGGAGCAGCCAGGCTGGGAACCCTGCTTTAGGAAACAGGCATCACCTGCTACGCAGGCGCACAGCGCTGAGCCCCACGGAGACAGCTGCAGTCTCGAGCAGAGTTGCTCAGCTGACAGGTGGCCAGCGAGATGCTCTGGCATGTGCAGCGCTGGGGTTTGATGCTCCTGAGGGGACCCTCCATAGACAGCAAGTAGGGCAAACCTGACAGCTGCAGAGCAGCGCTGCTTCCCCTCTGGGTGCCACCTGAGCAACTACTTCACCCTCCCAAAGCTCCCTGCCTTCCTGAGCCTTCCCCTCCAGTCCAAAGGGGCAGTTCACTCTGATGTAAAACCCTGGGGTTCTCAGGCTTTTGCACAAATGCTCTCCTATGGTTCTCTTGACATTTACCCGTCTTAATCTGTATCAGTCCCCAAAGACTCAGCTCTCACTTCTCCCACCTCGTCTAGAAAGCCCTCCCCGCAGACCCCTACTCTCACTGATCTTTTCTCTCCTGAATTCTCAGGTTGTAAGTGTCTATTCTTTGACTAATGTCCCAGCCATGGCAATCCCTGTGCTGCTATGAGAGCAGGGCAGTGATGTGTCTTCACTATAAATGCTCCCTCACTGCCACCCTGCCCCACCTGGAGCTATTCCTGGCACCCTGTGGGTGTCCCATAAATCCTTGCTCTTTGATTTATCTCATACGTAATTTATCACACACCACAGCAGACATGGATTAAGTAATCTACACCCACAGACTTGGAGCTCTTCTCTATCGCTATGCTGCAGCCGATGTAATTTTTATTTTCAAAATAAGTAAGTTTCAGGATTTCAGGTAAATATGTTCCCTTAGTTTCATCCTTTCGTATCTGACCAAGGCTCTTTTGTAGGGCCTGGGAAGCTCTGTTGGGCCTAATCTCTGCTCACCCACATAACTGGACTCAGCTCGTTCTTCCTCCCTTGGCTCACCCTGCTCCAGCCTCCCTGGCTCTTCCTACAAGCTCTCTGTGCAAGGAATTTGGCCACAGGACCTTTGCATGTGCTATTTCCCATGTCTGGGTATTTTCCCTTCTTTTCTTTGCCTTCAGATCTTAGTTCAATCATCACTTCTCTGACCTCCAGATTTGCCAGCTACCCCATTCCCTGCCTGGACAGTGTCACATCTCTCTGCATTGTAGGATGCATTTGTGTGGTGTGGTGTGGGTCCCTGCAGGGCTTTGAGCTCTTGGAGGATAGGCACAGGGTCTATTTTTGCTCTACATTTTATCTCCACTCCCTATTATTGTGCCTGCTATACAGAAAGTGCTAAATCATTAGTTATCAAACGCATGAATGATGAATGAATGGGTGGAATGATGTGACCAGCAGGAAGAAAAACAACAGAATGTATGGTTGGCAAGTTGGTTTTGCAGACCAGGAGCAGGAAAGCTGTAGCATGGCATGGCAATGCACAGCATGGAGGAAAGAGGATATGGGCTCTTACCTGTGAATTGGACAGGTCATCCTCACATCCCCTCCACACACACCCCCTCCCACCCCTGCTAAGAAAGCAGTCCTGGGTGACACTGTGGTGGGTAGAATAATGACCCTCAAAGATTCCACACCCCAGTCTTGGGGTCTGTGAATATGGTTCCCTTTCGGGAAAGGGGATTTTGCACATGTGATGGGGAGGTTATTCTGGATTACCTGAGTGGACCCAATCGAATCACATACGTTCTCAACCACACACTGAGAGCCCTTCTCAGCGGGGTTGGTTAGAGAATGAGATGGAAGAAGATGGAAAAGGGATTTGAAGCACAAGAGGGAATCAATCCACTGCTGGCCACTGTGAAGATAGAGGAAGGGGTGATGTAGATGTCTCTAGAAAATGGGAATGGCATTCAGCTGATGTCCAGCAAGAAATGTGGGATCCCAGTCCTGCCACAGGACGTGGATTCTGTAAACCACCTGCAAGAACGAGAAGAGGATCTTCCCCGTACCTCCAAGAATGAACTGAATTAGCTCATCCTCCTCCCTTGGCTCACTGCTCCAGCCTCCCACAGGACCTTTGCATGTGCTATTCTGACCATATCCGAGTATTTCCCCTTCTTTTCTTTCCCCTAAGATCTTAGTTCAATCATCAGTTCTCTGACCTTCAGATTTGCCAGCTACCCCATTCTGCTGCACTTTGGTTTTAGCTCATTGAGACCCACAGAACCATCAGATCCTACATTTCTGCAGTGTGAGCCATTATGTGTGTGGTTAACTGCCCCAGAAGCAATGGTAAATGGACACAGACACCACCCATACAGGTGGCCTGTGCCGTTCATCCATCTGAATGCCCCCTGACCACACGGGGAAACACCTGTCTCAGGGGCACCCCACATGACCAGGGGGCTGAGCAGGGTGAGCACCTGGATGAATCAGAGTCCCTCTGAAGAGGTGGGATAAGAGCCACAGAGAAACACCAGGCCACGCCTGCGGCAGGGCAGGAGAAGCGAGGGAGTGGACAGTGTCAAGGGTAGGAGCTCAGAACTAGGAGCTGGTAACCGCGGGCAGCCAGGGCCCAGCTTACCTGCTCACAGACCTGGCTCCAGTTTTGTACCCTGTGAGTTTCCCCACGAAGAGACCGGCTGGCCTGCTGCCGGTCCTCACACGCCTGCTCTGCACCACGCAGCCTGGCCTTTGTCGGGACTTGTGGTCCCTTTGTCCCCATTGCCAGACACCTCCCTTCATTATGCCCACACTTCTCCTTCCTCTGGCCCCTCACCTGGGCAACCTGTGTGGATCTGAGCTCTTAATCACAATCGTGGCCAACGCAACTTCCGCACATTTGAGGTTTCGTCATGGCTACAGCACCTCTGAGCTAACCTTCTTCCTCTATTGAAGGATGGGTGCTGCTCCTATGCCAGGGGATACAGGGAGGATAAATGAGCTCACACGAGGAGATGCTGGGGCCCAAGAATGCCACACACAGGGCTGTGGTGATTTGGTGTCACCTCAGGTGGCGGATGGAAGCTCCCTGTTCTTCCCTCACAAGGCTCCAAGCTCACCGCCTTCTCGCTGCCTCTCTTTCTTTCCAGAATCCCTTTCTTGTTCCTGCTCATCTCCTGCCTCTCCTCCTTCAATGCCCACCTTCTTCTCTGTTTGTCCAAAGCTCTCAGAGAAACAGGCAGTATTGCTACACCTCAGGTGATGCTTGGTTCTGAAAACACCTGCTCTAAAACTACCTGCTCTTGACACACCTCAAAACAGATGCATCTCTAAGACATTTCTCTTAAGGGGTGCTCCCTTGTCCTCAGCACCTCTGCAAGGCCACGTAAGCAGGTCAGAACATTGCAGTCCCATACTCTCCCCCCCCACCCCCTGGGGGAGACGACAGTGTGCTGTTTCTGTGACTTACACCCACGTGCCTACACAAGCTTAGGTTTCCAAGTAAATAAACAGGGGACAAATGTGTGCCAACAGGCTGGGCTCAAAACATATCTCCAGCTGTTGGGAACACAAAGAGAAGCTGTTTCCTTAGAGACAAGTTCCCAGGGGAAGGGGTTATTACAGCCATTTGGGATCTCAGCACCGCTGGACTTGAGGGTTCAGGGCAATGACCTGGCTCAGCCTGAGCCACAAGGGAACAGCAGCCCCCACTGGCTCCCCAGAGCAGAGAAATCCCATGTCTGTAGGGAAAACAGTCTCTTTCAATCACTTTGAGCCACTGACAGGGCTGGAGGATGAAAGTGTCAATGCCAAGATGTGTTTTGGAGAAGTTTAGTTTTTAAAGCCCTTCTGTTCAGCATGTTTTATTTATTCTCCAGACAACCCTGTGATAACGGCGTGGGAGGTAAGATGTCCCTATTACACAAATGAGAATAGTGAGGTCGGCAGAGGCTAAACCACTGGCCAAGAATGGAACACACAATGCCATGGTCATGATCCCAGACTGCAATCAAAGGCTGAATTTGAAGAAGCTGGAACATTACTGTCTGACCTTCAAAGAGCTGGAAAAGATAGAGATACAAGGAAACCCTTGAAGAGCAGACCATCTAAATCTCTCATTTGGTTCTTTCTTTAAGAAACATGATGCTTTGGAGACAGGGGCAAAGGCTGAGAGGTTCCCTTCACAGGACAGAGTGGAAATTTCCAGAAACAAGTCTTTCATATATACACTTCCAAAACTTTCAAGCAGATTAAAATGCATAGCTTTTGGAAAACCTTTGCCAACACTGGCCAGTGTTTGGATTTCTCCAGAATTCAACTGGTCCAGCATGATTCACCGAATTCTTTATGAATTAATAAGCTGTAAATCATGCATTTTTTTCTTCCAGCCATGCATTAGTTTCCACACTCTATAGCCAAGCAGAATAAACAGTGTCCCCGAGGGAGTTTCTTCCCTGAGAAAATTTCCTCCTCTCTCCCTGGTTTCAAATGGAAGAACATCCAGTGAAGGCCCATTTAGTGATCTGACTGAATTAGTTTGGGTAAGGAACCCAACTTGACATTTTTTGGAGTTTGAAAGTGCCAAGGGGCATCTATGCAGAATAATTCACCATGAAATTGTCTAGGTCCAGGTTACAGGCAACCAGCAAGCACAGATCACCTGTGTGTAACTGATGGGCTGGAACTGACACAAGAAATCCATGTATCAGGGAGATGGAGCTACTGAAAAGGGAGCATCTTCTCGGAAAAGAACGGCTTTCTGGCACTTGCAGCCGCTTCTCCTTAACAGTCATTTGTTCTTCATGGACTGTGTTCTGAGTGCCAGGTATTATTTCCCTGCCCTGGAATTAAAGGCACCTGCACTCACACCAGAGCTGTGTCAAGAGCTGGGAGACATGAAGAGCTGGGTCCCTGGGCTTTGGGGTGCCCACCATAGGATTCAAAACCCAAGTAGGGGGCCGTCACCTGTGCACTGGGCAGTCGAGTTCTAGCTCTGGACAAAGAGGAAAGAGCTAAGAGAATGGCCTTTTCACAGTCTGGCTGCTATGAGTTGAATTTTATACCCATTCTAGCAATCATTTGTTTTAAAATTATTTTTCTGAAAATGCAAATGAAGAATCGTTCGGAATATAAAGAAATGAAGGTAACAAATGAACAGATCACAACAAAAATTCTTAGATTCTAAAAACAAAATGGTGGTGATCAGAGGGGGAGGAGAAGGGGTGTGGGAGGAACAGGTGAATGGGGTCCATTTGATAGTGATGGATGGTACAGGAACTTCGCTGGGTGGGTGTGGTGTGGTATGTACATTTGTGGAGGTGTGAAGCTGCACCCCTGCAACTTACATAGTATTTGCATAGTATTGTAAACCAATTTAAAAAAAACAACTGTATCCCCAGTATAAATTAAAAAAAAAAAAAATAGAAACTTTCAGAAAACCTAATTGTTTCCAGAAAATATGGGGGCTAGCTATAAGATTCTTGAATATTTAGAAAAATTATTATAAAAACCACGTCTTTGTACAACTGTGTAGATGTCAGACAAAATGATTTTGCTCAAAAAGCATAGAATGTGGTCCAGTCCTATTCTCCCTTTATCAGGCAGGAAATAAAACGTAAGGCCCAAGTGATGAAACAATACAGTCGTCCACTCCTGCCTGGGCCCCAAACCTACTCTCAGGCCCAAGCCTGGGTCCTGCACCTGTGAAATGAATTTCCTCATGTCCACCAGGGACCCCGAACATCTTAATATCCCTTGACTGTTTTCCATCATCTTCTAAACCATCCAGCACCCCCAGATAATATTATTTCACCCCAGAGCAGACTCTGAGGCCCTCTCTCAGCTGTATGCTAAGCAGCTCTGAGAGGCTCCAAGCCAGGAGCAGAACTGCATGATTTTTGGCACTGGATAAAGCAAGAGGCTTTGGAGCACCGAGATCTGGAATAATGTGGGTGAATCAGTAGATCTGTTTGGGCCAGAACCCAAGACTGTGTGCATGCCCTGTGTAGGGAGAGGCCTTGGTGCCTGGTGTCCGGTGTGGGGGGTAGCCTGCTATGCTCAGCCCCTCTTAGACTCTCACCCCCGACAGGACATTGATGAGGGGCCAGTATGCTCCTCACAGCTGCCCTACACCCCACCAAGACACAAACAACCCCCTCTTTTCACTCTAACAACTGACCACCCAGGCTTGCCAAAATGAGGACAGCTCTGAAAGAGGGCAGTTTTATTTTAAGGGCCTAATGGGACCAAAGAGATGGAAGAAAAATGTTCAGCTATTTTAAAAAAGGCAATAGACAATCTTCTTCCAAATAAACAAACTATCCTTTGAACAAGAAAACAGTCCTCTCCCGGGTCAGGCTGGGGCCAGATCATGAAGGAGTCACATGTCCCTCATCCCTCTCTCCACTCCCTGCTCCCCTGATTTTTCCCTCTGCTGCTTTGGGGAGCCCTGTGCTCTCCTGCTGAGGCTTCACCAAGGGGCGATCTGATGAGCTTATTTGACACAAGCTGCTCCCTGAATACAACGCTGACCTTTGAGGAGGGTACCCCTACAAATCTCTCAGCGCAGACTTCCAGGGAAATCTACCCAGAATCTCTCACATCTGTACCATAAATGCAGCTACCAGCTTTTCCAGAACATAAGACTTGACTTCATAACCAATCTTCAAGATCTTAAGGGCTTTTAAAATTTTTCACTTGTTTAAATCATCATGCTTTCTCTCATGTTTACAACTTCTCTCACTAATAATAATGTGTGACAGTGTGGAGACAATATTATGTGGAGTGATTTACAGGGTGCTAAAAACTTGACAGGGCAGAAAAGTCTAGAGTATGCCCCTCAAGTCCTACATGAATATTTTCCTGTTGTTGATTTCATTTATTAAGTAGAGGGCTAATGAGGCTTGTAGTATTTTATCCCTCTTCTGGATATCAGGGACAAATGGAACTCTGATCTTATCTTGTCCTCAAAAAACGTATACAGGCTGTTGGAAGGAGATGAGAGAAGTTAAGCTACTGTAACATCCAGAGGAACGACACAGCTAGCACAGAATGTGAAAGGAACAAAGGAAGAATATCAGGATCTCCATGTACGGTTACATAGGTTGTGCGCTACACAATACTGGGGTCACCATCCCAAAAACTCCATTTTCAAGAGATGCCTCTGGAAACCCGAAGTGTTAGGAATCTTGTGAGACTTCCAGGACAAGCATCCAGGAGTCAACCAGATACAGGTATAGAGCAGGAGGGATAAGTTCTGACTTCTGGGGGCAGAGGGTAGGGAGAGGGAGTTGCTAAAGATGTTTGAAGGCTAATGGGATGATACATCCATCCCTTACTTTGAAAAGGGCTCAGCTTTTTAGTGGAGAATCAGAAGGAATCACTGATTAAAGTGTTCGATTTGGGGTCATTCAAGTCACTTCCTAATTCACAGTAATTACAGTGACACCTGGGGTCTTATATGATCTGTTACCTCCAGCCCTTACCTCTCTAAATTCACCTTTTATCATTTCCTTCTCTCACCCATCACTCCACACCACCACACTGATCCCCCTGCTCATCTTGCAGTGAGTCACACATTCACCCAGGGCAGGTCTTTGCTCTAGCTGCCCCCCCACTTGGAGCTGTGTTCCCCCTGCTTGGCCAACTTCATCTCTCCTAAATGTTGTTCAAATGCCACATCCCCGGTGTCTTCCCTGACCTCCTTATTAACATTGCAGCCTGTCCCCACCGCCTGGGGCATTCTGATTCCTGGGAGGACCCCTCCACTTTCTCCTTTTTCCAAATCACTTTCACCTTCGGGCAGACTATGAATTTACACATTACCTACAGGAATATTTGAAGGGCAGGAGTGATAAGACCTGTTTTTGCTTCCATCACTCTCTCTTTCTCCCTCTCTCTCTCTCTCTCTGGTTGCAATTTTAAGTCAGGATTTAGTACAAATAAATAAAAACTTACAAAGGAAATAAATTATGAGAATCAAAACTGTGGATCTTGCATTAATAACATTTAGCTTAGAAGTTAGCTGTATTGGATGGGTTTGAGACATGAAGGTAACATCAGAAAATACTTCAATCCATCAAACATATACTGTCATTTACATTTAAAAATTACTTTCATTATATTAAAAAAAAAAAAAAAAAAGACAGGGATTCCCTGGTGGCCTAGGGTTTAAGTCTCAGGCTATAATTTCTACGGCCTAAGGCCTGAGTTTGATCCCCGGCCAGGGAGCTGACACACATGGCGCAGCAGACCTCTCCTGTCTCGCCCTCTGCTCCCCTCAGCAGGGTATTTCAGTATATCTGTCTGTTCTGCTCCCTGTTCTGCCTCTGGCAAATCCTCTCTCACACACACACCCACCTACACACCAGTTCTATGCAAAATTAAAAAAAAATTAAAAATGAGTGACAAAATAGAAGTTCTGGCATTGTGCTGAAACTGATTAGCGACACTTTTCTCTAGCTACAAGGAAGCTGCTATGGACCCACCAAGGGAGGGCAAAGACTGGCATTTTCCAGTGGTGGGAATAGATTGGCACCAGCCCCTAAATACTTCCTTCTCTTTTTGCTGGTGCCTGACAGCCTGCGATGGATCTGGGTGAATCCACTGGGCTCTTGCAGACACAGCAACCTGGATTTCAACCTCCTTAGCACCAGGCTCTGAGCTACTCAGCAAGCTTTTGTCAATCCAGGTCACAAACAGATGAGAGATGTGGCTGAAAGATGCATATCTCTGTCCTCCTCTGTTGTTATCTACTCTGCTGTGGAAACAATGACCGGGATGGACACTAAAGACCCATGGTCCTGAGGGCCCCGAAACAGGGTCCAGAAAAAGCAGTCAAATTTTGCTTGAGATGACCTGGTAAATGTTATATAGATAGAACCCCAAAACAGCTAAATTCAGAAAGAGTATGCCACAGAGGACCCAAAAATACTTTGTCAGAGGACAGGAAAGTCAGCTGTGGTTGGGCCACATCCGTTTGGAACCTCAGGGTCCCCCTCTGCAAACTCCCTCCAGGGCAGGGTTGACAAGAAGCGTGACTAGGATGAGGCCTGAGAGGGCAGTGTGACCCTCTGGGACACACCCAAACACATCTAAGTACAGTAGGGCCAATCAGAATTATTTCTCCCCTGGGGCCTGAATTCTAGCGCCCAGAGCAAGAGAGGGCCCACCCTGTCAATGCACCAGCACTTACCAGGTAGCGCTCCTCCTGCCTCATGCTGGGGGTGCGGATCATGTGATTCTGTTCCCCTCTCCAGTCTCCAAATCGTCGGAAAAAATAGTTGGATAAAAAGCGACTGACGGGGTCTCTGATGATGTTGATGTAGACGGGCTGGTCTCCTCCAAACCTAACATATGCAGATACAGAGCTCATTACAAGCCATTACTTTGGGAGGAAAACAAAGCCCAGTTAGACACTGGCGCCCCCAGGGGTTAAGATGGTCCAGCCACTATGGAAAGCTGTGTGGAGATTCCTCAACCTGCTAAAGATGGAGCTTCCATATGATCCAGCAATTCCACTCCTAGGTATTTATCCAAAGGACTGAGATACATTAATTCAAAAGGGCACCTGCACCCCTATGTTTATAGCAGCACTATTTACAATAGCTAAGCTATTGAAACAACCCAAATGCCCCAAAATAGATGACTGGATCAAGAAGATGTGGTACATATACACCATGGAATATTACTCAGCAATCAAAAAAGATAAACTCATGCAATTTGCAGCAACATGGATGGCACTGGAAGGGATCATGGTCAGTGAAATAAGCCAGAAAGAAAAAGAAAAATACCAGATGGTCTCACTCATAGCAGGAATTTAGAAAACCTAAATAAGAGACCAGGAAAAAGACTAATTATATTAAAGAAAAAATCAAAATCAACAAGCAACTATAAACCAGAGATACACTATGGGGTGGGAGGCGGGGGGAGGAGAGGAGGGATTAGGGTCAAAAAAAGGGAGGTGGGAATTGTATGGGGAATATAACCAAATGAAAATGCATACATTGTGCAAAAATGAAAAATGATGTAAGAATTATATAAAATAAAATATATTAAACATTAAAAAAAAAAGGATTCTCATCAGACAACCCCATTTGCCAAGGTTCCAGCATTTTATTAGGAGGCAGGAAGTAGAGATGGTGGCACCTGCCCAGGCCCCCGCTGAGAGGCCCTGGGGACTGTTTCCATAGTAGTTCTAGACCACTACAGTGTTTGGCAATGTGAAGGGACAGCTGGTCTTGTTTTCTCAGTAGGCTACAGGTTTGAGGGCCGGTTGCTGTGTTCCAGACCTGCTGGCACACATTGGCCCTCAGGGAACGCTTCAATTGACTGGCAGGTTCTGACAGCCTCACTGGGGAAGTGGCACTTATTCCACATTTTAATTCAAGCAGTGTCAGGGAGGTTCTCTGCAGTAAATGGATAATAATAGACAACAGTCACCAGGGGCTCAGTGTTCACCTCGTTCTAAATACTTTATGTGTCAGAATCGACTCACTGAAACATCATACCCCTTTAATGGCTTTGAACCCATAATTATCCCTATAGACACCTGGAGACAGGGCAGGGGAAACTGAGGCAGGGAGAGAGTAACTTGTGGTTGAGTCAGGATATGGACCCAAGTGGTCTGACTTCAGAATCTGTGCTTTGAACCATGGAAAGAAGATTCCAGAGTTGAGAAAAGTAATAAATGTGAAGGTTATCATGAACACAATAAAACCAAGGTAATTATCTTTGAGAAACAGCAGGTGGTTTGACATAAAAATCAAACAAATATCTTGGTGTCCCCTTTCATTCCTCCACAGAGGGATTAAGGATTGTGTTGAATGCTGGTCCAAGGATATGACCTTCCCGAGGAAGGATGATGAGGATGCTTGGATTTTTCTTAAGGATTCCTCCACTTTCTCTTTCAACTGTTCAGAAGCAATGACTGTGGGGGGCCTGGTGAAACACTCTCGACTCTGGGCAGGGATCTTACTCATCTTCTCATAAAGATGCCCAGACTTTCTTCCAGAAAGAGCCCAAAGAAAGCAAACTGACACCCCCACCTCCCTCCAGTTGGCGGACTCCTTCGCCTGGTCCATAATCCAGAATCATTGTTACACGCTTCAGTGATGGACCCTCACCCTGATGCTAGCCCCTGCCCCCTCTTGCCCCACACTCTCTCTCTAGTAGTGTGTGCATATCTGCCTCTCCTACCAGACTGTAAGCCTTCTGAAGCCGGGAACAGAGCTGTTAAGCCCAGTGCATGGCACACAGTAGGTGCTCAATCTATGAAGATTTGAGGGCCTGTGTGTATGCTTCAGTGGCCAGAGGAAATAGACATAACCAGCCACCAATACTTCCTCGTATGTTAATTTTATAATGTTGTCCCCAGCCTATTTGCATTTTAAAAGGGAGTCTTCGGAAAGAAGAATCCAAAGGAACGAACAGGTATTTCAGGCACTTAGACATGTGAATGATATTCTGGATTCCTCAGCTCTACTTCGTAGAAACCATACTGCTCAGGAGCAAGATTAGCCTTGTCAATAGGAATTCTTCTAGTTCCCAGATCCAGCTGACATTCATGCAACTAGATGAAGAGTTAAATAGTCCCAGAAGTCAACTGATCATCATCCTAGATGTATTCTTTTTTCTTTTTATTTAAATTGGGTTTCAGAGCTCTGATAAACAGCAACTAAATAATGCCAGGGATTAGGAGGACAACACATGCACAGCAGCTGTGAATGCAATTAAACCCTCAGAAATTGCATCATGCTTTTGAAGACCTCAACTTTATTTCAATCATCATACGAGTCAATACACAAGCTTCCCACTTGGAAGTGGACCCAGCTTGACCACAGTCATCTTCCACTGAAGGACACAGGCATGAGCACTGACAAGACTCAGTAAACATGGATGACTTATTCCATTATGCATATTTTGTCCCAATACAAGAGGACCAGGATAATTTCCCAAAGCAGAAGTTTTAGAAGGCTTAAGAATTGATTGCCAAGTATCAAATGCCATAAAAGCCTCTCTCTAGAAATTTGTAACTATGAGAATGAACAGTAATAATGATGTCAGGCTGCCAAGCTTCATCCTTTTTCTAGGATGTGCAGCTCTGTCCCAAACTGGCAAAATCTAGGGGGACATGCAAGTTATACAAAAGAAGTCTGAATACAGCCCGGTGTCCCCATGCCTGAGAAAGAAAACAAATTTCACATCCTCATTCCATCCTCGATCAAGATTGGTTTCTCCTCTTGCAGTAACTTCTAAGTCCTAGTCAGAATTTTTGGTGAACCTTAGGTCTCTTGGTCATCGAACCTAAAGCCTATTGCTGATTCTATTCTAGAACAAGAAGGCTTTGGAATCCACCTTGCATCCACAATCCCCTGCAGGACAACACTGTCCTACTCTTAAAACCTGTGAGAAAAGATTCTACAGGTGAAGTTCATCCTATTGTCAACCTGAGGAGACTTTGGTGTATCCCAAAATTCTTTTTATACACATTTTCTATAGTTTGAGCCACTCAGGAAAAGGATTAGTTTTTCTTCATATGCTTTTACAACTCTTAGTTTTTTTCAGCTACAATTTTAATTTCTTTAACTTTTTTTTCATTTTTCTTTTTGAAATTCCTTTAGCATTTGTTCTGAGACATGTTTCCCATCTTTCCATACTCTGAATCTCTAATTTGGTCATTTTTAGGCTCTAAACCTTGTGGCAACCACAGGTGACTCTAGGTTCTGTGTTGTGCACATGAAGGAGTCACTTCACTTTCTGTCATTCACTTAACAACACACCCTTCTGTCCTTTGGGCACCAGCCTCTTTGCATATGTGAGGATCTATTTTAAGTCAGCTTAAAATAGCTGTTATTTCCAATTTCACTGATTTGTTCAAAGGCCACATATACCAATTCTTGAATCACTACTGTGGGTCTCCTTCCAACTCTGCAAATTTATCATGTTCTTTTTATTTTTGCTTTTTTGATGAAAAGATGAGGATCCAAAGCAGCGTATACTTTGCTAGAGATAATAACTACCCGATTCTCATGTTTTTTCATGAATTACTAATTATCTCCTTCTGCTCATTTTCTTCCCTGTCTCTCCCACATTGCTACCCCAATCTATCAAACCAGCAACATTAGTTACCTCTCGAGCAGCTACACAAATCACTGTGGTAGGGATTTTAGGGATACTTTGATCATAATGCTGAGGCTCTCCACCTGGAATATTAATGCATGTATTAAAAAATAAGATTTTTAGTTCTGAGACCAGAGCCATTCTGGAGAAAATAAGACTGTTTGATCTTCCTTCTATAGGAGAGTTTTCTATGACTGGAGACAGTTCTTCAAAGTATATCTTTTTAAAAATTATGGTGAAATCTACATAACATAAAATTTACCCTTCTCACCATTTTTAAGTGTACAAATCAGGTGCATTCAGTATACTCACAGGGCTGTGCAGCCATCACTGCCATCAAACTTCAGAACTTTCTCATCTTCCTAAACTGAAACTTTGTTTGGTAAACGATTAAATCCCTTCCCCACTCTCCCCTCCTACCCCCCCACCCTGGTCCTGGCAACCTACTCTCTATTTTCTTTTTAACATTCTGGCCTAAAATTAGAAGCTATCGGGGTGTTGTTACCCATGTTAAAAGATGAGAAGTGCCATGAGCCTAGATGCCCACAGTTTTGAGCCCATTTAGTGAGAAAGAGAAACTTTGAAGTAAGAGAAAGGCCCTCATGGAAAAGGATGTAATTGGTTGGGGTGGGGGGCAGAGGGAGGAGCTGCCTGCAGAAGGGAAGGGCAGAGATGGTTACCTAGAGGTTCTCTGCCGGGAGTTAACCCCAGTAACCGGCCAGGCTACAGTGGGAGGTCATCTCCATCCTCACAACCTTCTCTAGTGTGCACTGGGGCCTGCAGCTGCCTGGGCCACTGCCTCCTATCTCTGTAGACTGTGAGAAAGAGTGTGCCATTTTAGAAAGATGAGTCCAGCAGTGTCCCACTCTCATTTGCTAACCCAGCTTCTGGGCAGTGTTTAAGTAGATAAAGAAAGTGTTCAGTGACCAATAAAAACCATTTTTTTTCAGATTTATTATTCTCTATTATGCATACAAGAACTGGGGTGTAGGCCAGAAGTGCGGGGGTGAAAGGATTCACCAGAGACAGAGTGGGGAACAGAACAGGTGGACCTATGCAAATACACTGCTGAGGGGAGCAGTGGATGAGACAGGAGAGGTCTGCTGTGCCATGTGGGTCAGCTCCCCGCCTGGGGATTGAACTCATGCTACAGTAGCTGGCGACAGCATGGTAGTACTGAGACTCTAACCCCTGTGCCACCAGGGAGGCCCCTAAAAAAAATTTTTATTCTGTGTTCTCTTTAAAGTTTAAGGCTTCTGTCACCATTATGAAAGATTTGCAGAGCATGGTATTAAAACGGATGACTTTGCTAAGGAGAATAAAAACGAAGTCAATATTTGAATGATGAGATTAGCAAGATCTGATTTGTTAAATCATGCCATCAGAGGTGGACTTGACATAAATAATTAAGCTTTTGATTTTATTAAATTAAATTCTTAAGAATTTACTAAGAATTCTTAAGCATTAATTTTTTAAGAGCAAATCCCTATTAAAAATAAGGAAAGAACAGGACCAATGTGTCCAAAAGGCTTCCCTCTGGGCATCCCATCCTGTCTGCTTCTCCAGTGAGTGTTTCATGTTTAGATGTTTTGTTTCTGCAAGTGAGTGCTGGCATCAGGGACCCCATTTGAGGTAAAATGAGGAAACAGACATGGAAGGGAAAGAGGGTGAGAAGGACCAGGCTGAACAAGAAAAATGAAATCAAGAAAGATGAAGAGGGCCTCCCCTGGTGGCGCAGCGGTTGAGCGCTGGGTTGTGAAGCTGCCCGCAGCCTCTGCAGTGCCGGTTCGATCCCCGGCTGCTGGGCAAGGGTCCCACATGGCGCACAGACCTCACCTGCTGCCCGCTGCTCCCCTCAGCAGTGTACTTCATCATTCTGCCTGCTCTGCTCTCCGCTCTGACTCTGGTGAATTCTCTCACCCTCCCACGCTTCTGACTCTGCCCAGTGCTTGTATAAATAAATAAATCTTTAAAAAAAAAAAAAGACGAAGAGAAGTGGACATTCAGGACATTGATCTCTCCTATAATTCACTTGGACCATTTGCACAGCATTGAGCTCTGATACAAAACTTTATGCCTTCCTAGCAAAACCCACATTGGGATTTTGAGGTGAATTACTGAGCAAAGAAAGTGAAAGTGAGGGTAAGAGGAAGAGAAATTGCATTGTCCGTAACAGTCTCTACAGTGAATCTAAGACACACTGTTGATGCTGGGAAGTTGACGTTTTCAAAAATAGTAACTCTTCTGGTTAATAGGAGTCAACATGTGAAACCACAGCATGCAAATATTAAAAATCCTACTTAAACATCAGTAGAGAGTAGCATTCTTTAGCTAATTTTGACTCCATTTGCCAGGTAGCCCAGGTGAAACATCTGTCTGGACTGAATTTTCAGGTAAGCAAACACTGCAGAAAACCTCAGGAATCCAAACTGAAGTCTGAGACTTGTATTGAGCTGGGAGTGGCAGGAAACCATCTCCAAGGCAGCTACAAATGCACCAGGTTGGTCTGATACTATCACTTTCCATGGCTGAATTAATAAAACTGGCAATAGTGAAATGATTCCTCCTAGCTCTAAAAATAAAAAGGAAAAAGAAGGAACAGCACAAGATACCTAGGTGATGAATAAATGAAATAAATCAGTTACTGAGTCACAAAAAGTTCACAGGCTATACATAGCACTGATGTGAATTTCAAGGTAAGAACATCATATTTAGTGTGTGTGTGGGGGGCAGGGAACACAGAGAAATAAAGGACAACAACTAAACTTTGTTTTGGTGTCATGTCACACATTTCAAAGATTCAGAGCATATATAAAAACAGGTGTAGGGGGAGACTAGACTATCATTCTTATATTCTGAATTATTGTATTCTGTTCACCACCAAGGACCCTGCTGCATGTTAAGGATGAAGGATTAGAAATATCAACAAATTAGGTTGCAGTATTAATTGTTTGCTTAATAACCTCATTATCCTGAGACAAGCAAACCAGATGCCCATTAGCAGTGATCAGGCAGTTTTCTTAGAGCACTTCAATTATCTCTGTTGAAAAAGTGAAAAAGAAATACCAGCCTAGAATGGATGATGTCTGGCCTCATCAAGACTCAGTACCTGCTGAACTGCAGTTTCAGCCTCTCCCAAAACTAACCAGACTGGAGTTTCCTGGTCAGCATCAGTGAAGTCTTATCTGCAGAAAAAGACCCCTTAGCCACCCCCCGCCCCCCGCAAATGGAAAGTGGTTTGGCCTAAATAATCTTTCTCATCTTTTGCTAATAACCGTGTCCCATCCTATTTCTGACTACAAAAACCTTTCATTTTGCATAATTTTTACAGAATCATTTCCTAAAGGCAAATAGATCTTTAAAATTAACTCAGTTGAACTTTTGCTATTTAACATTTCTGTGCTATTTAACATTTCTTACAATTCAAAATACATTTTAAAAAGGTGACAGCCCTCTTGACAAGTTCCAACTAAGTGTTTTTCTCTGTTATTTGTATATTTAAGGGCTTTCCTTATATGCTCACAGTTTGCCTTTGATAGCTACGAAATTTTACTCAGATAAAGTGATTCCCTTCAAAAGAAAAGCTGGTTATTTTAACTCCCCATGTTGAATAAGTGTAACAATAATTGTGTAATATACTAAGGCTCAACTTGTGACTCTATGCCCACACTCAGGTGCCCCTTTAACTGGACTCCTTTAGGTGACTCTCTTGGCCGGGTTTGTGTTCACACTGGTGCCTTCCTCTTAGTTTTGAGGTAAAAGAAATAGTGAACCAACAGGATGAGTTGCCCCAAGTCCTGCGTGAACAGGTGGACTAAATCATGGACTTGAGAGCACTTCCAATTTGGCCCCAACACTGACCGTAAGATGCCATGCCAGACAAAAAGCACTATAGATTCTGACTAATGATTATCTCACAATTTCCTGGAGAGAGAATGCCAAGAGCCGACACGCGTAGTTAGAGTGTAACCCATCTGTGCAAGCCCGGTGTAGCCCAATCCAGACCACGCTATGGTGCTAGCCTCTGCCCCACTGTGAATACCTCCACTTACCTCCCTTCAGGGAGCCCGGCCATATTCTCCTGCCCAGAACTGGCTCCCTCAGGCATGAGTCTCTAATAAAGCCTTGTCTGGTTCAAGTACTCTCTGGTGGGTTCTTTCCCTAGAGCACAAAAGACCCACTCTTTTGGGTCACAGCTGAGCTTCTTCCCACCTAGCTGCCTTGTTTCCTCTCTCAATGCCTCCCAGGACTTCCTCTTCTCCTCTCACTTCTTCCTCCTCTTCTCAGGAAAATCTGGTGACTTTCTATTAAAGTTCACCACATTTTACTGCTGCTTCACCTTTCATATAGTTTATATAGTTCATATAGTTGTGTAGTTTATATAGTTTATATAGTTCCCTGAAGGGCAGGAAAACAAGAATTGTTCACTACAGAAGCACCAGTCTCAAGGAAGCAAACAGAAGATGGAGGGTGCTTTAGATCTGCATTAATCCAATAAAGTACGGTGGAGGAAGGGATGGAATGGAATGGAATGGAATGGAATGGAATGGAATGGAATGGAATGGAATGGAATGGAATGGAGTAGAATGGAGAGGGGTACAGTGCAGTGCACTGGAGCAAAAGCAGGGCCCTGCCCGTAGTTGTGTCACAACAGAGACACAGTAAGGATACACACAGGATAGGTACAGACAGTGAGGGTCAACTGTGGACTCAGAGCCTTCTACAGAAATGTCCCTTTGAAGGCCACTTGAGTCTATGTAATATCCTTCTTGTAAAGAACTTGAAGTGCTTTCCTTTATGTGTCCAGCGCACCCCTACAAGGTAGACGTAGGAACAATTGTCCCTATTTTATAGCTGGAAAAACAGAGTCTACCCCTACCCCAAAGGGTGAATTGGTCAAGGGGAAGGGCTCTACTCAGAGGTCCTGACAGCTAAACTAACGCTGTTTTCTGAAGAGATGGTACCTTCTGAAAGATGCTCATCAATCTTTTCTTTCAAGATAAACTCAATCAAGATTAAACTCTTGGAAACCTGTTTGATGCATCATGATAAATATGGTGATGACAGATTAAACAGGCCATGATAAAACAGTTACCACGCTCTGCCCAGCTCTGCGCACCCAAGGAGGGCACTGGATTTGGCTTGATCAGAGCTTTACACTGGCCTGAGTTAACAATTAAATCTGTTGCCTGGCCATTTGTTTCAATTTTAAAGATTTGACCTATGAGACAGGAAGAGTTAAATGAATGAGGTTTGAGGACATCAGGGGCGATGCAGAAGGAATCTCACGAGTTAAGCAAGGGTCACAGGGGAAGTCTGTTCTCTACAAGTCATAAAACGTAGTGCCTGAAATAGCTAACAAGTCCTCATTATCTAATTATGTCTAATTATATGTTCTTGGCCTACTGGAAGTGAAAGGCTGGGTGCAAACTCCAGACATTCCAGTAACAAGCCACTTTATAAATGTGGTTAGAAACACACTCCAGCTATCAATTCTGTGGCCTTGGGCCACTGAGGATAATTTGCAGGTGTGCTTCCCACTGTCCAAGGAACTCTGGTTGTCAGGCTTGCTGGGGAAATTCAGGGGAAGCTCGCTTGCAGAGATAAGGTAGCAACTACTCTCTCTTAATAACTGGCTGTGCAGAATCTCAATCTCTTCACTCTTCATGTGCAGGGCCTGCTGCACAGCAGGATGTCCTTTGGAGGCAGAAAACCTTCCACCCCTTTATGTTAGTAATGTGCCTGCCCAGTGAACTCTGCAGCAGTTCATGCTCAAGGCATGCCTAGGCCAGGCTTTGGGGGGCCATGAAGTTAGTACCAGCTAGCAGGCACTCTCCTGTTATTCCTCTGGGGAATAACAGGAAGGTGTCAGCCAGAGGACTGATAAGGGGGCCCAGGGTCTGGAGCTGGGCAGCAGTTTTGCCCCTGGACCCTGACATCTGTAGGTTGTCGCCAACTGTGGGCATTGGCCAGCTCTGCCCTTATTGAACTACTCCCTGAGGTGAAGTTAGAGCCAGGCTTTCCTTCCTGGAAGGAAGGCCAGCTCGAGAAGAGGAATCTGAGAACCAGCTGACAGTAAAGCACAGGGGGGCCTATGCTAGTGGCCACTGAGACGTGAACGCCCAGAACTTGAAATTAACAACGAACAGATCCAGGGGTTAAAAATCTACATTTGAAGATTTGCATTATTATCAGAAGGTTCCTGCAGCTGAAGAAGGAACAGGTTTCTAAACTACCCCCAACAACATCAAACATACCAGGCTGAGAATAATTACATGGAAAATTATATTTAAAAAGTGGGCAGAGAGGCTCGTACTAACATTTTGAATCCTATAAAATCCACATCTCCCCATCACTAAGTTATTCCCAGGGTCATGTGCAGGTTCGAATTGCATAAAATTGGGCAGTAAAATATTCCTGTTAAAAATACCCAGCTGTGGTTGCCTAATTTATTTGCTTCAATACAAAACCTGATTTTTTTTTTTTTCTTTCTAGAGAACTGTCAGGTCAAGTGGCTTCTCATTAAAAAACAATTTCACATTTTTATAAGATTTAAGATTAGCATTCTAGGAAGAAATGAAGCTTCTGTCGAAATATTTCAAATTTTGATCTCTCTCTGGCAAAAATAAATGTATTAAAAATGTCTTTTTAGGAGCAATTAGCTTGCCTTGGAAATGAAGGTAGATTTGAAAGTAATCGTTCATTAGACAGAATCTAAGTACTAAAAAGAAACGAAAGAACCGTTAAGTGGGAAAATTTCTTACCTTGAGAAGTTGAGGAAATGAACATGTCGAGTGAATAAATAGGGCTGTTCGGCAGTACTTATATTTTTAATCAGTTCCATCTATTAAAAAAAAGCACAAAATTAGCATCGCTAGGGTTTAATGTACCAAGTCATATTTAGCTAAAGGTTATCTCCCCAGCTCCTTTATTCCCCATGACAGCCTCCTGGACCAGGGTCAAATTGCTGTGTTCTCTGCAACAGGCTTCCTCCTGACTAAGACAGCGCGTCCCCGATGTGCAGTCCTGTATTTAATTTAGTTGACGTGACCATGAACACAGGGGGCAGATGAAGTCATGGTCCCTGGAGAAGGGAGAGCCTGTTATACTGAAAGGCAGGTAAGAAAATGCCTTTAGTTCCTCCATTAAAGTCCAAGCCAGGTAGAGGCTAGTCATCATTTTCTATTTCTATAATGGCATTACTGGGATACACAGACATGTTTGAAACTAGTTCTATAGAATTTCAAAGTGGAAATTAAACATCATGCCTTATGATTTTTCTCTTTCTTATAAAAATGGACGAAGCAACTATTTCTCAGCAAATATGCCCCTCCCACCTCCAAAAAACTGCTTGGCTTTTTGGTGGGTGGCCATCTGAATGATTTATTTGCAGTTATCAGCGAGGCAAAAAATCTTCTCTATTTGTATTAATGAACATTTATGGCTCTTCTGGAACATGTCATGATACAGAAACTGTTTAGTAAAATCTGTTAGAAATTCCAAACATTCTTATGACTCCCTGACTTCCTGAATTCCACATCCTTAGATTTTCTAATTGGCCCCTCAAAACAGACACACTGTGGAATCTTTCAGAAGCATGCTGAAAACTGCCACTTTGAATGGGCCTCAAAAGCACAGCTTCTCCTATTTTCAGAAACAGTTCAAGTTGAAAGCTGCCAGCAGAAATGGTCACGGCCCTGATCACCCGGGTCAGAACAATGACAATAAAATCAGAGTCAAGTTTGCCTTGAACCCACAGAAAACCTGTTCTGCTTTGCTCCTGCGTGTCCAGCACAGGCTGAACACACAGAAATGCTCAATAAGTACTGATGGGAGGCATTAACTCCAACTACCATATGCTCTCTAGATTGGTACCCTGGGATCTAGCATTTAATCTCTTTAATCAGATATTTGTGCCCACAGTGATGTCTGAAGGAATGAAACTGAACTTAAAAAGGAAATGACTCGCAGTCACAACCCTACACTTCTGTTGGTTGTGGTGAGCTCGGGAGATAATGTTCAGCTTGTCTGCAGGCTTGAGCATAAAAAAAAACAATCCAGCCTCTTCATTGACCGCTTATCCTCTATCTTCCCTGCCCCCACACTTTTTTTTTTTCATAATAAAACTTATTGCTAGGTCACATTGTACATTTTTATTTTTGGTGGATCTACTAACAGAATTGCAATTTTGAAGCACAGAGCTCTCCTGCTCTCCAAGGATGACTGCTTAGAAAATAAACCCACTGTGTGTATGATTAATAAAAAGATCATTCAGTGCTTTAATCTCTCTGACTTTTATTCCACTATCTCTGCACACATGAGAGTAATATGAGAAAGCCCCCTAGTACAAGTAGATTGGAAAAGCAGGTCAGAAGGAAAGCATTTCTTTCATATATTCAACATTATAGCACATTCGCTAAACACATGTCAGCGTGTTAAATTTAATGGAAAAACAGTAGTGGTTAGATTTTGAGAACAGTGTCATAATAATCATAAAGCTGTCTATTTCACAAGGAAAAATGGATTAGAAGTGACAAGGCCTAACTCTTTCTAGACGGATCTTTAAACATAGTATAAAGGTACTAAGGCTCATGTTTATTGCATTACTGCAGTGAAGTCAGATAGCACAGTTCAGCTCTCCTACATTTTGTCACTGCACTCCACATAGCACAGCCACTTTAGAAGTGCCACAAACACAGGTTTAAGAAATTATGTTCATGGTGTCACTGGACCATCTTCACAAATGCTAGGTGTCCTCCACTTCCAGGGACAAGCAGTGGTCTGCTGAACCTCTGTGGTCTGTCACCTGCTTTCTCTCTCCTGGTCCTCTTGCTGTCACCAGCAGCCTGTCTTTTATCATCATGGGTGACAATGACATTACTTAAAATAATCAAAGACACTACCTCTCCTTTTCCTGGCCCATGCAGGGCCATGGCTAGCCTTTATTCTGATTCGCTGCATACATTCACTCTTCATTCACGCATGCAGCATTTACTAAGCACTTACTAGGCCCTGGAAACCAACCAAACATGAATAAACTCAGTGGAAAAATGTGTCTTACTGGTGTTTCCAAGTCCACCATGGCCAAACCTACTTTTGATCATCTTTATTCCTTATCCAGCTTCCTTCTCTTTTAATAGAAAAAGAGTTCTGGTGCTGGTTAACAGTAATTTCTATGCTCTCATATTTGATCTGGGTCTTCCCTGGACTCCCCCAATCCCTTGCCAGGTCACATTAAGTCCACCTTCACTCTCTTCCTCAATTGGCTCTCAAAACCACATGTCCTATGACCAGCCAAACTAGACACCCCCTGTTTCTTCCTCACACCGTGTCCAAGTCTGACCATATCTATGCTCAGGTTCAAGCTCCTTGTGGAAAGTTCTTCTCTTGGCATGGTCAAACCCTAACCCCTCTTTACATCTAACTTAAGTGCCTAACACTGACTAAAGTTCCAAATAGCCTTCCTGGATCTCTCCTTTCACTCAATATGCATTGACTCTGCCTCGCTACTGGGCAATGAATTGCCTGGGACTGTGGCTGTGGCTACGAGAGAAAGGTCTGATTTGTGCTCTCAAGAAGATCAGTTTTATGGGCATGGTGGAACAGCAAGCAGGTACAAGCATGTGAAAACCACCTGGGGCAGAAAGCACAGAGGTGAGGCCCATCTCCCTGCCTGTAGATGGAGTGGTGAACTTTCCAGAAAGGAGAGATCCCGAGAGTTTCAAGGACCCATAGGAGTCAGCCAGCGAGAAAGTGACCTATGGCCTTGCAGACAGTATGGACAGCAGATGCAAAGGTTGAAACAAAACAGTGTGGATATTAAAACTGCCAGGAACTCCAAGTGTAGAGGTAGAACATGGGACCAGCAAGGCAGCAGGTGAGGCTAGAGAGGGAGGCAGGAGTGGGTAATTGAGGCATTCTGACAAGATCCTATGGGCAATCCACAGCCAGAAAGGATTTTTTTTTTTGCCAGATCTGAGAGCAGGGTGGAGAATGAAAAAAAAGGGTCAAGATCAGAGATGCCAAGCTTAGCTAAGATGACCCGAATTTCAGCAGGAAATAATGAGGGCATGAAGTTATTGTTCTGGGAGCACAGACAGCAACTAAAAACTTGTTAGAAGTGTACATTATCAGCACCCCCCTCTCTAGACCTGGTGCTGGTTAATGGTAACTTCTATGTTCTGCTGAAGTGGAAGAAACTCTGGGAGGGGGTCCATCAATCAGTCTGTGGTGTTGTTTTTTCTTCAAAACATCCAGCAAGCTTATCTACTTGTGGGATCATGAATGTTCATACGTTTCTTCCTTATATGGGTTTTTGTTGAAAGTGCTATAGGGTTCTATGCATATACACATGTATTATGCCTGCATACATTTGTGCATACATAGACACATATAGATGTACACATATCTATTCATTAATTCTGTGTTTTAACAAACCCTCCAGGAGATTCTGAGGCTAGGGAATGACTGAACACAGCCAACGGCAGTATGGCCAAGGAGAGTCCGGGTATGATAAGGGAGGAGTCTGCTGACCCTGGCAGCAGAAGGGAAGAAGAGGGAGTGGCCAAGGCAGCTCCCTAGTTTGCATCTCAGCCACGATGGTGCCCTTTCACAGAGGTTGGGGAGGGGCTGCAGGAGGAGCACATCTGGCTACAGAAGTGGGGGGCACGGGTATGTATTTGCACATCTTTGGTAAGAGATAATGTTGCTTCTTTCACCTCCTAAACACTCTGAGACTTTTCCAGGATGCCCACTTATAAAATCATGTTGTAGTTGAGTTTGTGTGTTAGTTTTGAGCCAGACTGTAAACTCC
Source organism: Talpa occidentalis (assembly GCF_014898055.3). Taxonomy (NCBI): domain Eukaryota; kingdom Metazoa; phylum Chordata; class Mammalia; order Eulipotyphla; family Talpidae; genus Talpa; species Talpa occidentalis. The sequence goes on along the minus strand of NW_023602073.1, from coordinate 140,835,114 downwards.
TAGAGGGCAGGAGCCAGACTTTATTTATTTAAGTCCAGAAGATCAAGCCCAAGCACCTGTGTTGAATAGACAACCCCTTTAGAAAACTTCTTGGAGCCAAGTGATAACTAAGTCAGAGTTATCACTCAGCAATGACTTTGCCTCTCTGGGACAGACAAATACATCCACTATCCTGGTGTCCCGGGAACTGACAGTCTCTCCATTACAACATCTAGGACCCAATGACACCAAGCAAACTCCCATTTCCAGTGTGTCCCAGGCTCCATGTTGCACCTAGAGCTTTTTATGTACATGCTGTCATTTCAGCTCAGACGACTCGGTGAGTTATTTCCTTGACAGGAGAGAAATGGGGGCTTTGCAGCTTGCTTATAGTCTCACCGTGAGGAGGAGGAGGAGGAAGAGCCAGGATCGAACTCCAATCTGTCTGACACCAAGAATCCTGTTCTTAGTCACTTAGTTGTCATCCCACACCATCCCATGCCCTATAATGGCATCTGCCACCACCCTATGCCCCACCACCCCGTTCCCCACCACCCCATCCCCCACCATCCCACCCCCACCATCTCACCCCCTACCATTCCATCCCCTACCATACCATGCCCCAACACTCCACCCCCTACCACCCACCCCCACCATCCCAGCCCCACCACCCCACCCCTCACCATCCCAGCCCCCGCCATGCCGTCCCCCACCATGTCACCCCCACCACACCACTGCCATTGGATCTGTATATTACCTCTTCCGTGGGAGGAAGGGGCTACAAAATCATTCTGGAGAATAAAGAAGGTTTATAGGGATATGCCTTTTCTACTTTTCATGTGATGTGCCTAAGAATTGACAGAAAGTTGTAACAGTTGGGAAAGCATTAAAATAATGAAAAATGAAAGCATTAAAGCATCAGAGAGAATACTGTTTGAATTCTAGGTGAAAACACAGTATATTATAATAAGAATGGGAATGAATACACTGTGTTAAAAGAAGATAACTGTGTAATAGATGATATCTAAAAGAAGAGGTTAAGTCATGGTGCATCTGAGAATGAGATAGAAATGAAGTTTCTTTTTTTTAAAAGAAGAATCAAACAGAATTTATAAAGGAAATGCCAGGAGGTCTTTTTTTATCTTTTGCTTGCAATCTGTCTGAGCTGACAGAGCAGAAAACACAGCTAGTTAGCAGGAGACTTTGTTACTGACTTCTTCCTGTCAGCAGCCACGGCACTGACCCCGCTCTGCTCTCAATTCCTGTGTTACAAACAAGAAGATGCCCTATAATTTTTCAAAACATCTTAAATAAAAGAAAAGACATGTTTTTAACATATCAAAGTCAATCAGAATAGCTCAGAGGAGAACTCTGGGGCCCTTTAACCTCAGAGGCTGGGAGGTGGCTGTAGAATCAGGTAACCTGTCCCACTTTCCCCAGCTTGGCCAAGTTCTAGAAGGAAGAAGGCTGACCCTCCTCCCATCAGCTGATGGCTGTGTAGTCTGTGCAGCACAGTCCTGCAATGAAGAAGAAACCCACCAGGGGGAGCAAAGACCTGCGCATAGCAAAGAGTGGGCCTCAAGGGTAGAGAAAATCAATTTCAGGGCTACACCTGGAAGAATTAATTTTCCAGGCTTTGTTGCGTCTTCCTCTTTTCTTTGTCTTCTTTCTACCAAGTTTCTATTAGTGGACTCAGCTTGTGTCTATAGGATTCCAAGGCAAGATCTATTTGTAGAGGTGGATGAACTCATCCCTGTGGCCTGGAATTGGACCCGGCTACTCTTCTGTAGTTTGATTGCAGGGTCCAGCAGGAGCAGTCCTGGTGCCTTCCTCCTAATATAAAGCCAGGCAGCCCTCAGGGCCACTGTAAGGGAGACTTCTCCACAATGTCTTAAGCAAAGAGATGGTTCCTGGGATAAATGAGCCAGCTTCCAGGAGATGCCACTTGTAAGATGTATGGGAAAACATGATGTCTTTGGAGGTTTGAGGGATTCTGAGGTGAGAGAGGAATTTTTCTTGCTTAGTAGTGGATCCACTTTAATAAAAAGAAAAATGTCTAAAAATGTCTAATAACATGTGATGGTGGGGCATGGTAAGGTAGAAAAGGCATATTCCTATAAGCCCTCCTTATTCTCCAGAATGATTTTATAGCCCCTTCTTCAAATGGCAGTGGTGCAGAGGGGGTGGCATGGAGAGGGATGGCATGGCATTTCACATAATGATTCTTCTTTAGAACTGTGCTCGAGGATCCCCTGAGAGGATTTTGTTTTCACCCAAACATACAAACACCTGTACTCATTGCCTTGTAGTCCCAGACTTGGAACTTCTAGGGGGAGAGAACAGAGACAGGGAAGTTTAAAACATTGTACAGGAATACTTATTTTGAGCAAAAGACTAGAGCTATCTAGCATGCACGGGCATAGGACTTGTCTCCTCCAACCTCTGAGTAGATTTCAAGGTACTGACAGCTTGGATAGATGTAGTCAGAGTAGAGGTGAACTTGACAGTGAATATAAGCCCTCACTGATATGACTGATAGAGGAGTATAGGCTGGTATGGCATCTCCCAAAGTGAGATGCAGGTGAGACCACACACATAGAGTTACCAAGTTAAGGTAGAAGCCAGTTTAAATGGAATTTTTTGTTTTTAATAGAAAGAATTCTGAGTCTCTAACATGTGCATAATCATTGTGAATCTCCTAGAAAAGGAATAATCAGGCAGTACTCCCCAAACTTACGGAACTCTGAGTATTTGCTTCAGTGTTTTAGGGGACTAGGAGTTGCAGGAATGCACTGAGGGAAATGCTGGTATGAAAATGGTTCTAACAGAGATTTTGAACTCTCCGTCTTATGGGATCACCTATGGCTTCATTAAAAAAAGAATGGACAGGAATCTACCCCAGACTCTCCAGAAGGGCCAATGCAGCTCTGTGTCTCTCAAGGCTCAGCTAGAGACACTGCTGTGCAGTCTGAGGGCTGGGTTCAAGTCTAGAAGCCACAGATAGTCATTCTAGTCCAGCCCATTTGGAAAGCTTTTTGCTTTCCAAATGGGCTTGTTGTCTTAGTTTTCTCATCCATTAGTAGGGAATCAGAACCACTCAACAGTATAGTTTTAGGTCTAAAAGAGTTAAATGAAATAAAAAATAAGCAAGCAGTAGGTGCTGTTTCAATTGTTAACCCTCTGTAGCTTCAATATAAATAAAAATAGTAAAAGTATTTGCCTTCTCTTTTTAGTTCACCTACCAACAATTTCCTCTAACAACTTGGAATTCTTGTGTCTGTGACCTTTGCTGTGCTTGGAGTGAAGTTCTGAAAGGCAGCATCAGAACATTAACATAACAAAGAGCGTTAACAGAGGCACCCACACCAGGTCATATGGAAAAAGAGTTTTCTATGTTTCAAATGGTGTACACACTCCATTTTCCAAGTGATTATCTAAGCTGCCCAATGAGCTGAAATCTGGCATTAGAGCATATAACAGAAGTGATGTCATCACGGGTTCACACTAATGCACACAAAAGCTGCAACATTTGGCCAGCAGCAGTTGTCTGTGCTCTTCTGTTGAGGCAGAGTTTTTAAAATATAAACTTCAAAGGTATTTCTATTTCTATCAGGGCAGATGTAATGGGATTTTTATAGGCATTGTAACATTTGGTGTCTTCATACTCCCTTTCCTTTTTAATAATCCTTCAGTCTTATTCCATTAAAAAGGTTTATAAGTTAGTATTGTGAGACAGTGTGTGTCTGTGTGTGTCTGTATGTGTATCTCTATCTGTATGTCTCTGTGTGTGTCTGAGTGTGTCTGTGTGTGTATCTCTGTGTGTATCCGTGTGTGTATCTCTGTGTGTGTGTGACCAGCTCCTCTGGGAGGGGGAATGTACGAGTGAATATGACTCTGCCCCAGAGAGGTGCCTTTGTATTTGTGTATGGATGAAATAGTATAGATAATTCCAGTCTTGCAAGTGGATACTATTGCAAAGTTCATTTGTAAGTCAGTAGTTGGGAACTTGGAGCACATTTTCTCATAAAGGAATGGTTCTGCCCGGTGGCCAGAGTCCTGGCCAGCCCACAGAGCCTGCTGAACTCATCCTGCACCTGAAGCAGGATTGCTGTTCACTCCAAAGAACAATGTTTCCATGGAAACACATTTTCAGAGTTCTACTGTTTAAGGTTGAGAATCCATGGATATAACTTTTAACTCATTTCCTAAGTTGCTTTTTCCCTTCAATAAATTACCAAGAAGAGGAGCTATTCATACCATGAATTATTTCTGGAATGTATTAGGTTAAAATAATATTTTTTTCTCCACTTGTTTTATGCACATGGAGAATTTAGTAAAAGGGATACACATGACAAGGAAAAGAGTTCCTTTAAACATTCTTGAACTCTTCAAGCCTGCTTTCTTGTCTGTTTCCTGGCTCTTTGCAAGCCACAGCTGGTCAGCTAACTGCAGAGGCAACTGTCACTGGCATTATGTTTGTTTTACATCAAAATGTATATTTGGGTTTTTTTTTTTATTTTATCTTTACCTTTCCCTTAAGTTTTAAAAACCTGCCCTATAATTTAAAAGGAATCTGAAATAACTAAGTAGTGAAATAGATTCTCGATCACCCTGACCACAGGAATCAGAAATGTCTCAAGTATACTATACACAGATTATGCTACAAGTTGTATAAATATATCGTAGAATCACAGGACTGGAAAGAACCTTAGCAGATTGTCTCATCTATTCCCTGGCTTCCAGACAAGCCAATCATTCCAAACAGATGAGCACTAACCCCTACTTGAGAGGAGAAAGATGACTTGGTCTTTAACCCTTTCTAGATGAAACACTTTCTTCGAAGGCATTCCTGAACACCTCAGTGTCTAACACTTTAACTGCTTTGCTCTGTCTGGGTTATTTGTACTCTTTTCAGCAGTGGGAACTAAACTTGAGCTATTATATTTAATGAGGCAGCTGAGATCTGAGCAAAGTTTATACACATAGGAAAGCAAACCCAGAGACAGGCTCAAAGGAAAATCAAATTCAATATTTATAATAAAATTATAATAGCATATTTATTTATAGTTACTCTAGCTAGCAAACAAGGCAGAGCCAGCTTTATCATATTAGTTCTTTAATCAGATAAGGAAATGACAGCGAATCTACCCCTATTAAAGTTATTTATAACAGGTGATATTCTGAAATGTCACCAAATATATTCTCTTGAGAGCCTTCTACAGAACCTACAAGAGATAATCTCAAAATATTTTTTACAGATTGGTAATTGATATTTAAACTTGGTCATCAGAGACATTTAATGGAAGCTTTAAAGGAGTAGGTATTTTGATCTCCATATTGGTGAAGACACTAAATATAGTATCTTTAAAGCAAGTACTCTTGGCAACATCACTGTCTTAAAAAAAAAACAGCGCATTTGCTCCCAGGAAAAAAGAGAGACAGGCTGTTGAAAATTCCCTTTGTTTTTGAGGTTTTTCAATGCCTCAGAGATGAGGTCTATGTTAGAAGTGGACAGGGATGGAAATTTCCATAATTATTGTCTCAATCTTATAGTAAACCATGTGTGGTTTTTTTATTCCCCAAACTTAGGTACTGATTGGGTGGCCTGATGATGGTTCATTTTATGTGTCAACTTGGTGGCCCCTGGGTGCCAAGATGAAACATTTTTTCTGGGTGTGTCTGGGAGGGTGTTTCAGGATGAGATCAGCATTTGAATCAGTGGATGCAGTCAAGCAGATTCCCTCCCCATGGAGGATGGACATCACTCAACTCATCGATCACCTCAAGGCCTGTTTCATTGATTGTGTTGGGACACCTCATCTCATTTCCCTGCTCTCAGAGTAGGGTTTGCATCATCCATTGGTCCATCTAGTTCTCAAGGCTTAGACTAAGTCATATCACTAGCTTTCCTGAATCACCCACATGCAGAAGCAGATCATGGGACTTCATTATCATGGGGACACCAGCAGAACCACGAGAGGAGCAGAGAATAAGTCCACGAAAGAAAGCCGGAGAGCCCAGAGTGAAGATTTGCTGGGGGCTGGGAGGCTGGGAGGCCTCCCAGCTCCCCAGCACCCCTACCTGCTGTGTATCTTGTAGATCCCAATAAAAGCTTGTAAAAGCCACCGAGGGCTCCAGGACTTCTCCCTTACCCCGCCTGCTTGGGTTATAGAGACTGTGCTCCGTCCCTGTACTGCCGCTACAACATGACTATTCATCCCTCCTCAGTAGCTAATGAACAGAAACAATTTTTTGAGACCAGGTTAACAATTGTGTCTCTGTAAAATAACTATGAGAGAAGTAGACCTAAATTTTCTACATTAGCAAGGCAGCTCAATGGAGACTGTCGACCCCGTTCTGTGAAGCAGAATCTACTTTCGTAGTTTCCTGGCAAGCGACATCCCTACTCTGCTGTAGCTTGTCTACTCCTGTCGGTCAGTTATATTAGGGCAGAATTGTTCCTGCGAAATGGAATCTGTTGCTACCACTGAATATGCCAAATATGCTTGCTTTGGACGCACAGGAGGCCCTGAGCTGACCACAGCAGGAAATTGGTACCCCTGTCAACCAATCAGATTCCCGTCCCAAAGAGGTCTTTCTCTTCATTCTACCCATAAAAATTTAGGAAACTTGCTTGAAAATGCAAGGGAAGAGTATTAAAATTAACTTTTCTCACTTGTACTGCCAGGATATCAGCATTATTCATAGCTCAGTGGTGTACCTACTTGAGATCTATGATTGCTAATTTTAGATAGACAGTGATGAGTGTACACTGTCCTTCATCAGTCTTAATAAAAATATCCCTGTGGGAAACTTTCCTCCAGAAACCTTAAGTTTCCTTCCATTCTGGCCAAAATACAGTATGAAATTGCAGCTCTGGTATTTATTCATGAGGAGTTTGAAGGATGTCCCATAAGGCATCCATTAATTACACAATTGAGTTGAAACAATTCATGGACAAAGACAACTTACTTGTTCATTTTTAGTAAGCCTGGTTTTGTTGTGAATGTCTGATGTGACTAAGTTGAATCCATGCTTCTCCGACAAGATTCTCAGAAGCAAGACCACAGTGCGGCTTCCACACTTGCCTACTCTGTTGTACACCACCTGGCTTGGAAAGGGCAGCACCTGGGAAAGAGCGAGAAGGCAAAAATGAGGCCTTGGTTCAGATACTTCCATTGCATCCCTTGATTTCAGAACAAAAAATGTTTGATTAACCTAAATGAGAAAGGTCTATCTCAAGTTAGTGAGAGAACATAACTGATGAACTCGGATTTATCTTCAGAATAACTTTAGAGAAAAACATCACTATCTATGCTGAGATTTAAAACTGGTAACATTTCATACCATCTAGTAAGATCAGTCATAATACTTCTTTCGTTTCTTCTTGGGACAAAATTTATAAATTTGTGCCTTGATGATAATACTCTTTCACAAGATATATTATGCTTTATTAGGACAACTTAATTTGTAGCATTATCAAGGGAACATATAGTAATTTTAAAATTAAGACATAATATACACACGATAAAATTCACTCTTGTGAAAGTGTACAATTCAATGGTTTTAGTACATTCACAAAGTGGTGCAACCATTACCGCTATCTAATTCCACAATATTTTCATCACTCTCCAAAGAAACTCCATATCCATTAGCAGTCCTTAGCACTCACGTTCTATTTCTCTCTATCTCTGCACCTTGATATCATTCATCTACTTTCTGTCTCTAGGTTTCTCCTACAGCATTCAGGATATCTCATATAAATGGAATAAAATATGTATCTTCTTGTGTGTGGTTTCTTTCACTTAGCATAATGGCTTCAAAATTAACCACGTTGTAGTATGAGACAATACTTTGTCCGTTTATGTCTGAATAATATATTGTACAGATATAGAAAATTTTGTTTACATATTCACCAGCTAAAGGACATTAGAATTATTTCTATTTTTTGGACTTTTTGGCTATGTAGCTTTATATAGGCCAGTAAGTTATCGTGAGAAACAGTTGATGAAATATTTATATCCCCAACAAAGATTTTATTTTTATTTCAAATGCTTAGCAGTGAGCAACAATCGACAAATGATAATTGATTCATTCATTTGGTATATACTCATAACAGAAGGCCATACAAAGGCCCAAAGCTAAAGAATGTCATGCTGTATGAACAGAAATATGTACCAACTTGCCTGAGGTATGTCATTTGAATTTTTTTCACAGGTTTAGTTATTTTCCTAAAGTATTTTACATGCAGAGAAGCATTTCACAAATTTGGAGCATAAGGCTAGTTGTTATTGGAATAAAGTATTATATTTATATCACTCACTGAACAACCAGTCATGTGCCATGTTGATGTAATTCTTCCAGTGTGTGTGTTTTGTTACCGAGTACCAACTCACTTCTTCAGGGTCAGCCAGTATCTTCCAGTGTGTCTCCTCTCAGGGTCTAGAACATGCCTTGTGCACACAGGGCCTCAGTACACAGCGATGGGTTTCTTGGAAGCTCTCAGGGACTTAATATGTTGTTTAACACTTATAAGGTCAGGAACAGGACACAGGGCAGGTTTTCTGATCCCACGCAGACCGGGTAAAGGAGGAGTCAGAATCCTCAGTGGTTTTTCAGGTTTTTATTAGGGTTCAGCGGGTACGTGGCAGGCAGGGGTGCTGGCAGTCCTCCCAGCCCCCAGCAAATCTTCACTCTATCTGGGCTCTCTGGTGTTCTCTGCTTCTGCTTTGGGCTTCTTCTCTTTTGGCTTCTTCTTCTCTTTTCGGCTTCTACTGCTCCTGGCGTCCCCATGACGCCGCCCTTAAAAAGCACAGTCTTAGCCCAGGTGAATCCCATCTACCTATGCCCACACCCTATTCCAGGTGCCCGCCATCAGGCATGCATTCAGGACTGCAAGGATCCATCATCTCTCCTGATGGCGGGAGGGCAGAAAAGCCTGACATTTTTCCTTACCCTACAACACTCCTTAACACAATGATTCAGCTAAAATGTGAGACCAGGAGAATCTTCAAATCCAACTGAGTTTTCAGGCCAAATGGTAATAAAAAATATCTGGGTAAGAAGATAGTTATTGAAATAGGTCAACTTATTTATAGCTCAATTGGTGAGTACCCCCCAAAAGTTGGTTCTCTGGCAATGATTCAGGTTCTTAGTTACCAGATCATGACTCAGAAAGGTGGAACGAGGCTTCATATTTAATGTAATGATAGTAGTGGCTTTTGGAAATTTCCATAATAACCAGCCTGTGGTAGGGATGACGGCTGTGACAGAGAAGCCAACCGAAACACAAAGTTTAATTTCTTTGGAGAAATAAACTGCACAGGAATTGGGGTGAATGCATTTTCCCTCGTCTTCTAACTTAGCACAGAACAGCAAGGGAGAATTGACGACCCAGAAGATGTGAGTTGTCACATATGTAAGTACTTTACAAGAAGAGTGCAGATTTAAATGAAGCACTGAGGCACTTATAAAGAAACATTAGGTGAAAACACTTAATTTTCCTGAATTTATTGGATAATTAACGCAGTAGCAGGCCTAGTACCTCTCTACTTCCTTTTGCTAATACCTAAAGATGCTGATACTTTTAGGTTATTGGTTAGTTATTTTTAAAAATGTGTTCCTTACAATTCCTTACAATCTTATGGGAAGCTCCAAAATAATGGTTTTAAATATTTGTTATTTTAAAGAATGCACATAAAAACAAAATCCCTGCGTCATTCCTGCAGCTGATCTACAATCATATTTGAAAAGAAAGGAGAGATGAACATCCCACTGTGATTCATTTTTACCATTTCTTTAAAGATCATTCTACAACCACATCCACATTATTCCACATCTCAACAATGTGTTTCCAGAGCTTTTTAAAATCAGTCTTGTAACATTTAAAGACACAGCATACACCATCACAAACATAAACCTGTCTCAAATTTAGAGTAGAGCTTTCAAATCATTTTCTAAAAGAGCCTATATAATGCAATGGACATTGACTAAACTAATGGGTTGATTTGAATAAGATGATAAAATGAACAACAGCAGCAAGTTGATTAGTTCCTGATCTGACAGAAAGATCCATTCTAAAAGGTCTGCTTTTAGACTCACTGTCATCTTTAACTTGAAGTGTAATTTCCGGAAAGATGGTGAAAAGGAGAAGTGATTTTTATGGAGGGTTACTCCTGACCCTGTGCTAAGCTCTGTGCATAAAGCTTTCAATCCTTGTTAACAATACTGAGTCAAAGAGCATAACTGTCTTCATTCTAGCTGTGCATTTTCCTAGGAGTTTAAATTATCAAGCAATTAAACATCATTAACAGCATCTAAGTGACTCCCCTGGGTGCCCCCACTTGCCCACAGATCATAGATATAGCGAAAGTCAAGGTCCAGATGCAGTTTAGAAAGATCCACCCATCTCACCCCTTCACTGTTGCCCTCCGTCAGCAGCTCCCAATCATTTGACTTGCTAGAGCTTCCCTTTGTGGTCTTCTCATCCTCCTAAGGACCCAGTGAGGTCGAGATCATGACTATTTTTAGATGGAAAAAACCGAGACCCAGAAAGAACATCTGGTGACTCTAAGGCCACAAAGCTAAAAAGCCTAGTTTCATACAACGCCAGACTAGTTCTCCGCGCCCCTGGCCCCTAACATGAAGCACCACCTAGTATGCTGTGGCATCAGAGTGAAAAAGATTTTTAGTTTGACTTCTATGACAGAGACACTGTTTCCTTTTTTAAAGTTGCAAAGGCTTCCGACCTCATTAATTTTTTATTTTTTATTTTTTGGAACTATCAGCTCTCACGCCCAGTCCCACCAGCTCTTACTCATCCACAAGTCTCCAAAATGCTCAGGTAGAGCTGACAGGAATCCATTAGTCCTTCTTTCTTCCTAAGGACACATTCTAGAAGCTAATGGAAGCCTACAGTAGCACAACAACTAATGGGGAAAGATGAGTAGAAGGATGTAGTTCCCCGTTCATTCCCTCCCCTCCCTTCCCAGCTGCCTGGGTCCTGTGGACCCCCTTCCACTAGCAAAGGGGGAAAACAGGATGTAGTAAGTCAGAGTAAAATGTATATGAAATCCTAAATTCACTTGAAATGTCCATCACGTCAGGTGAATGCCCTCAAACAATCAACTTAATGATTATGAAAGGGACTGGTATTTTCCATTGCCAGGCAGAAAGCCATCCCCAACTTTATCTCCTATTATTATGCATGCAAGAATTTTGAATAGTCACTCTTTCTCTGGGTCTCCTATAAAGAAGTACACACCAACACCCCTCATCCAAAGAAAGCTCCTTCTGCCCCCATGACTCTTCGTTCTTGGCAACCATGGTTATATGAATGTTATGTCTGTGGTTTCTATTTTATGGCCAATTTGTAAAAGTGAAGGGAGCTCCAAAATAAGTCACTGCATGAATTACATATTTATGTACGTTGCCTGCCTTGTCAGTTCTGCAAATGCCACAAATCCTCAGGGGCTGACAGGCTTGAACGGAGCATGCCAAATAAACAGAAGTCTCCAAAATCCGAGCACAACAGTAACTACCACCAGATGATGTCCACGCTGTCCATAGCTTAGCCATGGCTTGAACTAGGGAGGGGAGAATAAGACTTTCTAGGTAAAAAGCAAACTTGGTCTGGACCAAGACTTTCATAGTCTATGATTATAAGTCACTCTGGAGACAGTTCTTGTTGCAAGAATTAACTTTAATGCTGCTTTTAAGTCTTTACAGGACTTAAAATGGTATTTAGTAAAGCAGGTAACAAGAAGTGGCTCCCAAATGGCTGTATATTTGAATTACCTTCACATCTTTAAAAACTGCAGATTGCAGGGCCTTACTCTAAGATCAGCTGATCAACAGGAAGATCTAAGATCAACAGGAAGTGTAGGGTGAGGGTGGGGTCCAGCTCTAAGAACTCCTTTGGTTGCTTCTGTAGGGGATACCTGGCCTCCAGGGTTAAGGGTTGAAGAGCTCCATGCAGTCTCCTGTGGGTTGAAGGTAGGAGAGAAGGTCACCTGCCAACTGCTGGAGGGATATGGGTCAAAGTAACTGCTCTGTCTTTCTTGGTCTTCCTGAACTGCCGATGGTCCCCATGGTTAAAGGTTACAATGAGCCTGACAAACATGCTCCCGCTACAGAGAATGCCTACTTCGCCATCAGATGGGCTGGGTAACTGAGTGGGTAGGCTAACTGCAATTACAGAAAACACTGTCAAAGCATTAGGCTCAGTGCTAATATCACGCTGAAGACGAGTTGATTTTCTTTGATGAATAAAAGTACCCATTGTGATTTCACAGCACCTCCTTTCACGGTCATTCACATCAACGGGGCAGGCAGAAGGATAGTCCCGGCCAGGGTTTGGGAGGCCTGCCCTCAGGCCCACTTCCTGTAGGCATGGGCCCTGTGACTTCACGCAGCTCAAATCCATTCAGTGAATCCACATTTTGAAGTTTCCCAGGACACCTTGGAGCTAGGAGCCAGTCACGTCACCCCGTTGAGCCTCGATTCCTCATCAGTAAAAGGGGAAGAATGGATTATAACCCAGTAAGTGATGGTTTCTTCTGGAGCTACTCAATGACTCACTTTAGTCTATTATTGTTAACAAACTAAAACCTGGAGATGCCTTAAAAATTAAGACTAAATATTTACATATTTCCCTGTCAAATACATACATACAAAAAACAGAAAAAATAAAAGTGTGGTGATTTGTGCTGATAACATGGATTCTAGCTCCATGGGAGCTCAAGATTCTTGGGATCTTAGGCATTTCTGTACATACCCCTTCCCTGTAGGCTTGTCACGAAATAAATCTTCCTTTCCATAGTTGCAGTTACTTTATGCTCTCTATTCCTTTTTTTAAAAAGATTTTTTTTAATTTATTTATGCATACAAGTACTGGGGTGTTCGCCTAGAGGTGTGGGGGGTTGAGAGGATTTATCAGAGACAAAGTGGGTAACAAAAGAGGTGGATCTACTGAAATATACTGCTGAGAGGAGCAACAGGCAAAACAAGAGAGGTCTGCTGTGCCATGTGGGTTAGCTCCCTGGCTAGGGATCGAACTCATGCTGGTGACAGCTTGATAGCACTAAAACTTTAACCCCTTCGCTACCAAGGAGGTCCTCTGTTCCCTTTTTTAACATCCTCACCAAGCACCAAGCCTGTATGGACTTCCGCCTCCCAGCAGTGTTTTTTAGAACTCGGTGGGAATTTACATCGGCTCCTGCCCATCAAGCTATTGCAGGTTTTCTGATGTATCTCTGCTTTCTAATCACAGGCAGCTCTCCAGAGGGGGGAACCTCCAGGCCCCGTGTAGGGGCTGTCTTCTCCATCAATGCCACAGTTGCTGAATAGAAAGCTGTTCTAGCCACCACTCTCAGATGGCACCCCTGCATCTTCATTATTCATAGCCATTTTCTCCCAGAAGTCTGATCAAATATGAACCTTAAGCTTTCCTCATTTCCCCTGCTCCTACCTGAAACAGTGCCATGCCTAATGTTACCTGCAGAAAGACTAATAGCTATACCTCCATTACAAGCCCATCTGTTTTATTCTGTCCCAGAGACTGGCACTGTTATATGCATAGCAGATGATTAATAAATATCTATTTAAAAGATAGACTATTGGGATAAAAATACTATTAAATGTTACTTTAGAACCAATACTGTCATATTTGTCATTTTAAAGGATGCTCTTTTGGTTGTCTTCTAAATTTCGAAGGGAAGTCTATCACTTTTTCCTCGGCACTCAGATTTTTAAAACACTCTTATTTGCTATATTATGTAAGAAATATGGAATAAAACTGTGGTGAAGTGGAGAAAGTTCCCTGGACTGAAAGTCATGAAACAGTTTTCCCCTTCGCCAAACTAGGTCAACAGGTGACCTTCAACGACTTCTCTGGGCCAAAGTTTCCTCAAGTGTAAAATGGGGTTGCTAACCCTCTGATTTCAAGGCTCCTTCTTGTTCACATCCCACGATGCTAAGGCAGGGTTGCATAACACGTACAAATGTTCATGGAGTTATATGAATGCACTTGAAATATTTATTCCATTCTGGTCTATCTAATGCCCTTATCTCCATAATGTACAACATCATTATGCTATTCCTAGAAATGTAATACCCTGCATACTATAATGAAATCCTCACACAAAGAAGCAATTTTCACAAGGAGCCAAAAGTAATTTTTGGATGTGATGATTAAACTATCATATCTGGAACTTTGAAGTATTCTTCAGCAAAAAAAAATGACTTGCAGTTTGATTAAAAACTCAAATTTCAGGTGACCTTGGGTGAATGCTACCAGTGCCAAACACATGAAGATGACTACTTTCAAACTTCAAATTGGCAACTTCAAAGAAAACACACATATGAAGAAAAGGCAGACTGACTTTTAATTCTGCAACATTCTTTATGCTTCTTTTTCCTAGTAAGTATACAAATCACGGACAAGAAGAAGTTCATAAACTGGGTATCTCAGTCCTACAGTATGTTAGCTTCTAAAACCCAAACCTCAGTTTAGTGGATAGAGAAGTGAGCCCATGAAATCCTCATTTGTTTGTTTGCTTTTTTTTTTAAAGATTTTTTTTTTATTTATTTATATAATAGCTGGGGTACAGGCCAGAGGCACGGGACGGTGAGAGTATTCACCAGACACAGAGCAGGGAGCAGAACAGGCAGATGGACCAAAATACACTGCTGAGTGGAGCAGCAAGTGCGACAGGAGAGGTCTGCCACGCCATGTGGGAATCTCCCTGGCCGGCTGGGAATCGAACCTGCGCTGCAGAGGCTGCACACAGCTTCACCGTGCTGTGCTCATCCCACTGCGCCACCAAGGAGGCCCAAATCCTCATTTGTTTAACAGCAAAGAGAAATGAAGTCCACATACCTGAAGGCGACATATGTGAAACACGAGCAGAGGGGAAGGAGGCAAACATTTGAGAGGCTAAACCATCTTGCTGGAATATTTCAGTGTTTGTATGGGACTTGGTCTTGGTTCAACAAATAGGGTAGTCCACTGTACTGACGCTTGGGACTCCTGTCCATTCTTCTACAAGCCCTTTAAACCTCTAAAGTATTTATAAGCAAAATGGAGAAACCCAACATGAATTTGGGACTCCTGTTTTTATACCTCATCCTCCTGGGTATGTGTATATACGCACATGTGTCTGTGCCTTATATCTTTTGTTGACTTAAAAAATGCTAAAAGTCGGGCCTCTCTGGTGGCAGTTGAGAGCCGCACTGTGAAGCTGTCCGCAGCCTCTGCAGTGCAGGTTTGATCCCGGCTGGCCGGCAAGAATCCCACATGGCATGGCAGACCTCTCCTGTCTCGCCCATTGCTCCCCTCAGCAGTGTATTTCAGTCAGTCTACCTGTTCTGTTCCCCACTCTGTCTCTGGTGAATCCTCTCACCCTCCAGCGCATCTGGCCTGTACCCCGGTTCTTGTATAAATAGATAAAAAAAAGCTGAAAGTCCTGTTGATGTAGTAAATCTGAACCAATTCTACCACTTCTGGCACTGTTTTACATGCTATGTATGCAGTGATCCAAAAGTCCTCACTAAACAAACCTCTGGGAATGAGAGTTGCAGATTTCCCAGTAAGAACAGAGGAGGACTTATGTTCCTCAAATCAGTTCTAGGTCTAGAGTTGTTCCATTTCTATTATTAATCAATTTTGTTGACTTTTTACATTAATTTTTGGACCAGAATATGGAATTATACAGATGTCTTTAGGTAGATAATATTTCTACCAGATCCATGTACTTAGTTTAACTCTCCATGTAGTTCTGTAACACATTCTTCTTAATCACACACATCTCCAAATAAAACATGCATAGACACTTCAGTCTATACGGACTTTGAAGATTTACAAGTCTGCTCTGAAGTTAAGCTTTATTTCTTTTTATTTCTCCTTTTTTAAAGTTAATGTATACTCTGAGTCCAATCTAAAAACTCATTTGTTATAATGCAATGGGGGAGAACTGTTGATTATTGATTGTTAGTTTCATAATTTATAGCAGGTGTTGTTGGCATTGGCCAATCATTCAATTTAGAATGGTCTCCTCTGAATGTTGGTGGGGTGAGTCAATTACCCTTATTATGAATGCCACAAGAGAAGACTACCTTCATTGTAAATAGCACAAAGGCCAGGGGAATAGCCGTGCTGCTTGCCAAATCTCCTATATTTCATCGAAGTACTGAGTAAAGATTTTTAAGACCAAAGACTTAGATTCACTGTCATTTACAAACCACGTTATTATGGTCCATTTAAAACATCTAAATCAAATTTTATTTTCTTGAGTGTGGCTGTATAGCAAGAAACTTATTCTTGGATCCAAATGATCATTGTTTAAAATTCTTGGTTAAATTTAAGGTTTATATAATGTAACCCACCATTTGGAACAGTGTGGCAGGCTGGCACATAAAATGACCCTTACAATCCCACCCCCTAAATCCATGCAGAATGTAACCTTGGGCTGATAACACAACTTACTTTGGCCAGAGAGTCACTGGCGAGCACACTGCAAGCAGAGGCTTGGAAAGAGTTTGCACATTGGCTCTTGCCTCTGACACTTCCATCTACAACATGAAATCAGGCTGGTCTCCAGGAGGATGAGACCCTATGGGATGTTGAAGATTCTGTAACTGAATTCCACAGACCATTACTGAGCCTTTACTGAGGGCCAGTCAATAAATTAGCAGCAAGAAATTAGTTGATTACTGTGATGATCTCCCTGTCAATTATTAGACTTTAAATTCCATGACCGTAGGGCACATCCTTTCTCTAGTATCTTCAGTTCCTTGCTCAGTGCCTGGCACATAGTATGTACTCTATAAAGAGTTGCTAAATGAGTGACTATGGCAAAGGTTATAACTAGTTTCTTACCATGTGTGAACTCATAATCTATCAAATAGGAATCAAACACAGGCACTGTTTGCTCTGATACCATGTGTCATGTGTCCCATTAAAGACATGAATACCAGGGTACAAGTTCAGAGAGAAGGGATGATAAAGTTGGCTGGGGAATTCAGGAATGGTTTCACAGAGAACTTGACATTTGAGCTTGGTCTTGGTACCTCCAGTAATAGTACAGTCCCAATTCAGTCATTCACCCTTTGCCAGAGTTCATCTACCCAATTCTTGCTGGTTTGAATTAAAAAGGAACATTCTAGTCCTCCATGCTTGAAATGGCTATGTAAAAATTGGCATTTTTCACACTCATGAGTATTATGTTTCATGTAATATGCAAGGAAAATATGTCATGTGAAATTCATCAGCTCTTTAGGCTAGTGTTGGCTCCAATGCCCACTGGGTTAAAGAAGGGGTAAAAAAAAAATTGAGGACCTGCAGCATCTAAGAACAGCTGACTTAAACATGGCTAAAGAATGTCCACAATTGCCTCATGTCATACCTCCATATAGCAATAAGGCTGCTTTTGTGTTTAGGCAACAGAAAACAAAAGGAAAATAGATTCATTTACAAATAAGTAAGTAAATGGAAAAATATATTCTCTTTTAAAACACAAGTCTTAGATATGGAGGTTTTAAGATTCATTCCATATTTTCCTTCCATCTTGTTCTGTCATCCTAAGAATGTCAGCATTGTCCTCAGACCAGCTCTCCTCATGCTGCACAGTGACTGCTGCAACTTCAGTCATCACATGCAGGATGACCAAGTCTAGGGGAAGAAGATACCATCTTTCTGAGTATGTCCTTTAAGACAGGAAAATCTTATCTTGAAGGTCCTAAGAAAATGTTCCCTCATGTTTCCCAGGCTAGGTCAAAGCTACCAGTCCACATCTCAAGGAACCATTAGCAAAGAAAATTGACAACTATGACAAGCATAAGTTAATCAGGATTCACCCTTGAGCTGGAGATAGGATTACCCTACCTAAAGTCAGATTCTGCTAAAGAGGAGACTATGGGGAAAAGGGTATGTGGGAGCAACCAGGAGGGTCTGCTAGACTAGTATTCAGAAACCCTATTCCTGATTTTTCAAACATCCATTGATGAAAACCCCATCCTTCTACTGCAGAAAAGAGAATAAGCAACAGACAGAGAACATTTTTCAATGACAAGGGTCTACTCACTTGTTACATCCCATCCATAGACCACAGCCTCCCCCACTAGGCATGGATTTGCTGATAACTGGAGGAGACAGAGGAAATGTATTTTCTTTCTACATTAAATAACACTGCTCCCCCACCATGCACTGAAATGAGATGGAGAATTAGCAACAAGGTGAACTTGAGCTGGAAGATTAACTCCAAATAAGAAACTAGAATTCATAAGCTATTTTTAGCTTCAGATGGTAATAAGATATTTAAATTTCTCTCAGATAAGAAATGTCATACTGCCTACGTGTTGGAGGCTTTTTTACAACTTTTTCATAAGCAAATTAATTTTAAACAAGTATGACATGTAATAGAGACCCAATCCTCTGGCACAGAGCTGATCCTTTTCCACAGTATCTGCAGGCTGGATCCTATTTGTTTTCATTCATTACATGGTGCTGGGTAAACAACTTTTTCAGAAATTTCCGCTAACATACATGAAGAATTCCATTTCCAATGGAATTATTATCACACACAGGCTATCCAAACACTGCTAAAGAAAGGAAATCATTATCTCCCAAAATATTTTCTAAACTGACATAAAATTTGCCCTCAGTATCTCACTCTCTAGTAGGAAGAGGAAAAGAGGAAGAAGGATTGTAGAAGAACAGTGATCTTAATAACTAATCATTTTCCCAAGTTGAGCTTGAATAAGTAAGAGAAAAAAATAGTTAGGAGAATTTATGTTAAGACAGATAAATGTAGTAAATTTAAAGAAATGAAAAGTCTGGAGTGAGAGGATAAGTCACAGGTAAATTTTAAGGCTCACTGCTGACTCTTGAACCGGATGGGGCAAAATCCAGTCCTTGCCGAAGGATGACCATGGCCCTGGGTCATGTGGTCCAGCCTGCATCATGAAGTACAGGGACTCATCACCCACCAGTGACACAAATACCTCCAGGCCCCGATCATGGACTATATCCTTAAACAGAGAACCACTCAATTCTATCAAAAGGTTGGCTGAAGGATGTAATGTGGAAGGAAAATTGTTTGAAGGACATAGAATCCATCCATTTTCCTGTACAGTCCAGATCTTTGGTGTTGGACCAAGCTGGGCCATCACAGAGCTGTCTACTGAGACATAATTTCTTGACCCAATCTAAAGTGGCTTTGACTAAGTGCCACTTTGACAAGTCATGGGGATCATCAAGGGACACTTTTTCATACATCACACAACTCTGTGTTTGTAACAGGGATACATTAACTGCACTTTTTTTTTTCTCATTTATTTCTCAGAGCTCTTATTTATTGGCAACTTACATGCAGTTAATCTCCCTTAGTTTGTAAAACAACCCAACACCATACAAAATCAGCAAATACCTCTATATCATAGAGAAAAAATCTGACAATTAGGAGGAAAAATAATTTGTTCAAGGTTAACTGAAAGTAGTGATGAGGACCATTATCAAGCCAAAGCTCATGCTCTAACCCACTATTCTGTATGAAACGCTAATATATTTCTGCTCCCTGGAAATGAGAAATACATAGTCAGGTATGGTCCCATTTTCCCATTGGCTACCAGGAAATTAGAAACAGGCTTTTTAACTACTGCAAATTTGGGGAACCTACGTCTTTCTATTACAGTTTTATTTCAATTTGCACTTTCCATGCCTCTAATCTGCCTTCATTTATGTTTTATCATTTTATATTTTCTACAAATGGCCTCAAATTGTTTAACGAATGAGCAAAGTATGAAATAAATCCACCCAAAAAACCCCAGAGAAAATGCATTCCCATCATCTTATTGCCTCTTAAAACATCAGCTTGTGAGTTATTTTCTTTGCCTATGGTCATATCCACAAACTTACGGTAGACTAACTGCAAGACTGACTCAGTTTATAGTAGTTTATTATGATTAGCAATTGTACTCATTCTTCCTTCTTCTAGTACCAGCATCTTCATTTTCTTCCAGGGCATCGCCCCCTTCCCTGCTCTGTCCATGGTGTGTGTGTGTGTGTGTGTGTGTGTGCATGGTTTGCTGCAGTAACATTGATTTAAAATACTGCTTCAGGATGGATGTTTGAACTGGGCATGGTCAGTTAGCCAGTGTCATCCATCCACAGAACATAAGTGAATAGTTTAATACCCGAGCACCTTTATATGTGTAAGTATGCCCAATGAGTATGTCCAAGTGTGTCCAGGCAAATCCTTCTCAGGATTCTGTAAACCTATTGAAAGTCAAACTCTTTTTTTTCTACTATAATTTCTGAGTGGAGAGGTTCAGACTTGGGACCTCTGAGAAGCCATTTAATCACCAAAGTAGGACCTACCTAGAAATTAGGCTGCACAAGTCCTGGGAGAGAAAACAGATCAGTTGATGATATGGTTGGATTCCTGCACCTCATCATACCGATCAAAACATGTCAGTTCTGTGGGTAAATATATCATCCTGCCCCAAAAGACAGCCCCACATGTGTGCAAGTAGGTGTACTCACATGCATGCACATGTGCATGCACGCACACGCGCGCACACACACGTTTGTTTAAACAGACTCAGTTGGGCTTTGATCACTTACAACCTGAAGACCTGGTTAATATTTCGAGAAACTAGTGAAGAAGCCTGTGGTTAAATCAACTCTTCCTCTAACTCTGCTGCACCACACTGGGCTCCTGCTTCTCATCTTTAAACTAATATTCATAGAGGCTACAATTGGTAACATACGTAAGTAAGCACAAGAAAATTGCTATAATTCTTTAGCTGGTCTTGTGACCGATTATGCCAGCCTAATACACACACTAGCCTGCAAGGCTTTGGGAAGGCTAAGACCTCAACATATTACTATGATTTTTCTTCCTTCCAACTCTCTCTCTTTTTCCCCACAGAATCTATCTCAGTACATAATAGGGATGTAATAACTATTGATTGATCAATTATTGTTGTGTTCCAGCATTAATGTTGTAAGCACATATTCAAAGCTAAATCTACACTATTTTTGTATTGTTAGTCTCCTTTCTTTTAACATACAAAACCAGTTTGTTTTTTCAAACCTAGCTATTACGAGCTACAAAAAAGTACATTGAAATGATGACCATCTCTGTGGTCGATTCTGCTTGTTGCCTGCTTACTATGTATTCTTTCTATCATCCCAATAGAATCAGGATTTCATTCCAGGTAACCACAAGCCCAGCTAAAAATATTTGCCTTTTTAGATTAATCTGAATCTAAATTGGAGGTGGCCAAGTCATCAATATCTGATCATTCACTCATTGAATAAATGAGATATAAATGGATATTGTTGACTTGGCATTTGAGAAATCTCTTAACAATGGAAAGACTATCTGTCATCCTTTTTTAATCCTTCGCCTTGATAGTCAATTCCTTCCTCCTTCCTGGAACACAGACACAATGCCTAGAGAGGCAGCAGCCCTCTTGTGACCATGAGGAAATAAGCATGAGGATAAACTTGCAAGCTCAGGTATACAAGCTAATGATGACAGGAAAGAAGAAAAGAGATAGACCCCAATGTTCTCACTGTGCTGCTATAGTAGACCTGGATGCTCACTGTGTGAAACAAGCCTCTCTACCTACTTAAGCCACTCTAGTTAGGCTTCTGTGTTAATTTCTATCAAAAGCATTTCTAATATACACCTTTCCCATTTTGATGATTTTATTGACCACCACTATTCTTAACCTCAATCAAAAGCAGTTGAGGTGAAAAAGAATTCCAGGTCTAAGGCCATTCCCTCCGGTCCCGAGGGTACATTGACACTAAGGTAGCAGCGCCATTCACTGAAAAATTCTCTACCCATGATCAAAATATGTCACCAGAAAGTTCTCTGCTTTCTTTCTTCAGGCACTTTAACTTTATAAGTCCCTCACTCAACATGGTGCTCTCTTTTCCTTGGCAGTTTATAAAATATTTATGGTTGGAAGTCAAAGGAAGCTGGATAAACATCATCTGTACTAGCAGCCTGTCAAATGTAACGTACCGCGGTGTTTTTAATCTGCTTTTTTATGGTAAAGACTTTCTCCTGAAGATGTATAAGGCTTACTTTAAAAACACACTAATTTGCTCAGAAAAACAAGTAACAAGTCCAGCCCGCAGGCCCTTCTCTCCCCAGTTTCAGTGTGGGTGCATTTGGTTATGTATTCTACATACCTCACACCTGGGAAATTATGTGGTCAATAAAAAACTTTTGACCTAGTTTTGTGAGTTGTTCTCAAGGCCAAACTATATTCCCAATCCGTCATGGGGAGTGATCTCATCCAGAGACTTACTTGCATCCAAGATGGAAATGCAATTTTTTTTTTCAGCAATTTATAAACAATTTCTTTGATGTCTCAGACAAGTAATACTTGGTCAGCTTAGGCATAAATGGTTTGGAACGGTAACTTGGAAAAATCTTTATCTCCTACACTAGTCAAGATGTTGGCAAGCGACCTGCACATTGAAAACCTTAAAAAAAAAAAAACCTATGAAATATATTTTTTTCTTTCTTTTAGTAAAAAGTTAACAAATCATGGCGAATTGCAAATTCTTCATTTGCAGTTGTCACTTTCTTTGAAAAATTTTTTTTCCTTATCTATTAAAAATGTCTGTATCCAAGTTTGCCCAGGAATTGTGAACTGCCGATCCAGGCTCCTGAAAACACCTGTACATCTGTTCCTTGGACATGTGCCTTCCTGCTTGTGTCTCACATCTTTCCATCAGAGGGTTTTCCTTTAGGGGACAAGCGATCAGGCTACAAATCAATCTCTCTCTTTCTGTCTTATAAACACAAAGCTCAATTGCATAGAAATAAATCTCAAAATCAAGTTTAGTAGATAGAAACCAAAATATGGAGGCCAATGATGTCAACATAGCTTGTCTGGCTAATTCCACAAGGCTTCAGCGAAAGCTGGAGGGCAAATGCAAAGCATCTGTTTTGCAGAAGAATCAACACAAGCCTGAATAGTAGAAAAATAAGAGACTTAAGAAATGCTTTTAAAATGCCCCAGAGTGATAGAATCACACAGGCAGAATCACACCTGCTCCTTTTATTTAGACTCACAGAAACACTATTACACTTTCTCTCTGTCCTGTCCCCTCCCTGTGCAAGTCTGGAGTCACTCCTCCTGGCTGGCAGATGCATGTCACTTCTTGCTGGGCGGGGCAGAAGGGCTAACTGGATGTGGGCTTGTTGTCCCCAGACCAGGCTTCCTTTCAGAAGGGGAGTTGTAAATTTCTGAGAAATGAGTTCCTGGGAAATCCATCCCTGTATGTTGGCCAAGGGGAAATTCAAAATGACTCTGCACACTTACTCACTAGATGTCATCCTTCACGTCTGGGGTAAAATTGGGCCTAAAGGTGTTGGTCAAAGGTAGTACCGAGGAAGAAGGCCAAATTGAAGGGCAGTCTCTTCACATGAGGACTTTGGCAAAATTGTGAAGTTGGCAAAAGTGATCTTCATACTCGCCCTCTTCTTCGCCCTCCACCCCCATTTTTTTCTCGAATTAACATTTATTAGCTTCCCATTATGCACCAAGGGATTGAACAGTGAAGAACTGGTCTTGCAGGGGATTCTGTGTGGAACGGCACAGGTTGAGGGGACATGAGTAGGACCATCTAGCCCTGGAGAAGGCATAAGGAAGAGGGATGGACTGCAGAGAAGGGTTACAGCAGGGGGAAGTTAACTTTCACTGTAAAGGGCCAGAGAGGAAATATTTTTGGAGTTATTTAAGGCCATATTTTCTATGTTGCACATTCCTCTTTATTTCACAACCCTTTAAAAATGTGTAGACCTGGGCCTCCCTGGTGATGGAAGGGGTTAAGTCTCAGCACTACGAAGCTATCACCAGCCACTGCAGCACAAGTTCGATCCCCAGCCAGGAAGCTACCCACAAGGTGCAGCAGACTTCTTCTGTCTCAGCTGCTGCTCCCCTCAGCAGTGTACTTCAGTAGATCTGCCTGTTCTGCTCCCCACTCTGTCTCTGGTGACTCCTTTCAACCCCTTCCCCCCTGCCCCCACCACATCTCTGGCCTGCACCCCAGCTCTTCTATGCATAAATAAATCGTTAAAAACAAAACAACACAAAACAAACACATCTTCCCCAGCTCTCATTCACCATTGTACTCAGTGGTTCCAATATAGAGCTGGTGTAGTGGCAGGAACAGGACACGGTGCAGGTTTTCTATGATCCAGCAGACTGGGTAAAGGAGCAGTCAGAGTCCTTAGTGGTTTTTTGCAGGTTTTTATTGGGATTTACCCGGTACACAGCAGGCAAAGGTGCTGGGGGGCCGGGAGGCTGGCAGGCCTCCCAGCCCCCAGCAAGTCTTCACTCTATCTGGGCTCTCTGGCCTTCTCAGCTTCTCTCTCGGCTTCTGCTGCTGCTTTCTCGGCTTCTCTTTCAGCTTCTCCTGGCGTCCCCATGACGCCGCCCTTAAAAGCCCAGTCTCAGCCCAGGTGACTCCCATCTACCTCTGCCCACACCCTCCTCCAGGTGCCCGCCATCAGGCATGAATTCAGGACCGCAAGGATCCATCATCCATCCTGATGGCGGGAGGGCAGAAAAGCCTGACATTTTTCCTTACCCTACAGCTGGTCACCAAGTTATTTCAGCTCCTTAATCTACAAGCATTTACTCTCCTCCAGTAGACAGCAGGATCCCAGAGGCAGTAGCTCTATCTTCATGGACCTGTTTCCCTCAGGAAAGCGGAAGATGCTCAGTGCCGAGGCTCTTGTTCCACCTCGTGGCCGCCAGCAACTGGCCATTAATCGCTACTATTTCAACCATCCGTGTTTGAAATAACTAATAGACTTGTGTTATGTATGATCAAGAAAACACCTCTGAGACTTCTGCAAGTAACTCCATCTAATTAACTCTCAAGCCATCTATTTTCGGTGTCGGCAATGCCTAAGGAGGAGAACTTGCAGAGCAGGATGCAACACCCGCCTGGGGTGGGGTCATGAGGCTGCTGATTGTCCATTGCACACACCTGATATGAGTACAGTCAAAGCAGGGATGGGGTTTGATAAAAATAACCCAGAAAAGCTGGCAGTCATCACCTCCGAAAGATTCTTAATCTTGCCTTTTTAAAACAGCAGGCAAGAAATCACTGTGCTATTAAAAAAAAAAAGAAAACAGACAGACTCTGCTCTCCAGATGGGGAGCAGAGAGGAGGGCTGGAGGAGGCCCAGGTCCTTTGGGATCCTTGGCCTTGATGCTGAGGGGAGTGAGAATTTGCTGGAGCAGAGCATGCCTGGAGTACACTAAGTCTGGAGAGACCACCTTGGCAGGAGTGTGGGGCATGGACTGGAAAGGAGAAACTTGGAGTCAAGAAGATCTGTACAAACTCCCTCAAAATGTAACAGTAATTGGGGATGAGAGACTCCTATGCTAATGTGTCCTCTAAAGATCAATATAGAAACACCCTGAAAATGAAATCAAGTCTTCCATCTAGTTAAGCATGTGGTATTCCTCTCTGCAGTGCGAGACAGAGCTTCGAGATGATGTGTGAGGAGGTTAGGGTGTGTGAGGAAGCCTCCCAGGGTCTTCTCAGAGTGGACAGGAGGCTTCTCTGGTTGTTAATTGGGCCGTAGCAAAGGCACATGGCAGGATGCGTCTACTACCCTGAGCTCACTTACTCCTCACACTGGACCTACCTGGTGGGGCTACTATACACTCAATTTATGAGGAGACTTTGGAGAGGCCTATAACTGATCAAACTCACTTTGCTTGTAAATCCAAAGCTGGTCTTCAATCACAGACATTTCCAGTGATACCTGAATCATCACATGAAAGCAATTCAAAATAATAAAAAAGAGTATTTTGTTTGACAAAGAAAATTCTGAAGAAGATGGCTCCGAAAATTTTTTATCACAAGCACTGCAGAGGCCAATGTTTAAAAAGCACTGGACTGTAGACAAATTCATGTGTCAGTGGATAAATGTATACCTGCCTATTTCTCAGCCTCAAATTCAATCTATGCCAATTTAGTAGATAACCATGGTCAAAAACCTCCCGGGAACATTCTAGAAACTCTAGAAGGTTTAACTGATAACGAAGGTCACAAAAACTAAAATACATTTAAAAATAATCTTAGATTACTTGCTTCATCAATGATGATACAATGTTTAGAGAAACACGCCAAGAAAAATTGGCAGAGTAAATGTCTTTAGAAGAAACATTATTTTGAAGACTTACAGATTCTGCATTTTTCCAGGAGCAATATAATACTCATGGGACAATATTATTAGCCAGATTCTCTCATTGTGTAGAATCTTATGTAAAGCTTCTTCCCTCCTAGAATTTCCCTCCTGTGAATTCACCATAGAAACAAAAGCCGGTATTCATTGTCATCTATTTGTAGCTGGTCAGAATCATATACACACACACACACCAACACCACTACCCCTCCTCCACAAACACATACTCCTACATAGAAAACACCACGGAGAAGGAGGGGGCCTCTCCCAGCCCCAAGGTGAAGCAGATGTGGGGCAACAGGACCTATTTCTGAGGTGAGCTGCTGAGACCTTTGGCAAAGCAGCCATGTTAGAAGATGTCCGGATGCTGTGAGGAGGCAGTGGGGATCTCCACAGCACTGCTGAAGAGGAGTCAGGGGTATCCCCTGCTGGCAAGGATGTTGGGAGGAAAAAGACACATCCTGATTGAGTTGGGGAAGGCATCTGTGTTGAGGGTAATTTTGATTTGGAGATTAGATATTAAGGGGGGTTAATTTTTCTGGGGAAGATTATAATGCATTCCAGGAATCACAAGATTATAACAAGGTCCATGCAAAAATAATGTTGTGAATGAAAATGAACCCAAAGTTGGAATGACTACAGATGCATATTTTAGTTTCCTTTATCCATGCTTATTAAGGATATTTATTTTTACATCTCCTAGTTTATACCAGAAAGGATACAAGGGAGCTCTTAAAGATATCTCCCATATAGCAAGGAAGTACGAATTAAAAACAGAACTACATAGTTTTCAATTAATAAGAAAAGGAAAAGGAAAAAGCATGAGACATGGGCCCTAATATGATGCTAGAAGTTACAGCTCAATGTACCATAAAGAGGTTATTGGTATATTTTGGGCAGTCTATGAGATATGGCAGGCATCATCTGAACTTAGGAACTATGAACTCAGTCACAGACATTTCCTGTGACACTTGAATCATCACATGAAAACAATTCAAAATAATAAAAAAAGAGTATTTTTTTGACAAAGGAAATTCTGAAGAATATGGCTCTGCAAATTTTTATCGCAAGCACTGCAGAGGTCAATGTTTAAAAAGCACAGGACTGTAGACAAATTCATGTGCCCGTGGATAAAGAACCACTGAAGAAGGAGGCAGCTACTAGGTGCTATATTAAATCAAATGGTTATCTACCAGCTGAACATAGCCGAGAAAGGCTGGCAATAAAACTTAGTTTTGATTACATATATAGGATTGGCTAAAAATGTTTCTTTTCTAAGCATACTCTCAGAGAAAATAAGTCTTTCTAAGATTTTTACATGGAAATGGCAACTTAAAACTCACTGGGCATTCAATGAAGATTCTGAATGGGAAACCAAAGTTTAATTGATTTGGGATTAGTTTCAGGTTAGCATTCAATTCCTAAAGCAATAGTTTTGTCTTCCCTACAGATTATTTTTTAGCAAACACTAAAGCCCTTCTGCAATTTTAACAGTGTGAGGACTAGGTCGAGCCTCACTCATTAAGAGTCCCCTTCTGCTGTGTGCCATTGGGTTTGTGGCCACCAGGAAGTCAGTTATTCAAGAATAGACTGGGCACCAGTTAGCAGAAACATCAAGATATGCTGTTTCGGTCATTTCTCAAATGAGTTCCATGAGTTTTACCTGTTTTAAAGTCAGGGGTGCTAAAAATTTAGATTCCCCCACTCCACCCTGCCATCCCCTGAGTCAGTTGAAGCCTGAGAATCTATTTTTTTAAAGATCCCAGGTAATCGCCATGTCCACAAATGCCTGCCCATCCCTGGGGTACCACGGGCACTGACTGGACATTCATAGCAGTCAGTGGGTTCACCCAGTCAGGATGTGACTTCAGCTGTGCTGAGCTTAGGGACTATGACAAGGTGAGTTTTATTCATTAAATGTTCATCTGGGGTCTCCTGTGTGGAAAATCCTGTATACTAGGCATGGGGGTAAAAGCAGACATCAGGGTGAACAAGACAATCAAAGCTCTCCTTTAGTGTACACGTTAGCTAAGACAGCAATAGAGATTTTCCAGAAAACTGTGCAAAGAACTGGGGCAGAGAGCGAGTGGGGGTCACTGCCCTAGAGCTATGAGCAGACTTCTCCCCAAGCCACAGCTTCAATGTGGAGCTCAGAGCCTGCCAGGTCCCCTCTCCTCCTCCAACCTCTCTCTGCCCCCTGCACTCTTGGCACACTGCACCTGGTGGCACCAGGCCAGAGGAGCACAGGGAACTTCAGGGGACTGGGAAGGGAAGAGAGGCAGCAGGGAGCAAGGGCTGAGAGGATGACCCTGACTGTGTGAGCAATTTATAGGAAATACAAAGCTCAGAGTAGCAAGTTCTACAACACCACAGATGCGATCACCAGAGTCCAGAATGCAGGAAACTCTAGTAGAACAAATGGTTTGGTGTCTTCAAAAATAAATTTCAAGGAGGGGAGCAAGAGAAGGAAGAATTTAAAGATTAAAAGAAATATGAAACAGGGCCTCCCCTGGTGGCACAGTGGTTGAGCACTGGGCTGCGAAGCTGCCCGCAGCCTCTGTAGCGCCAGTTCGATTTCCAGCCACCGGAGAGGGTCCCACATGGCGCGCAGACCTCTCCTGCCATCCACTGCTCCCCTCAGCAGTTTATTTTGTCACTCTGCCTGTTCTGTTCCACGCTCTGGCTCTGTTGAATTCTCTCACCCTCCCATGCTTCTGACTGTACCCAGTGCTTGTATATATAAATAAATAAATGAATAAATAAATAAATAAATAAATAAATAATTTTTTTTTTTAAAAGAAAAGAAATATGAAACATATCAACAAATGAAATGTATAGACATTTCTTGGGATACTGTGTTGACTAAACCAACCAAAAAACATGTTGAGTAAACAGGGAAACACAACTACGGCATGGATTTCTGATGACAGGGAGGTTAATTTTTGAAGTTACAGAAATGTTATAGCAGCTGTATTTTAAAAGTTGTACATAAATGTCTGTGGAAGAACATAGTGATACATTTATATATAAAAGGACATGAGTTTTGGAATTTGAAACAAAATAATCCGTAAATGAGGTGGGAGGGGGCTTTAGATCATTGATGAAATAAAATAGATCATGTGTCTTAATCAGTTTGGACTGCTCTAATAAAAATACTACAGGCTGGGTGGCTGATAAGGGACCAGGAAAAGACTAATTGCAATAAAGTAAAAATCAAAATCAACAAGCAACTATAGACCAGAGACATACTACGGGTGGGGGGCAGGGGGTGAGGGAGAAGAGGGATTAGGATCAGAATAAGGGGGTGGGAATTGGATGGGGAATATAACCAAAGTGAAAACGCACACATTGTGCAAAAATGAAAAATGATCTAAGTGTTACATAAAATAATTTATATAAAAAAACAACAGACTTTTTCCCCCATAGTTCTACAGGCTGGGTTTCTGGTGAAAGGTGCCTTCCCAGTTGGCAGTGATTGCGTTCTTGCTGCAGCCCCACGTAGCAGAGAAAGACATCATTTCTCTCATGTCTCTTCTTAATAAGGACACGAATCTGCCACCTCCTAAAGGCCTCATGTCCATCACACTGGGGATTAGGGCTTCAACGTATGGATTTTTGAGAGGATACGAACATTCAGTCCATGGTTCCAGCTGTTGGTAACTGGCACAGGGGGAAGATGGTTTGACCAAACCTGTCTTTCTAATTTGTGTGTATGATTGAAATTTACTATAATTCAAAAGAAATATTTAAAGACAAAATTCAACAAAACTCCTTTATTCTTTAGTAGATCCTTAATGTTTTTTTCTTTGATAAATCAATGTTTTTCTAACATGACAGATTCTTCCCTATAGAAATAATAATGAATAGAATCAGAAGCCTATTTGAACGTGCACAGGAAAGTCAATGCGTTGGAGTCAGGATTTCATGTCAAAGAATGAAAATCTCAGGAGATACACAAACTACTCACAGTGAGGTTTTCTTCTGAAATCCCTGTTATTGTATGTCCTAACTTTTAGGGACTTTTCCACTGACAATGAAATTATCTTTTGATATATCAACATTATTACACCCAATCCATTCCAGTTGGTTTCTCGGGTCAACCCAATCTTCACAGGTTTTTGATCCAGATAGGTTTGTACAATCACAGAAATTGTTTACCTAGGTAGATACAACATTTTATTTTTGTCTGTTTAATTATTATACAGAAATTAGATTCCATGAGAACATTATATTAGCTTCAAGTGTTCATCACTGAGAATCAACATGTATATATGATATTAAGTTCACCTCTGAAAGTTCAAATCTATCCTTCACCACATCATTGTCCTCTGTCTGGTTTTACTCATCCCCTATCCCGCTCCTTCTGGTAGCCACTAATTGATCTTGTAGTTCAGAAGTTTATTGTTGTTTTATTTTGTCCATATGTCTGTTTTCTCTATATACCACATCTCAGTGAAATCATATGCTATTTGTCTTTCTCTGTCTGACTTATTTTACTTAGGATAATTCCTTCTAAGTCCATCTATGTTGTTGCAAATGGCACGATTTCATCTTTTTTTGTAGCTGAATAGTATTCCATTGTGTATCTAGACCACATCTTCTCTATCCAGTCATCAATCCATGGGCACTCAGGTTGTGTCTTGATTATTATAAATAGTGCTGCAAATAAACACGGTGGTGCATATATCTCTTCAAATTAGTTGGTTTTTTTTCTTTTTGTATTTTGCAGGCAAATATCCACAAGCGGAATAACTGGATCATCTGGAATTTCTATTTTTATTTTTTTCAGGACTCTCCACACTGTTTTTCATGATGATTGCACCAATTTATATTCCCACTGACAGTAACTTTTAGAACAGCCCTGGAAAGGAATCTTGTAGACTAAAGGCATTCTTCCAGTAATCCTTCCAGTGGGTGGGACAGAACATTCAGGGTGGACATTGGCAGATGTGCTGCTTTGGCCAAAGCACAGTATGTACAGATTATCCTCACTTAAGTTATTGGTTTTCAGTTGAGCCATTTCTTTCATAATTGGCAAGCTGGGGTGTCTATAAAAGCCAATGGCACCAAGTCCCCACTGGTTCCATTAATTCAGTAAAAAATTTCTACACAAAATGACTTGAGACTTCCAACATTCTCAAAAATTGGTAAAGTAAGAACCAGACATAATAGCAATAATGCAAACAGGGAACATTCAGAAAATGTAGAAATCTCCAGCCATACCCCAGACCTACAGCATGTTAACAAGATTCCCACTGATTCATATCCATATTACCATTGGCTAATGAATCCTTTAAATAACAATTAGAAGCAACTACCTGTTTTATAATAATGAGCAGTGAATAGTCCACTGTGAAATGAATGCTCATCAAGTAGGCATTTTGTAGCAGAATTAAATACTTATTCTATATCAATGTATATCAATCAGTTTTATTTTTCTTTGAAGTGCTATCCTTTGTGCTTATCAGAGGATGAGTCATCCCAGATAAAAATAAAACTCAAACCCTCAGGTATAATCTACCACACCTGATAACTCTATCTTCATTTCTTGCCAAACAATCTATGGACAGGCTCTGGCCTGCTAGAGAGGAATTTTTCTGATTGCCTGTTTCTCTCTGTGGATAAATTATGGAAGCCATTACAGGGAAAGGCAATGTAGTCCTTGTATTTTCTTACACTACAGGGTTGGAACTATTGACTAACAACAGCAAGACCTGAAATTCCCCACAGTATGAATTTAATAAAGTCCAGCTCAGGACTGATGAGAGGTACCAGCTTGCTCTCGCTCTTTTCTTGTCTTTTATCTGGTTACATGTTGTTACATGGCCTCTGATAAGCAGCCTTGAGATGAAAAGAAACCATGATTTGGGAATTGAAACACTCACTGAGATATTTTCCAGTGAATTATATGAACTCAGGAAATACAAGGTGTGTCCCTCATCCCCCAAAGACCCATAGATGGGGCATTTGAATCTATTTTTGAATTATAATCTTTTTGCTGCCAAAATAATTTGAGATTTACTACTGTCTGTCCCACCTCAACTCTCCCCCTCTGAAAGAAAGCACAGAATCAATAAAAATAACTAAAACAAGAACAAAAGACAAGTTGAGTAAAAAGAAAAGGGAGACAAAACAGAAAAAAAGGTGATTTCAGTTTCAGACCTGATTATTTTGTCTGGTAATTTTTTCATTTTATGTCTCTCTTTTAAGCTTCTAAGTTTTCAGCTGTGATATTCTTAGAAAAGCTATTTGTTTTGAAAGTCCTATTTTTCCAAAGCCAAGTGATTGAAAGGAGAGTGATTCAGAATTCTAAAAAGCAAAATCTGAAGTCATCAAGTTTATCAACAAAATCAAAGATTGGTCAAAGAATAAAGGAAGAGCGAGTTGCTTCCCAAAAGGCGATAAGCAGTGAGCAGGTGGGAGGGGATGCAGTGGGGCGAATCTAGATCTCAGAAGTTGCGTGATCCCCTGACAAAGGTCTGGCTCTCCATGCTGCTGGCCAAGGGGTGTGGGGAGGGGCGGCAGATAGAGCTCAGAAGACAGGGACTACCTCCCAGGTCTGTCCTCCAAGGCTCCAGGCCACCCTTCTGACCTCAGGGAGTGGTGGCAGAGGAGCTACTCAGACACCCTCCTGGGGTGTTCAAGGTGAGACAGTCCCAGGGCCCTGAGGGAAGGACAAGCTGGATGCGATGCCTTTGGGCTTGTTGAGCAGAGGGCCTGGTGGGGCTGACATCAGCCTACTCTGAATGAAAGCAACAGGCTGAAACTCTGACCAGGCCTGGGGACCTAGTGTCTGCAGAAGACAGTATCTGCACAAGGCGCCACTCTTCTGAGACCACATAAACCCCAGGGAACATGATCAGCCACAAGGAGAAGAAATGGAAGGAAAAGGAAGGGGAAATTCCTGAGAAAGTGAGTTGAAACTGGGAGAAACCGAGATGATTTTCTATTATGAGTAGAAATAGGCACTACTGAGGTAGGTTTATTTATATAGAGGGAAATCTAGAAATGTTCCATTTTGCACACCCAATCTCATACTTGCGCAAGTGTACATATAAGTACTTAAGTTTACCAAAAAGTTGAACTAACGATAATTAATGGAGAGAGTGGGAGGGAGGCGCCTGTCTACGGGTTGTGAGTTTATTTCATTAACTTTCTTTAAGGTTGGGAGCCTGTGGGTGTGGTTATAGAAGAAGGAGAGGGCATCTATTGTCCTTCACCCTGGGATAAGAGCCTAGAGGAAGGGAAGGGGGCAAGCTAAGACAGAGTGCTAAACAAAAACAAAAACTTTCCAATCAAAATGACAATGAGCTATCTCACCTCATGTGAGAGGATCACAAAAAATAAAAGAAACAAGAGTTGGAGAGGATGAGGAGAGAAGGGAGCCCCCATACACTGCTGGCTGGAATATAAACTAGTGCAACTGTATGGGTAGCAGCATGGGGAGCCCTTAAAAAATTACAAATAGAAATTCTATATGTAGCTATCCCAATTTTGGGAATTTAGCTGATAAATATAAAAACATTAATTGGAAGAGATATTTGCATGGAGATGTTCATCACAGCATTATTTATAATGGCCAGGAGTTGGAAACAACCTAAGTGCCCAGGTGAGTGGATAAAGAAGCTGTGGTATAAGTACAACAGCGGGATACTACTCAGCTATGAAAAAGGAGATGAAATCCTTGCATTTGCAACAACCCTCTAGAGGTTTTGCTTAGTGAAATAAGTCAGATGAAGAAAGACAAATACGGTATGATTTCACTCATGTGGTACCAAAACAAATGAATTGAATAAAATAAAAATCAATTTTTAGACTAAAAGATGAAAAAAAGCATTCAAGGTTACCTTATGAGACTTAAAGAACCTATTTTACTGTTAAATTTATCTGTTTTCCCAACACAATAAAATTAATTCTAGGCTGCATTAACAGAAAACAAAGTTCTAAATCATTCAATACGGCCGACAGCATCCCTCCGCTCCCAAGTAAAGCAGAGAAGAGGCTTATTGCTTTTTCCCTTATGTAAGCCTTGCTAGTTCTTCCTCCAATTGCATAATTAAAACAATAGTTCTTAAAATAAATATACACTTTTATCCTGTGAAAATGAAACTTGCTTATTTAGTCATTTGAACACATTCCATCTGCCTTCCTTTCTATTGGGGGAAAAGCACTTGAGGAATTTCTATGTAGCAAAAGATTTATCTTTGTACCAGGTACTTGGACCATAGAAAAATAATCACTTAGAAGGCTGGAGCTAAGTGAAAATGGAGGTGGTCTGCCAGTGCACGTCCCCCCGTCCACCCTGCTAACTCGCAGTCCCAAGGACTGGCACCTCTGAGTAACATTGCATGAATAATGCAGATCCTGAGAGCTTCTGGTCCCTGGGGGCCTACTGGCTCCACTGCAAATATAAAAGCAAAACAAAACTGTCAGCCCAGCGAGCCTCTGGGCACCTGAAATTGGAATATCAGTAGAGGCTTTTTGAGAGAAATTGAAAATTTCAACCTTTATATATACATACACATATATGGAAGCACATTAAATCATACATTTAAAAAATCAATTATCTATTTTTAGTGCCATTAGCACAATGGTTGGGGAAGCTTTCATTTTCTATGCCTTAGCAGGTGATGCTGAGAGGTAGGAGCTACACTTCTCTCTCTGCTGATGTAGAACTAGCTGGAACAATGCTGCTGAGACAATTTGAGGTCATAAGTGGTTGGCACAAACATTTATATACTTCAACATCCATTATAACCAAAGTTTTTTAAATACACAAAAGATGAATTACTTTCCATTAAATTTGAGTTTCTGGAAATAGAGAAATTTCATGAAAATATATTCTCAAAGAGAACATAAAATAAATATAATTTACAATAAAATATTGGCAAGAATACACTTATTCAACATTTAAAGTCTTATAAAAAGATAGTTTTAAACTATCAAAATTGTACAATATAGAAATTTTCATATAAAAGAATGTATGAGGACATACTTAAAATCCTTCTAAATGAATTACAGCTTTGAGCAATAGCTCAAGTATTCAATGATCATACAACCACAACTTCAAATGTAAATAATAAGAAAATTAAGAGTAAACTACTGAGAATATGTTTGATAAGGTTAAAGAATGAGATCCATGTAGATTGATGGAATAATTTAAGTTCTTAGATACCCCCAAAAAAGATAATGCAGTATTTGCATCAACAGTTATTTTGTGGTATGAAAAGCTTTTCTTCCTTTTATACATAGCATTACAAAACACTTGATAATTAAAATGAGGAAAAATTCATCTTCCATTTGCACTTTTTGAATTTTATATATATATATATGGTTGAAATTATGTAATGTGTATAACTCAATAATTCAAGCTACATATGTTCACAAAGCTAAAAGAAAGTTGATATTTATAATTGAAATATTAAATTAAAATTCTGTGAATTTGTTTTACACACATTCAAAATACAAAAGGACCCGGGCCTCCCTGGCGGCACAGCGGTTGAGCGCTGGGTTGCGAAGCTGCCCACAGCCTCTACAGCGCTGGTTCGATCCCCGGCTGCTCCCCGGCCACTGGAGGAGGGTCCCAATGGCGCGCAGACCTCTCCTGCCGCCCGCTGCTCCCCTCAGCAGTGTACTTCAGTCTGCCTGCTCTGCTCCCCGCTCTGGCTCTGGTGAATTCTCTCACCCTCCCGCGCTTCTGACTGTACCCAGTGCTTGTATAAATAAATAGAAATAAATCTTAAAAAATATATATAAAAAAATACAAAATACAAAAGGCCCAAGCCTTTGGACATAAGTAAAATAATTAAACACAATGAGTAAAATAATAACTTTTGTGTTTTGATTAACTTTCTCATACACCAATATTAGGAAAAAAAAAACACTCAAAAGTATAAGATGTTGAAATGAAACAGTTCTTTTTCTAAATTACTCTTTGGCTTTGATTTCATAAGAGCAACCAAGCTGTCCTTTACATTTCTGATTGGATGAAACCATGACCCATAAAGATATTTTAATATATCACCAATTAAATATATGTCTAGCTATTAAAAATGTTTAATAACAAAAACAATTTTGTAGGAGCAAAACCTGACTAAAAGAAATGGATCTGGCTGGAACCAAATGCTATAAAACAGATACAATAAAATTTACTTAGAATACTTACCCTGAAAAGGCTTTGCCAGGTATTAAAAATCAACAGTTTTTAAGATAATATTTATAAACATCTGCAATTCAGACCAGGCCCCAGTAAACACGACTCATCAGTGAGTGGCATTAGAAGGTATAACTTAGGGCCTCCCTGGTGTCGCAAGGGGTTAAGCACTGTACTATGAAGCAATCCGCAGCCTCTGCAGCATGAGTTTCATCCCCAGCCGGCCAGGGAACAACCCACATGGTGCAGCAGACCTCTCCTGTCTTGCCCGCTGCTCCCCTCAGCAGTGTCTTTGGTCTGTCTGTCTGTCCTGCTCCCCACTCTGTCTCTAGTGAATCCTCTCATCCCCCTGCACCTCTGGCCTGCACCCCAGCTGCTCTTGTATGCATAAATAAATAAATCTTAAAAAAAAAAAGGTAATAAGTTAGGTAATGAGTTTGTATTAGACCTGTGCTAAGCATCTTACGAGGTTGCTTGCAGTCATTCCACTCAACAGTCCTACTATGGAAGAACCTCTGTCTATTACACAGATGAGGAAACTGAGGATGACGGGCATTCAGAAATCTGTCAGAATCACAGAGTAGATCCTTGATCAGATGCAGGCTCACTACGTTCTAGAAACTGAGCTCCCATCTACCACCCTACAATGGCAACCGTGCCAATGCTATCTGTCCTCAGCCACCACCTTGAATCTGGGAGAAGGGACATCTGGTTTTGAAGAGGAAGAAAATGGAGAGGCATAAGAATCAAAGTTAGGGAAGAAGAGAGTTCACATAAGAATCACCCCCTTCCAGGCCACCTCTGATGATCACTGTTTGCTAGCCCCATCCCCAGCATTGAAGAACCTTGCTGGGGAAAGCTGATAAAAATGACCAGCTCATTTGCCACAAGAAAGGATTATATAATTAGTACATAGTCATTAAGCCAAAAATGATATATAAAATATGTTCCAAATATATATAGGTAATAGTATAGTATATAACACTGTGTACCAACTGCTGTTTGGGGAGAATTTATAAGATCCTAATAACTTTTTAAGGGCTTTATCGTTTTACAAACTATGATCTCCAGTAGAAGCTCAAGGCTACCTTCTCTTCCCTGGAGGAGGAGAAGACCCTTATGTCATGTATTCCTCAAGTACAGACTTAGACCATGGTGGTAAGGAATTGTCTCCCAAGGGAAAAGCTGTTGTCTATTTGGGTGTCTCACTTGGTCACTGCTCATCTTATGTCCTCTATAGCTAGTGCAATAAGTATCTGGTTCCCATCTCTTATGTCCTCTATAGCTAGTGCAATAAGTATCTGGTTCCCTATGCCCCCTTATTGGGGAGGGAAAAAAGACCAAGAGAGATTTGGGTGTGGCCACAGGGAGATGCTAGGGGTAAAGTCTAGATGGTTCTACTCTGCTCTGGGTCTCAGGAGGTAGAGACCACCCTTTCCTACGTCTTTTTACCGCTAGGGGTGATAAAGGCTCAAGGTCAGGATAAAGAGTATATGTGGGCCAAGAACTATCACTCAATATCCCTTTCACTGAGCTTCAGGGAAAGAGGACCCTTGTATCTCCATAGCCAAGCCAGTTTACCAGAGCAGCAGGTCACACTGGGTTTTCATTTGTGGGGTTTCCTCAGGCCTCTGGGAAGAGACAGTTTCCTCTGAACCCAGAGGTTTGGGAAACAGCTCATCCCCACCTTCACCCATCAATGACACAGCCAGTACCTTACAGCTCCCAAAGCACTTTACGAACATCATTTAATTTCCTTTTTACAAAGTTGAAAATGTGAAGAATCCAGGAAACCATTATTACTTTCCATTTTATAAATGTAAAAAACAAAACTCAGAAAGAGTAGTTGGCTTTTGCCAGATTGCAGAACTAGTAAAAGTTAACGCCAGGGCTTCTACTAGCACCTTCAAACTCCTGGCACTGAAATCTTCACACAATGGGACTTCCAGTGAAGGCAACCACACAAGATGCAGAATCTCAACAGAGACCCCATGAGATGGGTAATCTCAACTGTGATAGTCCAGTGAATAAGTATCAATCATTACTACATCATAAAGAAGTCAATCACTACTAAATAATATTCTTACTGGAAAAAGAAAATGATTGTTTTCTATTATAAACAAGAATGGTCTTACTGAATTCAAGATTAGATCATCAGGTCTGAAACAGACTCCAACAACCCTGTTTTCATCCTAATCTGCTGTGGATCTGTCATCCATGAACATCTACAAACTTTTGTGTGGGCTGATTTACAGTCTTAGCCTGCACTGTCACTTGGGCAAATGAAGTCCAGTTGTTTACTGTCCACCATAAGAAGCAGAATATCCTTCCATTTGTATTTGATAGGCCTTATTTAAGATTTGGGCGTCACTGCATCTATTTATTTCAGATCAGAGATGTGTTCAAGGCCCCAGAGAACAGTTTTGTGTTCACCACAAACACATTCCTTCTGGTTTTAATAGACTTCGATCATTTTCCTGAGCCAATGCCTTCTTGACAAGAATCATAATCAATTTAGTCTTTTCTCCCACCTTCTAAGATCATTTTAGTGGCTACTTTCTGGATGTTCTCCAATTCAATTATGCCTCTTTTGATCTTTGTTGACTAAAATTGCAAATAACTTTCAGGTATAGATAAATCATAGCTAGTACAGGGCACAGTTATGTTCTCTGCTGAAGATTTCCAGAGCTTCAGTAGCCTCCTTGGGCTGCAGTATCCCAATGCAAGTAACACCTGAGGTGATGGCTGGCAAAACCACTGAGCTTCCTACCTAGTTCTATAGTTTGGTCCTATCCTTCCTGGCCCCTTCCCCAAAACAAAACAGGATTAGAGCCACCTGCAAACTCCAAGCTTTTCCTGACCATTTTCTCTCCCTGGTTACCAGTAAAGAGGTTAAGGTGAATTAAACATCGGTAAAGTTTATACTCCTCAACCAGTCTGTCCCTCATTAATTTCAAAAGCAAAAGTGAACAAAGTCAATTTAATACATTTCTAAGTGCAAGCTCACAATGCACAAAGGAAATGTGATTCTCTCAAGTAATTGCATGTTTTCAGAAAATTAAGACTATTTTGTGAACATGATAAAGAATATCTCTCTTATAATAAACACCAAAATCACATTTCATGGAAAAATACTTGAGGCATTTTCATTAAAACATGGAGCCAAACAAGGGTGCCATCTGTAGTCTTTTATTCATTTGATAAGTATTTGTTGAGTGCAATATATGTCAGGGACATGGGTGACAATTATTTACGAACTCTTCCATCATGGAATGGGACAGGATGAAGCACACTTATATTACTTAATATTATTCTGGAGAATGCTGTAAAACTTGTAGAATCAGAGAGATTAAATGAATGTTTGTTGATTATGTGATCCCCTATTAAGGAAAAGTAAAATGAGAGGAACAAAAATAAGACATACAGACTACAGACAACTATATTTGCTGGTTCAATATCCAAATAAAAGGAGATCCAGAAAACCAGAGAGAGAAATTGTACAGGAAGAAACTGTCAGTGAAAAAAGTCAAGTAAACATTTCAAAAGAGAATGTCAATTTCTAGGTTGAAAGGTCCATCAAGTGTTCAGGATAGTTTCTGAAAAATTGTAACATTTTAAAACTCTGCGAATAAGAAAGTTCTAGAGACAGATTCAATTTTCATATCAAGGATAAAGAATTAGTCTTCTCAACACAAATACTGGGAGCTGGAATAAAACAGAAATTCTAATATTCTAAAGGAAAAGTAGCGGTGGAGCCATTGAATGCTGAATCTCCTGTGCTCCAATGGCAGGTGAGTAGGCCTTGTGAACAGTTCTGGCCAACAGGCTACTCACAGAAGTGATGTGTCATTTCTAGCATACAGAATTGAAAAGTCTCTGTACACTCTCCAACTCCTCTCTACCCTCTCTGCCACAGTGACGTGGAAGTTTGTATTGAGATGGAGAAGCCACAAGATGGAAATAGCATGGACCCCGAAGAGCCACTGGACCCACAGAATGTCTTTTATAAGCAAGACATAAACTCGAATATTTGAAGATAGGGAGTGTTTGCATCATCCTACTCTACTCTGATTAGTACAGATTTCCAGTCTGGAATTTTATATCCTATCAAACTATCAAGGATAGCATAAAGTCATTTTTAGAAAAGCATTAGTACAG